>NC_073385.1:14094899-14772399 GCF_028641065.1 Leucoraja erinaceus
GTCTTGAACATGTACATGAGCAGGCAGATGAGATTAGTTTATTTTGATACAGAGATAAGGAAATGTAAGGTGTGAAAATGAGACAAAGGGGATAGAGATCAAATAAAACGTCAAATAGATCATTGTTAACTCGGAGAAGGTAACAGCTGATTCAGTCTGAAGAAGGGTCTCGACCTGAAACATTCCTTCTCTTCAGAGATGCGGTCTGTCCTGCTGAGTCTCTCCGACATTTTGTGTCTATCTTTGGTTTAAACCAGCATCTGCAGTTCCTTCCGACAACAATCTTTCAGTACAGCTCAGATCCTGATTGCTCCAATTATATTGTATTTGTTTGTTTTTTTCTTCAAATACGCCTGAAGGCTTAAATGCCAGCAACTGAAAGAAAAGGCTTATTTCTATGCAAACAACTTACTTTAACAGCAGCCTTCTTCTTAACCTCGGGTTGCTGTCTATCAAACCCACAAGGAGGGGGGAGGGGGAGGGGGGAGGAGGGGGTGGGAGGAGAGGGGAGGGGGGTGGGAGGTGGAGGGGTCGGGGAGGGGGTGGGGGGGGGGGAAGGAGGAGGAGGAGGGGAGGAGGGGGGAGGGAAGGGGTTGAAGGTGGGGGAGAGGTGGGAGAGGGGGGAGGAGGGAGGAGGGTTTGGGGGAGGGGGAGGGGGAGGGAAGGGGAGAAGGGTGGGGAAGGAAAGGGGGAGGGAGGAGGGGGGGGAGGAGGAGGGGGGGGAGGGGGGGGGGGGGGGGAGGGAAGGAAGGAGGAGGAGGGGAGGGAGGGGGTTGAAGGTGGAAGGGTGGGGGGAGGTGGGGTGGGGGGGGGGAGGGAGGAGGCGGGGGAGGGGGGGAGAGTGTAGAAGGTGGAGGGGTGGGGGAAGGAGGGGGGGTGGAGGAGGAGGGGGGGGGAGGAAGAGGGGGGAAGGAGGTGGGGGGGGGGGGGTGGGGAGGGGGGAGGAGGGGGGGGGAAGAGGGAGGGAAGGGGGTAGAAGGTGGATGGGTGGGGGAGGGAGGGAATGCAAGCTGGAGGGGAGGGGTGTTGGTGGGACAATGCCTGACGAATCATTGGCGAGGGGGAAAGGAATTGATCAGCAGACCAATTAAGTAAATGACAAAGGTCCCCAGAGGACTACGGGTGCTGTCTATACGGAGTTCGCGCGTTCTCCCCGTGACCATGGGGGTTTTCTCCGGCTGCTCCACTTTTTTCCCACATTCCAAAGACGTGTAGGTTAATTGGCTTCTATAAATTCCCCCACAGTGTATGGAATGTAAAAGTGGTTTGATGTGGAACTAGTGCACTGGTGACCAATGGTAAGTACCGAACTCGGCGGGCCGCAGGGCCTGTTTGCACGCTGCATCTAAACTAAACTAGCTATGGTCAGCTGTGGTTCAGAGGAATGTTGGAGCAGTGTGTGACCCAGGTTCCATCCGGACCTCGGGTGCTGTCCGTACGGAGTTTGCACGTTCTCCCCGTGACCATGCGCGCTTTATCCGGATGCTCCGGTTTCCTCCCTCACTCCAAAGACGTGAAGGTTTGTAGGTTAATTAGCTTTGGTAAAAATTGTAAATTGTTCCTAGTGTGTAGGATAGTGCTAGTGTACGGGATGATCGCCTGTTGGCACGGACTTGTTGGGCCGAATGGCCTGTTTCCACGCTGTTGTCTAAAGAAGGGTCTCGACCCAAATGATCACCCATTCCATCTCTCCGGAGATGCTGCCGGTCTCTCTGAGTTACTCCAGAATGTAGTGTCTATCTTCGGTGTAAACCAGCAGTGGCAGTTCCTTCCTGCACTGCAAGGTCGAAAGTCAGACTTGAAGGACTAGATGGCCTACTCCTGCTCCTATTCCCTGTGCTCCTACATTCGAAGGATGGGTTGAATCAGAGCACTCGGAGAAAATCCACACACAATCTCCATACAGACAGTACCCGTGGTCAGGATCGAACCCGGGTCTCCGACGCTGTGAAGCAGCAACACTACCGCTGTGCCACTGTACCGCCCACCTGTTAAGACCATCAAATAGAAAGGTACAACAAGCAGTGTCAAATATCACTAAATTGCCCGTCTTATTTAGTTATTAAAAAAAATAGAGAATTGACCCGCAATTGTATAAATACTGAAGACGGACAAAATGCTGGAGTAACTCTGCGGGACGGGCAGCATTTCTGGAGAGAAGGAATGGGTGATGTTTCGGCAGGAGACCCTTCTTCAATAAACAACTGCAGGGCTCCTTGCCCTCAGTGTCCGCTTCCTCCGCTGCCATCCGTTACTCCATCCAGTACTCTGCTTGTGAGCTGGTAAATCTCACAGAGTGGATGTGGAGAGGATGTTTCCACTAGTGGGAGAGTCTAGGACCAGAGGTCAGAATTAAGGGACATTCCATTAGGGAGGAGATGAGGAAAAATGTATTTAGTCCGAGGGTGGTGAATCTGTGGAATTCTTTGACACAGAAGGCTGTGGAGGCAAAAGTCAGTGGATATTTTTCAGGCAGAGATAGATATAGGTTGTTGATTAGTGAGGGTGTCAGGGGTTATGGGGAGAAGGCAGGAGAATGGGATTAGGAGGGAGAGATGGATCAGCCACGATTGAATGGCGGAGTAGACTTGATGGGGCCGAATAGCCTAGTTCTGCTCCAAGAACGTCTGAAAACGGATCTGCTTAATACAGCCAGGTTCCTGTTCTGAGCAGCCTTTTGCGAGAGAGAGAAGAAAGAAAAAAATATCATGGCGCGTGAACAAGAATCGTGTTGAAGCAGTTTCCATTTCTTGCAACACCTATCGCATCCTAAACGTTGAAAAGTGCTCCCATCGGACTGTGATAACATAGCCTAATAGGAACATTTGATGTCCACGGGTTGCCCTTGACAATATCTTCAAGCCTTTCAAATCTGACAGACTCCAGGATCAAAATGATGAGACATCAAGCCTTCTTATAGCTCCCTCTTGTTTCACCTTGTTACCATAACGGCGAACATACACAGGGAAAAAAAATAAAACACAATCAGTCTGAATTACCCTTAACAAATAAAAAAATATCCTATCTGAAGGCAACAGACACTATGCTGTAGGTTCTTTATTGTACATGAGGAGTGCCGGGGGGGTGGGCGGGGGGGGGGGGGGGGGGGGGGGGGGGGGGGGGGGGGGGGGGGGGGGGGGGGGGGGGGGGCTTGTGTGTGTTACGCTTCTACTCCCTGGAGCAAGCTCAATCTCGATGAAAAACATTTGGTTTCACCCTTGGAAGTTATAAAAGTACATGCATTTTCGGTTTGGAGGGATGTGGGCCAAATGCAGGCGGGTGGGACTAGCGTAGATGGGGCACGATGGTCGGCATGGGCAAGTTGGGCTGAAGGGCCTCTTTCCGTGCTGTATCACTCCGTGACAAATAAGATGAGACTAAAGGGCCTGTCCCACTTGGCGATTTTTTTCGGCGACCGCTGGCATCATCGACTGACGTATCAGGTCACCGAGAAATTTGCGGCGTGTTGACGTAGTTCCGCGCGGTGTTTTTCCAAGTGTCGCAACATTTGTTTTGTCGCCGCTGGATTTTGAAATGTTCAAAATCTTTCGGCGACACTGATATGACACTGGCAGTCGCCGAAAAAAAACGCCAAATGGGACAGGCCCTTAAACAGTCTCCGCCAAGCTTTATTTAAGACTAGAGATACAGCGCAGTAACAGGCCCTTCTGCCTAACCAGTGATAACCCTGTACACTGGCACTATCCTACAAACTAAGAACCAATTTACAATTTTTCCAAAGCCGTTCGGGCTACAAAGAAACATAGAAAGTAGGCGCAGGAGGAGGCCAATCGATCATCCAGAATCAGTACCCAGTTCCTGCTTTTTCCCCATATCCCTTGATTCCGTTAGCCCTAAGAGCTAAATCTAACTCTCTCTTGAATACATCAAAAATGTACAAAAATACGTACAAACCTGTACGTCTTTGGTGTGGGAGGAAATCAGAGCACTTGGAGAAAATCCACATGGTCACAGGGAGAACGTGCAAACTCCGTGCAGACAGCATTCGTGGTCAGGATCGAACCCGGCTCTCTGGCGCTGTAAAGCAGCAACTCTACCGCTGCCCCATTGTGCCGCACAGCTGTTCAGACCATCATATGGAAAGGTACAACAAGCAGTATCAAATATCACTAAATTGCCAGTCTTATTTAAAAAATAACAGAGAATTCCCTCTAGACCACAGTGCAGGATAGGCTATGATCCAGTGGATATGGGCCTGTCCCACTTGGCAATTTTTTAGGCAACCGCCGGCGACTGTCATGGTCGTAGCAGGTCGCCGAAAAACCGGCGACAACCCACGTCATCCTGGTGACAACCTACGACAGCACCTACGTCAGGAGAAGTCAAGCTACGCTCATTGGCGTCAAATCCACTGTCGCCGAACATTTTTCAACGTGTTCAAAATTTAGCGGCGATCAGAAAGACGCTACGACTTTTTGCGCGACTGAGGAGACTACGTCCGGTGACCACCGGTGAACATGTGGCGACAAACTAATTGCCTGTAGTTGCCAAAGTGGGACAGGCCCATTACTCTTAATTCTCAGTTGAGTGGATTCACTGAAGTCAATGGAACAGAGTGTGCAGAGAAACACAATCTGTGGCCAATATCCTTGCATATAGACAATAGGCAATGGGTGCAGGAGTAGGCCATTTGGCCCTTCGAGCCAGCACCACCATTCAATGTGATCATGGCTGATCATCCACAATCCAAGAGAATAGTAAAGAGAATCTTTTCCCTGCCTTTCAAGTTGCAGTGGGGCCCAACCAAGGAACATTAATGCAAGACCAATCACTTCAACATAGAAACCAGGAGAGGCCACTTTACCCAACGAACAGCTAGAATAAATAGAAACTCAAGTAAGATACTTGATCTCTTGTTTCCCTCTCCCCTGACCCAAAACGTCACCTATTTATTTTCTCCAGAGGTGCTGCCTGACACACTGTTACTCCAGCGTTTTGTGTCTATCTACGATGAACTCCAGTAACAGTGGGTCAGGCAGCACCTCTGGAGAAAATAAATAGGTGACGTTTTGGGTCAGGGGAGAGGGAAACAAGAGATATGAAAAGGTACACAGAACAAATGAATAAAAGATATGCAAAAAGACAGATCGAAGCCAGCAACGATGATCAAGGAAAGGTAGAGCCCACAATGATCCATTGTTGGCTGTTGAGAAGGTGATAATAGTGAAACTCAGCAGGACGACAACGAAACTAGTCCGACGACTAGGGTTGGGGAGGGACTAAGAGAGAGGGGATGCAAGGGCTACTTGAAGTTAGAGAATTCTATTGTTCCTTTTCGGGACGCCAGGCGATAAAGCACTCTTGACTCTCGACTCAGGCAATTCTAAAAGCACAATTAAGTAGAAGCGAGCTATGCACAGGAGGGAAAGGAGTAGTTGGGTCTGCTGGTAGGATTTGATGAAGAAGGGTGGGTGGAAGTGGGACATGAAACAGAAACACAGACCTGTTGCATTCGACCACAGTTCCGAGCAGCACATTGTATGTAACAATCATTGCATAACTTGTCTCAACGTTGCGATGCAGAGTCCTTTATTGGCCAGAGGGTTGGATACCTTTTCTCAAGGATGGAGTTAATAATCTTCACCTGGACTTGCTTTGATTTCCAACTAATTACTGGTGCAGAGAGAGAGAGAGAGAGAGAGAGAGAATTTACGCAAGGATGGAGGATGCTGTTCACCTGAATTTGCCTCAATTTCCAACTAATTAAGGGCCTGTCCCACTTGGGCGTCATTTGCACGTCATTTGCACGTCACGCAGATGGTGGGCAAAGATTTTGTACATCCCAAAATCCTGGGGCGCCGCGCGCAACCGCGTGTCACTGCCTACATCACCACACAACATGCGGGCATAATGCGTACCATGCGCGCATCGCGTGTACATCACGACGCACACGCCGTGCATCGTGAAGCGTAAATGATGTCGCGCAAATGAACCCAAGTGGGACAGGCCCTTTACTTTGACTAATTACTTTTCAATTAGGGGTTGAAAGGGAAGATAGACACAAAAAGCTGGAGGAACTCAGCGGGACAGGCAGCATCTCTGGAGAGAAGGAATGGGCGACATTTTGGGTCGAGACCCTTCTTCAGACGGGTTAGGGATAAGTGAAACGAGAGAGAGAGACGATGATGTAGAGAGATAAAGAACAATGAATAAAGATTTGAATTTCCTCAGAGTATCTCCAGCTTTCTGTCTACCTTCGATTTTTCCAGCATCTGCAGTTCTTTCTTAAACATGGATAAAGGTTTCAAAGGTCTTTTATTGTCACATGTGCCAATCAAGGTACAGTGATATGTGAATTACTATACAGCCATATGGGGGAAAAAAAGCAACAAGCCACACAACTACATAAAAGTTAACATAAACATCCACCACAGCGGATTCCCTACATTCCTCACTGTGATGGACGGCAAAAAAGTCCAGTCTTCGTCCTCTTTATTCTCCCGCGGTCGGGGCAGTAGAACCATCCGTCAGGGCGATCAAAGTTCCCGCAGCCGGCGGTCGAAGCTCGTATTTTGTCAAAGCTCCCGCGTAGGGGCGGTCGAAGCTCCTGCGGCTTAGAGTTCCCGAAGTTAGTCCCTGATCCTCCACAATGTTAGGTCCGCAAGCACCCACAGTTGGAGCTCCGAGGTCGACCCCTGGCAAAGGGATCGCGGGCTCCGCGATGTTATGTCCCGTAGGCTCCCCGCGGTGGAGCTCTCAAAATCGGTCTCCAGTAAAGGCCGCCAAATCCACGATGTTAGGCTGCAGTGCGGACGGAGATACGATACGATACGGAACTAAATCGCATCTCCTTCAAGGTTAGAGATTAGAAAAGGTTTCCCCCACCTCCCCCTATCAAAACACAAAGAAGGAAGGGACAGACAGACTGTTGACGAGGCAGCTATTGGTGGCGCCACCCGGTGGATATGCAAAAAAGTAATGATGATAATGGAAACAGGCCATTGGGATTGGTCATGGACAGGCCATCCTGCCTAGTTGTTTAGCCAATTGGCAAGCTCTCCACTGAGTAGATTGGACATTGGTATACAACCCAGCCAATGAATTCCTTGTTTGTTACAGAATTTATTCAAAATTGACTGTAAAGAGCAACCAGACACCATTCTTCAATATTGATTTCTCCAACTCCCTGCGTCGGCCGAGGGAAGGTCTTGACCCGAATCGTCACCCATTCCTTCTCTCCAGAGTTGCTGCCTGACTCACTGAGCGATTCCAGAATTTTGTGCCAAACACTCTTCAATTGCTTGTATACTCCGGAATTTAGATGAGATGGGATCTTATTGTAACATATAAGATTATTAAGGGTTTGGACACACTAGAGGCAGGAAACATGTTCCCGATGTTGGGGGAGTCCAGAACCAGGGGCCACAGTTTAAGAATAAGCGGTAAGCCATTTAGAACGGAGATGAGGAAACACTTTTTCACACAGAGAGTTGTGAGTCTGTGGAATTCTCTGCCTCAGAGAGCAGTGGAGGCCGGTTCTCTGGATACTTTCAAGAGAGAGCTAGACAGAGCTCTTATAGATAGTGGAGTCAGGGGATATGGGGAGAAGGCAGGAACGGGGCATTGATTGGGGATGATCAGCCATGATCACATTGAATGGCGGTGCTGGCTCGAAGGACCGAATGGGCTACTCCTTCACCTATTGTCTATTGTCTATTCCATCTTTTTCACCCAACATTCAAAGGTGGTGAGGACTGGGAATGGAACATCAGAGGTATTCAGTCACTGGTCATGAGTTTCCAAACCAAATATAACCAAAAATTATCTCATCTATCTATCTATCTATATCTATATTACTAAATCACTGTTCTTGACCGCTTTTGGCCTTCTGTGCTGCGATTTTCGAGAGAACGCCGCCACGTACGGCCGTCATTTTTGGCCACCTCGCTCAGAGCCCCCTTCCGCCGCATGTGCGCTGAGGATTTTTCCCGTCGATGAAAAATGACAGAGATATTAATGTTTTTACAAAATTCCCCATTCTCTCTGCTGCCCCTGCTGGAGGGAGGGGGAGGGACTATAAAACCAGGAAGTGGTGTGCCTCAATCAGTCTCTGCAAGTGGTGTGCTTCAATCAGTCTCTGCAAGTGGTGTGCCTCAATTAGAGCTCTGAATAACACTGAACAAATGTCTCCATAGCTGTGAGTACCCATAATGTGGTTTGAAAATGAAAATATGGTTAGTTTGAGGAAAAAAGCACTGCCTGCAAATGGTTGTTTGGGTTGAAGTAAAAAGGCACCCTCTCCTCTACCCCCCCCTCTCCTCTCTCTCCCCCCACCCCCCCCCCCTCTCCTCTCCTCTCCAACCCTCCCTCCCCCCCGCCTCTCCTCCCCCCCCTCCTCCTCCTCCCCCCCTCTCCCCCCCCCCCCCCCTCCTCCCACCATCCCTCTCCCGTCTCCCCCTCTCCTCCCCCCCTCCTCCTCCCCCTCCTCGCCCCCCCCCCTCTCCTCTCTCCTTCCCTCTCCCCCCCTCTCTCTCTCTCTCCCCCCTCTCTTTCTCTCCCTCTTTTTTCTCCCTCTCCTCCCCTCCCCACCCCTCACGCACACGTCCCTCCTCTAAACACACCCCTCCCCCTCCCACACACCCCTACCCCCCCTTCCCTTCACCCTCCCTCCCGCTCCCTGGCTCCCCACCTCTCCCCCTCCCCAACCCCCCTCTCAGCACACCCTCTCTCTCCCCCTCTCCCACTCTTCCCCCCTCTCCCCTCTCTCCCCTCCCTCCCCCCCCTCCCCCTTGGTCTAGTCTATTACTAAAACTCTCATCTTGACCACTTCCTGTCTGCGTTGTAATTAAATTTGTGCAAAAAAATTATCCCCATAGCACTACGATTTTTTCGCCACCTTACGCACCATTCTCCTCTGTTGCAAGTCAAATACGTTTTGTTCGAATCGGTGAAATAGTACAAACGTTATGAATGTTTTCAAGGTTCCCCCTCCCACACCCCCCCCCTCTCCTACGCCCCCCCCCCCCCTCCCAAACCCCTCCCCACCCCACCCCTCCCACACACACCCCTCCCCCATAGCCCTTCCCCAGAGTGGTGGAACATTGCATTTGGGGAATGGGTTGCGTTGGGGGAACATTTGAGTGGTGGAATATTGCGCTGGGGAATGGTTGCATTGGGGAACAGGTGAGTGGTGGAATATTGCGCTGGGGAATGGGTTGCGTTGGGGGGGACCAGGCCTCCCATGTGACTGGGACCCAATGGGTCCCACTTACTCTAGTAATGTTTTAAAAGGTGTTCCATTCCATAGTAATGACATCTCTAACTTTGGTAAAAGCTGGATCTTTCTCAAAGATGATCCCGCTGTATGATTGGGGAAATGGTGCTGTCAGTGAATGGTGAAATTGCTGAATTAATTGCAAAATATGTAACTGTGACATCTGCTAAGTTTTGGCTCCGCTCTCTCGAGTTAGAGAGTACAGCATGTCCAGTATGTAAAGAACAATTTCAACAAAACCTTTTTTACAATTTGGTCTAATTTTCACCGTTCAAAAGTGAACATGAGACCTGAGCTGACCTAGAGGCTTAATCAGTTGGAATCAGGTATTTAGTTTAGTTAATAGATACAGTGTGAAAACAGGCTCTTTGGCACAATAAGTCCGTGCCAACCAATAATCATCCAATCACACTAGTTCTATCCTACACTCTAGGGACAATTTACAGAAGGCAGTCGACCTACAATCACGCACGTTTTTAGAATGTGGGAGGAACACCCACTTGGTTAGAGGGTGGTGAATCTGTGGAATTCATTACCACAGAAGGCTGTGGAGGCTGTCAGTGGATATTTTTAAGGCAAAGATGGGTAAATTCTTGATTAGTATCGGTATCAGAGGTGATGGGGAGAAGGCAGGAGAATGGGGTTAGGTGGGAGAGATAGATCAGTCAAGGATTGAATGGCGGAATAGTCCAAATGGCCTAACTCTACTCCTATCACTTATGACCTTATGAGAACGTACAAACTCCACACAGACAACACCCGTAGTCAGGATCGAACCCAGGTCTCTGGCGCTGTGAGGCAGCAACTCTACGCTGCACCACCGTGCCGCATTAGCCAAGTGAATTCACCAGTTCACTCAGTGAAAGCAGCAAGAAACATGAAGCATTCCTGGTCTTGGGAAATCCCTCCTGGGATATGTCAGCTTAATTTCCAAGACCAGCTTGCCAATGTGTTATACCTCTGGAGCTTTAGCTGTTTGTCTCTTGTAGAGGTACTGAAGAGCTGCGTTAGTTTTCCGTGAGTGTCCCATCTGCCCTCTGGAACCTGATGCGAGCGACTGTTTCGTTTTCTCAGTTGAGTTTAGTTTGGATATAGAGCGCGGAAACAGGCGATCACCACACACTGACACTATCCTACACACACGAAGGACAATTTACACTTACACCAAGCCAATTAACCTACAACCCTGCACGTCTTTGTAGTGTGGGAGAAAACCCAAGATCTCGGAGTAAACCCTCACAGGTCACGGGGAGAACGTACGAACTCCGTACAGACAGCGCCTGTAGTCAGGGTCGAACCCGGGTCTCCAGGATCGCACCCATCACCCACCGGCGCTGCCCCATGGGTCCCGTTTAACCTGTTCACTGCCAAGTTCTTTTTCCCACTATTCGCCATGACTCGAGTGCACTCAGGGGGTGGCACTGAACGGGTTAAACTTAAATCCCCTCACTTTAATCCCTCTGCTTTATTAACTCTTGGACCCTGGGACAAAGATTCTGACTGTCTACCTTATTGATGCCTCTTGTCATCTTAGAGCCATAGTGATACGGTGGGGGGGTGGGGGATTAGTGGGGGTGGGGGAAGGGGTGTGTGTGGAAAGGGGGAGTGTGGCGGAGTGTGAGGGAGGGGGGGGTGTAGGGGAGGGGAGGTGTAGGTGAGAGGGTGTAGGGGGAGAGGGGGTGCAGGGGACGGGAGGGATTGTCGGGGAGAGGGCGTGTAGGGGAGTGGGGGTGTAGGGGAAGGGAGGTGTAGGGTAGGGGAGGGGGGGTTGTAGGGGGGGTTTGTATGTGAGGAGGGGTGTATGTGGGAGGGGGTGGTGTGGGCCCCTGCTTGCAAAACACAGAACACAGCCCCCGCTCGCAGAACACAAGCCCCCGCTCACTACACTCCTTCAGCTTTATTCTCGCGGCCGGTGATTGACAGCGGGTGCCGATAGGGGCGTCGCCAACCTGGCGAATAACAGACCAATAACTTTTCTAATATTTCACCGATCGGAACAAAACTTATTTGACGCAGCAGATGAGAATGGTGAGTAAGGTGGCGAAAAATCGTAGCGGTATGGTGGATCGTTTTTGCACAAATTTAATTACAACGCAGACTGGAAGTGGTCAAGATCGGAGTTTTAATAATAGTACTAGACTAAGTGGGACCCGTTGGGTCCCAGTCACACAGGAGGCCTGGTCCCCCAAGGCAAGTGGAGGGACTCCATTGAGGGGCCACAGGCTGCGGCACCATACAGCGAAATCCATTGGATCAATTTAGTGAGATTTGGTAATAACTTTACCGGCACCATGGGGCGGAGATCCAGGGGGGGACCAGTGGGGGGGGGGGGGTCTACACATTCCCCCCTCCCCCATGCTTTGTAATCCGGAGTTTATCACACGCTTTCTAAGTGCTGAATCGGCCCGTTCGCATGATCTTTCAGCGCCCGCCGTGGCTTAAAACCAAACTGCTGCATCGAGGCGATCGAGGCACCTAATGTTGAAGCCCCCAAACAGGCCAACTCAAGCCCCACGATTTGGGACGGAAGAACCTGCTGTTTCTGGAGTTTGGAATCGGTTGTCAACCAGGTCAGTTTCCGATGTTACCATCCATAGGGCCCATGGCCGAAGCCTCGTGTGTGTGTGCGCATGCGCGCACGCGGCCGCCAAGAAATTGTGTCCCCCCCATGTTTTGATAGCGATTTCCGTGCCTGCCCGACTCCACACAGCACCTCCCCACTCCACACAGCGGCTTTCCCGACTCCACTCTTGTGGACTCAATCAGCACTTGTGGACTCAGCCCCGCCTCTGGGGTTTTTATTCTCCAGCGGGTGCCGAAAGGGACGTTACCTTCATGGTGACTGACAGGCAAGAAGACCAATCTGTTGATCTCACAATTTTCTAAACCCATATAACTTTTGTAATCTTTCACCGATCGGAACAAAACTTGGTGCGTTTGGAGGAGAGGAGAACGGTGAGTAAGGTGGCAAAAAAATCCTAGCGATAAAGGGTACCATATTTGCGCAAATTAAAAAAAGATAGGTAGATAGGTAGATAGATAGATAGATAGATAGATAGATAGATAGATAGATAGATAGATAGATAGATAGATAGATAGATAGATAGATAGATAGATAGATAGATAGATAGAAGATGGAAGATAGATGGGCCAATATAGATAGATGGGACTAGAGTAGATGGGGCATGTTGTTCAGTGTGGGTAAGTTGGGCCGAAGGGCCTGTTTCCATGATGTATGACTCTCTATGGCACAATTTGTGATGTTTATGCTTTATTTAATATTTACCTCCACATGGTGCAGGAATGGGTGGCCTTGTAAGTCAAGGTGTTGATGGTGGTGGTCTTGGGGAGGGCCTGAAGTTAGTGAGATACTTCTGGTAGAGGCTGTGTAGGTGTTCAGTCGCTGATACACGGAACAAGGTTGATGGGCCATCAGTCCGTTTTAAGGTCAGATGGTCATAAGAGGTAGGAGCAGAATTAGGCCATTCGGCCCATCAAGCCTACTCCACCATTCGATCATGACTGATCTATCTCTCCCTCCTAACCCCATTCTCCTGCCTGCTCCCCGTAACCCCGGGCACCCGTCAAGAATCTATCTCCAGGTATCTCCGCCTTAAAAATATCCATTGACTTTGCCTTACCACAGCCTTCGATGGCAGTCACGGTGGCGCAGCGGTAGAACTGCTGCCTTACAGCAAAATGCAACGCCAGAGACCCGGGTTCGATCCCGACCACGGGTGCTGTCTGTATGGAGTTCGTACGTTCTCCCCGTAACCTGCGTGGGTTTTCTCCGAGATCATCGGTTTCCTCCCACACTCCAAAGACGTACAGCTTTGTAGGTTAATTGGTTTGGTAAATGTAAATATTGTCCAGTATAAAATTGTATAGTGCAGAGTGCTGCTCTACCTAGAGCTTTTCAGCGAACTACATCCACAAACATTCACCACCCCCTGACTAAAGACATTCCCCCTCATTTCCTTCCTAATGGAACGTCCTTTAATTCTGAGGCTATGACCTCTGGTCCTAGACTCTTCCACTAGTGGAAACATCCTCTCCTCATCCACTCTATCCGAGCCTTTCACTATTCGGTTCGTTTTCTGCTCTTCACAAATTGGAAACCACATTCCTTCATTTCCCACCATCAAGAAAACAGATTCTAAGCAGTTGTTACCTGCCCACTTATTCTCACCTTCTCCACTGCCAACAATGGACCATTGTGGGCTCCACCTTTCCTTGATCATCGCTGATTTGTCCTTTTTGCACAGCTTTCATTCATTTGTTCCATGTCCCTTTTCATATCTCTCGTCCCCCTCTCCCCTGACCCTCTGTCTGAAGAAGGGTCTCGACCCGAAGCGTCACCTGTTCCTTTTCTCCAGAGAAGCTGAGTTACTCCAGCTCTTTGTGTCTTTTCTCAACATTTTATTCCCACGGGGGAATAGTTCGGGGAAGCATAAATCACTTTATCAACATCTTGGCCACTGGCCAATGCTATCAATGCTTGAGTTCTGACCTCAGTGTAGTTCTTCCATCGGGGAGTGCCACTGTACCAGCCAATGTAGGGAATTAGGAATTAGACAATAGACAATAGACAATAGACAATAGGTGCAGGAGTAGGCCATACGGCCCTTCAAGCCAGCACCGCCATTCAATGTGATCATGGCTGATCATCCAATATCAGTACCCCGTTCCTGCCTTCTCCCCATATCCCCTGACTCAGTCTACCCCATATTGAAAAAGGATCTCCTCTGGTATTCTGTGCTGCATCTTGGTGGGACCAGTCTGTTGCTGAAGGTGCTCCTCAGGTTGCCCAGTGTGTCATGGAGGGGGTGAGCTGTATTATCCAGGATGGTCTGCAGTTTGAGGAGCATCATCCCTTCCAAGCCCACCACCAGTGGAATTCAACTCCACACCCAGGACGTAGCCGGCCTTCCTGATCTACATAAATGCATCTGCACCAGAGTCAGGAAATCAGTTGATGCATCAGCCCGTGTCCCTAGTGCATTTAGAGCCATCCCTCTCATAGTGAAGCAACATCCTGCGACTCCACCTCCAGTTCACATGCTGGAAACGTTGTCCTAATTCCCTCCACACCTGGAGGCCACTCTATCTGTGCGGGTTTGTTGCACAACTCTTGCACTTTCAGCTTCGGACCTTGGCATCTGCTGCACCCCTCACTGCAGCTGAAGGGCAGTGGAAAGCAAAGGGCACCGTGGGAAGCATTTTATCGGGAAGCATCACAGCACCGTTTGGGAACAGCTCCGTCCAAGGCTGCAAGAAATTGCAGCGAATTGTGGACGCAGCCCAGACCGTCACACACAAACCAACCTCCCTTCCATTGACTCCATCTACACCTCGCGCTGCCTCGTCAAGGCCAGCAACATAATCAAGGACCAGTCGCACCCCGGCCACTCCCTCTTCTCCCCTCTCCCATCAGGAAGTGTGAAAACGCACACCTCCAGATTCAGGGACAGTTTCTTCCCAGCTCATTATCAGGCAACTGAATCATCCTACCACAACCAGAGAGCAGTGCTGAACTACTATCTACCTCTTTGATGACTCTCGGACTACCCTTGATTGGACTTAGCTGGCTTTACCTTGCACTAAACATTATTCCCTTATCACTGTAACTGTACACTGTAAACGGCTCAATTGTAAACATGGATTGTCTTTCTGCTGACTGGATAGCACGCAACAAAAGCTTTTCACAGTACCTCGATACATGTGACAATAAACTAAACTGTGCTGAACTGAGAGCGGTGCGGGGTGCCGCAGTGGTTAGCACTGCTGCCATGCAGCAGCAACCCAGGTTTAAGCTTGACCTTGGCTGCTGTGTGTATGGAATTTGTACATTTCTCTCCATTGCTGTGTTTCAAGAGTATTTCATCATCATATGTCCCCGAAACGGAACAATGAAATTCTTACTTGCACCAGCACGCCAGATTTGTAAACATAGTACTTTGCAAACACCCTTACAAAGCAAAAAAAGTTCAGTGTATGTGAGGGGTTATGGGGAGAAGGCAGGAGGATGGGGTTGAGAAAGGAAAATAGAAAGAAACATATAAGATTGTTAAGGGTTTGGAAACTGTCCCTGAATCTGGAGGTGTGCGTTTTCACACTAAAGGCAGGAAACATGTTCCCGATGTTGGGGGAGTCCAGAACCAGGGGTCACAGTTTAAGAATAAGGAGTAAGACATTTAGAACAGAGACGAGGAAACACTTTTTCTCACGGAGAGTGGTGAGTCTGTGGAATTTTCTGGCTCAGAGGGCGGTGGAGGCCGGTTCTCTGGATGCTTTAAAGAGAGACTTAGATAGGGCTCTTAAAAATAGCGGAGTCAGGGGATATGGGGAGAAGGCAGGAACGGGGTACTGATTGGGGATGATCAGCCATGATCACATTGAATGACGGTGCTGGCTGAAAGCCAGAAACTTTTAATAAAGTTTAGTGGGCATTTAACATTACCGGTCGGTTAACTTACCTTTTTTTCTCAACAAGCTTTACCTTCAACTGCCTTCGATTACCTACGAATAGCATTACGACCTACTATGACCTGCATGTTGAAAAATGCGCCGTGACCTAGCTGAGGCCTCGAGTACGCGGGGACTACTCTCGAGCATGAAGGAGAGTTACAAAGACCTCCTCGGATCTCGTGTTGACTATGCTGCGAGTATGAGTCGAGGGCAAACTCTTCTAAACTAGCGAATCAGGTCGCCGCAGTGGGACAGCCCCTTTACTCAGTGGGTCAGGCAGCATCTCTGGAGAACATGGATAGGTGGCGTTTCAGGTCATGATCCTTCTTCAGGCTAGAAGTTTGTACGATTATGAGAGGCAGGGACAGAGTAGGTAGGCAGATACGTTTTCCGCAGGTGGAAATGTCGGATACAAGAAGGGATAGTTTTACTGCAGAAAGAGGAAAGTTTGAAGAGAGATTTGTGAGGCATGTTTTTTACATAGCGGGCAGTAGGATTGATAGGATTGATAGATAGGATTGCAATGTTTAAGAGGCACAATATGCTGGAGTAACCCAGAGGCACAGGCAGCATCTGTGGAGGGAAGGAGTGGGTGAAGAAGGGTCCCGACCCAAAACGTCACCCATTACCTTCTCTCCAGAGATGCTGCCTGTCCCGCTGAGTTACTCCAGCATTTTGTGTCTATCTTTGGTTTAAACCAGCATCTGCAGTTCCTTCCGACACATGTTTAAGAGGCATTTAGACAGGCACTTGAACAGTCAGGCAATATATGGAGACAGTCCACATGCAGGCAGATGGGATTAGCTGGATGGCATTATTTATGGTACAGACATGGTGGGCGGTAAGCACTGTTTTGTACTGTACTTTTTAATATCCTGTGTTCTGTATTATACAATGCATTAGGCAGGTCCGGAGGTTGCTGTATGAAAGATGGTACACAAATCCATTAACTTTCTCTCACTATGCGGCCCCAGTTCTTGCTGATTTTAATTCCCATCATTGTGTAAGTCGGCTTTAGCTCCTGCCCTCTGTTCAAGCCTTCCATCACTGTCTGCCTCCCTCCCACACAGGGTCTTTTACTGACTTACTGAATTTATATAACTTACCACATTTGAGGAGGTGGGCACAAAGACAGGGTGAGAAGAGACCGTGTCAATGGTGTTGCAAGACACATCGTTTGCAGGTAATGTGCAGGTCCAGACAACAGAGGATTAACAGGTAAATCCAATTTGGGAATCTAAAGGGCCTGTCCCGCTTTGGTGATTTTTTCGGCTACCGCCGGCGATTGTCACAGTCGTAGCATGTCGTCGAAAAATCGGCGACTGGACCCCCCTACGACAATGTTTACAACAATGTCTACACAACAACCTACCACCTAGTTGACGTCAAGCTACGGCAAGCTACCGACAACCGACGACCCATTAGGACGTCCACCTACGACAACCGACGACAACCGACGTCCACCAGCGACAAGCTTCGACAAGGTAAGACAATTCAGTCGCCAGTACCTGTCGCCGGTTGATGTAGGTAGTCGCCAATGGAATTCACCGCGTCAGCACCCGGCGCCAACCTACGACAGCACCTACGTCAGGAGAAGTCACGCTACGCTCATTGGCGACAAACCCACTGTCGCCGAATCTCGCCGAAAAGTTTTGAACATTTCAAAACCCGGCGGTGACCAGAAAAACGTTTCGACTATTTGGGAGACTTGAGGAGACGACTCACGACCGTACAGGCGACACCCCATGACCATGTGGCGACAGCCTAGTCGCCTAAAAAATCGCCTAAGTGGGACAGGGGCATAAGGCGATGAGGTTTAGTGTTAGGATTCAGCTGAATCTAAATCCAAATGGTCTTTCCCAAGATCTGCACAGAACCATTGGTCTTCCACTGTAGCATTAGGTTGAATGCACCTGGGACAGGTGTGGCAGTCCTTTCAGGTGAGGCAGAGGTTCATTTGCACCTTCTCCGACCTCGCCTACTGTATCTGCTGTTGCAGGTGTGGACTCCGATATACCGGCGAGACCAAGAGCAGGCTGGGCGATGGTTTCGCTGAACACCTCTGTTCAGTCTGCCTAGGCCTACATGAACTCCCGGTTGCTAAACACTTTAACTCCCCCTCCCATTCCCACACTGGCTTTTTTGTCCTGGGCCTCCTCCACTGTCAGAGTGAGGCTCAATGCAAATTGGAGGAACAGCAGCTCATATTTTGCGTGGGCAGCTTAGACCCCAGTGGCATGAACATTGACTTCTCTAACTTCACCTAATCCTTGTTTTCCCTCTCTCTCCAAGCCTCCTCGTCCTAGTTCTCCGACTTGTTCTACTATCCCCATGATTAAATATTACTGATTATATCTCACCTTCCCCTCAGCTAACAATGAACCATTTTACATTTCCTTATCATTTCCTTTGTCGTTCTCATACATTGCCCTTCCATATCTCCGAGCTCCTCCTCCTCTGAATCTCAGTCTGAAGAAGGGTCTCGACCCAAAACGTCACTCATTCCTTCTCTCCAGAGATGCTGCCTGTCCCGCTGAGTTACTTTAATCTACATATAAAAATATTGGTAGCAGCGCTGAGGAGGAGGGTTTCCTGGAATGTATACGGGATGGTTTTTTAAACCAATATGTAGAAGAACCGACTAGAGGACAGGCCATCCTAGACTGGGTATTGTGTAATGCGGAAGGATTAGTTAGTGATCTTGTTGTGCAAGGTCCCTTGGGCAACAGTGACCATAATATGGTGGAATTCTGCATTAGGATGGAGAGTGACATGGTTAATTCAGAGACCAGGGTCCTGAACTTAAAGAAAGGAGACTATGAAGATATGAGATGGGAATTGGCTAGGACAGACGGGCAAAATATACTTAAAGTGTTGACGGTGGAGATACAATGGCAAAGATTTAAAGACAGCATGGATGAACTCCAAACATTGTTCATCCCTGTCTGGCGAAAAAATAAAACGGGGAAGGCGGCTCAACCGTGGCTAACGAGGGAAATAGTGTTAAATCCAAGGAATAAGCGTTTAAATTGGCCCGAAGAAGCAGCAAACCGGAGGACTGGGAGAAATTTAGAACTGAGGAGGCTATTGACCAAGCGCAGGCAGGTGGGACAAGTGTAGCTGGGACATGTTGACCAGTGTGGGCAAGTTGGGCCGAAGGGCCTGTTTCCACACTGTATCACTCTATGATTCTAAATCTGTCTCATATCATTGGCTCAGATGCGGAGAGTGTGTCAGTCCTCAGCAGGGTCCATGTAACCTGAGTTAAGAAAGGAGGGAGAGAGCAATATAGACCAGCCTTACATCAAGTCAATGCTCGAGTCGTTTAAAGATTTATAGCAGCATATTTGGAAAGCAAATAGGATATGTCGTCACATGGGATTTTGAAGGGGGAAAGCTTCTTGCTTATTTTTGAGTGAGCATAACAAGTAGAAGGAATATAGGGCAGTGGATAGTATCTCGACTTTCAAAAATCCTTTGACAGGTCCCACACAAGAGATTACTTACTAGAACGTGTCTAAATTGACATGGATAGAGACTGGTTGCAAAAACATAGGACGGGTCCCTTTTAGGCAGTAACTAAGAACAGTTATTTACAAATATTTAATGATTTAGACCACGTGGCATCTCCAAGTTTACGGATGACACAAAAGAGTGGCAGTGGAGCTGCAATGGATGCTATAAAGGGTTGTCAGATAAGTTGGGTAGTGGGCAGATTAGATTAGTACAATGTGGATAAATGTGAGTTTAGTTTGGTGGCAAGATACAGGAAGGCGATCCGAATGGTAACAGAAAATGCCCTCAGCGGGTGAGGGCCTTAGGAGAAACGGAATGGGTTGACGTTTTGGGTCAAGGTTCCGCGCGGGACAAAGATAGAATGTAAGTGGAGACCTGGTGGGGGAGAACTGGGAAGGGGAATCAAGGGCCCGCAATGTATTAACACTGTAAAACTACCCACAAATATGAGGTTCCTCCAATTTGCAACTGGGCCTCCCTATGACAATGGAGGAGGCCCAGGACAGAAAGGTCAGATTGGGAATGGGAGGGGGATTTGAGATCAGGTAGGTTATAATGGACTGAGCGGAGGTGTTCAGTGAACTATCGCCGAGCCTGCGCTTCTGGAACCGAGATGGGGAAGTTGCAGGGGAAAGTACCTGGGCAAGGCGAGTGGTTTGGGCCAGGTTGACCAGTGTGCGGAGCTACGTCCGTCTGACCGCGGTCTGTTGGCTTGGAAGCCGCCGGGCTCCGGTGGGAAGGCGGCCGTCCTAGCACCCCAAGCTTGGACGCTGGGGGTAAAGGGACAGGTGTTGCATCGCCTGTGGTTGCAGGGGGAAGTACCTGGGAAGGGGGTGGTTTGGGTGGGAAAGACCAGATTGACCAGGGAGTTGCAGAGGGAGCGGTCTCTGCGGAAAGCAGAAAGGGCTGGAGATGGGAAGATGTGGCAGCAGTGGGATCCCATTGGAGGTGGCTAAAATGTTGGAGGATTATATGCTGTATGCGACGGCTGATGGGGTGGAAGGTGATGAATAGGGGGAATCTGCCCGATGGGGGGGGGGGGGGGAGGGAGAGTAACAAGAGCTGTGGGATATGAGGGACCCTGAGCCTCATTTGGAAGAGGTGCCTCCCCTTTGCCACAGTGAGAACAATGCCCTGGTATGGGAACACCTGTGCGGGGACCTGTTTTTACCTCCCCCATGTCTTCCAGGTGTTGCACCTCCTCCAACCTAATCTGACTCATGAATGCTATGTTGTATTTTTATTAGTGTGCTGCAAGGACATCTGAATTTCCCCTGAATAAGGGGATTAATAAAGTCTAATCTAATCTAATATACACACTAAACTATTTTTCTCGTGTGTTATATTGTTTACAGAGCACTATGTTTACTTCGAAGGTAGACACACAATGCTGGAGTAACTCAGCGGGTGAGGCAGCATCTCTGGAGCGAAGGCGACGTTTTGGGTCGAGACTTTCCAGGACATATGACAATAAAACACTCTTAACTCTTGACACTTGACTGGACTTGCTGAGCATCTCCTGTATTTATACTGCGGGATATCCTTTCAGATCCTGCGTCAGGTTCGATTTAGCACAGGGTCGGTGATGTATTGATTTCAATGGCTATCATTTGGCTGAGAAAAAGATGAATGTAATTTATCTTTTAATTATTAGTAGGTTGTCTGAGTTATATTTAGCTTTTCGCATAGAGCCTGGCTTTGTCGCACCCCACCTCTCTTCCAGCTGTCTCCCCCCCCCCCCCCCCCCCCCCCCCCCCCCCCCCCCCCCCCCAAACTACAATTCAGTCTGAAGAAGGGTCCTGATCTGAAACATTACCTTTCCATGTCAAAAGATCATGTGCTATGAGTAGAATTAGGCCATTCGGCCCATCGAGTCTACTCCGCCATTCAATCGTGGCTGATCTATCTCTCCCTCTTCATCCCATTCTCCTGCCTTCTCCACATAACCTCTGACACCCGTACTAATCTAGAATCTATTTATCTCTGCCTTAAAAATATCCACTGACGTGATCTCCACAGCCTTCTGTGGCAAAGAATTCCACAGATTCACCACCTCTGTCTAAATAGATTTCTCCTCATTTCCTTCCAAAAAGAACGTTCTTTAATTCTGAGGCTATGACCTCTAGTCCTAGACTCTCCCACTAGTGGAAACATCCTCTCCACTTCCACTATATCCAAGCCTTTCACTATTCTGTATGTTTCAATGAGGTCCCCCCCTCATTCTTCTAAACTCCAGCGAGTACAGGCCCAGTGCCGACAAAAGCTCATCACAGGTTAACCCACTCATTCCTGGGATCATTCTCGTAAACCTCCTCTGGACCCTCTCCAGAGCCAGCACATCCTTCCTCAGATACGGTGCCCAAAATTGCTCACAATATTCCAAATGTGGCCATATCAGCGCCTTATAGAGTCTCAGCATTTCATTCCTGTTTTTGTACACAAGCTTTCATAAAGTAAATGCTAGCATTGAGTTTGCTTTCTTTACTACCCATTCAACTTGCCGATTCGACTATCGATTACCTTTTGGGAATCCAGCACCGGCACTCTAGAGTCTCTTTGCCCCTCCGATTTCTGGATTCTCTCCCCATTAAGAAAACGGTCTACGCCTTTATTGCTATGACCAAAATGCATGACTATACACTTTGCTACACTATATTCCATCCGCCACTTCTCTGCCCACTCTCCCAACCTGTCCAAGTCCTTCTGCAGAGTCCCTGCTTTCTCTACCTGCCCATCCACCTATTTTCCTATCATCCCCAAACTTGGCCATAAAGCCTTCAATCCCCTGATCCAGAATGTCCTCCAGATATACGCCCGATATGCTGCCTGGTTTGCCTGCTTGCTCCAGTGCCTTGTGTCTTTTTTAGAGCATATTTCCACTTTTCTTCACCAAATACCTGATTGAAAAATATAAGATCCAGGAACCTCTTGGCAGGGTGCATCTGAAGAGTATGTTTCATCTTGTGGGAGAATGTAGTGTTAGGGGTTTAAAAGGGAACCATTTAAGATAGAGATGAAAATCTATTTTCTCCCAGAAGATCATTAGTTTTTGAAACTTTCTTTCTCTAAGGGTGAAAGTGAGAGATGAGGAGCATAAAGCAGGGATAGGTTGTTTCTTGGTTTATTGATTGATTGAAAGATTTAGCGTGGTAAACAGCCCCACCAAGTCCACGCTGCCCATTCTTCACCCAATCGCACTAATCCTATTTTATCTCACTTTCGTGTCCGCTCCCAACTCTTTGGGACGTGGGAGGAAACCGGAGGAAACCCGTACGCTCATAGTGCAGATGCCTGTATCCTTCCTTGGGCAAAAACAACAAACTAACTGCTGGAAGAACTCAACGGGTCAGGCAGCATTTGTGCTGGGAATGGACAGACAACGTTCCGGGCCAGGACCCTTCTTCAGATTCTTCAGCGATTCAGTGATGCTTTATTGGGCAGTGGAATGTTTTGTTTTACATATAACCCGGTAAATTCATACAGCAGACCTCACCCAGGCAGTACACAAAGAGTTGCCACGTCTCTGGCACAGACAACATTATAAAACAACGTTATTCACACAGCCGCGAACCAGGTCTTCATTCTAGGTGGTCCACCGCTGGATCCACCCTTTGTTCTCGGCATTCTTAAACTGTGTGACCCCTGGTTCTGGACTTCCCCCAACATCGGGAACATGTTTCCTGCATCTAGCCTGTCCAATCCTTTAAGAATTTTACATATTTCTATAAGATACCCTCTCATCCTAAATTCCAGTGAATACAAGCCCAAATGGACAATGTGATTGCAGACTTCATTTTGGTGAAGTGTCCATTTCATTTTAAGTTTGATGGGTTAACAATTAATCAGTCAAGAAAATAAAGTATATGAGCTTCCATGAAAACCAATGTCAATGTATTTTTTAAAATAAAACTTGGGATGATCATTGACAGTAAAATAAATGCTGAATTGATTACGACATTCTGACATGAGATGTCCAGGGAGGTCATTTAAAAAAAATATATTAACATCAGATCAGCAGTTTCTTTTTTTTCTCTCTCAATCTTGCAACCTGCTTCTTTCTTTCTGAACTGCTGGACAGGTACATGGATAGGACAGGTTTGGAGGGATATTGACCCAAGCGCAGGCAGGTGGGACTAGTGTAGCTGGGACATTGTTGGCCAGTGTGGGCATGTTGGGCCGAAGGGCCAGTTTCCACACTGTATCACTCTATGACTCTGTGATGTATTTTTAAGCCTACAAAGGTTTCAAGGACATAACCAGGCTTCAGTGCAGGAGAATGGAACGTGCGTTCATATTTTGGACTCCTTTTGTTAGCACCGAGCTCCTTGGGATAATGCACAGTGCAAGCCGTTTCTGAAAGGAAGATATATTTTTAGAAATAAACGTCGAGAAATGTAGCGGAAAAATGAGAGGCGTCAAAGTGCAGGACGTCGTTGAGGTGGGAAAAAGACAGGGAAGGATGCAAAAGCAGTGATTAGGGAGAGGTTTTTTTTACACGGAGAGTGGTGATATCTGCAACTAGTTGCTGGAGGAGGTGGTGTGGTCAGAACAATCGTAGTGTTCAAGAGACATTCACATGGACACTTGAATAGCCAAGATGTAAAAGGACTGGGATCCAAATGCACATAAATGGGATTGTTGTCATCGCGAGTCATAGTCATGTGATAGGAGCAGAATTAGGCCATTCGGCCCATCAAGTCTACTCCGCCATTCAATCATGGCTAATCTATCTTCCCCTCTCAACCCATTTCCCCTGCCTTTGCCCCACAACCCTGACACCCGTACTTATATAGACAATAGGTGCAGGAGTAGGCCATTTGGCCCTTCCAGCCGGCACTGTCATTCAATGTGATCATGTCTGATCATTCACAATCAGTACCCCGTTCCTGTCTTCTCCCCATATCCCCTGACTCCGCTATCTTTAAGAGTCCTATCTAGCTCTCTCTTGAAAGTATCCAGAGAACCGGCCTTCACCGCCCTCTGAGGCAGAGAATTCCACAGACTCACAACTCTCTGTGTGAAAATGTGTTTCCTCATCTCCGTTCTAAATGGCTTACCCCTCATTCTTAAACTGTAGCCCCTGGTTCTGGACTCCCCCAACATCGGGAACATGTTTCCTGCCTCTAGCGTGTCCAAACCCTTAATAATCTTATGTTTCAATAAAATCTCCTCTCATCCTTCTAAATTCCAGAGTATACAAGCCCAGCCGCTCCATTCTCTCAACATATGACCGCCATCCCGGGAACATATATCAAGAATCTATCTATCTCTGCCTTAAAAATGTCCATTTATTTGGCCTCCACAGCCTTCCGTGGCAAAGAATTTCACAGATTCACTACCCTCTGACTAAAGAAATTCCTCCTCATCTCCTTCCTAAAGGAACATCCTTTAATTCTGAGGCTGTGACCTCTAGTCCTAGACTCTCCCGTTAGTGTAAACATCCGAATGGCCTAATTCTACTCCTATCACTTATGATCTATGATCCTATGATGAATTTCACAGTGTGTTTGCACCTTGCACCTGTGGCAATAAATGTTCCATTAAAACCATTGAATGGGTTGGAAGTATCTTCAGCTTTCAGAATCACAGGACTTCAATGAAAATCGTCTTCAAAGGTGCCGTGGTGGCTGACACAGTTGCGGGTTTAGAGACATGAAATGAGGGGATAATCTTCCTTTTTTTTTTAACCAAAAGGCCCCCGACCGCGGGAGAACAAAGGGAAGAGATTGAACTTTTTTTCGCCTTCTATCACAGTGAGGAATGTGGAGGAGTCACTGTGGTGGATGTTTATGTTAAAATATAATTTGTGTGTTCTGTTGTTTTTTATTTGTATGACTGACTTGGCAAATGAAATTCCTCGCATGTTGCAAAACATACTTGGCTAATAAATTATTATTGTGGTTGTGATTGTGATTATTTACAAAATTGATATGTACATTACAAAGATACAGCCAAACTCACCACCATAACACAAAGTAAAGCAAATATTATTAAATACTGAATAATCTACTATACAACTACAACTCTGTGGCAGAGAGTTCCAGAGATTCACCACTCTCCCCTCATCTCGGTTTTAAAGGACCCCCTCTTATCCTTAACTGTGACCCCTTGTCCTGGACTTCCCTAACGTCGGGAACAATCTTCCTGCATCTAGCCTGTCCAACCCCTTAAGAATTTTGTAAGTTTCTATAAGATCCCCTCTCAATCTCCTAAATTCTAGAGAGTATAAACCAAGTCTATCCAGTCTTTCTTCATAAGACAGTCCTGACATCCCAGGAATCAGTCTGGTGAACCTTCTCTGCACACCCTCTATGGCAATAATGTCCTTCCTCAGATTTGGAGACCAAAACTGTACGCAATACTCCAGGTGTGGTCTCACCAAGACCCTGTACAACTGCAGTAGAACCTCCCTGCTCCTATACTCAAATCCTTTTGCAATGGAAGCTAACATACCATTTGCTTTCTTTGGCCTGCTGCACCTGGAGCAACCCAACCATGACACCCATCATCCCCCTTCCCAATCGGCCACCATTTAGATAATAGCCTGCTTTCCCGTTTTTGCCACCAAAATGGATAACCTCACATTTATTGGCCGACATAATCGGCCCTACCCTCTCCCCTGCGCACAGGGTGTCCAAAGATGAGGGTGGTGGGTGTGAAGTGCAGCCAGAAGGCAAGGAGCAGCCCCATTATATATTGGAACTGGGGCTGCAACTCTCACACTCTCCATGTACATGTGGAACACAGAATCTTCCAGCCAGCAAAGGTGGCAGGCGATAATCTTCCATTAGTAAGTGCGTAAACTCTTTCAGCCACCAGTTACATCCTACCCCACAGATCATTTTGAAGACAGGTTGTTAAATTTGTAGCATCAAATTGAATTTAGGCAGCATGGTGGCACAGCAGGTAGAGTTGCCGTCTCACCGATCCAGATCCAGGTTCAATGCTAATCTCTGATGCTGCCTGTGTGGAGTTTGTACGCTCTTCCTCTGACCGTATGGTTTTCCCCTCAGATGCTCAATGTAGGATTGGCTCTACACCGAAGATAGACACAAAGTGCTGTAGTAACTCAGCGGGTCAGGCAGCATGGGCCATTTGGGTGTATTTGGGGTGGAGATTGATGGGTTCTTGATTGGTGGTGGCGTCAACGGTTGCGGGGAGAGGGCAGGGGAGTGGGGTTGATGGGATGGGATGGATCAGCTGGGATTGAGTGGTGGAGTTGACCCAATGGGCCGAATGGCCTAGATCTGCTCCTACGACTTATGAATTTATGAAATCTAATTATTTTATACTCCAATCATTGCACTCTTGTACGTATGTGTATCGTGCTTGTATGTATGGCATGATTTTTGCCTGATTGTTGGAAAACAAAGCTTTGTACTGTGACAATAAAGTAACCGTAACAGCCCTGGAGAAAATGAATAGGTGATTGTCGGGAAATAGACAATAGACAATAGGTGCAGTAGTAGGCCATTCGGCCCTTCGAGCCAGCACCGCCATTCAATGTGATCATGGCTGATCATCCCCCATCAGTACCCCATTCCTGCCTTCTCCCCATAGCCCCTTACTCCGCTATTTTTAAGAGCCCTATCTAGCTCTCTCTTGAAAGTATCCAGAGAACCGGCCTCCAACGCCCTCTGAGGCAGCCTTCTTCCGACTGATAGAGAAGACCAGAACTCCCCTTGCAGAGAAGAGGACAGTGTTTTCCTGTTGTAGAGAGGAGATTTTGTTCCCATCCGAGTAGGCGGCACGGTGGTGCAGCGGTGGATTCGCTGCCTTTGCAGCACCAGAGACCCGGGTTCGATCCTGACTACTGGTGCTTGTCTGTACGTTCTCCCTGTGACCTGCGTGGGTTTTCGCCAGGCGCTCCGGTTTCCTCCCACACTACAAAGATGTACAGGCTTCGGTTAAATTGTAAATTGTCTCAGGTGTGTGTGTGTGTGTAGGACAGTGTTAGTGTGCGGGGATCGCTGGTCGGCACAAACCCGGTGGGCCGAAGGGCCTGTTTCCGCGCTGCCTTTCTAAAAAGAAAAGAGAGGAGCATTTCCCCCCCCCCCCCCCCCCCCCATTGGAGAGAAGAAGCTTGGTGGGCCGAAGGGCCTGTTCTCAAGCTGCATGACTCAGAGGGAAAGTTGTTGATGTGAATCTAAAGCAGATAAATGGAACCGAGATGCGGATCATCATTTGATTAAGTGGAGCAGCAGACTTCAGGAGACGAGTAGCTAATCTCATTTAGCTCCAGTCTCAAACATGACTCAAAGACCAACCTATCAATGACATTACTCTGAAGCAAACAACGAAATCCGCAGGAGATGGAAATCTGAAATAAAATTTAAAAAATGCGGAAACACTCAGCAGCCCAGGCAGCATCTGTGAAGATATAAACCGAGTTCATGTTTTGGGTCGCAACACCAAGTTAGCTTTGGTCAAAATTAATTGAGAGTTAACTTCCATGGCCTTTTTCTTCCCTTCTGGTAGGTCAACCAATCTCAACATGTATTAGACAATAGACAATAGACAATGGACAATAGACAATAGGTGCAGGAGTAGGCCATTCGGCCCTTCGAGCCAGCACCACCATTCAATGTGACCATGGCTGATCATCCCCAATCAGTACCCCGTTCCTGCCTTCTCCCCATATCCCTTGACTCTGCTATTTTTAAGAGCCCTATCTAGCTCTCTCTTGAAAGCATCCAGAGAACCGGCCTCCACCGCCCTCTGAGGCAGAGAATTCCACAGACTCACCACTCTCTGTGAGAAAAACTGTTTCCTCGTCTACATTCTAAATGGCTTACTCCTTATTCTTAAACTGTGGCCCGTGGTTCTGGACTCCCCCAACATCGGGAACATGTTTCCTGCCTCAAGCGCCAGGCTCTTGAACAAAACAATCTCCAACTAACCGTGTCTGAAGGAACTGCAGATATACATAAAATGCTGGAGCCACACAGAGGGTGATGGGTGTATGGAACAAGCTGCCAGAGGAGGTAGTTGAGGCAGGGACTATCCCAACATTTAAGAAACAGTTAGAAAAGGTACATGGATCGGACAGGTTTGGAGGGATATGGACCAAACGCAGGCAGGTGGGACGAGTGTAGCAGGGACATGCTGGCCCGTGTGGGCAAGTTGGGCCGAAGGGCCTTTCCTCACTGTATCACACTTTGATCCATACACCCACCCACCACCCTTTGTGTGTCTCTGGAGAGAAGAAGGGTCTGATCCTCAGATCTGAAGAAGTGTCTCGACCTGAAACGCTACCCATTCCTTCTCTCCGGAGATTCTGCCTGTCCCGCTGAGTTACTCCAGGTTGTTGTGTCTTTCTTCGGTTTAAACCAGCATCTGCAGTTTCTTCCTACACGAGGAACCGCAGATGCTGGTTTACACAAAGAAAGACACTAAATAAATACTGGAGTATCTCAGCGGGTCAGGCAGCATCCCTGGGAAAAGGAATCGATGACGTTTCAGGTTTAGACCCTTCTTCAGACCCTTCTTTTGGTCTCGAGGTGAAAAAACACTTTTTTCACCCAGAGAGTTGTGAATTTATGGAATTCCCTGCCACAGAGGGCACTGGAGGCCAAGTCACTGGATGGATTTAAGAAAGAGTTAGATAGAGCACTCGGGGCTAGTGGAGTCACGGGATATGGGGAGAAGGCAGGCACGGGTTACTGATAGGGGATGATCAGCCATGATCACAATGAATGGCGGTGCTGGCTCGAAGGGCCGAATGGCCTCCTCCTGCACCTATTTTCCATGTCTCTATGTTTCTATGACTCCAGACGTCACCTATTCCTTTTCTCCAGAGATGTTGCCTGACCCGCTGAGTTACTCCAGCACTTTGTGTCTATCTTGGTTACAAAGTACCAATTAAAGCCTTATTAAATTAATTAAGGCTTATTAATTAAAGCCTTAGTTGCACTGGGCTTTAATTTGGGGGGGTTTCATTTATTGTGTTTTTATTGATCATGTTATTTGTGAGTATTGCATCAGTTACTGCTGCAGGTAAGAATTTCGTTGAGAGCCCGAAAGGTCATCTCCACATGTGCTGCCTGACCCGTTGTGTTATTCCAGCACTTTGCGTCTTTTTGTTAGTAAATCGACATCTGCAGTTTATTTTCTGTGTACGTTTCATTGTTCATTTTTCGGCACATATCACAATTAAACACCTGATTTTGTTGAGATATAGTGATACAGTGTGGAAACAGGCCCTACGGCTCAACTTTCCCACGCCGACCAACATGTCCCATCTACACTACACTAGTTCCACGCCTGCGTTCGACCCATATCCCTCTGTCCCTGCCTCAACTTCCTCCTCTGGCACCTCGTTCCATACACCCACCACCCTTTTGTGTGAAAAAGTTACCTCTCAGATTCTTACAAAATCTTCCCCCCTTCTCCTTAAACACATGCCCTCTGGTTCTCGATTCACAACACATCACCAGATGTATTTTGTGTGGGAAAAAACTGCAGATGCTGGTTTAAAGCGAAGATAGACACAAAATGCCGGAGTAACTCAGCGGGACAGGCAGCGCCTCTGGAGAGAAGGAATGGGCGACGTTTCGGGTCGAGGTGTCTGAAGATCTCGACCTAGTCTCGACCTGAAACATCACCCATTCCTTCTCTCCAGATATGTCGCCTGACCCGCTGAGTTACTCCAGCATTTTGCGTCTGTTCCAGCTGAAATTTTGATCTGTTGAATTTGCAGAGTCTGGGTTCATGAATCCCCCCCCCCCCCCTTCCCCCTCTTCCCCCTCCCTCCCTCCCCCCTCCCTCGCCCTCCCGCACGCCACGATTTTAGTCGAATGCAAACTCCTGCAATGACTCTATCTATCGCCGACTGTGTTCCTCTGCAGTTCCTCGCTGTCCCTGTCAGCTCCTTCTAGCAGGAAAGTCAAAATCCGTTTCCTTTTTAAATGGTGCGGCCGCTCGGCTTGAAGGGCGGGGTTTCGGGGCTGGCTTGCTCCTCTTTGAGGTTGGCTCGCCTGATGAGAGGATTTTTTCCCCCCTCCCATTAACCGGGAGTACCAGAGAAAGGAGAGGGAGACAGAGAGAGGGAGAGAAGGAGAGAGAGAGAGAGATACAGGAGAGACGCGCGGAACCCGCAGAAGAAAGAGGGATGGATATTTTTTTAAGCTAAGCTGCTCAGCATCTAAGCTTGTGGCCGGTGGAGGCATTCAAAGCGGTGTGTCGGAGCATCTATCGCCTCAGCCTTCCTGGAGGAGTCCAGCATCGCCGTCGGAAGGATTTTTTTAACCAAGGGAATCGTATTGGATTTGTATATATGTGTGTGTGTACATGTGTCCCGGACAAGAGTTGCGAGGTAAGGCTGGTAGAAATGTATCTTTTCATTTGTGTCTCTCCTTTTGCGTTGAGTGTCAGGCAGGCGGGTGTTGAGAGGCGATGGCAAGTCAGCGCCGGCTTTTAGTGGCGGCAGCGAGTGAGCGGGGGATTACGGGTCATTCTGTGGAAAGAGATGACAGGCCGGTGTGATAAAAAAAAGTTGTGGTGTCCATCCGTGCACGGTGCGTGTGTTTTGGGGGGTTCAGACGCATTACGCGTGGTTGTCATTAAGCGGAAAAGATATGGAATTGAAACGGATAAGGATGGAAATGGGTTAACGTTTAGGTTGCGGGAGATAGAGAGAGGGAGAGGGAGAGAGAGAGAGAGAGAGAGAGGAGAGAGAGAGAGAGAGAGAGAGAGAGAGAGAGAGAGAGAGAGAGAGAGAGAGAGAGAGAGAGAGAGAGAGAGAGGGAGAGAGAGAGAGAGAGAGAGAGAGAGAAAGGGAGAGAGGGAGAAAGAGAGAGAGAGAGAGAGAGAGAGAGGGAGAGAGGGAGAAGGAGAGAGAGAGAGAGGGAGAGAGGAGAGAGAGAGAGGGCGAGAGGGAGAGAGAGAGAAAGGTGGGAGAGGGAGAGGGAGAGAAGGCGAGTTCGTGTTGCAGGTTAATGTTCTTCCATGTTCGTGTGTACACTTTGCTCATCTCCATGAGCGTTGGTTGGTACTGGGAGAGAGGGCTACTTTTTCGGGGGTGGGGTGGGGGGTTGGGGAGGGGGGGGGGGGGGGGGGGGGGGGTTATGTTAGTGAATTGCCCCTGAAACCCTGGCTTCCCCTGTTCCCCAACACAACAGTGTTCTCCCTGTACAGGGAGGACAGCGGGCACCAGGCGGCAAGTTCCGGCACCCAGGTGTCGTGACTTTGACAGTGCGGGTAAACCATTTTTCGAATAAAAAACGCGGAATTTTCAGCCCCCCCCTCCCCCCTATCCTGCTTTAAAAGAAAGAAAGAAAGAAAGAAGCATTACGGAATTAAGAGGTGGCTTAATTTAACTATACGATTGGAGCAGTGTTCCGACTGAACCGTCTCTCTCTCTCTCGCTCGCTATCTCCTCTCTCCCTCCCTCCCTGTCTCCCTCTCCCTCCCCTCCTCTCTCCCTCTCCCCTCTTCCTCTCCCCCCTCCCTCTCTCCTTCCCCCTCTCCCTCCCCCTCCCCTTCTACCCCTCCCTCTCTCCCCCTCTACCCCGCCCTCTCCCCCTCTCTCTCTCCCACTCTCCCTCTCTCCCTCTATCTCCCACACACACCACCACTCTCTCGGTTATTCGCCGTGTGACTAGGAAACATCTTTCCATCACCTCGCGGGCTCCATCCCAGAGAGCGAAACTGTCTATAATCGCGGCCACATTGCCCGAGGATAAGGCACCCTCGCATTGCTGGGGACCGCGAGTCACAGTAAAACGTGACGGGGGAGGGTATATAGAAACTGCATTAGTTAACTCTTTGTGGATGTGGGAGGAGGAGTGGGGGGGGGGGGTGGTGGGTAGTGGGGGTGGGGAGGAGGAGGGAGGAGAGTACAACATTTTTGATCCGGAGTGAGACCGGACGAGCTGTGGTGGATTTCAACCGAGTACAGCCGCGAAGGATTGTTCTATATATATATCTCTATGTCACCTTCTATCCCTCTCCTCTGACTCTCAGTCGGAAGAAGGGTCTCGACCCGGAACGTCACCCGTTCCACTCTCATCCAGAGACGCTGACTGTCCCGCTGAGTTACTCCAGCATTTTGTGTCTATATTCTTATTGTAGATTTAAAGTATTTGCTAGAGGTGTTCAACTTTCATCTTTAGATGTTGGGATGTGGGGGAAAGGGGGTGACCCCGTGATTCAGCGCCTGAGACACAGGGGGACAGCATCGCATTGAAGAAAGTACTTGCAATGGTCTGTGGCTATCGGTGTCGCGGCTTAAAGCTCAGCTCTAAGGTTAAACCCAATAGTATTCTCTGCAGACGCGAGAAACTGCAGATGCTGGAGCGCAAAGTGCTGGCCTAAACCCCAATGGGCCGAATGGCCGCCTTGTTCATTTCTATGGCTATCGGCAGGACTGGAAAGAGCCAGTAGGGTAGCAGAAAGCACAACACGGGAACGAGCCCTTCGGCCCACAAAGTCAATACTGACATTGTCGATATTATTGTGTGGGAAAGAACTGCAGATGCTGGTTTAAACCGAAGATAGACACGGACAAAGGGTCTCGGCCAGAAACATCACCTACTGGGTGACCCGACCCGAAATGTCACCTATTCCTTCTCTCCAGAGATGCTGCCTGTCCCGCTGAGTTACTCCAGCACTTTGTGTCCATTGGCGACGACGCTCTTTGCTCAATATCTATCGCCCTTCAGTTTGAACTGGCTGTGGCTATCCGATCTGGTTTTTTGACGGCATGCAAAACAAATCTGTTCGCTGTACTTCGGTACATGTAACACTAATAACCCAAACCACACGGCGGATCTTCGGGTTCTTGAATCCTCATACTTTGAATCTGAAGAAGGGTCTAGACCAAAATGTCACACATTCCTTCTCTCCAGAGATGCTGCACGTCCCGCTGAGTTACTCCAGCTTTCTGTGTCTATCTCCGGTGTAAACCAGCAGTTCCTTCCCACACAACACGGCCGTTGGGCTAGCATTGCTTCGATTATTTTTGGGTCGGCTTCGAAGTTGTCGCGTTAGGAATGGCACGTCGTAACTGCAATATTTTCTCCGCCCGCCTATGCCGTTACTTTTTTTTTTTTGCCAGCCTCTTGCAAACTTCTATTTGTGTTGATTGTAACCTTGACTTGTCGTTCGCTGTTGCACCTGAAGCGAGAACTTTTAAAATCGAGGGACTTCTGAAACGGACCACTCTAGTCCCCCCCCCCCCCCCCCCCCCCCTCCCCCCCCCTGTATCTCCGTCTGCAGAAGGGTCTCAAACCCGAAACACCACCCATTCGTTTTCTCCAGAGATCCTGCCTGACCCGCTGAGTTGGTTACTCCTGCATTTTTGCGCCTATTTTCTGGTTGGATTAAGTGCACGCCGCGGTATAGTACGGGTGTTAGGGGGTTGGTGGGAGAGAAGGCAGGAGAATGGGGTTAGGAGGGAGAGATAGATCAGCCAGGATTGAATGGCGGTGGACTTGATGGGCCGAATGGCCTAATTCTAATCCTATCACATGACTTTATATATATATATTTACATACAAGATATATATATATATATATATATACACACACACACACACTCACACACACATATATATATACACACACACACACATACATATAGTATGTTTTATGTATATATTATATTATATACTATATATATAAAATATGTTTAGAAAGATCGCTGTCCGCACTTGTGACTGAACACTGCAGTCTCCTATCTGATCGCGTTAACCAAACTCCAGGCGAAATGAATGAGTAGAAAGGAACTGCAGCTGCCGGTTTACAGCGAAAAATGCTGGAGTAACTCAGCGGAGGGCAGGCAGTCTGAAGAAGGGTCTCGCCCCGAAACGTCACCCATTCCTTCTCTCTAGAGACGCTGCCTGCCCCACTGAGTTACTCCAGCTTTGTGTGTGTGTGTGTGGATCTATTCAGGTGAGATGATACGGACTCTGTGGTGTAGCTACCGACGTACAGACTCACTGTTCACTCCGAACGCGGTGGAACATTGAAACGATCTGCGCCAGCCTGGGGCGAGATACTTTGCGCATTGCCCCGGCGCAAGGAGAGATGTTCGAATGGTTTAAACGGTCTCCTTAAATGGTCTCCAGCTCCTCTGGCTCAGTGCTGAAATCCACGCATGTTACGTTTGTTGTGGCCGCCAACCTCAGCGCGCCCATTGAATTTGTTCCATGTATTCCTGAGCCCCAATGACGGAGAAACGCCCAGCTCATTTGTAAGCATTTTAAAAATATATATATATACTTGGTACATATATTTGTTGCATCGGATGGAAAAGCAGAGAAGCGATGAAGCGCTGAAGCGGGGGGGGGGGGGGGGGGGGGGGGGGGGGGGAGGAGGAGGAGGAGAAAGGTTGTGTGTGTTTTTTAAATCTGTCAAATTCTCTCTGAGTTGAAGGTTTGAGTGTATTCTGCAATTATGGACCCGCGGTTATTAGAGGGTGCATTTCGGAATATGGCAGGTGGGAAGGAACAGAGGCATTCCTATGGACGAGAAGCCTTGAGGTCGTATCGCTAGTAGTTTGTGTCTCGTTATTAATGCGAGCATTGGCCATGTTTTCGCTCCGCACATAATGGAGAGGTTTTAAATTCTGCGCATTTATTCTGTTTGGGGGTTTTTTTCCGTCGCTTTGAGCCGGGTTGTTTTGTCAAACGCTGATTATCACCCGGGAACGGGAAGTGGGCTGATTCACCCTGGAAAATAAATCCGGATTTAAGCCGTTTGAGGCCGCTCCAGAAACGCAGCACCCTAGCAGGTCATTCTGGCTACGCATTCATTGATTGTGTGAAAATGTTGCCCCTGTCTTTGTACGGCGAGAGTGCGTTTCACAATTAAGCCTTGCTCTTTAATGTTAGTGCAACGCAGCTGCCGGACTCGCAGGGGCAATTTGCAGACATTTCGCGGGATCGTTGAAGCATAACTTTTTTTTTTAGAAGTGGCACAAGTGCGAGGAGAGGACTCGTGGTATCTTGGCGCTGGGTGAGCGAAATTTAATCAAGGAATCCTTTCCAACATATAATATTCTCAGCAAATGGCTGTTTAACTTGTTCTGAGAAGGGGCGGCCCGGTGGCGCAGCGGTAGAGTTGCTGCCTCACAGTCACAGCGCCAGGGACCCGGGTTCTATCCTGACCACGGGTGCTGCTGTCTGCACGGAGTTTGCACGTTCTCCCTGTGACCCGCGTGGTTTTTATTTTCCCCCGGGTGCTCCGGTTTCCGGTGAACAGACGTACCAAATAATTTGTCTTGGGTCAAGATTGCAAATTGCCCCGAGTGTGTGTGTGTGTGTCGGGTGGCCTTAGTGTGCTGGTCGGCGCGGGCCGAATGGCCTGTTTCCGCGCTGTATCTCGAAACTAAACTTGCGTCTGAAGAAGGGTCTCGACCCGAAACGTCACCCGTTCCTTCTCTCTACAGATGCTGCCTGTCCCGCTGAGTTACTCCAGCTCTTTGTGTTTATCTAAACTAACTGTGACCAGTGGGTAATCTAATTTAATATGTATTTCTGGAATTACAAGTTGAAATTTGAGGATTGGGAAATGGAGAACCCCTGTGACTCTGTCGGCCAACATACATATGGTCAGCAGCCGAATTTGACTTTTCGTGTCCAGGTGTTTGAGTTGGTCTCTACCGGAGATATACAATAGGAGTTTTAGTTTAGAGATACAGGCCCTTCGAGTCTATGCCACCCCATTGACGCTGGATTCCACGTTATCCGCACTTTCACATCCACTCCTTACACACGCAAGTAACAATGTACAATTATAGGTAGACAAAAATGCTGGAGAAACTCAGCGGGTGATGCAGCATCTATGGGGCGATTTCGCTCCATAGATGCTGCCTCACCCGCTGAGTTTCTCCGGCATTTTTGTCCACCTTCGATTTTTCGAGCATCAGCAGCTATTTCTGAAACAATGTGCAATTGGAGGTTGGAGGCCAATTAACGCTGTGACGCGTGAGGAAGCCGGAGCACCCGGAGGAAACCCACACGGTCACCGGGGTAGCACGTCGTGCAAACTCCACACCCAAGACGGCACCTGAGGTCAGGATTGAACCCGGGTCTCTGGCACCGAGCTGTACCAGCTACTGTGCGCAGTAATGCAAAAACTGATAACGAGAACTGAATTTTGCTTACGAGAGTCCAGATATACTCTCGCCCTACTGCCTACCCGCTCGCCATTTGCAAATCTCGAACAAATGATCTATCTTATCGAGTCGTCTCGACCCGAAATGTCACCCAACTCCTTCTCTCCAGAGATGCTGCCTGACCCCGCTGAGTTACTCCAGCATTTAGTGTCTACTTTCGGTGTAAAACCAGCATCTGCAGTTCCGTTCCTTCACAAATGATCATATAGGCTGACTTCTTGATCAGTACAGGTGTTATGGGGAGAAGGAAGGCAGGAGAATGGAGTTGAGGGGGAAAGATAGATCAGCCACGATTGAATGACGGAGTAGACTCGATGGGCCGAACGGCACGCCCCTCGAATTCTGCTCCTAAGAACTTCTGAACGGCCGCGCATTTTCGACTCTTTGGCCAACTGCAATGCCACTCGGTTTGGAGTTCCATGTCCAGTGATACATGCAAACCCGAGAAAAGCCCAGGGGGGAAGAAGGTAACTCGTGCAGTCGAGTACTCTCAACTAAAATAAGAACAATCTTAAAGCCGCCCGAGCTATAAACGCAGCATTGTAGTCAAGAATGCTTGACCGTCAACTGGCAAACCATGCAGATATTTGGGGAGAGAAGGAATTGGTGACGTTTCGGGTCGGGACCCTTCTTCACTCTGAGACCCGTTCCTTCTCTCCAGCGATGCTGCCTGTCCGGCTGAGTTACTCCAGCATGTTGTGTCAGTCTATCTTCGATTTAAACCAGCATCTGCAGTTCCTTCCTACAAATTGGATAGATGATTCAAGAGAGTTTATTGTCATGTGTCCCAGATAACCATATAACAATTACAGCACGGAAACAGGCCATCTCGGCCCTACAAGTCCATGCCGAACAATTTTTTTCCCCTTAGTCCCACCTAATAGGAAAATGAAATTCTTGCTTTGCTTCAGCACAACAGAATATAGAAGGCATAAATAAATAAATACAGAACAGAAAAGTGTGACCATATACCAATGCACATTATATATCCATTGATGATGTTTAACATTGGGGCGGGGTGTTAGGGGGCAGAATATTTTCCCCCAACCTCCAAAATCATTGCAACGTGGTAATAATTGTTCCATTTAAAAAAAATCCCATTTAAAACATAATTTACTGCAATAATGTGAATAATGTGATTGGGGAAGTGGTTGCATTTGCAAATATGATTCAGGTGCTCTTTTGCAGAGGCGTCTGGTGATGTTTACGTTCCGGGGGGGGGGGGGGGGGGGGGGGCGGAGTGGGAGTGCGCGCGGCCGATGGGCAGGAGCGCGCCCAGGGAACACCCCGAGCGTCAGATGCACCCGCGTGGAAGAAATGAGTTTTTTTTGCAGGCACATTCATTCACCCAACAACGCTACAGATTAAACTATATATAGTTATATGTAGTTATATATATAAGTAACATTAGCACATTTGCGGATGACACAAAGCTGGGTGGCAGTGCGAACTGTGAGGAGGATGCTGTGAGAATGCAGGGTGACTTGGACAGGTTGGGTGAGTGGGCAGATGCATGGCAGATGAAGTTTAATGCGGATAAATGTGAGGTTATCCACTTTGGTAAATTGGGAAAAGAGGAAGTACAGCGGGATCTGGGTGTCCTTGTACATCAGTCTATGAAGGTAAGCATGCAGGTATAGCAGGCAGTGAAGAAAGCGAATGGTATGTTGGCCTTTATAACAAGAGGAATCGAATATAGGAGCAAAGAGGACCTTCTGCAGTTGTACAGGGCCCTAGTGAGACCAGACCTGGAGTATTGTGTGCAGTTTTGGTCCCCTAATTTGAGGAAGGACATTCTTGCTATTGAGGGAGTGCAGGGTAGGTTTACAAGGTTAATCCCGGGATTACAGTACTGTCATATGCTGAGAGAATGGAGCAGCTGGGCTTGTACACTCTGGAGTTTAGAAGGATGAGAGGGGATTTCATTGAAACGTATAAGATTGTTAAAGGTTTGGACACGTTAGAGGCAGGAAACATGTTCCCAATGTTGGGGGGAGTCCAGAACCAGGGGCCACAGTTTAAGAATAAGGAGTAAGCCATTTAGAACGGAGACGAGGAAACACTTTTTCTCACAGAGTGGTGAGTCTGTGGAATTCTCTGCCTCAGAGGGCAGTGGAGGCAGGTTCACTGGATGCTTTCAAGCGAGAGCTAGATAGGGTTCTTAAAAATAGCGGAGTCAGGGGATATGGTGAGAAGGCAGGAACGGGATACTGATTGGGGATGATCAGCCATGATCACATTGAATGGCGGTGTTGGCTCGAAGGGCCGAATGGCCTACTCCTGCACCTATTGTCTATTGAATTAGAGTCATACAGCACGGAAACTGGCCCTTCAGTCCAGCTTGCCCATGCTGACCAAGATGCCCCATCTGCTCTTGGCCCATTCTGTCCACGTTTGGCCCATATCCCACTAAGCCTCTCCTATCCTGTCCAAATGTCGTTTAAATGTTGATATCATTTCTGCCTCAACTACCACCTCCGGAAGCTCGTTTCATATACACACTGTGTGTGGGAAAAAGTTGACCCTCGGATTCCCATTTAATCTTTCCCCTCTCATCTTCAACCCATATCCTCTGGGACTTTAGCCCTCAACTCTGAGCATTCACCCTATCTATTCCCCTCATGATCTTATGCACCTGTCTAAGATCACGCCTCCTCCTCCTACGCTCCAAGGAATAAATATCACTATCCTACACACATATGGGGCAATTTACTATTTTTTACTGAAGCCAATTAACCTACAAGCCTGTACGTCTTTGGAGTGTGGGAGGAAACTGGAGATCCTGGGAAAAACCTACGCTGGTCACGGGGAGAACGTTCAAATTTCTTACAGACAGCACCCGTGGTCAGGATCGAACCTGGATCTCTGGCGCAGTAAGGCAGCAGCTCTACCGCTGCACCACCGTGCAGATCTGATCTGTGGCGAGAGAGAGAGAGAGATACACACAGTTAACGTTTCAAGTCCACAAGTCCGTGTGCTTGAAAGGTAATTGAAACATCAGTAGAGGTCATTTGAAGCATTAACGTTGTTTCTTCCCCCATATTTGTTGAGTATTTCTGGCACGTTTTGTTTTAGTGTTGGCTAGTTATTCTACTTGCCACTGGATTATGATGCTGGCAATCACATCGGCATTTATTTCCGTGCTGTTTGGTTTTATGGCCCTCCTCCTAACTGAATAAAATCAAAATTAAATATGTAATTATTGTCTGAATAATTAGAGGTTTACAGTTATGTAGTTTAACTAAAGTTACCAATAAAAATATGCAATAAATATAAATACGTATTTATAAAAATGGGTTTAATATAGTTCCCTTTTAATGGCTATGTATCTATGTCCAATGTGTGATTTTAGTAGATTTCAATGTGCAAATGATTTGGAATGCATTACATTTCTTCCTTTTAAATGTGATGCAAAAATATATAGATTATCTTTGACCATGTCTGGAGCAATCAAAATATATTCAAGCATGGGAAACGCATTGATTAAGGCATACAGCTTTTAGTGAGTGTCCTTGCACCTTTTTTTATGTTTGTAGCTAAGCTAAGTTGAACAGGGAACTGAAGTCACTTGAATTAAGAAAGTTGATCAGTTGGGATAATTGGTATCAGAGGGATGAAGATATTTTCTCCACGGTGCACTAGCAGTCATTATTTTATCCTCAGTTTATCGTGTAATACATTTTGAACTGTTAAGCCATTGCTTAGCACTGGTGGGTCTAAAGTCCTGGGTACCATGATTGAAGTTCCTTTTAGCTCAAGATTACGTAATGGCACACCAGGTGGTGACAGAGAGTTTGAAAATTCAAATGGAAAATGTACAGTTTTCGACAAAGATTGGACACAAACTGCTGGAGTAACTCAGAGGGTCAGGCAGCATCTCTGGAGAGAAAGGATGGATGACTATTCATTTTTCTCCAGAGATGCTGTCTGACCCGCTGAGTTACTCCAGCCTTTTGTGTCTATCTTCAGTTTAAATCGGCATCTGCAGTTCCTTCCTACGCATTTCTTCCTGACTCTTCCATCTTCAAGGATAGTTTCTCCCCAACAACATATAAACATGCTCTTAGAAACATATAAAATAGGTGCAGGAGTAGGTCATTCAGCCCTTCAAGTCTGTACTGCCATTCAATATGATCATGGCTGATCAATATGATCAGTTGTCTGTAGAAGGGTCCAGACTCGAAACGTCACCCATCCTTTTTTCTCTAGAGATGCTGCCTGACCCGCTGAGTTACTCCAGCGCTTTGAGTTTATCTTTGGTATAAGCCAGCATCTGCAGTTCTTTGTATCTATAGTTTCATCAATTGAATGAATACGTTTATTGGCCAAGTATTCACATACAAGGAATTTGCCTTGGTGCTCCGCCCGCAAGTGACAACATGACATACAGTGACGGGTAGGACTAGTAGGCCCCCTTCGGTTATGACTGACCATGGGTGATGCATCCTGGTCGGATGCAAGCCTGGGCGATGTCATATGGAGGACAGGCTGTTGCCCATGCAGCACGTCCCCCCCTCTCCACGTCACTGATCGATCCAAAGGAACAGCAGGGCCATTACAGTTTGGCACCAGCGCCGTCGCAGGAGCTGCCAGAGCGAGGTTGTAGACAACGACGAACTGCCTTAGGGGCTCTGACTCCGGATTTTCTTGAGGTTTACTCCTGGAGCCTTTTCCATGACTGGATATGGCCACAAGGCAGTGGAGGTTTTAAATCAGAGTTTTCCCTCTCCTAGATGGACTGCCTTCCCAGGCTGACGAGCCCCATCTGCCCGAGACTCGTGGGGGTGGGAGAATCTACCTTCCCGTGCAGGTCTATAGCAGCTGCCCACTGCCCAAAGTTAGGAATGACACATAAAACATTAAACATTAATAATAAAACATTATCGATTAAACATGTGAATTACATAAAATACCAGAGCAAAAGGAGGCTACAGATTTTTGATTATTGAGTAGAGCTATTGCTCGTGGGGGAAAAAAAGCTGTTTTTATGTCTGGCTGTAGCGGCTTTGACAGTCCGGAATCGCCTTCCAGAGGGAAGTGATTCAAAGAGTTTGTGACCAGGGTGAGAGGGGTCAGAATTGGTTTTCAAGTATTAATCATTTAACATTTTCCCAAATAAATGATGCTTTAATATGGGCTTTCAATGCCTCATGGAAGTACTGGAGGTGTTTGACCAAAATGTCCAGCTAGTGCTAAAGTAACACCTCCCTTTAATTCATTATTGTGACCAAGATCCGCAAAGTTCTCATGCTTCTGTGGTTGCTTTGCGAACCGTTGCAAGTTCATCCTAAAACAATAAGTTTCCAATATTTTAGAATCTTTTCAGTTGCGTTCCCTGACCCATGTAAACTTGTTGGACAATAGATAATCGGTGCAGGAAGTGGCCATTCGGCTCTTCGAGCCAGCACCGCCATTCAATGTGATCATGGCTGGTCATCCACAATCAGTACCCCGTTCCTGCCTTCTCCCCATATCCCCTGACTCCGCTATCTTTAAGATCCCTATCTAGCTCTCTCATGAAAGTATCCAGAGAACCGGCCTCCTCTGAAGCAAATTCCACAGACTCACAACTCTCTGTGTGAAAAAGTGTTTCCTCATCTCTGGTCTAAATGACTTACCCCTTATTCTTAAACAGTGGCCCCTGGTTCTGGAGTATCCACATTTATCACATGTATCATGGTGTCAACACACCAACCCTGGCCACTCCCTCTTCTCTCCTCTCCCATCATGTTAGAAGCTCCGCAGGCCGTGGCTTCAGGATGTCGTAGTCCACGGGCCAGCGATTGGAGCACTCCTCTCCCGCGACCCCCGGCAAGGGTTCGCCCGCCCGCTCCACGATGGAAAAAGTCCACGCTGCGCCCGCTGCTGATGCTTCTGGCCCGACTCCAGGAAAGGCCCCTCCAATCCAGGCTGTTAGGGCCGCCGCGAGAGGGGAGGCAGAGAAGCGACATGGAAAAAGCCGTCTTTCCGTCGAGGGTGACTGAAGAACGGGTCCCCACCAATTCGCAGCTCCCCCCCACCCCCCATCTCCCATTTTCGGCCATCGAAGCCTGCACCGCCATTGCATATGGCCATGGCCCTCGATCATCCAATATGATCATGGCTGATATTGAATGGTATCCTGTACCAGCCTTCTCTCCATACCCCCTGATCCCTTTAGCCACAAGGGCCACATCTAACTCCCCCTCGTAAATATAGCCAATGAACTGGCCTCAACTACTTTCTGTGGCAGAGGATTCCGCAGACTCACCACTTTGACTTTGACTCTGACATCAGGGGGGGGGGGGGGGGAGTGCAGTGGAGAGATAAGTTTTTTTGGCCTTCCATCACAGCGATGTGATGGATGTTTATGTAAATTATGTTGTGTCTTGGGTCTATTTGTCTGTAATGTATGGCTGCAGAAACGGCATTTCGTTTGGACCTCAAGGGGTCCAAATGACAATTAAATTGAATCTTGAATCTTGAATCTTGAATCTCTGTGAAATTTGTTTTTCTCATCTCGGTTTTAAAGGATTTCTCCCTTATCCTTAAACTGTGACCCCTTGTTCTGGACTTCCCCAACATCGGGAACAATCTTCCTGCATCTAGCCTGTCCAACCTCTTAAGAATTTTGAAAGTTTCTATAAGATCCCCCTCAATCTTCTAAATTCTAGCGAGTACATTCTTAGTCTTACATTCTCATGTGGTTAATATAATGCAACAATGAATGCTTTGTGACATAAGGAGACATAAGGCCCATGACCAATACTCTGGTCACTAGGGTAGGGTTTAAGGAATATCTTCAGAATTGAGGCAGACGATAGATTTACACAGTGGTCGGGAGTAACTCAGCGGGTCAGGTAGCATATCCAGAGGAAAAGGATGGGTGACGTTTCGGGTCGGGACCCTTCTTCGACTTTCGACCTGAAACGTCACCTATCCTAATCCTTCAGAGATGCTGCCTGACCTTCTGAATTACTCCAGCAGTGTGTATCTAACTTTGGTATAAACCAGCATCTGCAGTTCTTTGCTTCCACACAGGCGAGAGGTTGAGTTTTATTTAAGAAGGCAGGAACACCCTTAGTGTAAAAAAAAAAGTTGCCCCTCGGGTTCCTATTAATCTCTGCCGCGGAAGGCAGTGGAGGCCAATTCACTGGATGAATTTAAAAGAGAATTAGATAGAGCTCTAGGGGCGAGCGGAATCAAGGGAGCTGGGGAAAAGGCAGGCACGGGTTACTGATTGTGGATGATCAGCCATGATCACAATGAATGGCAGTGCTGGCACAAAGGGCCGAATGGCCTCCTCCTGCACCTATTTTCTCTGTTTCTATGTTTCTTCGGTCATATAGTTTACACAAGTTAATACAGGTTCACTGTTTGTGGCAAGGAGTGTATTAATTGCATCTTAAATATTGCTACTTGGGAAGAGTATCTTCTGATCTGTGACATAATTACAATGTGGAGAAGTGGGATCGTTTAGTTATTTATTTTATCCATTCATTTGTCTATTTAACATAGTTCGTTGGGAGATTGGGAATAGAAAATGTGTTGTATATTTTAATTTGCAAATATCCTTTGTGGGCACCTGTTTTTTTTTTTTCTTGCCGCCTATTATAAATGGAAAATTTTAAGTCTTGAGTTTTGGAATAGGAAGGGACTAACCAGGTCTCAAGGGCTGTCCTCCAAGTCACCATTGGCTGATGTTCTCTTTGCTCACCTGGGTAACCTTCAGAGTTGCGACTATTGTTGTCGAAAAAAGAAAGATAAGTTAATAAGAGAGAGGATTCTGATAGAGCTGTGCATTTGTGCAGATTACACTGTCATAGAAACATAGAAAATAGGTGCAGGAGGAGGCCATTCGGCCCTTCGAGCCAGCACCGCCATTTATTGTGATCATGGCAGATCGTCCCCAATCAATAACCCGCGCCTGCCTTCTCCCCGTATCCCTAGAGCTTTATCTAACTCTCTTAAATCCATCCAGTGATTTGGCCTCCACTGCCCTCTGTGGCAGTGAATTCCACAAATTCACAACTCTCTGGGTGAAAAAGTTTTTTCTCACCTCTGTCTTAAATGGCCTCCTCTTAATTCTAAGACTGTGGCCCCTGGTTCTGGACTCGCCCAACATTGGGAACATTTTTCCTGCATCTAGCCTGCATCTAGTGCTTTTATAATTTTATATGTTTCTATAAGATACCCCATCATCCTTCTAAACTCCAGTGAATACAAGTCTTTCCAATCTTTCCTCATATGACAGTCCCGCCATCCTATGGATCAATCTCGTGAACCTACGCTGCACTGCCTCAATCTGGTAGAACTCTTCATTAGAAGGCTCCATGCATTTGGAATCACAGTGTGGAAAACAGACCCTTCACCCTGCCAACTGAGCAACATGTCCCATCTCTACAGCTTGCGTTTGACCCATGCATCTCTAAAAGTATCCTCCTATCCATGTAGACAAAAAAGTAGACATCCATGGAGAGAAGGAATAGGCAACGTTTCGGGTCAAGACCCTTCTTCAGTCTGAAGAAGGGTCTTGACCCGAAACGTCGCCTATTCCTTCTCTCCATAGATGCTGCCTCACCCGCTGAGTTACTCTAGCATTTTTTGTCTACTTTTGATTTTTCCAGCGTCTGCAGTTCTTTCTTAAACACCAGATCCATTGATTGTCTTTTTTCCAAGATGCTGCCTCACCCGCTGAGTTACTCCAGCATTTTTTGTCTACTTTTGATTTTTCCAGCATCTGCAGTTCCTTCTTAAACATCCCACCCATGCACCTGTCCAAATGTTTGTTAAATGTTGATCGACCATGATCATATTGAATGGCGGTGCAGGCTCGAAGGGCCGAATGGCCTACTCCTGCACCTATTTTCTATGTTTCTATGTTGTGATGGTACTGGCCTCAACTACCTCCACATTCCATACATCCATTCATCAATCTGTAAAGAAAAAAGTTGCCCCTCAGGTTCCTATTAAGTCTTTCCTCTTTCACCTTGAACCCATGTCCTCTGGTTCTTGATTCCCCTACTCTGGGTAAAAGACTCTGTGAATTTCCCCTGATCTTATACACAATTTTTACGTGGAATAAATTCAATAATCCTCAAGGGTTTGACAAAATTACTTTAAAACCCTATCATTCAGGCTTTAAATATAGACAGTCTAGTCTAGTCAGCACTCTGATACGCAGTGTTCCTGCACTTAATTATTTTTAGCAGCTCAAACAACATCACAACAAAATGAAATGTTTAACGGACTATTAGGTAATATTTATTGCCAATGCAGCAGTTTATCTTTTTGTGAACATTTTAATTTGACTGAGTAATAAGGCCCCTACCGTAGAAACATAGAAACATAGATAAAAGGTGCCGCAGTAGGCCATTCGGCCTTTTGAGCCAGCACCACCATTCGTGGCTGATCATCCAGAATCAGTACCCCGTTCCTGCCTTCTCCCCATATCCCTTGATTCCATTAGCCCTAAGAGCTATATCTAATGGGCCTGTCCCACTTAGGCGATTTTTCAGGCGACTGCAGGCGACTAGTTCGCCGGTGGTTGCCGGGCGTGGTCTCCTCAGTCGTGCAACAAGTCGTAGCGTCTTTCTGGTCGCCCCTAAACTTTCAACATGTATTTTCGACCTAGAACATTTTTCGGCGACAGTGGGTTTTTACGCCGATGAGCATAGCTTGACTTCTCCTGACGTAGGTGCTGTCGTAGGTTGTCGCCAGGATGACGTAGGTTGTCGCCAGAAGCAGAATTAAGTTTAGTTTATTGTCACCTGCATCACGAACAGCCAGTAAAAGCACTTCATAATGGTGAATATCACAACCAGCAAGGCATGCTATCTTATGTTTCTTTAGCACTGGGATATAGTCATCTTCTTAAAACACGTGGGAACCTCAGGTTGGAGTGGGGAGAGGTTAAAGATGTCCACATGTACTCCTGCCAGCTGGTCCACGTAGATCTTCTCATGAAGTAGAGGCGTTTTGTGCACTTTCTTGGCCATAGCTTCAACACGGGTTGGTCCTGGACAAATTTGTCGGTGATGTTTAGGAACGTCCAAGTTCTCAACCATCTCCACTTCGGTACCACTGATGCTGAAATCAATAAGTTGCTCCTTCGCCTTGAGGGACAGTTTGTGTAGTTTAGTTTGGTTTATTGTCACGTGTACCGAGGTACAGTGAAAAGCTTTTGTTGCGTGCTATCCAGTTAGCAGAAAGACAATACATGGTTACAATCGAGCCGTCCACAGTGCATAGATACATGATATGGGAATAACGTGAATAAAGTTTGGTGCAAGTTAAAGCCAGTAGAATTCAAAGTATTGGAAAGTCATCTAGATTCTTTTGTTGTTGGTTTAGTTTAGGTTTAGTTTAGAGATTCAGCATAGAAACAGGCCCTTCAACCCACCGCGTCCACGCTGACTATCGATCACCCATTCATACTATTTAAGAAGGAACTGCAGATGCTGGAAAATCGAAGGTACACAAAAATGCTGGAGAAGCTCAACGGGTGCAGCAGCATCTATGGAGCGAAGGAAATAGGCAACGTTTCGGGCCGAAACGTTGCCTATTTCCTTCGCTCCATAGATGCTGCTGCACCCACTGAGTTTCTCCAGCATTTTTGTGTACCACCCATTCATACTAGTTCTCCATCATCCCATTTTGGATCCATTGCCTACACACTAGGGGCAATTTTACCATCAATTAACCTACAAACCTGCACGCCATTGGGACGCGGGGGGAAACCGGAGCGCCTGGAGGCGACCCACCCGGTCACAGGGAGAACGTGCAAACTCCGCACAGACTGCATCCGAATTTGGGATCGAACTAGGTTCTCTGGTGCTGTGAGGCGGCAGCTCTAACAGCCGCACTACTGTGCCATCTCGTCTCTGGAGACCATAGATCAGTGATGTTGTGGGTCTGAAGAAGGGTCCCATCAATTGCTGTCATCGTTGGTCTTATATTAATCGTGACATCAATATTACGTCTTGGTGAATAATACAAAATGATGATCCCTCTACCTGTTGGCTGTTATTGATGGCTTATTTGTTCCTGATATTTACCTTTCCCTAATGGTTATAGATCCGACAGATAATATAAACATTTGTCAGTGTTTTTTTTTCTGACTGCCCCAACACAATATAAATTCCGTTGCACTATTGAATCCACAGTGTCGTTGATCAATATATTTTTAGACCTATCATTGGCAAATATTTGTTTGAAATTTAATTACTCGAACGTTGATGCATATCAGTGAAATGTCAAACAGATATTGTTACAGGGCGAGTGATCATTAAGGGGCGATCCAGTTATGAGCATGTCACGGCAGAGATGGATAGAGGAACCCAATACGAGGAAAAGGCTGCCTTTTATCTTTTCAAAGTGCTGCCGGAGGTTTCATCTCCATCATGGGAATTTTACAAAGTTATTGAAAGATGACTCCTCTGGACGCGACCCACAAGCCATCGGTGCTGCAGAACTAGCAAAGGACTCCGGATTTTGTTCAAATCAATGTAACAAGTTGGAATGAAGAAGTTTTGAAATGTCAGTGAAATGACCTTTTACCGATAATACGAATCGCGGGTAGTTTTCAGTTGTGTATCACAAACAATGTGACTGCTGTTGCATGTAGTCAAAACTGCTGGAGAAACTCAGCGGGACAGGCAGCATCTATGGAGTGAAGGAATAGGTGACGTTTCGGGTCGAAACCCTTCTTCAGACTGGAACTTCTCTATAACACAAAATGTGCTTTGTAATATTGTAGATTACAAATACCAATGACGAGAGCAAGTGAGGGTACAGTTATTTCTGAATTTCTATAGTCTGAAGAAGGGCCTCGACCCGAAACGTCACCCATCCCTTCTCTCCAGAGATGCTGTCCCGCTGAGTTATTCCAGCTTTTTGTGTCTATCTTCGGTTTAAACCAGCATCTGCAGTCCATTCTTATGCAGTTATTTCATATCTAGTAGTTTAGATTAGACACACAGCACGGGAACAGGCCCTTCGGCCCATCGAGTCCACGCGACCAGCGATCCCCGCACATTAACACACACACACACACACACACGCACACACTGGGGTCAATTTACAATTTTACCAAAGCCACTACAAACATTGTATGTTTTTGGAATGTGGGAGGAAACCGGAGCTCACGGGTAAAACCCACGCAGGTCACGGGGGGAACGTACAAATTCTGTATAGACAGCACCCGTAGTCAGGAGCGAACTCGGGTCTCTGGCACAGTAAGACAGCAGCCCTACAGCTGCGCCACCTTGCCGCCCACTAGACCGGATAATCCACTATCCGAGTGTGAAGTTAAGTTCGGTGTTAATATTAAAATTAGCATTCAGTTTTATATTACTTGCAACTCTCTCTTCCTGGCCATTTGTACGCACATTTTAAAAAATGAGCATCCGGAATGTAAAGCGGAGGTGGACATGTAAAGAGTGTGATCCCGTTTTTTACATGGTGTTACTGATTTTGTTAGTTTTTAGTTTAGAGATACGGCGCGGAAACAGGCTCTTCGGCCCCACCGAGTCTGCGCCGACCAGCAATCCCCGCCCATCAACGCTACCTTACACACACTGGGGACAATCTACACTTATACCAAGTGTACAAACTCAAGCCAATTAACCTACAAACCTCTTTGGCGTGTGGGAGGAAACCAAAGATCTTGGAGAAAACCCACAAGGTCACGGGGAGAACGTACAAACTCCCTACAGACAGCGGCCGTAGTCGGGATCGAACCCTTCGTTTCTGGCGCTGCAAGCCCCGTAAAGGGCCTGTCCCACGGGTGTTATTTGAGCGTCATTTATTCAACATCATTTATGTGTCACGCATGCATTGTGACGCACGCATGGTGTGCATTGCGCGTGCCTGCCGCGTGGTGAGACGCGGTGGCGTAGACGGTGATGCGCGTCCGTGCGCAGCGCCCCAGAATTTTGTGATTCACGAAATCTTCGCTCGCCACCTACATGCCGCGCAAATGATGCCCAAGTGGAACAGGTCCTTTAGGCAGCAACTCTACCACTGCGCCACCATGTCGCCCCTGCTTTGCTATGCATATGCTATTGAATCTGATGACCAGTCACAGCCCGTGCATAATATATTAGACACAAAATGTTGGAGTGACTCAGTTGGACAGGCAAGCATAGAGTGTCTTAGGTTCATAGAGTGATACAGTATGGAAACAGGCCCTTTGGCCCAACCTGCCCACACCGGCCAACATGCCCCATGTACACTAGTCCCACCTACCATAGATTTGGTCCATATCTTAAGGGGTTGGACAGGCTAGATGAAGGAAGATTGCTCCCGATGTTGGGGAAGTCCAGGACAAGGGGTCACAGCTTAAGGATAAGGGGGAAATCCTTTAAAACCGGGATGCGAAGATCTTTTTTCACACAGACAGTGGTGAATCTCTGGAACTCTCTGCCACAGAGGGTAGTCGAGGCCAGTTCATTGGCTATATTTAAGAGGGAGTTAGATGTGGCCCTTGTGGCTAAGGGGATCAGAGGGTATGGAGAGAAGGCAGGTTCGGGATACTGAGTTGGATGATCAGCAATGATCATATTAACCATATAACCATATAACAATTACAGCACGGAAACAGGCCATCTCGGCCCTACAAGTCCGTGCCGAACAATTTTTTTTTTTTTTTTTTTTTTTTCCCCCCCTTAGTTCCACCTGCCTGCACTCATACCATAACCCTCCATTCCCTTCTCATCCATATGCCTATCCAATTTCTTTTTAAATGATACCAATGAACCTTCATATTGAATGGCGGTGCAGGCTCGAAGGGCCGAATGGCCTACTCCTGCACCTAATTTCTATGTTTCTATGTTTCTATCTCTCCAAATCTGTCCTATCCATGTGCCTGTCTAACTGTGTCTTGGGATAAGCCTCAACAACCTCCTCTGGCAGCTTGTTCCATACACCCACCCACCACCCTTTGTGTGTCTCTGGAGAGAAGAAGGGTCTGATCCTCAGATCAGAAGAAGGGTCTCGACCCGAAACGTCACCCATTCCTCCTCTCCAGAGATAGGAACATAGAAACATAGAAAATAGGGGCAGGAGTAGGCCATTCGGCCATTCAATATGATCATGGCTGATCATCCAACTCAGTATCCTGTACCTGCCTTCTCTCCATACCCTCTGATCCCCTTAGCCACAAGGGCCACATCTAACTCCCTCTTAAATATAGCCAAAGCACTGGCCTCATCTACCTTCTGTGGCAGAGAATTCCAGAGATTCACCACTATCTGTGTGAAAAATGTTTTTCTCATCTCGGTCCGAAAAGATTTCCCCCTTATACTTAAACTGTGACCCCTTGTTCTGGACTTCCCCAACATCGGGAACAATCTTCCTGCATCTCGCCCGCCTGTCCAACCCCTTAAGAACTTCGTAAGTTTCTATAAGATCCTCCCCTCAATCTTCTAAATTATAGCGAGTACAAGCCGTGATGCTGTCTGTCCCGCAGAGTTACTCCAGCATTTTGTGTCTATCTTTGATGTAAACCAGCATCTGCAGCTTCTCCTTACGCACAATGATCCGGTGTAATAGGCTAGCCAGATCTATAACTAAGGCTAAGACAAGATCTATAACTTGTCTTAATATAGCTCTGATGAAGGCCGAGTTGCAACAAGGAGCAGGTTAGCGTTTGGATTTATTTATGCACTTGATTACCTTTTTTTAAAACAAAAGACATACTCATTCTGTAAGTCATGGACCTCGTCATATTTGCCTGTTGCAAGTTTCTGGAACATGCCTTGACAAATATAAAATAGGGGAAAACTCCATGAGTAGAGATGACTGGAGCCACAATGTCTGCAGGTTTGCAACTGACCTTTCCGTGAGCAAAGCAAGAGTTTGATATTCAGTCTGACGGGCAATCATTGTTAAATACACTGGGTGAGTCAAGTCAGTTCATGGGTTTAAAACAATAGACATCTACATTACAGTCACAGAATAATTGTATTTTGTTCCTTGTAATGTTCCCGTCCTCTTATGATGGCTGGCCATTTTTTATTGTGTGAAGTTTGAGAAAAGATCTGCGAATATTATGCATTTCTGATAAATCTGTCAAATAGACCGCAGTTGGACACAAAGCTGGAGTAACTTGGCAGGACAGGCAGCATCTCTGGAGAGAGGGAATGGGTGACGTTTCAGGTCGAGACCCTTCTTCAGACTGAAGAACCCGAGTCTGAAGAAGGGTCTCGACTCGAAACATCACCCATTCCTTCTCTCCAGAGATGCTGCCTGTCCCGCTGAGTTACTCCAGCTTTTTGCGTCTATCTTCAGTGTAAACCAGCATCTGCAGTTCCTTCTTACAAATAAACCACAGTGATGCATAAGAATTATTTCTTGAACCCGGCAGCTTAAAGGTTTGGTTTTGCTGTAAATTCTGTCGTGAATCCTGTGAGGAATCTTTGCTGAGGAAACAGAGTTGTGCAAACTGAGCATAGAGTCGTATGAGTAACTGACCACAGGTCTGAAGAAGGGTCCCGATCCGAAATATCACCTATCCCTTCTCTCCATAGATGCTGCCTCATCCGCTGAGTTTCTCCAACATTTTTGTCTACCTTAGAGACATATAGAGTCAAATGGGGCCATATCGAGCCAAATAGCTGTATAGAGTCATACAACATAGAAATAGGCCCATCGGCACAACTTGCCCTCACCAACACGTCCCATCTACACTAGTCTTAGCTGCCTGCATTTGGCCCAAATTCCTCTCAAAAATGTCCTATCCATGTACCTGTTTAAACGTAATAAACATTGCGATGGTACCAGCTGGCATTAGCTTCTTGAAAAATCATCTTGAAGTTTCCTGCATCTACAAATGAGGTCCTTGGGTGAATTCTGAGGTGCAGGGACTAATGTCAGCTTGGAGGGGAAATAGGTTTACAACTGACTTTAGGATAGTTGGAATTAATGATTACAGGGTCACAAATTGCATCCGCTGCTCTAGATGTCAGCTGCTCTACATCGGTGAGACCAAGCGTAGGCTTGGCGATCGCTTCGCCCAACACCTCCGCTTGGTTCGCACTAACCTACCTGATCTCCCGGTGGCTCAGCACTTCAACTCCCCATCCCATTCTGAATCCGACCTTTCTGTCCTGGGCCTCCTCCATGGCCAGAGTGAGGACCATCGTAAATTGGAGGAGCAGCACCTCATATTTCGCTTGGGCAGTTTGCACCCCAGCGGTATGAACATTGACTTCTCCAATTTCAGGTAGTCCCTGCTCTCTCCTCCCCTTCTCAGCTCTCCCTCAATTCACTGTCTCCGTCTCTTCCTTTCTCCTTCCCGCCCCCCCACCCTCACATCAGTCTGAAGAAGGGTCTCGACCCAAAACGTTGCCTATTTCCTTCTCTCCATAGATGCTGCCTCACCCGCTGAGTTTCTCCAGCATTTTTGTCTACCTGTAAATTACACTGGCATTGAGCCTGCTGTGAACAGAGGAACCACAATCACCACTTAGTAGAAATCGGTGCTGGAGTAATTCAGCCGGTCAGGCAGCACCTCCAGAGAACATGGATCAAGGCGGAGAAGTTTGCTTGTGCCTAAGATCCTGATTGCTAAACCATTTGGAGCTGTGCTCCTGGGAGGGTCATTTATGGTGGGCAGGTCAAGAGGGCACAGCCTCAGAATAAAAGGATGTAGCATTAGAAATGAGATTCAACACCATTATTCCATCAAAACTGATCACCAAACTCGGTAACCTGGGCATCGACCCCTCCCTCTGCAACTGGATACTGGACTTTCTAACCAACAGACCCCAGTCTGTGAGGTTAGACAAGCACACCTCTTCAACCCTCACCCTGAACACCGGCGTTCCTCAGGGCTGTGTGCTGAGCCCCCTCCTCTACTCCCTCTTCACCTATGACTGCACACCTGTACATGGTACTAACACCATCATCAAGTATGCAGATGATACAACGGTGATTGGCCTCATCAGCAACAACGATGAGCTGGCCTACAGGGAGGAGGTCCAGCACTTAGCAGCATGGTGCGCTGACAACAACCTGGCCCTTAACTCCAAGAAGACCAAGGAGCTCATTGTAGACTTCAGGAAGTCCAGAGGTGGCACGCACACCCCCATCCACATTAACGGGACGGAGGTGGAACGTGTTTCTAGCTTCAGGTTCCTGGGAGTCAACATCTCCGATGACCTCTCTTGGACCCACAATACCTCTACTCTGATCAAGAAGGCTCATCAGCGTCTCTTCTTCCTGAGGAGACTGAAGAAGGTCCATCTGTCTCCTCAGATCCTGGTGAACTTCTACCGCTGCACCATCGAGAGCATCCTTACCAACTGCATCACAGTATGGTATGGCAACTGCTCTGTCTCCGACCGGAAGGCACTGCAGAGGGTGGTGAAAATTGCCCAACGCATCACCGGTTACACGCTCCCCTCCATTGAGTCTGTCCAAAGCAAGCGCTGTCTGCGGAGGGCGCTCAGCATCGCCAAGGACTGCTCTCACCCCAACCATGGACTGTTTACCCTCCTACCATCCGGGCGGCGCTACAGGTCTCTCCGTTGCCGAACAGCAGGTCGAGGAACAGCTTCTTTCCAGCGGCTGTCACTCTACTAAACAACGTACCTCGGTGACTGCCAATCACCACCCCCCCCCCGGACACTTATTATTTATTTTTTATTCAAATCGTTTGCTATGTCGCTCTTCAAGGGAGATGCTAAATGCATTTCGTTGTCTCTGTACTGTACACTGACAATGACAATTAAAATTGAATCTGAATCTGAATCTGAATCTGAGATGAGGAGGAATTTCTATAGTCGGAGGGTGGTGAATCTGTGGAATTCATTGCCACAGACTGCTACGGAAGCCAAGTCATTGGGTATTTTTAAAGCGGAATTTGCTAGGTTCTTGATTAGGAAGGTTGTCTAGGTTACAGGGAAAAGGCAGGAGAATTGGGTTGAGAGGGAAAATTATATCTGTCTGAAGAAGGGTCCTGATCTGAAACATCACCCATCCTTTTTCTCCAGAGATGCTGCCTGACCCGCTGAGTTATTTCAGCATTTTGTGTCTATTTTCTGTATACACCAGTCTGCATCTGCAGTTCCCTTCTATATAATAGATCAGCCAAGATTGAATAGCAGAGTAGACTCAGTGGGCTGACTGGCTTAATTCTGCTCCAAAGTCTCATGATCTGTCTCTGTCGAGAATCAAGTGGTGGCTAGTATCTGTGGCCCAGTTTCTCCATGTTAAAAGATGCCACGCACACACACACACATATACCTGGAGGTTCATACCACCTGCAGTCCAGGGCTCCAGAATTGGGCCACCCCAGCCTCCTCAAATCACGCATGAAGGACCAACCTGGAAGAACAACGCTGCTAGACTAGACTAGTATTCAGTTTTGGTCGCCCTGTTACAGGAAAGATGTTGTTAGACTGGGAAAGGGTGCAGAGGAGATTCACAAGGATGTTGTCAGGACTCGAGGGCCTGAGCTATAGGAGGGGTTGAGCAGGCAAGGCCTTTATTCCCTGGGGCACAGCAGGATGAGGGGTGATCTTGTACAGAGGTGTATAAGATCATGAGAGGAATAGATTGGGAAATGCACAGAATCTTTTACCCATAGTAGGGAAATCAAGAACCAAAGGACATAGGTTTAAAATGTGGGGGGGGGGGGGAAGATTTAGTAGGAACCTGAGGGGCAACATTTTTACATAAAGGGTGGTAGATATATGGAACGAGCTGCCGGAGGAGGTGGTTGAGGCAGGTACAATCACAACATTTAAAATACATTTGAACAGGTACGTGGATAGGATTGGTTTAGAGGGATGTGGGACAAATGCAGGCAGTTGAGACAAAAATATAGATGGGGCATGTTGGTCGGCTTGGGCAAATTGGGCCAAAGGGCATGTTTCTGTGCTGTATGACTCTATGACTGGGAAATCAAGAGAGATTCAAGAGAGAGTTAGATATAGCTCTTAGGGCTAACGGAGTCGAGGGACATGGGGGGGGAAAAAGCAGGAATGGGGCACTGATTCTGTGTGATCAGCCATGATCAGATTGAAGGCTCAAAGGGCCGACTCCTGCACCTATTTTCTATGTTTCTAAATCTATTGTAGCTTTCCTTGAAGCATGGAAGGCTGAGAGAAGATTTAATAGCGTAGAGAATTCTGACATGTCTCAGTGGAGAAAACAAATGGTTTAAGAACAGAGGACATAGTTTTGATGAGGTAGACAGAAAACCAGGATGACTTGAGTAAAAATAATTTTACACAGAGTGCAATTATGATTTATGCCTGTAAGGCAGGTGGATGTAGCTGATTAGTGTTTTATCAAGGAATCCACAAGTATATCACTGCAGATACTGGATGTGTGAATTAAAAATAAACTGAAAATGTGTTAAATATTCACCAGGCTGCACGGTATCTGTAGAAAGAGAAAAACAGAGGGCCTGTCCCACTTAAGCGATTTTTCTCGGCGACTTGCCGTCACCCGTCATTAGTCGCCGCAGGTTGCCGAAAATTTTTAAAATGATGAAAATCCAGCGGCGACCAGAACAAGGTACGACTCTTTGGGCGACTACTCACGACCATACAGGCGGCATGCCCAAAGGGATTCATCGACGCTTGGTTTGGGAACAGCTCCATCCAAGACTGCAAGAAATTGCAGTGAATTGTGGACGCGGCCCAGACCGTCACGCACAAACCAACTTCCTGATGAACGGTTTTGGCCAGAAACGTTGCCTATTTCCTTCGCTCCATAGATGCTGCCTCACCCGCTGAGTTTATCCAGCAATTTTTGTCTACCTTCCCTTCTATTAACTCCATTTATACCTTGCGCTGCCTTGGCAAGGGCAGCAACATAATCAAGGACAAGTCGCACCCTGGCCACTCCACTTCACGAAACATGGGGGGTATTGTCCCCCACCTCTCAAAACATGGGGGGGGGCAGGTGTTTCCCCCCCACCACCAGGATTTCCACCCACGAGTTGTGTTTGGAGGCCATCATTTGGGCGTCAAATTCAAATTTGACTCTGCGCTAGTGTCCGAATGTGGTCTCTGTCTCAGTGCCCACATATGACCTCCTGGAAGTGTCTCCTATTTGGGTTAAGGCACAAAGTGCAAAGGCTTGGGAATAGATTAAGTTCACAATGTCTGTGATCAGATTGACTGTGGTGCTGATTGAGTTTGGATTGAGGTTTAATGTTAGAAGCCAACTGACCACTGCAGCACAGGAGTCCAAAAACAGAGTATGGATGGGAGAAAGATGAGCGTTCGAATGTTCTGGGCCTGCACTCCCTGGAGTTTAGACGGATACGGAGGGGGATCTCACTAAAACTTACCGACTAATGTAAGGTCTGGAGAGAGTGAATGTGGAGAGGAACCTTCCACTCGTTTCCATAGGTCAGCCATGATTGAGTGGTGGAATAGACTCGATGGGCTGAATGGACTAATTCTGGTCTTATGGATTTTTGAGATTAAGGGGGAGGAGGCGGGGGGGGGGGGAAGAAACATGACAAATGGAACGTGATGTTGGAAATGCGGCGCAGTAGTAGAGTTGCTGCCTCACAGCGTCAGAGACCCGGGTTCGATCCCGACTACGGGTGCTGTCTGTGCAGAATTTGTACGTTCAGGACTACCCCACCATTCACTCATGGCTGATCTATCTTATCTGTCATATGCTGCAAGAATGGAGCGGCTGAGCTTGTACACTCTGGAGTTTAGAAGGATGAGAGGGGATCTCATTGAAACATATAAGATTATTAAGGGTTTGGACATGCTAGAAGCAGGAAACATGTTCCCAATGTTGGGGGAGTCCAGAACCAGGGGCTACATCTTAAGAATAAGGGATAAGCCACTTAGAACAGAGACGAGGAAACATTTTTACTCACAGACAGTTGTGAGTGTGTGGAATTCTCTGCCTCAGACGGCGGTGGAGGCCGGTTCTCTGGATACTTTCAAGAGAGAGCTAGGTAGGTCTCTTAAAGATAGCGGAGTCAGGGGATATGGGGAGAAGGCAGGAACGGGGTACTGATTGGGCATGATCAGCCATGATCACATTGAATGACAAAATTGCTGGAGATATTCAGCGGGTGCGGCAGCATCTATGGAGCAAAGGAAATGGGCAAAGTTGCGGGCCGAAACCCTTCTTCAGATGACGGTGCTGGCTCGAAGAGCCGAATGGCCTACTCCTGCACCTATTGTCTATTGCCTATTGTTTCTATCCTTTTTTTCTGCATCCAATGGATAATTCTTTAAGTAGTTATTACCTTGACAACTTTGGTGAAAGGAGTGTAACCTGAAACAACAACTGTGCTTCACTTTTCCCAGCAAGTACTTGACCTACTGAATGCTTCCAAAATTTGTTTTTGTTTTATATTTCAAGTCTCTGCAATTTTCATTTGCTCCCAGGGGAATTGACTGCAAACACAGAGAGGGTACGTTTCTCAGTTATATAGGGCAGTGATGAGTCTATATCTGGAGTACAATGTGTATTAGTCTCCTTTAGTTTAGTTAAGAGATGCAGCACAGAAACGGGCCCTTCGGCCCACCGAGTCCGCACTGACCAACAATCCCCACACACACGCACACGCACACACACGCGACAGGTGAGGGGGGAAAGATTTTATAGGAATCTGAGGGGTACCTTTTTCACGCAAAGGATGGTGGGGTGCATGGAACGAACTGCCGGAGGAGGTAGTTGAGGCAGGGACTATCGCAACGTTTTAAGAAGCTGTTATAGAGAGGTTGATGGATGGGACAGGTTTAGTGGGATATGGGCCAAATGCAGGCAAATGGGATTAGTGCAGTTGGGCGGTGCTGGCAAATTGGGCCGAAGGGCCTGTTTCCATGCTGTATCACTCTGGATCAGACTGAGAATAGGATGGAGAAATACAGTAAATGACGGCGCTCTACAGAGTAGTTACCCCATCCACGTTTAATGGCACAGCGGCGAGGCTGGCAGAGCTGCTGCCTCACAGCGCCAGAGACCCTGGTTCGAGCCTGCAGGGCTGTACCGTACGCGTGCAGGTCGCATCTGCAAACCCACCGTAAAATAGCCAGGCTGTGTTTGAACTTCCTCCAGGTTATTGACACATACAATATGTACTATATATAATCAGTAGTTCTTACATCTTGCATTTAATTCTTAATATAGAAGGATATAGATCAGTGTGTCTCTACTATATATATATATATATATATATATATATATTACCACACAGATTATGGATGCTGCACATTCCTTGTGTAGTCCAGTCCGGATCTTCATCCCCACTGCCACCCATATGCCTGCATGTGCATCTCGCTCTCGCTCTTAGATTAGCTGTATGCCATGGAGACGAAAGCACAAGATGTTTCCTCTGCAGAATTACTAATAAAAGACTATGGGTTCTAATCTTCTTCTTGCATGTGGCGTGCACAGCCTAAAGTTGTTGGACAACTTGTTCTATTTGATCTTCCGTTTGTGCACGTCGAGTTGATTGCATTAGTCGAAACAGGGCAGACCACGTGAAGGTTGCAATCTTCCACCCCGGTTCTAATCTCTATGTGTGAGTCTGATCATTTCAACAGATCCTGGCCTCGAGAGGCTTCTGTGCAGATTATGCACATTCACCCTGTGACCGCGTGCGTTTCCACCGGGTGCCCCCACATCCCACAAACATGTGGGTTTGTAGGTCTTTGGGTTTTTTCCGTGTCATCACAAAACTGTTTGCCAATAGCGAGCAAATTTTAGTGCCACGTGGTTGGCCTCTGCAAGGCCCTTGGCAGTGCATGTGTCATGAGGCATGTTGTCACAGCTCGGGAGATGTTCCGTAGTCTGGAGGCCACGTCCGCACTCGAAGTCTGACGCATCTTCACTACATCCCCACCTCAGCATGTTCGGCTTGCTCCTCCCCGCGCCTGTCCGCAGTCTGTTGAGACTGCGCTAGGCTGTCCCACGGTTGGTCAGAACCTGGTGGGAGTTTCAATAGACAATAGGTGCAGGAGTAGGCCATTCGGCCCTTCGAGCCAGCACCGCCATTCAATGCGATCATGGCTGATCATCCCCAATCAGTACGCCGTTCCTGCTTTCTCCCCATATCCCCTGACTCCGCTATCTTTAAGAGCCCTATCTAGCTCTCTCGAAAGTATCCAGAGAACCTGCCTCCACCGCCCTCTCAGAGAATTCCACAGACTCACAACTCTCTGTGTGAAAAAGTGTTTCCCCATCTCCGTTCTAAATGGCCTACCCCTTATTCTTAAAGTGTGGCCCCTGGTTCTGGACTCCCCCCCTCCCAACATCGGGAACAAGTTTCCCGCCTCTAGCGTGTCCAAACCCTAAATAATCTTGTATGTTTCAATAAGATCTCCTTTCTGACTTCAAATTTCACTGAAACCCAAAACTTTAGGAATTGTTGAGGGGGAAAAAAATGTACACTCTCTTCAAAATGCTGAAATTCTTACAGAACATATAGCACATTAAAATAGCAATAGTCATCAATGCCTTTTCAGATTTTGCCTATAGTCCATTATGTGGCTTAATGTAGAAGGCACGATGTTGAGCCCTTTATATGTAAATTGGATTTTGAGCACTCAAGAACACATCGGACCTTATTTTTTTTTCCATCTCGTTTAGTCGCATTAATATGGGCACTGAGCTACCATCATATTCCTTTTTTTATTTGGGTCCTAAGTATTTCAACCCTGATTATGGTGTGGGGAACGGCTCTCAAAATATCAAAGACAGACACAAAATGCTGGAGTAACTCAGCGGGGCAGGCAGCATCTCCGGAGAGAAGGAATGGGTGACGTTTCGGGTTTGAGTAATTATATAATCGTTTCATCTGCTTGCATTGTCTGAAACCATGTATCAGTTGGTGTTTTGTCACAGAAGGAGAAAGCCATTCTGAATAAAAGTTCATTAAGAACACCAATCAGCAATGGGATGGCGATCGGAGCGTTCAAGTGTGTGATCAATGAAGAGAGATTTATTATTAGCGACAATCCATAATATTTATTCCAGACTATTCTTCTCAAATTACATCTGAAGACTTCTATTCCATTAGTGTACTGCAGACATTTTAAGTAGCCTTGGATAAAGTATTAAATGCCAAGAGCCTCCAAATTCACAGGCTGGTATTAAATGTATAGTCATGGAGAGTCAGAAATGACTCCAGAGCAGGTAGAGAAGAGATGAACGAGAATGGTTCAGAGGAAGAGGGATTTCAGTTGAGTGTAGTTAAGAGGTGCAGCGCAGGAACAGGCCATTCGGCCCATGGAGTCGGTGCCGACCAGCGATCCCCGCACACTAACACTATCCTGCACACTCGAGGGACAATTAACAATTTTATCAAAGCCAATTAACGCACAGTCGTTGAGGCAGGTACTATAGCAACATTTAAAATTTTTGGTTTAGCTTGGAGATACAGCATGGAAACAGGCCCTTCGTCCCATCGAGTCCACCTAGTTCTATGCTATCCCACTTTCACTTGCTACGCACCAGGCGCAATTTACAGAGGCTAATTGACCTACAAACCCGCACGCCTTTGGTATGTGGGAGGAAACCGGAGCACCCGAAGAAAACCCACGAGGCCACAGGGAGAACGTAAAAGCTCCGCACAGATTGCACCCGTAGTTGGGATTGAACCCGGGTCTCTGGCGCAGTGAATGAGTAGCTGTGCCAATTGGACAGGTACATGGAGGTTTTAGAGGGGTATGGGCCAAACGCAAGCCAATGGTACCACCTTAGATATGGGAAACTTGGTCGGCATTGACATGTTGGGCTAAAGGAGCTAATTCCATGTGGAATATCCCTATGATGAGACTACCAGGCCTGTCCCACACGCGCAACTTTTTCGACAACCGCCGGCAAACGTCATAGGTCGTTGCAGGTCGCCGAAAATTTTTCAACATGTTGAAAATCCAGCGGAGACCAGAAAGATGCTATGACTCTTTGAGCGACTGAGGAGACTAATCACGACCATGCAGGCGACACCCTGGCGACGTCGCGTTGGGAAGCTTGTACGGTCGTGAGTAGTCGCCCAAAGAGTCGTACCTTGTTCTGGTCGCCGCTGGATTTTCAACATGTTGAAAATTTTTCAGCGACCTGCAACGACCTATTTTCTGCTGGCAGTCGGCGAAAAAGTTGCGTAAGGGGGACAGGCCCATTAAGAAGCTGAGGTTGATACCTTTGGACCAAAGATGGTTTCTAGAAGATTTAATAGAATACATAAGATCACAAATGGTTACAGTAGAGTAGATTAAGAGTTATTTCCATTAGCAACTCAAAGAGACTCGGGAATGAGGATTTAAAATTTTGGGCTAAGTTGAAGTTGGGTCGTGAGGATTTTTTTTGTTGTTCCAGTTGTTTTATGATATTGTGTTCACTGATAATTCAGATGGCAAGGCTTTAAAGTGTGAGGGGCAGAATTTAAAGGGAATAAATGGGGTAGGTTATAGGTTTCAGGAGAGGTTTAATGTGGATTGTTTTATCTGGAGCATCAGAGATTGAAGGGAGACGATCTATCTATCTATATATTACTAAAAGTCTGATCTTGACTTCCTGTTGTTCTGTATATTGATTTTAGAAAAAACACTGCCACTTACGGCTGTGCCTTTTAGCCATCTTACTCAGAGTCCCCCTCTGCTGCGCAGAACAAGAGGATTTTTTCCATCCATTAAATATAAAAGAGTTATTAGTGTTTTTAAAAATGTTGTGATTCTCTCTCCTGAAGGCCATACCCCTTCTACAAAACCCAGAGGTGTTGCGTGCCTGTCAGTCTCTGCAAGATGGGGGAGCGAGAGGCTCGCATCTCTCAGTCTGAGCTGTGAATAACACTGAACACATGTCTACTAAATTGTGAGTGGTTTTACTGACATGTCAGTGCCCTTAATGTGGTTTTAAAATATGGTTTGGAAATGCTAAAGCTGTGTTGTCTTTGGTTTGGAAATGCTAAAGTTGTGTTGCCTTTGGTTTGGAAATGCTAAAGCTGTGTTGCCTAATTAAAGTTGCCTTGCCTAATTAAAGTTGCCTTTGCGTTGCCTAATTAAAGTTGCCTTGCCTAATTAAAGTTGCCTTGCCTTCTATATAATTGAAAGTCTAATCTTGACCACTTCCTGTTTGTGCTTTATATTGATTTTAGAAAAAATGGTACCATGTACGGCTGTGATTTTGGCCATCTTACTCTGAGTCCCCCTCCTCTCATCAGGAGCTGAGGATTTTTCCCATCGATTAGAAATAAAAGAGTTATTAGTGTTTAAAAAGTGTTTAGATTCTCACTCCTGTCAATCACACCATGAAGGCCATGCCCCATCTGGTGGGAGGAGGGGAGGGACTATAAAACCCAGAAGTGTAGGCGTGGCTCAGTCTCTGCAAGATGTAGGAGGGAGAGGTCACGACTCGCTGTCTTTGGTGGCCTTGCACCCTGCTTGAAATGGTATGAAACTGCACTTAAATTTGGTGGCCTTGCATTTGGTGGCACCTTGCACCCTGCTTGAAATGGAATTTCAAGGAATAGGCCGTGAGTCAACTGCCAGCCCACCAGCCGTGAGTGAACGAGCTGCCAGCACAACATGACCAAGAATCCATATGGGCCCACAATGTCCATACTAGCCTTCTGGAAACCAGTCCCTTCAGCCCAAAGCCCCCCCCCCATGCTTTGAGAGTTGAGGGACAATCCCCCCCATGTTTTGTGACCTGGGCGCTACAGCCAGTCCCAGGTCAGCTCGCTTGCCCCGGGACTGGCTGCAGTTCCCAGATCGCGAAAACTAATTGTGGAAAAAAAACCGCCTGCGGGCCGGATGATTTCGGGTTACGGGCCTGATTCGGCCCGTGGGCCGTAGGTTGCCGACCCCTGTCCTAGATGTTAGGCCTCATTGTGACACCCCATGTTTTAACTTGGCAATGTATTCAGACACTGTGGGCTGAAGGGCCTGATCCTGTGCTGTAGTTCTATGTTCTAGACTGCACCTTTAGAAAGAATTGGATAGTCTCTTAACTGGGAATAGTTTGCAGAGTCGACAAGTCAAGAGAGTTTCATTGTCATAATATGCACCCTGACCGGAACAATAACATTCTTATTTGCAGCAGTTTTAGAAACATAGAAAATAGGTGCCGGAGTAGGCCATTCAGCCCTTCGAGTCTGCACCACCATTCAATATGATCATGGCTGATCATCTAAAATCAATATCCCGTTCCTGCTTTCTCCCCATATCCCTTGATTCCATAGAGTTTTACAGGCATACAGACTTATCTCACAATGAAAAAGTAGGTGTGCAGTAAGCAGTAATACAGTGAATGCTCAGTTATTAGAGAGAGAGTACAGAGGAGATTTACTAGAATGTTGCCTGGGTTTCAGCAACTAAGTTACAGAGAAATGTTGAACAAGTTAGGGCTTTATTCTTTGGAGCGCAAAAGGTTAAGGGGGGACTTGATAGAGGTTTTTAAAATGATGAGAGGGATAGACAGAGTTGACGTGGAAAAGCTTTTCCCACTGAGAGTAGGGAAGATTCAAACAAGGGGACATGACATGAGAATTAAGGGACTGAAGTTTAGGGGTAACATGAGGGGGAACTTCTTTACTCAGAGAGTGGTAGCTGTGTGGAATGAGCTTCCAGTGAAGGTGGTGGAGGCAGGTTCGTTTTTATCATTTAAAAATGAATTGGATAGTTATATGGATGGGAAGGGAATGGAGGGTTATGGTCTGAGCGCAGGTATATGGGACTAGGGGAGATTATGTGTTCGGCACGGACTAGAAGGGTCGAGATGGCCTGTTTCCGTGCTGTAATTGTTATATGGTTATATGTTATATGGTTATTCTAGGGATGTGGTTAGGGTCGTGCAATGTGGTTCAGGAACCTGATGATTGATGGGAAGATTCTGGGCATTATTACATTACCGTTTAGTTTAGTTTGGTTTAGAAATACAGCGTGGAAATAGGCCCCTGGGCCCACCGGGTCCGCGCCGACCAGCGATCCCCGCACACCAACACTATCCTACGCACACCAGGGACAATTTACAATTTTAAAAAAAATCAAATCCAATTAACGCAAAACCTACACGTCTGCGGAATCTGAGAGGAAATCGGAGCACCCGGCGAAAACCAACGCAGGTCACGGGGGGCACGTACAAACTCCGTACAGACAGCACCCGTGGTCAGGATCGAACCCGGGTCTCTGGCGCCATGAGTCAGCAACTCTACCGCTGCGACATTGCGCCGCCTCTGCATGTAGACTCGATGGACCGAATGGTCAAATCCTGCTCCGATGTCTTATGAACGTGCTCTGATCAAATTATCTGCCACGTTTTTCAGCGTGGCAAAGAGATCGCACTTCAAACCGGTATTTAATTTGCTGTAAAATACGTCCAGAGGGACTGGGGTTGTGAAAAGCGCTATTTAGAAAGATGTAAGTGTGTTAGCAGTCTATATTGTGAAAGTGACTTTGGTACAGTTATCAAGAACTGTTGAGACATGCTGTCGCAATGGTAACAAACTTATCCAGTCCCTTTGATGCTATTAAAGTCTGGCAGTGCTCGGCTGATACACAGCAGGTTTCAAAGCACTGGGTTATATAACAAAGAAAACTCATCAATATCATTTTCCCCTCCCCAGTGGCCTTAGCTGCCTGCTCTCTGACTTGGCAGAGGTGCAAGTTTAATTGCTGCCATTAACGTAAAGCTCTTTTGTCATGTTTTGTTGTATTATTTTTAAGATAAAGACACATGAAGTGAATCTGTGCATAAAACCAATAGTCTTTTCTCATAACGTGGCTTTCCCTCGAGTTCCTTTCCACCACGATAGCTTTGAGACAACAACAGTTACCAGCTGGAGCCTTAATATTCTGGGTCTGTGTAACATAAGTAGTTGTATATTGTATGGGCTATCCATTACCAAAACGTAAAACTTAATAGCAGTGCACATTGAATTAACAATGGCAAGCAGGTGGTAAAAGGCTTGCATTATATTTCATATAATTCAGCTGCATGGTATTATGTACCGGGATAGGTAAACTGCTCTTCATGTCTGTGATGTACCATCACCTGCAGTTCTGAATACATATTACATTTCCATCTGCACTTTCCCTCGTCATCATTGGAGGTCACTCGAAAAGAGTACGACTGTCCTCTCCTCTCCATAGGGTCGTCTACTTGTGGGTCTGCAGATGTCTGTAGAGGCAGATCCGCGTTCCACACACCTTGGTGCAACGTGGGCAGTGGGGACTGGCGGTGGTTGGTAGTCGTCAAGACCCCTGCTCTCTCTCTCTCTCTCTCTCTCTCTCTCCTTACAGTGCTGTCGCTTTGTCTCTGCGACACGGCGTAGTTCCCTCATAAATACTAACTCCCAAAGTGAGCCTGCCAGAAAATCGCAAAAGCTTTTTTTTTAAAAACATGAATATTTGTGTTTTTTGTTTTTTATAGACAATAGGTGCAGGAGTAGGCCATTTGGCCCTTCGAGCCAACATCGCCATTCAATATGATCATGGCTGATCATCCCCAATCAGTATCCCGTTCCTGCCCTCTCCCCATATCCCCTGACTCTGCTATCTTTCAGAGCCCTATCCAGCTCTCTCTTGAAAGTATCCAGAGAACCGGCCTCCACTGCCCTCTGAGGCAAAGAATTCCACAGGCTCACCACTCTATGTGAGAAAAAGTTTCCTCTTCTCCGTTCTAAATGGCTTATCCCTTATTCTTAAAATGTGGCCCCTGGTTCTGGACTCCCCCAACATCGGGAACATGTTTCCTGCCTCTAGCGTGTCCAAACCCTTAACAATCTTATATGTTTCAATAAGATCTCCTCTCATCCTTCTAAACTCCAGAGTGTACAAGCCCAGCCGCTCCATTCTCTCAGCATATGTCAGTCCCACCATCCCAGGAATTGACCTTGTAAACCTACGCTGCACTCCCTCAATAGCAAGAATGTCCTTCCTCAAATTAGGGGACCAAAACTGCACACAATACTCCAGGTATACAGTTGCACACAATACTCCAGTTTTTTCTATTGTGACTACAATGTTTATACTTCATTATGTATGCACAAATACATTAATGCATTTAGAAAATGACTTGCTATAATGTTCAGATTTGTATTGATTGTGTCAATTGGTATTGTCGCTGCAATGTTAGACTTTGTCAATGTGCTAAGTATTTACCTGTTCACTGACTGTTCCTGCCTGCTCAGTCAAGTGTACAATCTTCCCATTCCAATCTATTTCGTTTTTGCTGGAACGGGGAAAGCACGTTTGCTGCATGCAACTTGGATGAAGTGGTCCATTATCTGGGTTCCGAGAGACTTCCCCAGACTCTTCGCGCTTGCTTTCTAAAAGAGACAACACCGACTGAATATCAACACAGCCAGATTATTATACTGCAGCAGCGAACAAATGCATCTTGTTCATTGGATTGGCACAGAATGCTGGAGTATCTCAGCGGTTCAGTCAGCGCGTCTGGAGAAAAGGAATGGGTGACGTTCCAGGTCAGGACCCTTCTTCAGACTGAGAGTCAGGGCGGTGGGCTATTTTTTTTTTTTTTTCCCTCTCCTCTGACTCCCAGTCTGAAGAAGGGCCTCAACCCAAAATGTCACCCATTCCTTTTCTCCAGAGATGCTGCCTGACCAGCAAGCAGTTACTCCAGCTTTCTGTGTCTATGTTCGGTGTAAGCCAGCATCTGCTCTTTCATCCTACCACAACTTGTTTGTTAGTGAGCAAATGCATCTTGTTTTCCTGCTTTAGGGAGCTCAAATATATTCCATTTCATGTCGCTTGTTGCGTTGGAAATAAACTATTATGAATGCATACAGTATAAGAACATTCCCAAAACATGTAGTTATTTTTAGAATGTTGTTAATGGACAAGGGGATATGGAGAGAAGGCAGTAATGGGATACTGAATGTGGATGATCAGCCTTGATCACAGTGAATGGCGGTGTTGGCTCGAAGGGCCGAATGGCCTACACCTGCATCTATTGTCTATTGACCTCTGCAATCTATCCGGACAGCAATTAGACCATTAAACACTACAACTTCCAAATAAGCTCTGAACTACATAGACTATTATTATTATTATTGCACTGTTATTGTTTGTATGATTTTCATGTGTACGTATGTATGTGTATATATATATATATTATATACAAGCTCTTGTGTGTGCATATAATATAATAATGTATATAATACAATATATTTGTCTGTGTTCACACTGAACTTTTTTTCTCGTTTATTATATTGTTTACAGTGTATTATCTAAATGGCATCATGTTGGGAAAAGGGCAAGTACAACGGGATCTGGGGGTCCTTGTTCACCAGTCTATGAAAGTAAGCATGCAGGTACAGCAGGCAATGAAGAAAGCGAATGGCATGTTGGCCTTTATAACAAGAGGAATCGAATATAGGAGTAAAGAGGTCCTTCTGCAGTCGTACAGAGCCCTAGTGAGACCACACCTGAAGTATTGTGTACAGTTTTGGTCCCCTAATTTGAGGAAGGACATTCTTGCTATTGAGGGAGTGCAGCGTAGGTTTACAAGGTTAATTCCCGGGATGGCGGGACTGTCATATGCTGGGAGAATGGAGCAGCTGGGCTTGTACACTCTGGAGTTTAGAAGGATGAGAGGGAATCTCATTGAAATGTATAAGATTGTTAAGGGCTTGGACACGCTAGAGGCAGGAAACATGTTCCCGATGTTGGGAGAGTCCAGAACCAGGGGCCACAGTTTAAGAATAAGGAGTAAGCCATTTAGAACGGAGACGAGGAAACACTTTTTCTTAGAGAGAGTGGTGAGTCTGTGGAATTCTCTGCCTCAGAGGGCGGTGGAGGCGGGTTCTCTGGATGCTTTCAAGAGAGAGCTAGATAGGGCTTTTAAAATTAGCGGAGTCAGGGGATATGGGGAGAAGGCAGGAACGGGGTACTGATTGGGGATGATCAGCCATGATCACATTGAATGGTGGTGCTGGCTCGAAGGGCCAAATGGCCTACTCCTGCACCTGTTGCCTATTGTTTCTATATTCTGCTGTGCTGCTGTAAGTAAGAATTTCATAGTTCTATCTGGGACATACGACAATAAAACACTCTTGACTCTTGACATCTCCAAATTTAATCGCTTCCTGGTTTGCATCTTTGCTTTATGGGGCTGTCCCACTTAGGTGTTATTTAGGGTGATTACAGGCGACTGCCACAGAATTTTCAATATGTTGAACATTTTTCGGCGACAGTGGCGACAATTTTTGCAGTCGTAGGTGTTGTCGTAGGTTGTCGCCAGGTGTCGTAGGTGAATTCCATTAAACCTAGTCCCAGGCAGTCGCCTAAAGAGTCGCCCAGGTGGGACAGACCCTTTAGTTTCCTTTGACCTTGACCTCTAGAATGCTCATTTAAAATAATTCTGCCTCCTTGCTTTAAAATGAATCTCTTGATTTTGATTATTTGCGCTCGTATTCTTTTTCTCAAATCTCCAACCACTTGTATCAAATGTTGTTGTACCTTGCTCCTGTGATGGATCTTGGGATGTTTTGCTGTTTTAATAATGGTATGTAACGACAAGTCATTGTGTTTAGCATTGCAGATTATTTTACTGTCATGTAGCTTATTTTAGCAACATGCATTGTAAATAAAGTGGCACGATGGCGCAGCGGTAGAGTTGCTGCCTGACAGCGCCGGAGTCCCAGGTTCGATCCCGACTATGGGTGCTGTCTGTGCGGAGTTTGTACGTTCTCCCCGTGTGCGTGACCGCGTGGGTTTTCTCCAGGATCTCCGGTTTCCTCTCGCACTCCAAAGAAGTACAAGGTTAATTGGCTCAATATTATTATATATTGTTCCTAGCGTGTGTAGGATAGTGTTAGTGTGCGAGGATCGCTGGTCACCGCAGACTGGGTGGGCCGAATGGCCTGTTTCTGCCCTGTATCTCAAAACTAAACAGCAGACAGGTTTTAAATAACATTTCCAATGATTTCTTTGCTGGCATAGTTTGTTCTGATCTTTCTCCGTTACCATTTACAATGGAAGAGGGAGATCAAGTCCTTACCTATACTGTGTGTGAGAATGTAGAGATGATTTGGCCCGAATCTGATTCTTTCTGTAGTACTTCTGCTTTCATCCCCACAATACTGTCACCTTACTTTCCATGTGGTACTTCGACTGACAAAGATACGGGCGATAGTAATTGCTTCCGTTTAATCCCATGTGTGCAATTGTGTTTAGGTTACTTTATTTTAGTTTAGAGATACAGCACGGAAACAGGCCCTTCGACCCATCGTGTCTGTACCGCCCAGCCATCCCCGCACATTAACACCATCCTACACACACCAGGGGATGGTTTATATTTAATACCAAGCCAGTTCAACCTACAAACCCGTACGTCCTTGGAGTGTGGGAGGATCCGAAGATCTCGGAGGAGGCCCACGCAGGTCACGGGGAGAACGTTCAAACTCCATACAGTCAGGATCAAACCTGGGTCTCTGGCGCTGTGAGGCAACAACTCTGCCGCTGGGCGTTGAGGCCCCTGCTGTACCATATCATTGTTTCAGTGTTGACTGTTGTTAACATTGAGAAGGTGTGGTGATGAGGGGCCAGCAGTGAGGAGGGTCTTGGTTCACGCCAGGTGGTCTTGAAGGGGGCGTGAACATGCTTATGCTTGGCAGCTGGGTTATAGGACACAGGACAGTGCAGCACGAGAACAGCTCCTTTGACCCATCATGTTCATGCCCAACATGATGCCAAAATATACCAACCCGTGCGATCCATATCCATCCATTCCCTGCATATCCACGTGCCTATCCACACGCCCTTTAAATCTGCTTCTTATCGAGTCCACACACGGGATTAGAAGTTGCTCAGCCAGAGCTGAACTCACTTCTCGGCATCTGCACACAATGGTGTCTGTCTTGTCGCTTCTTGTGCTTGGTGGTGGGATGATTGGTGGAAACAGGGTCCGCGACGTGAACGCCCTTTCCTTGACCCCCCCCAGCCCTTTAAATGCCTCTATTGTATCTGCCTCCACTTACCTGGGTTCCATCCTGACGTAGAAACATAGAAAATAGGTGGAGGAGGAGGCCATTCTGCCCTTCGAGCCTGCACCGCCATTCAATATGATCATGGCTGATCATCCAACTCAGTATCCTGTACCTGCCTTCTCTCCATATCCCATGATCCCTTTAGCCACAAGGGCCACATCTAACTCCCTCTTAAATATAGCCAATCAACTGGCCTCAACTGCCTTCTGTGGCAGAGAATTCCAGAGATTCACCACTCTCCGTGTGAAAAATGTTTTCCTGATCTCGGTCCTAAAAGATTTCCCCCTTATCCTTAAACTGTGACCCCTTGTTCTGGACTTCCCCTGACCTTGAATGTTGTCTGCGTGTGGAGTTTGCTTGTTCTCCCTGTGACCACGTGGGGTTTGCTCCGGTTTTCTCCCACATACCCTGTCTGGTCCTACATCGAGGATTAAAGCCGGTGTTGCAGTGATAAAGCTTTTCTGTTTTTGTTTTTCGTTATTATTTTGGACAGGTGAATAATTGTCTTCGGTGTTATTGGTGTGAACGAGATGTGGCTATTCAGTTGTTGGGAATTGGAATTGGTGGTTCTATAATGCACTCCACTTATCACTGCTCGGCAGAAAGGCTGATTAATTACAGCGCTCGTAGTCCTTCAGTCTGAATGCTTATTAAGTATGCAGCCTGCTGTACTTTTAAAATAAATCTGCTCAGTCTGTGCACGGCAACACCTTGAACTTGACTTGGACCTCCCCTTGCCCTCTCTTGTCTTGAATGCCAGGGAACAGGCGACACAGTGGCACAGCGGTAGAGTTGCTGCCTCACAGCGCCAGAGACCCGGGTTCAATCTGTTGTCTGTGCGGCGTTTGTAAGTGATCTGCGTGGGTTTTCTCCGGGATCTCCATTTTCCTCCCACATTCCAAAGACGTGCAGTTTGTTGGTTAAGTGGTGTCTGGAAATTGCCCCCCAGTGCATAAGACAATACGCAATGGTCAATAGGTGCAGGAGTAGGCCATTCGGCCCTTCGAGCTAGCACCGCCATTCCAATGTGATCATGGCTGATCATCCCCAATCAGTATCCCGTTCCTGCCTTCTCCCCATATCCCTTAACTCTGCTATTTTTAAGAGCCCTATCTAGCTCTCTCTTGAAAGCATCCAGAGAACCTGCCTTCACCGCCCTCTGAGGCAGAGAATCCACTCATCACTCTCTGTGAGAAAAAGTGTTTCCTCGTCTCCGTTCTAACTGACTTGCTCCTTATTCTTAAACTGTGGCCCCTGGTTCGGAACATGTTTCCTGCCTCTAGCGTGTCCAAGCCCTTAACAATCTTATATGTTTCAATGAGATACCCTCTCATCCTTCTAAACTCCAGAGTGTACAAGCCCAGCTGCTCCATTCTCTCAGCATATGACAGTCCCGCCGTCCCGGGAATTAACCTTGTAAACCTAAGCTGCACTCCCTCAATAGCAAGAATGTCCTTCCTCAAAGCACACAATACTCCAGGTGTGATCTTACTAGGGCCCTGTACAACTGCAGAAGGACCTCTTTGCTTCTATATACGATTCTGATGCGAAAGTGGAACATAGAACTAATGTCGCAGATTGATTAGTCTAGTTAAGTTTAGAGATACAGAGAGGAAATAGACCTTTTGGCCCACCAACCAGCGGTCTCTCCATACACTAACACTATCCCACATACACTAGGGTTAATTTACAATTTTCACCAAAGCCAATTAACCTACAAACCTGCACGTCTTTGGAATGTGGGAGGAAACTGGAGCACTCGGAGAAAACCCATGTGGTCACGGGGAGAACGTACTAACTCCGTACAGACAGCACCCGTAGTCAGGATCAAACCTGGGTCTCTGGCGCTGTGAGGCAGCAACTCTACCGCTGCACCACCGTGCCGTTCTTCATGGACGGGCATGTGAAAGTGGGATAACATAGAACTAGCGTATGGATGGTCGGCGCAGTGGGCCGATGGGCCTCTCTCCGCGTTCTATCTCTCTAGGGATCCCAGGCTGTTGTGCTACTAATCTCGGTACAAGAAAGGCATGTAAGAAACCCTCCCCTCGGCTGCCACTTCCCCACCATTGAAAGTGCCCCACAGTGAAGAGGTTCCTTGTGGTGGGAACCAGGGTGAAGCAAGCAGTGTGGTCTCCACATCTGGGATGTGGTGCTGATACGGTGAGTGTGGGCCATTGCTGAGATCTGGCCACATCTTTAGTTTAGTTTAGTGATACAGTGTGGAGACACCGAATCCATCGCGACCATCGATCGCCCCATACACTAGTTCTATCTTTTCCCACTTTCTCATCCTGCACAATTTACCGAAGCCGATTTACCTACAATCCCGCAATGCGGGATGCGGGAGGAAACCGGAGCACCCGACGGAAACCCATGCGGTCACTGGGGGAACGTGCAAACTCCGCACAAACAGCCACCCGTAGTCGGGATCGAACCCGGGTCTCTGACGCTGGAAGGCAGCAACTCTGCCGCTGCGCCACCGTGCCGCACACAGTGTCCTTCATTGTTTGGGAAATCACCTGGATCATGTTTACAAGAATGATTCCAGGAATGAGTGGGTTAGCATATGATGAGCGTTTGACGGCACTGGGCCTGTACTCACTGCAGTTTCGAAGGTTGAAGGGAGACCTCATTGAAACTTACAGAATAATGAAAGGCATAGATAGAGTGGATGTGGAGAGGATGTTTCCACTGGTGGGAGAGTCTAGGACCAGAGGTCACAGCCTCAGAATTAAAGGGTGCTCTTTTAGAAAGGAGGCGAGGTGGAACTTCTTTAGTCAGAGGGTAGTTAACCTGTGGAACTCACTGCCACAGAGGCCTGTGGAGGCCAAGTCAGTGGATATTATGAAGGCAGAGATAGACAAATTCTTGATTAGAGTGAGTGTCAAGGGTTATGGGGAGAAGGCAGGAAAATGGGATTAGGAGGCAGAGATCAGCCATGATTGAATGGCGGAGTGGACTCGATGGGCCGAATGGCCTAATTCTACTCCTATAACTTGTGAACTTGTGCAACCTTCCCTCATCACCACTTATTGGATGGTATGGAAGCTCTTCCTTCGTTCACAGATTGGCTGCGTAACATAATATCCTCAGCCCGCAGCTTCCTCTGCAGTAACAAACCCAGAGGTAATTGCTGGCCATTGAGTTGTTTCCATGGAGAAATGTCTCGGCCGGAGAGAGCCGAACAGCATGAGCGAGTCAGTGACTCATCGAATTGAATAGCAACGGAAACAGGCCCTTCAGCCCAACTCGCCCATGCTAGCCAAGTTGCCACGTGAGCTAGTCCCTCCACCGTATTTGGCCCACGTTCTTCCCTACCTTCCTTACCCAAAAGGTTGTTTGTATCCTTTAAAATGTCGTAATTGTTACTGCCACTGCCACGTCCTCTGGCAGCTTGGTCACGAGTCAGGAGAGAGTTGTTTCACAGCCGACACATTCTTGGAGTGTTGGAGGGAACCGGTCCACGCGGTCCACAGGGAAAACGCACAAACTCCACACAGACAGCACCTGTGGTTGGGATTGAACCCGGGTTTCTGGCGCTGTGAGGCAGCAGCTCTACCGCCGCACCACGGTGGCGCCACTCAGTGCTGTGCTGTTCCTCCGGGTTGTGGAGAGGGGCCCCGGGATAGAAAGATGTGGGTTGGGATGACAAGGGGAGTTACAATATGGGGAGTAAGCAAAGAGGAGGCCTTGGTGGACCGAGCGCAAGTGTTCGGCAATGTCCTCATTGAATTGATAGATAGATATAGATATGCCATTTATTGTCACTATACATGTACAATGAGATTAAAAGCAGCTCGTACTCAGTGCATACATATAATTTAGTACAAAAAACAAGAAACAGAAAACAAAATAAAGGGGGGGGGGATAGGTGCACAATTCTGCGGTGCTATATACATATCTATAAAGGCAAAATGGTAAAGGATGAATAGGTAGTATTCTTAGGCAGATGTTTGAAAATTATATTAAAATATTTAATTAAAAAATTAAAAAATATTAAAAATTACAGTTACAATACACATTACAGTTCCAAATTTCAGTACGTGGATAGAATAGATGGAAGTCCGGGTGTTGGGCTGTGAAGTCAGTGCATGTGTGAGTTAGTAGTTATGACTTTCGGAAAGCAACTATTCCTGAGTCTATTTGTCCTAGTTTTGATGCACCTATAGCGCCTTCCAGAGGGCAGCAGGTCGAACAGTCGAAACGCAGGATGGGAGCTGTCCTTGATGATATTCTTTGCCCTGCTAAGGCAGCGGGAGGTGTAGATATCCATCAGGGAGGGGAGAGGGCAACCAATGATCTTCTGCGCTGTCCTAGTTACCCTCTGAAGCCTCTCCCTGTGTGCCATGGTGCAGCTGCCGTACCATGCTGTAATGCAGTATGTCAGCAGGCTCTCGATGGACGAGCGGTAGAAGGTCAGCAGCAGGTTAGAGTCCAGGTTGTGCTTCCTGAGGACCCTCAGGAAGTGCAGCCGCTGCTGAGCCTTCTTGATGACCGCTGTCGTGTTGTCTGTCCAGGAGATATCAGCAGCGATATGGACGCCGAGAAACTGGAAGGTGTTGACCCTCTCCACACACTCGCCGTTGATGTGTAGGGGGACTAAGTCGGTGCTGTGCCTCCTGAAGTCGACAATGAGCTCTTTTGTGAATGAATTTTATTAGCCAAGTATGTACACATACAAGGAATTTGCCTTGGTGCTCTGCTCACAAGTAACAACACGATATACAGTAGACAATTAAAGATAAAACATAATTTAAATGTGAAGAATGAAATAAATTACCAGAGCAAAAGGAGGCTACAGACGCTTGGCTGTTGAGTAGCGCTAGTGCTCGTGGAAAAAAGTTGTTTTTATGTCTGACTGTGGTGGCTTTGACAGTCCGGAGTCGCCTTCCAAAGGGAAGTGATTCAAAGAGTTTGTGACCAGGGTGAGAGGGGTCAGAGATGATCTTACCCGCTTGCTTCTTGGTCCTTGCAGTGCACAGTTTGTTGATGGTGTGGGGGGGGGGGGGGGTCTCTGGGCCGAGCAGGTTTGCTTCTTGTCCTGGTCTACGCTACACACCATCCATCGCGGACAGTTTCCTGATAGAACAACATCAGTGACTGGAAGTTCAAGGTCAAGTTCAGGTTTATTGTCATGTGTCCCTGATAGGACAATGAAATTCTTGCTTTGCTTCAGCACATAGAACATAATAGGCATTGACTACAAAACACATGAATAATTAAACTGATAAGTGCAAAATGACAGATAATGGGTTATTAATGTTCAGAGTTTGTCCGAGCCAGGTTTAATAGCATGATGGCTGTGGGGAAGTAGCTATTCCTGAACCTGGTCGTTGCAGTCTTCAGGCTCCTGTACCTTCTACCTGAAGGTAGCAGGGAGATGAGTGTGTGGCCAGGATGGTGTGGGTATTTGATGATACTGCCAGCCTTTTTGAGGCAGCGACTTCGATAATTCCCCTCGATGGAAGGAAGGTCAGAGCCGATGATGGACTGGGCAGTGTTTACTACTTTTTGTAGTCTCTTCCTCTCCAAACCAAGCCACGATGCAACCGGTCAGCATGCTCTCTACTGTGCACCTGTAGAAGTTAGAGAGAGTCCTCCTTGACATACCGACTCTCCGTAATCTTCTCAGGAAGTAGAGGCGCTGATGTGCTTTCTTGATAATTGCATCAGTGTTCTCGAACCAGGAAAGATCTTCAGAGATCACGCCCAGGAATTTGAAGCTCTTGACCCTTTCAACCATCGACCCGTTGATATAAACGGGACTGTGGGTCCCCCTCCTACTCCTTCCAAAGTCCACAATCAGTTCCTTGGTTTTGCTGGTGTTGACGGCCAGGTTATTGTGCTGGCACCATATGGACAGTTGCTCAATCTCTCTTCTGTATTCGGACTCATCCCCATCAGTGATACGTCCCACGACAGTGGTGTCGTCAGCGAACTTGATGATGGAGTTCGCACTATGACCGGCTATGCAGTCATGAGTATAGCAGGGGGCTGAGCACGCAGCCTTGAGGTGCTCCCGTGCTGATTGTTATCGAGTCTGACACATTTCCACCAATACGAACAGACTGTGGTCTGTGGATGAGGAGGTCGAGGATCCAATTGCAGAGGGATGCGCAGAGACTCAGTTCTGCGAGTTTGGTAACCAGCTTGGAGGGGATGATAGTATTAAATGCCGAATTGTAATCAATGAATAACAGCCTGACATATGAGTTTTTGTTGTCCAAGTGGCCCAGATTGGAGTGGAGGGCCAGCAAGATCGCATCCACCGTTGATCTGTTGTGGCGGTAAGCAAACTGCAGTGGGTCCAGGATTTTGTCGAGGTAGGAGTTCGAGGTCGAGGGCAAGGGGTCACGCCAGCTTCCTGTCACAACAGCAAAAGAGGGCAGGAGTAAGTCGGGTATCTGTAATATTGTCACATGTAGGAATCCGGTTCTGGTCAGCAGCAGCCCGTCTGCGTTTTTAGTATCTGTAATATTCGGGGAGTATCTGTAATATTGTCACATGTACCGAGGTACAGTTAAATGTCGCAATCTAATCAGATGTACATACATGGATGCAATCAGTTCAGGCTCAAATATAATAGATAGAGCAAAGGAAAAATATAGAATGAAGAATACAGATTTCAAAAGACAAAAGACTAAGACTAAAACCATAGACTGTCCAATGTATTCGAGAGAATTAGTTATAGCCCTCAGGGCTAACATAATCAAGGGATAAGGGGAGAATTTTGGATAATTAGCTATGATCATATTGAATGGCTCGAATGGCCTACTCCTGCACCTATTTTCGATGAGATGGGATCTTATTGAAACATATAAGATTATTAAGGGTTTGGACAGGCTAGAGGCAGGAAACGTGTTCCCGGTGTTGGGGGAGTCCAGAGCCAGGAGCCACAGTTTAAGAATAAGGGGTAAGCCATTTAGAATGGAGATGAGGAAACACTTTTTCACACAGAGGGTTGTGAATCTGTGGAATGGAGATGAGGAAACACTTTTTCACACAGAGGGTTGTGAATCTCAGAAGGCAGTGGAGGCCAATTCTCTGGATACTTTCAAGTGAGATAGAGCTGTTAAAGATAACGCAGTCAGGGGATATGGGGAGAAGGCAGGGATTGGGTACTGATTGTGGATGATCAGCCATGATCATATTGAATGGCGGTGCTGGCTCGAAGGGCCAAATGGCCTACTCCTGCACCTATTGTCTATTGTCTACTGTCTTTTGCCTATTGCCTATATAATGTCTGCAATGGGGTAGAGGTGAATCGAACAGTACACTATGGAATGGAAGGACCGTTCAGAAGCCTGATAATGGAGGGCATGAAGCTGTTTCTTCATGCATATCTCCTTGTATCTAATTCTACAATGATGTCCTTTAGCGGGGATTCCATTAGCGGTCTTGTTCCTATGAATGCCTCCTGAGTACTGAGCAAAGTACCAGTGCATCATCAGTATACTCGAGAGATGCGGCAGATTACTGGATTAGATTTAATTGTGAGAATGCCTGGTCCCCAGCCAGATAATGGATTTGCAATAACAGTAATGGAACAGGATGCTGCTAAACTCTTTCCTGAAATTCGAGACAAGGGTCAGGGAGAGGAAATCGGATATCCGAGGCCAACACTTCAGCCTTGTACCAAGTAACTTTTTGCACTTAATAGTAGTGCCATTCTTTAGTCCAGTTTAGTTTATTGTCACGTGTACCGAGGTGCAGTGAAAAGCTTTTGTTGCGTGCTAACCAGTCAGCAGAAAGGCAATACATGATTACAATCGAGCCGTTGACAGTGTACAGATACATGATAAGGGAATACATTTTAGTGGCAAAGCGGGCAAAGTCCGATCAAGGATAGTCCACGGGTCTCCAAAGAGGTAGATAGTAGTTCAGCAATGCTTTATTGAGGTAGGATGGATCAGTTGCCTGATAACAGCTGGGAACAAACTGTCCCTTAATCTGGTGGTGTCCGTTATCAGAGGGGAGAAGAGGGAGTGACCGGGGTGCGACTGGTCCTTGATTATGCTGCTGGCCTTGCCGAGGCAGCGTGAGGTGTAGATGGAGTCTATGGAAGGGAGGTTGGTTTGTGTGATGGTCTGGGCTGCGTCCACGTTGAGATGCAATACTTGTTCCCATGCCATAAGGGCCTGTCCCACTTAGGTGATATTTTAGGCGATTGTCATAGCCGTAGCAGGTCACCGGAAAAACGGGGACTGGACCCCCCCCCCCCCCCCCCCCCCCATGACAATGTCTACGACAACCTACCATCTAGTCAACGGCAAGCTACGGCAAGCTATCGACAAAAAATTAGGACGTCCACCTACGACCACACAGGTGAAAACCGACGACGACCTACGTCCACCCGCGCCAAGCTATGACCCTGTCGGCGACAACTGAGGACAATTCAGTCGCCAGCACCTGTCGCCGGTTGACGTAGGTAGTCGCCAATGGAATTCACCGAAGTCAGCACCCGGCCACAAACAACGTCACCTGGCGACAACCTGTGGCAGCACCTACGTCAATTCAATTCAATTCAATTTAATGAGCTTTATTTGTGCAGAACATCAGTGTGTGTACAGTTCATACACCCAGCAACACAACACAATATACCACACACGTCACATACCAGCAGTCCAACAGTGGTCTGTAGGTAAAACATGCAATGCACAATACATGAAGAATAGGCAATAAAAACATTAAAAGAATGTTAAACATGAATATATAAATAAATAGATCAACTATTCATGTGTCTAATGGATGTAGGCACAAAACTCGACATGGCTCTCTTAGTCCTGATTGTGAGTGGCCTGTATCTCTGGCCTGAGGGCAGAAGACTGTATTGGCTGTGCAGTGAGTGAGTGGTGTCTGAGGCTATTTTTGTTCCTTTTAGTTTAGTCCTTCTATGGTAAATACTGCTCAGTGGTTCCTGCTCCAGTCCAATTATTTTACTGCTCATTGATATGATTTTGTACAGTGGGTTGGGACGGATGTTGTATAGTGACCCAAACCAGGCTGACATATTGAAGGAGAAGTCAAGCTACGTTCATGTCACCGACTGCCCTGGAATACTCTCGAACATGTTGAAAATCCAGCAGTGACCAGAAAGACACTACGACTCTTTGGAGAGGACTGAGGAGAGGACTCACTACCCTACAGGCGACACCCCGGCAACCATGTGGCGACAGGCTAGCCGCCTAAAAAATCGCCTAAGTGGGACAGGCCCTTTGTAGAAATACCCCATGGAGTCAATCAAAAAATTAAGTGGGGAGTTCTTCCCATCAGTCTGAATTAACTGTGAGATCTAACCATAGCTAAACCATGCAGTTTGCGGGACGTTAGAATAGCTGTTTATCTGTAATGTCAATAGCATTCTATCTCGAAGTAATTGATTGTGAGGCTTTTTGTTAAGTGCCTCTTCCTGCCAGGAACATGTTTGTAAAACAAATCTGTCATCAGAGTTATGCTTTCTCAAATGATATGCCTTGGCATTTTCTATGCTTGCTCACTTGGACGGTAAGACTTAGGGAAAAAGAGAAATTGCAATTCACGTTCCAGCCTTTGATATAATGAATCTCTTTTCAGTTGTTGTGCCTGCGATGTGTGTCTGTGTGTGTGTGTGTGTGTGGACATTTGCCAATTTACAGTTAGCAAGGTGCCACAAATGCTTGGAGAGCATTGGGAAGTTGATCTTTTCATGATGGCTTCAGTGGAATGTTGGACAGGGCATCGGATTAACTGGATGCTACAGCTGGGCACAATTTTAACCTAACCCGCACACCTATAAAGTGATGATTGCTTTAGCCCTCTTGTAATAATCAGTGCAGACTAGTTGAATGGTTTTGGCACAGTGGTCGCTGAGTCTACGCTTGGTCTCTCATTGGTTTTGCCCCATCGATTGCCCCATGGCGGCAGGGTGGCACAGCGGGTAGAGTTGCTGCCTCACAGTGCCAGAGATCCGGGTTCGATCCTGTCTACGGGTGCTGTCTTGATGGAGTTTGTACATTCTCCCCGTGACCGCGTGGGTTTTCTCCAGGTGCATGGGTTTCCTCACACCTTCCAAAGTCGTGCAGATTTGTAGGTTCGTTGGCTCTGATAAAAATTGTAAATTGTCCCGAGTGTGTGTGGGATAGTGCTAGTGTACGGGGATCGCTGTTCGGCACGGACTCGGTGGGGCCGAAGGGCCTGTTTCCGCGCTGTATCTCTAAAGCGAAAGCCAAACGTTACTTATCCATGTTCTCCGGAGATGGTGCCCGACCCACTGAGTTGCTCCAGCACTTTGTGTCTTTTGTTCTTTGGGCAATGCGTTTCCATGTAAACTTTTTGTTCTTGGCTCTAACAAGCCTGAAATAGACCGGATAACTTCTCTTTGGCTTGAGATAAATGGATGGCTTTAATAATTGATGATTGTGTCTTTCCTTCAAAGGAAATGAAAATAACTTTTAAAGCAGATGGATGATGAGTTGAGAAAGCTAGAATATCTAGCAAAGCCATTATTAACTTGCAATTATATTTTCATCCTTAAATTTCTTTTAAAATGAAAATTTCAGCTGAAAGTCCTGCTTTGCAAAATTGTTTTTTTTAGTAGATAGTGACTGTGAAGTTGGTCTTATTCTCATCTGGGACCTGATTTAATGTAGATTATGTACATATTAGAAGGTAGATAAAAATGCTGGAGAAACTCAGCGGGTGAGGCAGCATCTATGGAGCGCAGGAATAGGTGACGTTTCGGGTCAAGACCCTTCTTCAGACTGATGTGGGGGTGGAGGGGGGGGGGGACGGGAAGAAGAAAGGAAGAGGTGGAGACATTGGGCTGTGGGAGAGCTGGGAAGGGGAGGGGAAGGAGGGAGAAAGCAAGGACTACCTGAAATTGGAGAAGTCAATAGACAATAGGTGCAGGAGTAGACCATTCGGCCCTTCGAGCCAGCACCGCCATTCAATGTGATCATGGCTGATCATCCACAAATAGTACCCCATTCCTGTCTTCTCCCCATATCCCTTGACTCCGTTATTTTTAAGAGCCCTATCTAGCTCTCTCTTGAAAACATCCAGAGAACCTGCCTCCACCGCCCTCTGAGGCAGAAAATTCCACAGACTCTGTGAGAGAAAGTGTTTCCTCATCTCCGTTCTAAATGGCATACTCCTTATTCTTAAACTGTGGCCCCTGGTTCTGGTCTCCCCCAACATCGGGAACATGTTTCCTGCCTCTAGTGTGTCCAAGCCCTTAACAATCTTATATGTTTCAATGAGATATCCTCTCATCCTTCAAAACTCCAGAATGTACAAGCCCAAGTGCTCCATTCTCTCAGCATATGACAGTCCCGCCATCCCGGGAATTAATCTTGTAAACCTATGCTGGGGTTTAAACTGCCCAAGCGAAATATGAAGTGCTGCTCCTCCAATTTGCGGTGGGACTCACTGTGGCCATGGAGGAGGCCCAGGACAGAAAGGTCAGATTTGGAATGGGATGGGGAGTTGAAGTGCTGAGTCACCGGGAGATCAGATTGGTTAGTGTGAACTGAGCGGAGGTGATGGGCGAAGCGATCGCCAAGCCTGCTGGAAATCTTTTTCGATTTTTCCAGCATCTGCAGTTCTTTCTTTTGATTTTTTTTCAGCATCTGCAATTCTTTCTTAAACATGTACGTAATATATTCTTTAGAAAGGTGTGAGCGTGATTATTATACACGGTCCTTAATAATGCAGCCTGTCCATTAGTTCTGCGTTGGCCATCTTTGAAATGCAAGGTCATGGAAGAAGAACTTCTGTAGAAGAGTCACGACCCGAAAGCCACCTATTTCTTTTCCCCAAGAATGCTGCCTGACCCGTTGAGTTACTCCAGCATTTTGTGTTTATCTTTGGTGCAAACCAGCATCTGCAGTTCCCAATGTCTCCAATTTCCCGTAGCCACATGTACCGAGCTACAGAAAAAAGCTTTTGTTGCGCGCTAACTAGTCAGCGGAAAGTCAAAACATGATTACAATCCGCCCATTTACAGTGTACAGATGTATGATAAGGGAGTAACGTTTAGTGCACGGTAAAGCCAGCAAAGTCTGATCACGAATTGTCCGAGGGTCATCAAAGGGTTCCATCCTGCACGTCATAGAGTAGGCATAGAACATAGCATTGGAACGGGCCCTTTGGCCCACAATGTTTGTGCCGAACATGATGCCAGATTAAACTGGGCTCAAATGTTGGTAAATGATCCATCTTTCCCGCTACTCCATGTACTTCGATGCACCTACCGAAAACTCACTGCCGTGTCTGGCACCACCCCCACCACCCTTGGCAGTGGTTGAATCCAGAACCAGGGGTCACAGTTTATGAATAAGGGGTAGGCTATTTAGGACTGAGATGAAGTAGAACTTTTTTTTTACCGGGAGAGTTGTGAATCTGTGGAATTCTCTGCCACAGAAGGCAGTGGTGGCCAATTCTCTGGATGTTTTAAAGAGAGCAGTTAGATATGGCTCTTAGGGCTAATGGAATCAAGGGATATGGGGAGAAAGCAGGAGCAGGGTACTGACTTTGGATGATCAGCCGTGATCGTATTGCATGGCGGTGCTGGCTCGAAAGGCCGAATGGCCTACTCCTGCTATTTTCTATATTTTTAATGCATCCCAGGGCCCCACCTTTCTCTGTGTTAAAAAAAAAAAACCTTGCCCTGCGCATCTCCATTGAACGTTTCCCTTCTCAGCTTCTACGCAGCTCTGCATTTGGATAGGATTTTGGACAGGAGAGGCCTGGAGGGATGCTGCCTAATGCCAGCAGAAAGGAGTAGCATCACAGTCATATAATGTGGAAACAGGCCCTTCAGCCCACCTTGTCCATGAAACTAACATGCCCCATCTGCACGAGTCCTACCTGCCTGCATGCGGCCCATATCCCTCTAAAGCTATCCGATCAATGTACCTATCCAAAAGGGTTTTTCAACATTGCTTTAGTACCTGCCCCATAACTTTCTCCTCCAGCAGCTTGTTCCATCTACCTACCACCCTTGGTGTAAAAGTTGCCTCTATTAACTCTTTCCCCACCACACCTTAAACCTATGTCCTCTGGTTGGTTCTGAGTCCCCCACTCCAGGTAAAAGACTGCATTCACCTTGTCTTCTACACCTCTATAAGGTTACCTCTCGCCCTTCTTCACTTCAAGGAATAAAGTCCTAGCCTGCTCAACCTTTCCCTACAGCTCAGGCCCCAAAGTCCAGGCCACATCGTCGTAAATCTTCTCTGCACTCGTTCCAGCTTCACAACAGCCTTCCTATAACAGGGTGACCAAAACTTAACACAATACACCAAATGTGGCCTCACTAAAATGTCTTGTCACGGTGGTCAAGGTGGGGCAGCGGTAGACTTGCTGCCTTACAGCGAATGCTGCGCCGGAGACCCAGGTTCGATCCCGACTACGGGTGCTGTCTCTCCTGAGTTTGTACGTTCTCCCCATGACTTGCCTGGGTTTTGTCCGACATCTTCGGTTATCCTCCCACACTCCAGAGATTGTTGGTTAATTGGCTTGGTAAATGTAAAAATTGTCCCTAGTGGGTGTAGGATAGTGTTAATGTGCGGGGATCGCTAGTCGGCGCGGACCCGGTGGGACAAAGGGCCTGTTTCTGCGCCGTCTCTCTAAACTAAACTAAACTTATTGCCATAACGTAGAATTATCTGCCTCAGAGGGTGGTGGTGGCCGGTTCTCTGGATGCTTTCAAGAGAGAGCTAGATAGGGCTCTTAAAGATAGTGGAGTCAGGGGATATGGGGAGAATGCAGGAACGGGGTACTGATTGGGGATGATCAGCCATGATCACATTGAATGGCGGGTGCCGGCTCGAAGGGCCAAATGGCCTACTCCTGCACCTATTGTCTATTGTCTATAATAATTCTGATAAAGCTTACTACCCCTTTCCCCTTCCACTCCTGAGGCTTACAATCCATTTGAGATCAGAAGCGTTAATATCAGTAAGGCAGGTGTGGCCTGGCAAAGGCTCTCAGTGGCATTACCCTGCATCAAGCAGCAGAACTCCAGCAAGACTGGGATCCTCGTGGATTCCAACAGCGAAATGTATTGACAAATGTTGCGCCATCTGTCACTCAGTAACTCTTGGACGTGTGCATTCCACTGGGTAGTGAAAGCAATTGCATGAGTCATTTTCAAAAGGAAATGCTTTAAAAAAAAAAAAAAAAAATCTATTTTGCAAGTCCTTGAGGAAAGAATGGCAGAGTGGGGCTCATTGGTTGCAGTATCAAGAAGTCATCATAGACATAATGGCCATCTCTCTAACCCATACAGATTTATATAAAGTGCAAGTTTGTTCCTGGTGCCAGCAAATGGGAATATATCTCAATTGGAATCAAGCCAAGGAAGTGGATATTTACAAACACACTTTATGGTGCTTCAGAAATCTTTGGCTGAGGATATTTTTCAGCTTCTGATACTTTCTGTTTGTTTGAATTGTTCTCATGGAGATTTAGACCAGAATGTCACGTTGTGCAGCAATGTTAACGCATTGGAGTTTATTTGTTTCCAGAGAGCAGATTCTGATAGAGCTGTGCATTTGTGCAGATTACACTATCATAGATACATAGAAAATAGGTGCAGGAGGAGGCCATTCGGCCCGTCGAGCCAGCACCGCCATTCATTGTGAACATGGCTGATCGTCCCCAATCAATAACCTGTGCCTGCCTTCTCCCCATATCCCTTGATTCCATTAGCCCCTAGAGCTCTATCTAATGCCCCTGTCCCACTTAGGAAACCTGACCAGAAACCTCTGGAGACTGCGCCCCACCCAAGGTTTCCGTGAGGTTGCAGGTGGTTGCCGGAGGTTGCAGGAGGTTGCAGGTAGTGGAAGCAGGTAGGGAGACTGACAAAAACCTCCGGTAACCTCTGGGAACTGCACGGAAACCTTGGGTGGGGTGCAAAGTCTCCAGAGGGTTCTGTTCAGGTTTCCTAAGTGGGACAGGGGCATAACTCTCTCTTAAATCCATCCAGTGACTTGGCCTCCATTGCCCTCTGTGGCAGGGAATTCCACAAATTCAAAACTCTCTGGGTGAAAACGTTTTTTCTCACCTCAGTCTTAAATGGCCTCCCCTTTATTCTAAGACTGTGGCCCCTGGTTCTGGACTCGCCCAACATTGGGAACATTTTGCCTGCATCTAGCTTGTCCAGTCCTTTTATAATTTTATATGTTTCTACAAGATAGCCCCTCATCCTTCTGAACTCCCGTGAATACACGCCCAGTCCTTTCAATCTTTCCTCATATGACAGTCCCGCCATCCCAGGGATCAATCTCGTGAACCTGCGCTGCACCGTCTCAATCACATTGGAAGTTTATGTGTTTCCAGAGAGGACTGTGATAGAGTTGTGCATTTGTGCAGATTACCTTGTCCTTACAGGTTTTCGCAACAGAATAAATTTGCTAATCGGAGCTAAATTAATTAGCTACTTATTATGATTGCGGTATATTCGAGCTCAATCAGCACACAGTCTGATGAAAATGCGATTGATGTAGAACTATGCAAATTTCAAAGGATTTTTTTTTAATGGTGTGTTTTTAATTTATTTTTTTTACAGGTTGTGAGGCTGATCGTGGCTTCCTTTGAGATGGTGGCAACGACCAATGCATTCAGGCATCATGTGGCCTCTGTGGAATCGAGCCACGGCGTGCAAGAAGTGATGTGAGAGGATTAATCTGCGAACTGCTGAAAAAATAAAACAAATCGCAGCCAAAATTGCGCCTCTTCGCTGTAGATGGCAGAATTGGTCTTGACAGGTTGAGGATTGACTGAAATCCCAGTTTACTTGTTTGGTTGCCAGCCATCCGCTGAAGACTTCAGCACATTCACAATTTGCCATCGCCTCTCATTAGAAGTTTGCCCTGAATGAGCTGATTGATGCCGGCTGAGCACCGCGTGCTGCTGCTGTTGTTGGACCAACACCTTTGATTTGACCTCACCGACACTGTGGTCGTGACCTTTGAAATCGCCTGGCGGAGGGGCGTTTGCCGTCATTGTGGAGTTTTGATCCCCCACTGACAAACTGCACTTTTTTAGTGAACGGTTTTTATATATTTTGTTCTTCCCCCCCCCCCCCCCATCCCCACCCCTCCCCCCCCCCCCTTGTTCACTCCAGGACTTTACGCACTCGCGTGCACCTGGCATCATGATCAGCATGGATTCCTTCTGCTTCGTGCTGTTGCTAAGTTCGCTAGCGGGACTCTGCCTGGGCATCGAATTCACGGGAGCGCCAGGACTATGGACCCGCTACGCCAGGTGGGACGCCAGCACCCGGAGTGATCTCAGCTTCCAGTTTAAGACCGAGCTCTCCAGCGCCCTGCTGCTGTACTTCGACGACGGCGGCTACTGCGACTTTGTGCAGCTGATGATCGCGGAGGGGAAAGTCCAGCTCAAGTTCAGCATCGACTGCTTCGAGACCCAGCTCGGCATGGATAAGCTGGTGAATGACGACAAGTGGCACTTCCTCATGGTTTCACGCAACAACTTGAGAACCGTCCTCGTGTTGGACGGCGAAACGCGGTCGGCCGAAGTCCAGCCTCAGCGGCAGTACATGAAGATAGTCAGCGACCTGTTCATCGGAGGCGTCCCGCAGGATATCCGCAAGTCCGCGCTAACTCTGAACACCATACAAGACAAACCTCCTTTCAAGGGATATATTGAAGACTTGAAGTATGGGGACACTGCACCGTTGCTCTTGGGGAGCCAGTTTGTGAAGCTGGTCAAGGAAGGCCTTTGCACTGAAAACCCATGTGAAAATGGTGGGATTTGCTCTTTGGTCGAAGCTGAGGTTTCCTGTGACTGTTCCACCACGGGATATGTGGGGAGCTACTGCACTGAAGGTGAGAGAAAGGCTTTTCCTACTATTCAACGTACACCTGTTTACACTAACATGTTTGGCACGTTACATTAACACGTAGTAAAATGTTCATATTGGATTAAAATAAATCCATTAAGGCCTGTCCCACTTTCACAACCTAATCACACGACCTTTTTGTAATACTCGTGGACATTTTTCATCATGCTAGAAAAACGCCCCGACCTACTTGATGCCACGAGTACCTACGACTAGTATCCCGACCTGCTACGACTTTGTGCCGACCATGCTGCGAGTATGAGTCTTGGGCAAACTTGGCAAAGGTCGTGAATTAGGTCGTGAAAGTGCGACAGGCCCTTTATTCTGTGGAAATTTAACGGTTAGAACTTGTGATTCACCAAGTGGTTTAATGGTGGTTTTGTCGCCCATCTGTGCCCTGTGACCACGCATCATAGTTGAGGTTTCAGTTAAATTGTTTTAAACTTTGCCTCATGGTTTTTGGTCAGGGAGAACGTAAAAATGAGCTCTAATTTCGAAACCTGGATGGCTCCATGCTAAACCTGACAACGAGGGATCGGTAGGAGGGAGGAGGGGCTCTGCTGTCAGTGACCGGAGGACTGGTGATGGGATCTAGGGAGTGGGCAGGGCTGAAGATGTCCTGGTTGGGTTGCTCCGAGGCCTGGCCAAGCTGGCCATCCGCGAGTCACGGCGCCAGCTGGAAGAGGGCCTGGCCCGAGCCAGATGCTTGCGTGGTCACATCCGCGCCCGGGTGGTGATAGAGAGGGACATCATTGTATAGTAGTTATTTAGTATATTGTAACACAGTTGTCTGAAAATTTCAGTGTCTAGATATTCTTCTTGCGTATGGCGTGCACAGCCTAAAGTTGGAAGACAACTTGTTCTGTTTGATCTTCTGTTTGTGCACGCCAGGTTGATTGCATTCGTCAAAACGGGGTGGACCACAGGGTGAAGGTTGCAATCTCCCAACCCCAGATAATTTGGTGATTTTGTACTATGGTGGTGGGTGTGTCACTGCGGTTTTGTTTTGTAACATGATCGCAATTAAATAAATTAATTTTGATACAAAAAAAAAACCCATGACAATGATGGGTTAGCGAGATGTCCTAATCTTTGATCTCCCTGGAAGCATTCACTGATCTAAAGTTAAAGATGAACAATAAACACTGGAGAAGACCAGCTAGAACCATCAGAAGTATCACCCCAAGCACATCAAATGCTAAGATATCTTGAATGTCACCCTTGATTAGGCTAACTGAAAGTTTCTATTATTCTATTACCCACCCATCCATATTTAAGTCGGATTGATTTTTCCAAAAACAAGTGTGCATTATGTCTTCTTCTTTAAGTTTTGTTTCTCATGGAATTCGCTTCAAAATGTCCTTGTTTTAATGTTTCATTGAATATTTTCGGGGATTATGTTAATAAGAATATCTTGAGCTGAAAGTATAAATCCGTTGAAGAAGATGCTCTGTTTGTAAGTATATGTCAGTGCAGAACTGCAATGTTGGATGTTTTACAATTTGCTAAAAACCCAGGCAAACGACAAGAGAGTTTTAATGCATTTTTGTATGTGATTGTTTGATTCTTTGATTTTTAATCTTAACTCAATTGCATCATTTCATGATATAGCACTCACCTGGAACGATTGGACATTGCATCGACTGCCATTAGGATGTCTCTGTATATACGTTTGGTATTGTAGCTCCTCGCCTTGTCATGCTGTTTCATACTTTACCCATCTAAAAAAACAGTGTTGCTACCAACATGATGATTGTTGGCGGGTGTCTCCTCTTCAGAAGAAAATCAACAGTTTTTTTAGTTATTACAACAGTGTGTTTTCCCCAAGTGTATATTTCAGTTTTTTTCTTGTTTGTGCATTCCATATCTATTTGATCCAAACTTAGAACAAAATATCATGTGGTGAAACCGGTTCAAAACAATTCCAATCGATTGAATTGTGGTACAAGTTGAATGCCAAGTTTACTTGGATAAGTAGATATCAAGTTGACCCATTCGCCATGGAGATGGGGGCCACAAGTTTGTGCCTGGGTCTCACCACGCCATCAGTTACTAGTCTTCTTGGGAGATATCTTTCAGGAGTGAAAAAAACATTTCTGCAAGAAAACAATAGGTTTCATCGTGCAATATTGCGCCAAAACTGTGCTGGCCCATCAGCTGGTCACAGGGCAGGATGGTGACATCTTATTTAGACCCACAGCTCAGGTCATTAATCAGTTCCCCGCGCATGATTCAGGAGTTTCTTTTGACGGAAGAATCAGAAATGATTTGAAGTGCTGTTTGTGGAACAAAAAAAAAATGGAAAACAGTGGTGAGTTCACATTTTCCATACATTCATTGTAAGCAACAGAGAAGCAATGATTTATTTCAGTAAGTTGTACTTCTCTGGTCTTGTTCCCATACGTTTTTCTTTGGTTGAGTTAAAAAAAAAAACACACCCCACCCCCAGCAAAAATGGTTAGTGAGAATCTTTTTTAAAGAGCATTCAATGTGTCGGAAAGAAGATTCATCATTGATAAAAGTCGAATCGCAAAAAATTGGGAACAGAATACTTGATCGCTGAACTTTGTGTGGCTTTCCAGGAAACTTCATTGCAGATATTTCAAAAGACTTGGTACTTGTTGAATGAACTTGTGCCTTATTCAGATGAATGAAACAATTTAACAAAACTGTACGTTCCTGTGTGTTCTTTGCTTTTCAACACGGGCATTTTATTATTAGCCCGGGAGAATACAGCTTGCTCTCATTGTGGGTAAAAGTTACGACCAAAATGCACCTTCCAAAAGGAGCTTTTTAAACAGTGATCTGAAAATGTGTGTTTTCATTATCGGAACCAATAGATATTTTAGTGAAGATCTACTTTCAGGAATGCCTGCAGTTTATCGCAGATACACAGAGCCCATATAGTTTCGAAGCCATGAACTGTTATAGATTTATAGTCGATCAATAATTACAAGTTAATGCCCAGGAGACTTCAGGTAGATTATTATTGTTCCAACAGCTTGCACTTCTAAATTCCCTTTGGCAACGATCCATTAGCATATTTTTCTGCAGTCTTCCTATCACTTGATGTTCATCATGATCAATATCTCCTAAAGAAATGCAACATTAGGGGGTAGAAATGTATCGTTGGTTGCATGACCTAAATTGGCAATGCCACGGCACGTACACGCAGTAATCCGCTTCTGAAACATGCATCCTTTAACTTCACTGAAATTAATTTTATGAGGCAGAGCAGATGGTGCAAAAAAAACGCACTCTGCGGGCAGTGCATGTAACAAAGTAGAAATCATTGGTAATTTCAGAAAACTCAATTGATTGGGCGTCTTGACTTTAACCAAGTCTTCTGCATCTGGCAGAAAGCTTGCTGGCAAACTTTTTATTCCAGCTTAAAAAGACTATTTAACGATGCCATCAAGTGCATTAACTCGATTTTAGGAGGATTTTTAGATACAAAAATGGCATACTTGGTGTATGTCATTATGTCATGCAGCGAGGAAATAGGCCCTTCAGCCCAACTTCCCCTTGCTGACCACATGCCCCATCTTTATTGGTCCCACCTGCCTTTGTTTAGCCCAGATCCTCTAAACCTGTCCTATCTATGTACTTGTCTAATTACTTCTTAAACGTTGCAATAGTCCCTGCCTCAACTATCTCCTCTGGCAGCTCGTTCCATATCCCCACCACCCTTTGTGTAAAAAAGCTACCCCCAACTCCGATTAAATCATCCCCCTTTCACCTTAATCCTATGTCCTTAAACAGAACCTCCCATATATTTTAAATAACATTCACGGGAGGATTTATTTCAATCAATGGTTTTTATTCGAATTCACTTTGGATTCTCTTAATGTCATTTCCTTGCCATGGCTGCTTAATCAGCCACTGATGGCCACAAAGCTGACAGATGAATGGATGGACATGGGCTGTCCCATGGTGTTTTGGGAACCTCTTTAAGTCGAGGATACGACTTAGAGTACTAACAAGATCACAGAGGCACCAATCCAGACTTTTGGTCGTCACCTTCAAATAGTTTTATCTTAATTGGTGTTCAGGCCACATATCTGAGAAACATGTTAATCAACAGATCTTGGCTGGCTATGCAATTGTACAGTGTAATGCTGGGGGGGTTTTCAGAATGATTTTCATTCAAGATTATTTTTATCTGAAATGAAAAACAATAGCTGCATCTGGGGTCATTTTTGATACATTAGAGAATTGAGCAGGCACATGCTGGTTGCCATTAGGCCTTGCAGCTCAATCTTGGATTGTTATTTTTAAGGCGAAGGTTTACAGGTTCTTGATTAGTACGGGTGTCAGGAGTTATGGGGAAAAGGCAGGAGAATAGGGTTGAGAGGGAGAGATAGATCAGCCTTGATTGAATGGTGGAGTAGACCTGATGGACCGAATGGCCTAAATCTGCTCCTATAACTTATGAACACGATTTCTGTGTCGTGGGTGAATTCCTTCTCTCCAGAGATGCTGCCTGACCCGCTGAGTTACCCCAGCATTTTGTGTCTATCTTTCCTGCCTTATCTAATTGGTACACTAGAACCTCTAGATATCTGAATGTTAATCACGTTTGAGGTACAAATAGTGTTAATAATTCACTCACCTGCCCCCAGAGAGTATTGCGAGAAGGCATATTTAATTTTAAAGATGTCTGGATTTGTTCCAATGAAAGATTCCAGTACAAGGATATTCACAGACAAATGGCTGATGAGTTAATCTGCAGGTGATTATACATATAATTGACAAAGCTACTGGGATAATAAATAGGCTTTGGCAAAATGGCATTGTGGATTGGCAAGATAGGAGTGATAACATTGATATTCTGTTACACCATAATAATAACATATTATGGATTTGAGAATTATTTTTCCATGCCATTGACCTTATTTTCAAGGATGCTCCTGCACTGATACATAGTCATCGATTCATACAGTGTTGTAACAAGCCCTTCGGCTCAACTTGCCCACTCCGACCAACGTGCCCCAACTTCACCAGTCACACCTGCCTGCGTTTGGTCCATATCCCTCAAATACCTGTCCTAGCCGTGTACCTGTCCAACTGTCTCTTTAACGCAATGATAGCAGATGCCTCAACTACCTCCTCGTTCCATATATCTACCACCTTTTGTGTTACCACTTGGATAACTTTATAAAATCTCCCCCTCCCCTCACATTAAACCTATGTCCATTTCTTCTTCTTCTTGCGTATGGCGTGCACAGCCTAAAGTTGTAGGGCAACTTGTTCTATTTGATTGTGCACGCCGGGTTGATTGCATTCGTCGAAACAGGTCGGACCCACATGAAGGTTGCAATCTCCCACCCCCCTATGTCCACTGGCTCTCGATTTCCCCAACTCTGGGTAAAAGGCTGTACATTTACCCTGTCTATTCTTCTCATGAACTTGCGCACGATATAAGGCTTCTGCGGAAACAATCTGCAATGAAGAACATCCTGGATTTCAACCCTATTTTGTTTCACCCTGTTGAAGAATTCAGCTGAAGCCCAGCTAAACCACAGCTTTGGCACCTCCAATTAAAGGCGGCTTAACAAAGTCTTCATAAAGCTCGAGGACTTCTTGACTGTGGCACGCAATGTCCCGACTGATGAAGGCAAGCATACAATAATTCAACTGAAATCTCAAGAGGCTTGGCCTGTATTTTGGAAGATGCATCTCAAGTTAGGATCGTAGAGTGATACAGCGTGGATACTGGCTCTTCGGCTCATCTTGCCCACACCGACCAACATGTCCCATCTACACTAGTCCCACCCGCCTGCATTTTGGTCTCTCAAAGCTTGTCCTATTCACGTACCTGCCTAAATGTTTCATAAACATTGGGATAGTCCCAGCCTCAACTACCTCCACTGGCAGCTCGTTCCATACACCCACCACCCTTTTGTATGAACAAGTTACCCTTGATATTCCTATTAAATCTTTTCCCCTTCACCTTAAATCTATGTCTTTTGGTCCTTGGTTCCCCTACTCTGGGAAAGAGACTCTGTGCATCTACCTGATCTATTCCTCTCACAATTTTGTACACCTCCATGAGATCTCCCCTCATCCTCCTGCGCTACAAGGAATAGAGACCCAGCCTACTCAACCTCTCCCTATAGCTCACACTCTCGAGTCCTGGCACCATCCTCTCAATTTCTGTTGACTTGGAAGCATTTTCTTGTTAAATCAAAATGGCGTTAAAAACAAATTTGAAAATAATCAGATCTTCAGTGTTTAATACTGTAGTCAAACATTTTAATTCATTCCTGTATTTCACATCTGGTGCTTCCAGTCTGAAATTCATTTTGCAAGCACCTCAATCAATTGTCATTTGCATCTGAATTGACACAAATCTGCTCTATTTACATAGAGATTGCCTTGGACATGTTATTTTGCCCCAGTAAATTCTTGATAAATTCCCGATTAAACACTGCGATTGCATTTCAGTCTTTGATCCTGAAAGGTTAACATTATTATGGATCAGACTATCTGAGTGAAGGCGTCAAAGGGGCCTGAAAGTAAATAAATTGATATATATTTTCATTATATCAATTTTCTAATCCCTTGACATAGTTTCAAGGCTGTAAAATCAGTGCCACATAATTATTCCTAAATATATTCACGGTCTGCCTTTCAATTGCATTCTCCTGGGTCTGAATGATGTCTTCAGAAAACTCATTGCCACACAAGGCCGTGATCGCCAAGTCAATTGATATTTTTAAGGCAGAGATTGACAGATTCTTGATCAGCTGAGTTCATGTTCATAAGTGATAGGAGCAGAAATAGGCCATTCGGCCCATCAAGTCTGCCCCGCCACTCAGTCTTGGCTGATCTGCCTCTCCCTTTAAGGTTTCAAGGGTTTCAAGGTCATTTTATTGTCACATGTACCAACTAAAGTACAGTGAAATGTACATTATCCTGCCTTCTCCCCATAACCCCTGACGCACGTTCTAATCGAGAGTTGCCCAAACACTGTGTGATTTTTCTTAATCGACCAGTTCCCTGTGTCTCTTAGTACGAGGATGTTGCCAGGACTAGAGGGTGTGAGCTATAGGGAGAGGTTGAGTAGGCTGGGTCTCTATTCCATGGAGCGTAGGAGGATGAGGAGAGATTTTATAGAGGTGTATAAAATCATTTGAGGAATAGATCAGGTAGATGCACAGAGTATTTTACCCAGAGTAGGGGAATCGAGGACCAGATGACAAAGGTTCAAGGTGAAGGGGAAATATTTAATAGGAATCCAAGGGGTAATTTTTTCCCCTTCACCTTGAGCCTGCTGCACTCCATGGGCTGCACTACGTCGGGACGGGTGAGGCGGGGCCGGACGCGGTGCTCCGACCCGACAGACCCCTCAACCCGAGTAGTAGCAGTCAAATACGGGACAAGGGCGATCCCGTACGGGACAAACCAATTTAGCCCAATATACGGGATGTCCCGGCTAATACGGGACAGTTGGCAACCCTAGCGTGATGTGACCAGAGTTGTACCGATTGCTGTCACTCTCTCTGCAGTCCCTGTGCGCCCGAAGAGTCAGAAAGCCGTCCACATTCGCACTAGACGCCGGGATGTCCACATGGAGTCATGTCCCCCAAACACCGAGATCACTGCACTCATGGCACTCCCTCCGAGTCCTCACCAGTGCAGGCAGCACGTCCATCTTGTTTTTCAACGACCTCACATTCTCCACTGTGATGGAAGGCAAATAACTGGTACCTTCATGCCTGAGAGTAATTGCACACAGTCTGCGATGGACTTTCTGCTGGGTGTTTAAGGTAGCCACAGCTGCTTCTTGAAAGCAAGTAGTTGGCAAGTTATATCCTGACCCTTGTCGGTTTAGTTTAGTTTAGGGATACAGGCCCTTTGGCCCATCGGGTCCATACTGACCATGAGGTCAATTTACAATGGCCAATTAGAAACATTGAAAATAGGTGCAGGAGTAGACCATTCGCCCCTTCGAGACAGGACCACCATTCAATGTGTTCATGGCTGATCATCCAGAATCAATACCCTGTTCGCTGCTTTTTTCCCCATATCCCTTGATTCCATTAGCCCTAAAAAGATCACACCATCTGTTGAATACATCCAGTGAATTGGCCTCCACTGCCTTCTGTAGCAGAGAATTCCACTGATTCACAACTCTCTCGGTGAAAACTTTTCGCCTCATCTCAATCCTAAATGGCCTAGGTTCTGGACTCCCCCAACATCGGGAACATATTTCAAGCACCTAGAATTAACCTAGAAACTTGCACGTCTTTGGAACGTGGGAGGAAACCAGAGCACCCGAAGGAAACCCACGTGGTCACAGTGAGAACATGCAAACTCCACGCTGCCAGTATCAGATTGCAGGCTCAAACCCGGGTCTCCAGCTCTGTGAAGCAGCAGCTCTACCACTACACCACCACTGTGCCATCCTATCTTGGTACATTTTCCCTCATAAAAGATACCACTTATCTTGGTTTTGCCAAACCATCTGTTCCATTCCACCCTCTCGACTAAAATAGTATTGAGGCAATCAAAGCAGATCATTATGAAGATAGACTTGATGTCCATTTCTTTCCATAGCAAAGACAATGCAATATCAAAAAAATAATTTCAAAAACCATGATTCTGGATGGACTCAGTGGGTCAGGCAGCATCAGTAGGGGCAGACAGATAGGTAGTTAAGTTTTCGGGTCGAAACACCAGGACTCATCATCATTACAGTCACTGAAAGTAAGCATGCAGGTACAGCAAGCAGTGAAGAAAGTAAATGGCATGTTGGCCCTCATAACAAGAGGAGTTGAGTATAGGAGCAAAGAGGTCCTTCTGCAGTTGTACAGGGCCCTAGTGAGACCACACCTGGAGTATTTTGCACAGTTTTGGTCTCCAAATTTGTGGAAGGACATTCTTGCTATTGAGGGCGTGCAGCGTAGGCTCACTAGGTTGATTCCCGGGATGGCTGGACGATATGTTGAAAGATTGGAGCGACTGGGCTTGTATACACTGGTATTTAGAAGGTTGAGAGGATATCTTATTCAAACATATAAGATTATTAAGGGTTTGGACACGCTAGAGGCAGGAAACCTGTTCCCGATGTTGGGAGAGTCCAGAACCAGGGGCCGCAGTTAAAGAATAAGGGGTAAGGTATTTAGAACGGAGATGAGGAAACAGTTTTTCACACAGAGGGTTGTGAGTCTATGGAATTCTCTGCCTCAGAGGGCGGTGGAGGCCGGTTCTCTGGATGCTTTCAAGGGAGCGATAGATAAAGCTCTTAAAGAGAGCGGAGTCAAGGGAAATGGGGAGAAGACAGGAACGGGGTGCTGATTGTGGATGATCAGCCATGATCACAGTGAATGGCGGTGCTGCCTCGAAGGGTCGAATGCACCTATTGTCTATTGTCTATTGTCTATCTCTCTGCCTCCACAGATGCTGCTTGACCTGCTGAGTTACTCCAGCAGCATAGTTTTTGCTTCAGATCACACCATCTGCAGGCCCTGGTGTCACACAATTAATTGTTGGGATTTGGGACTGGGGAGAGGAGGTTTGGGAGATAAATAGCTCGGGACAATATCCCTGACATGAAACTAGTCTGGAGAAGAAATATTTCACACGCATAATCGAAGGCAGTAAAATTTGATAGTTATGATAATGGAAGGGATTGACATTTTATTTAATGGTAAATGTGAACTTCCTTTATATTTATTGAGGGGGATCTTATTAATTCATGAACCAATTTTCTTGCACAACCCACAGATACTCATTCTCCCCAAGTTACTTAAATCACACCAAACTTTCCTTTAGGGCATTGTGTATACATCTGCAACAGGTAAATCAAGCATTACCCCATTAACATCTAACCAACTTAACATCTCCTGTTGTTTATCTTTGACTGATTGCCTTCTTTGGCTCAACAGTTTCCATCGACTCAGCAACTGAGGAATAATAATGTCGCTGAGAATGTTTAATTATATTTCCATGAGCTTACACCCATGATTTGTACTCGCATTAATAATCAAATGTTGCTTCATCTATCTCTTTATGCTCATTAATTGCTTCCGCACTATCAGCTCGCATTGAAAGTCCATCTCACTTGTCCACTAAAAGATGATTTTCCAGCATCTGCAGTTCCTTCTTGAACATTATGCAGTGGAGTAACTCTCGCGGGTCAGCCAGCATCTCCGGAGAATGCCGATGGATTCAGTCTGAAGAAGGGACCAGGTCTCCAAATGTGAGGAAGGACGTTCTTGCTATTGAGGGAGTGCTGCGTAGGTTCACCAGGATAATTCCCGGGATGGCGGGACTGACATGTGTTGATTGAATGGAGCGGCTGGGCTTGTATACTCTGGAATTTAGAAGGATGAGAGGGATCTTATTGACAATAGACAATAGGTGCAGGAGTAGGCCATTTGGCCCTTCGAGCCACATAGGCCAAATGGTCCTTCAATGGGCCAAATGGCCCTTGAATGGCCATTCAATGTGATCATGGCTGATCATCCCCAATCAGCACCCAGTTCCTGCCTTCTCCCCATATCCCCTAACTCCGCTATTTTTACGAGCCCTATCTAGCTCTCTCTTGAAAGCATCCAGAGAACCTGCCTCCATCGCCCTCTGAGGCAGAGAATTTCACAGACTCACCACTCTCTGTGAGAAAAAGTGATTCCTCATCGCCGTTCTAAATGGCTTATTCCTTATTCTTAAACTGTGGCCCCTGGTTCTGGACTGCCCCAACACCGGGAGCATGTTTCCTGCCTCTAGCGTGTCCAAGCCCTTAACAATCTTATATGTTTCAATGAGATTTCCTCTCATCCTTCTAAACTCCAGAGTGTACAAGCCCAGTTGCTACATTCTTTCAGCATATAACAGTCCCGCCATTCCGGGAATTAACCTTGTAAACCTACGCTGCACTCCCTCAATAGCAAGAATGTCCTTCCTCAAATTAGAGGACCAAAACTGCACACAATACTCCAACTTCTCACTAGGCTCACTAGGGCTTGAAACATATAAGATTATTTAGCTATCTGGACTACACTTCTTAACACCCTGCTTCCTGTAAGGACTCCATCCCCTACACCCAATTCCTCCGTCTACGCCACATCTGCACCCAGGATGAGGTGTTCCACACCAGGGCATCGGATATGTCCTCATTCTTCAGGGAATGGGGGTTCCCCTCTTCTACTATAGATGAGGCTCTCACCAGGGACTCTTCTATACCCCGTGACTCTGCTCTCACTCCCCATCCCCCCACTTGTAACAAGGGCAGAGTCCCCCTTGTTCTCACCTTCCACCCTACCAGCCGTCACATGCATCAAATAATCCTCCGACATTTTCGCCACTCCAACATGACCCCACCACTTGCCATATCTTCCCATTTCCTCCCCTGTCTGCTTTCCGCAGAGACCGCTCCCTCCGTAACTCCCTGGTCAATTTGTCCCTTCCCACCCGAACTACCCCCTCTCCGGGCACTTTCCCTTGCAACCGCAAGAAATGCTACACTTGTCTCTTTACCTCCCCCCTTGACTCCATTCAAGGGCCCAAGCAGTCGTTCCAGGTGAGGCAGAGGTTCACCTGCACCTCTTCCAACCTCATCTATTGCATCCGCTGCTCTAGATGTCAGTTGCTTTATATCGGTGAGACCAAGCGTAGGCTTGGCGATCGCTTTGCTGAACACCTCCGCTTGGTTCGCAATAACCTACCTGATCTCCCGGTGACTCAGCACTTCAACTTCCCCTCCCATTCCGAATCCGACCTTTTTGCCCTGGGCCTCCTCCATGGCCAGAGTGAGGACCATCGTAAATTGGAGGAGCAGCATCTCATATTTCGCTTGGGCAGTTTGCACCCCAGCGGCATGAACATTGACTTCTCTAATTTCAGGCAGACCTTACTTTCTCCTCCCCTTCCCAGCTCACCCTCAGCCCACAGGGTCCACCTCTTCCTTTCTTCTTCCTGCCGCACCCCCCACCCTCACATCAGGCTGAAGAAAGGTTTTGACCCGAAACGTTGCCTATTTCCGTCGCTCCATAGATGCTGCCTCATCCGCTGAGTTTCTCCAGCATTTTTGTCTACCAAAGATTATTAAGGGTTTGGACATGCTAGAGGCAGGAAACATGTTCCCGCTGTTGGGGGAGTCCAGATCCAGGGGCCACATTTTAACAATTAGGGGTAAGCCATTTAGAATGGAGATGAGGAAAAGAAAATTCACACAGAGGGTTGTGGGTCTGTGGAATTCTCTGCCTCAGAAGGTGGTGGAGGCCGGTTCTCAGGTTGCTTTCAAGAGAGAGTTAGATAGAGCTCTTAAAGATAGCGGAGTCAGGGGATATGGAGAGAAGGCAGGAACGGGGTACTGATTGTGGATGATCAGCCATGATCACATTGAATGGCAGCGCTGGCTCGAAGGGCCGTATTGCGAAGTCCTGCACCTATTGTCTATTGACTTGAAACGTCACCTAAAATAGACACAAAAATATGGTGTAGCTCAGCGGGACAGGCTGCATCTCTGAAACGTCACCTACCCATATTCTCCAGAAATGCTACCTGACCTGCTGAATTACTCCAGCACTTTGTATCTTTTTTTTTTGTAAGCCAACATCTGCAGTTTCCTGTTTCTACATTTTTTTCATACAATACATCCACCACCCTACAGGATAAAATGTGTCCTGATTTTAAACTTTCTGAGACCTACTAATTTTATTCCTTTGCTAATTTTGCACGTTATCAAAATGAAATAGCACTTTATTATACTGCTATAAATATTGCAGATCTAAATCGAGGATATTCATCTGCACCAATCAGTTTGATTTTCAATTTGCATCATAAAATCACACAGCACGGAAACAAGTTCTTCAGACCAACTCGTCCTTGCTGAACAAGATGCCCCATCTAAGCCAGTCCCCGTTAGCCAGAGGTTGGACCATATCCCTCTAAACCTTTCCTGTCCATGTACCTGTCCAGGTGTCTTTTAAAAGCTGTTATAGTACTTGCCTCAACTACCTCCTTTGGTGGCTCGTCACACATACCCACCAGCATCTGAGTGAAAATGTTGCCCTTCACGTTAGTGTTAAACCATTCCTCCCTCACTTCAAACCAATAACGTATGGATGCTTTCGAGAGAGAGCTAGATGTGGCTCTTAAAGATAACGGAGTCAGGGGATATGAGGAGAAGGTAGGAACGGGGTACTGATTGGGGATGATCAGCCATGATCACATTGAATGGCTCGAAGGGCCGAATGACCTACTCCTGCACCTATTGTCTATAACCCTTAATAATCTTATGTTTCAATAAGATATCCTCTCATCCTTCTAAATTACAGAGTATACAAGCCCAGCCGCTCCATTCTATCAACATAAAATAGTCCTTTCATCCCGGGAATTAACTTGGTGAACCTACGCTGCACTCCCTCAATAGCAAGAACGTCCTTTCTCAATAGTCTATTGTCTATTACTCCTTAATTCACTCGAGCCTGTGCTGTATGAATGAATTAATGCAAAATCATTTATAATGCCAACGCAGTTCTAAGGGATCACTGTTGTTTAGTTTTCATTTAGAGATACAGCAGGGAAACGGGCCCTTCGGCCCACCGGGTCCGCACCGGTCAGCGATCCCCACACACTAGCATTCTCCTGCAACCGCTCGGGCCAATTTTTACATTTACCCAACCAATTAACCTACAAACCTGCACGTCTTTGGTGTGTGGGAGGAAACCGAAGATCTCGGAGAAAACCCACGCAGGTCACGGGGAGAGCGTACAAACTCCGTACAGACAGCACCCGTAGTTGGGATCGAACCTGGGTCTCTGGTGCTGCATTCGCTGTAAGGCAGCAACTCTACCGCTGCGCCACCGTGGCCATCCTAAAGTTGAAGTTAAAGTTGAAGCTGCCATCTGTCATATGTTCATAAGTTATAGGAGCAGAATTAGGGCATTCGGCCCATCAAGTCCTCTCCACCATTCAATCATGGCTGATCTATCTCTCCCCATAACCCCGGAACCCCAAACCAATCAAGCATCTATCTATCTCTGCCCCAAAATCTGTTTCCTCAGTTTTCTATTAAATCGTTCCCCTATCACCTTAAACCAATGTATGCCCTTTTTGGAGACACATAATGCTGGAGCAACTCAGCGGGACAGGCAGCATCGCTGGTGAGAAGAAATAGGTGACCTTCGGGTCGAGACCCTTCTTCAGACTTCAGACTTCAGACCCATTCCTTCTCCTCAGAGATGCTGCCTGACCCGCTAAGTTACTCCAGCATTTTGTGTCTACCTTCGATTTAAACCAGCATCTGCAGTTCTTTCCTGCACATTATACCCTTTTCGTTCTTGATTGCCCTACCTGAGGAAAAAGACTATGCATTCACCTTATTTATTTCCCTCATGATTTTATACACCTCTCAGCCTCCTGCACTCCAATTGATTTAGTCAGAGGGTGGTGAACCTGTGGAATTCTTTGCCGCAGAGGGCTGTGGAGGCCAAGTCAGTTGATATTTTTAAGGCAGAGATAAGTATAGATTCTTGATTAGTACAGAGGTTGGAGGTTGTGGGGAGAAGGCAGGAGAATGGGGTTAGGAGGGAGAGATAGATCAGCCATGATTGAATGGTGGAGTAGACTTGATGGGCCGAATGGCCTAATTCTACTCCTATTTCTTATGACTTATGACCTTATGATCACCCCTCAGCCTCCTGCACTCTAATTGTGAAATGCATTTGGCTCAAAACAGTGTTACGTAGCTGTCTCCCTGTCATGCTGCATTCCTTTTTGAACACACTGACTCTTTGCCGTTGATTTTCCCCACACATCATTCCTCCCAGACCTGATGTCTGGAAATAGCACTTGAAGTGTGACACTGCAACGCAAACCTGCACTCTTTCAGCTCCTGAGGAGCGTGTTTTCAGAATGAGCCTGAGTTTAGTTTAGTTTAGAGATGCAGCGTGGAAACAGGCCCCGTCGACCCTACCGAGTCCGCGCCGACTAGCGATCCCCGCACTTCCCCGCACGCGCTAGGGACAATTCTACATTTATACCAAATCCAATTTGTCCACAAACCTGGACGTCGTTGGGACTGTGGGAGGAAACCGAAGATCTCGGCGAAAACCATCGGAGGTCACGGGGAAGAATGTACAAATTCATTACAGACAAGCACCTGCAGTCTGGATCGAACCCAGGACCCTGGCACTGTAAGGAAGCAACTCTACAACTGGTCCATGAAACAATAATGGGAGAGTTGATGGCAGATTTCTCCCGGGGAATGCAGGCATAGGTAACTCCAGAGGCTTCTGAAGGACATTGGTCATTCAGCATTACATTACAGCAAGGAGCCCCACTTGCTGGTCAATAATAAAACCCCATTTTGAGGAAGTCCAGAACCAGAGGTCACAGTGTCAGAATAAGGGGTAGGCCATTTAGGACTGAGATGAGGAAAATCTTTTTCACCCAGAGAGTTGTGTGGAATTCTCTGCCACAGAAGAGAGAGTTAGATTTAGCTTTTAGGGCTAACGGAATCAAGGGATATGGGGGGAAAAAGCCGGAACGGGGTAGTGATTTTCGATGATCAGCCTTGATCATATTGACTGGCTGGAAGGGCCGAATGGCCTACTCCTGCACCTATTTTCTATGTTTCTGTGTAAATCCTCTCGCTGCTTCTCCATCATTGACAATGGGCATAGACACAAAGAGCTGGAGTGACTCAGCGGGGCAGGCAGAGAGAAGGAATGGGCGACGTTTCGGGTCGAGACCCTTCTTCAGACAATGGGCACGCGCACATGACGGACATGTTCCGTGCTCTTTATTAATGTACCCAGTCTAAAATGTATCCACATTATAAATCTACCTGCTCTTCCTCCAGTTAGTTAATGAGTACAGATCAGTATGTGTTGTGGTACCAATCTGTCTTCCATTGCCATCAGGTTCCCGTGCATGGTCGCATTAAATCTTGCAATACCACTGCGGCTCTGTGATCATCTCCTGAAACAGACTCCATTTATCAATTTATTTCTGTTCTGCAGTGTCCCCAAGGATCACTTTCTTCATTTGTCACTTTTTTCGTTTATTCGCTAAACTTTCCTTCAACTCGGTTAACTAATTTGATATCCTTCTTACACGAACCTCAATCTTCTTTCCACCAGTCGTAACTGAAATATATCCACTCATAAGCGATAGGAGCAGGATTAGGCCATTCGGTCCATCAAGTCTACCCCACCATTCAATCATGTCTGATCTATTTCTCCCTCCTGACCCCATTCTCCTGCCTTCTCCATGTAAACTCTGGCACCCGTACTAATCAAGAATCTTTCCTTCATCGCTGTAAAAATATCCATTGACTTGGCCTCCACAGCCTTCTGTGGCAAAGAATTCCACAGATTTGTAAATAAACTCTTCCTAAGTTTCCCCCCAGCCTCGTGCAAGCAGAGACACTCCAAAAGGTCATGCAGTCCCCAGCGCTCTTCCAGAAGGTCGACAACGGACCTCGTGGGGGCTGCCTTTCCTGGGAGAACCTTGAGGGGCCGAACTACAGAGGGGTGGTATATTTACAATGCAATCAATTATAACAAATTACAATAAAACATTACTGACAGGTACACAGGCCAATTACAGATACTTCTTACATTGGTGCAGGTGAAGCTTCCTGAAGAGACTGACAGAACCTTGAATAATGCAACATTTACCCTGGAATTTAAACAAACCAGACAGGGCTTAACATTTCAACCAATCAACACTTAGTTTGCATTTATCCAATTAACTCCATGCCTTTAACATTTCCTAGGATGTCTTCTGCAAAAATCCCATCCATCAGTCAATTGAATATGCAACACTGATCTGGGCCCCAGACTTGCTGGCACCATTCAGAAGCTTGTCCCATTTCTACAGAGCACACCAAACTTGACCAAAATGGCCTAGCAATACATGAGTCCTGATTAAAGTTTGGGTACTATGGCTGCTCGGTTTCAGCCAGGATTAACAGATTCACCAACCTCTGACTAAAGAAATTCTCCTTCCTAAAGGAATGTCTTATAATTCTGAGGCTGTGACCTCTGGTCTTCGACTCTCCCACTAGTGGAAACATCCTCTCCACATCCACTCTATCCACTCTTAACATATAATTAAATCCTAACTTTTGGGGACACTATTTCTACTTGTAGCTAACAACATTAAATGTAGTTTTCCTTTTGTTTAGTCTCTATTTGCTCTTTGTAAGACAGTGAGCAGAAATCCTGGGGCAGATGCTCTTAGGCAATTATGTCAGTCATTCTGTCAACTTAACTGCGTGCAAATACTTAAACTCAGAACAATCAGGGTCAAACTTAGGAAACCTGTCTCCAGAGATGCTGCCTGATGCGCTGTTAGTCCAGCAATTTGTGTCTATCTTCAGTATAAACCAGAATCTGCAGTTCCTTTCGAAGCATTTTCATTTGTGCAATTGATGTAAGAATACTTTGCATTAGGTCTCCACTATTGTTGCTTTGGTTTTCTGTTTCGCTGCCTCTATTTTCTATCTATGCATTCTTGGGATCATTTCTGCACTTTGTGCATATTTGGCCTCTGCCTTTGGCCACCGAGTCCGCGCCGACCAGCGATTCCCGCACACTAACACTATCCTACACACACAAGGGAAGAGAGACTTGTCACTAGGGACACACTAGGGGACAATTTACATTTTTACCAAGCCAATCAGCCTAAAAACCTGTATCCCCCGTGGATTGCGGGAGGAAACCAGAGCACCCGGAAAAAACCCACGCAGGTCACGGGGAGAACGTAAAACTCTGTACAGACAGCACCCATAGTCAGAATTGAACCTGGGTCTTTGGCGTTGTAAGCGCTGTAAGGCAGCAACTCTACTGCTGCGCCACCGTGCCACACACTGGTGTTTCCTGCAACGTTGCCATGTCATTCTTTTCCCTCAGATGATAAGGCTACTTGCTCTCTTAGCTTGGACAGAGTTCTTCGAAAAAACGCCAGAGAGGAAAAGTCGTAGAAGATTCCCCATTCTTCACAGCCTCACCTGTTGCCCTTGGATGAATCTCTTCAAACATTGCCCACCATTGCCCACGATTTTCTAGTTTGATCTGTCTGATTGCAGGCTGAATAAGGCATTTAGAAACTGGGGATCACAACGTCAAAGCTCGTAGAGCTGCTGCCTCACAGCTCTGATGAACCCGGCTTCCGCCCTGACCTTTGATGCTGTCTGTGTGGAGTTTGCACTTCTTTCTGTGAGCTGTCCCAGGTTCTCTGCATTGCACGGCAGCAGTAGAATTGCTGCCGCACAGTGCCAGAGACCCGGGTTCCTTCCCGACAACGGGTGCTGCCTGTACGGAGTTTGTACGTACTCCCCGTGACCTGCGTGGGCTTTCTCCAGGATCTCCAGTTTCCTCCCACACTCCAAAGACGCACAGGTTTACAGGCTAATCGGCTTGGTATGAATGTAAAATTGTCCCTAGTGTGTGTAGGGTAGTGTTAATGTGCGGGGATCGCTGGTCGGCGCAGACCCGGTGAGCCGAAAGGGCCTGTTTCTGTGCTGCATCTCTAAACTAAACTAAATTAAAACCTGCTTTCATCCCATGTTTATAAATTCATGAGAGGAATAGATCGGGTAGATGCACAGAATCTCTTGCCCAGAATAGGGGGATCGAGGACCAGAAGACATGGGTTAAAGGTGAAGGAGAAGAGATTTAATCGGAATCTGAGGGGTAACTTTTTCACACAAAGGGTGGTGGGTGTATGGAACAAGCTGCCAGAGGAGGTAGTTGAGGCTGGGACTATCCCAACGTTTAAGAAACAGTTAGACAGGTACATGGATAGGACAAGTTTGGAGGGATATGGACCAAGCACAGGCAGGTGGGTCTAGTGTAGCTGGGACATGTTGGCCAGTGTGGGAAAGTTGGGCCGAAGGGCCTGTTTCCACACTGTATCACTCTATGACTCTAAATGCCATACATGTGCAGATTATTAGACTGATTAGCCATAGTGAATTGTCCCTCGTGTGCAGATCAGTGTTCCAATGTGGGGTTGGGTGGGTGGGTGTGGAAGGGGGGGGGGCAGGGGGTAGTTTCTGGGATTGTGAGGAAAAGTTCTAAAACAAAAGGAATAACTGATAACTTGAAGTAAGTGCGTGCGTGATAGTCAACATGAACTCAATGGGCAAATGGCTTGCTTCTATTTTGCAAAAATGTTGAGTCTTGAGGTATATTTTCTTGATTTCCGACAATAGACAATAGGTGCAGGAGTAGGCCATTCGGCCCTTCGAGTCAGCACCACCATTCAATGTGATCATGGCTGATCATCCCCAATCAGTACCCCGTTCCTGCCTTCTCCCCATATCGCCTGACTCCGCTATCTTGAAGTGCCCTATCCAGCTCTCTCTTGAAAACATCCAGAGAACCGGCCTCCAACACCCTCTGAGGCAGAGAATTCCACAGATTCACCACTCTCTGTGTGAAAAAATGTTTTCTTGCCTCCGTTCTAAATGGCTTACTCCTTCAATTCTTAAACTGTGGCCCCTGGTTCTGGACTCCCCCAATGTCGGGAACAATTTTCCTGCCTCTATCGTGTCCAAACCCTTAATAATCATTTATGTTTCAACAAACAGAACAGCAGGTAGGGTGGTAGTTTTGGCAGGTGGGACTAGCAACCTGAAAAAACGCAGCAAACGTTTAAGGTTTAAGGGCATTTTTGTACATGATCAATGAGAGCTTGCTGTTTTCTCAGAAGGAAAAGCGAAGAAGTCCTTCCGATATGAAAATTGTTTGCATTTTCCAATGAAATTCCTCGTACGTTGTAAAACATACTTGGCGAATAGAGTGTGATTCTGATTCTGATTTTCAAAAACTGTATCTGCAATGAAGGTGATTTAGCAAGCCACACAATGGTGTTTTGGTATTGTCAGTTCTACAATCGGCAGTAAATTTTTTACTATTCTTTTCAGATAAGCATTGTTCGCCATGCTAAAAAAATTTACTGGGGCATCCTTTTGTAGAAAGAAACAATTTAGTCAGCACAATGACTCAAGAATATTTCTTTGCGATATTCTTCATTATAGTTGAGTAGTTTTCTTGATTAAAATGTTCTTTTAAAAAAACTATCTGATTCCAGCTGCCAGGACAGATGATGAAATGTGAGGTTTCTCTTTGGTAAATTCACACATGCACAGTGTCTATCACTTGCATGTTTATAGGCATGGTCCTTTTGATCTTGTGCATGATGCCATTCCATGCAAAGACAAGTGCTATCGGTGTGTCTAACATCTGCTTCTTTCCTTTCTCGACATTTCTGCTTTCAGAAGTCAACCGTGTACCAGGTGAGGCCCTTTTTCACCGGTTAATCTGCGCCTAACTCGCTGAATGGAGTCGGTCTTTTCATTCACTGTAAAAAAGTAATTAAAATACTGAGAACGGAGGAGAAAAAATAAAGTATTGTAAAGTGCCCATTCCTCTTTCATGGCGCAACATTATTAATGCAGCATGATAGTTATTTATATGGAAAGACAGTTGATTTCTAAAGGAGGATACCTGTATAGATTTAAATAAAATTATAAAATTTATTTGTTGAAATAATAATTAAATACATTGTTTTAATTTATAAGATTAAATAAATTAAGTAATTAACTAACTAATGATAGTTATCTATATGGAAGGTCAGTTGGTGTCTAAAGAAGCACAACATCTATAGATATATGGAATTACTAGTTGGTGATTATTAAATACATTTTATTAACTAACTAATTAATTAACTAATGATAGGTAGACAAAAATGCTGGAGAAACTGAACAGGTGAGGCAGCAACTATGGAGCGAAGGAACAGGCGACGTTTCAGGTCGAGACCCTTCTTCAGACTGAATTAGTCTCGACCCGAAACATCGCCCATTCCTTGGCTCCGTAGATGCTGCCTCATCCGCTGAGTTTCTCCAGCATTTTTGTCTACCTTCGATTTTTCCAGCATCTGCAGTTCTTTCTTAAGCAAGTAACTAATGATAGTTATATATTTGGAAGGTCAGTTGATGTCCAAAGAAGCACACATTTATAGATATATAGAAATATACAGCAGATAAATTGAATTAATAGTTGAAGTAATAATTAAATACATTTTATTAACTTACTAAAGATAGTTATTTATATGCAAGGTCGATTGATATCTAAAGAAGCACCTGTATATATATATGGGATTAATAGTTGATATAATAATAAGGAACATTTTACATAAACACATATAATTAATAAGTTGAACTAAGACAGGCTACCCTGGTAGGTGGTGACGTTGTAGATAGCACATTGTTCTACTGTGGGAAGAAAAAGATTCATGGTCACTAACTCAAAGGTTACTGACTAAAACCATTAAAAAACATTGGTAACAGTTTCACCAAGAGGAATTGCTGAGTTAAACTATATTCAGTAATTGACCTAAACTTTACAAAGAACAATGTAATCACTTGATTTATATATTTTTTTCGTGCCCACAATTCTTCCACTGTCCCAAAACTAATATATTCTTTGCCACTGTTAATAAATGAACCTAGTTCAGAAATAGCTTTACACTTTTTAAATTATATACACTGTACACCAGGAATTTGTGCATGGTGTACCTTCTGCTGCCAAGAGGAAAAATAGCCACGGTTACACTGTCACCTGGGATTCCTTGCTTAATTCCCCATAACAAACAATTAGCTAATATTTATTGATGACCCCTTCATGTGCCAAACGATAATATATGGCTGAAATTGTAACTGATTGAGTCATGGAGTAATAGTGAAACAGTGTGGAAACAGGTCCTTCGGCCCAACTTGCCCACACCGGCCAACATGTCCCAGCTACACTAGTCCCACCTGCCTGCGTTTGGTCCATATCCCTCCGAACCTGTCCCATCCATGTACCTGTTCAACTGCTTCTTAAACAATGGGATGGTCCCGGCCTCCTCTGGCAGCTTGTTCCGTACACCCATTAGATAACTAATTGCACAAGATAACTAATTGAAAACTCTAACTTTAAAATGCTTAAAAGTTACAGATAAAGATTTAAAATATTTAAAACATACGAAACAAACACATTGCGCTTTAGCCAAACCTGGACTGTGACCTAAACGTATTCAACCTCTGTTGGTTTTTTTAAGCTGTTTGTACAATTTCGGAGGCACAATAGGTGACTCATTTGACTCGTCTGGAATCAGTTCATTCTGATCCAGTTCTTTAATGAGGCAAGCTTTTTAACTCACGGTTTAAAAAAAAAAGCTTTGCGTGTGTTTGATAACCATACTTAGCCTTAAGTATGTGAAATCACAATACCGACCGGTATTGGACCAAACTCTGTGCATTTCTTTGACTGCAATTCTTCCTCTTCAAAGGTTTCTCGCATCTGATGATGGGCGAGCAAGGTATGCTATCTTTCCCATTCTTTCTGCTCCTATTTAACCTCCTTTTCAACCCCTCCCCATACTGCTATTTTTTGAGTAGCAATGCAGTGCGGGATGAGTTTCTGTTTCATGCATTTGCTATTTTGAGGCTTTCTATTACTGCAACCTGTTTAATGTTGAATGGCGGGTGGATGATTCAGACGGCTGTCTTGAAGTGTGATTGCAATTATAAGGGCCAACACCTGATATTCGGAATGCTTTTAAAAATGTTTTTAAATGCGATGTCAGGTGTGCACAGATTCATATTTGTGTATGCACAGATTCATATTTGTGTATGCACAGATTCATATTTTCAACATTGCATGGCCCCAAAAACGCAATAAAAAAAAGAAATCCAGCAATAACTGCTGAAGCTATCAATGGGTGGAAATAATGCATCTGATATTTTCACATTGATAACCATTGATAACCAGAACTGCATAAGGTTATTTTTTTGCACTTTGGCTTTACCATTGCATGTATGTTTATATTTTGTTTAACACGCTGCATTTGTATGTGATTTTGTCTGATCGTCAACAGATTTTAGTGGATTACTGCAGAAACCTGCAATAATTCACAGTTATTATTCTGTTGTGTTTTGTAGTGTGTGATGTGTTGACGTGTTCCTAATTTGTTATCCTTCCCCTTCTTCATTGCCCCCTCAATGATGGATTTCATGCTTACTTGGATCCAATCTTCATTTCTGTAGGTAGAAGTAAAGGTAGAGTTGGGTTTATATATTTCCTGCTTGTTACGAAGAGTTTATTTTATATTAAGATTGTTGAACTGTGAATGCGGTACCACAGCTGAGCTGAAATGGCTATCAGGCTTTGGCCTGATAAATGTTGGTTATAGAAATGTATTATATATATATTTTTTAATCTTAACATAATTGTCACAGTACTGCAAATGCCATTGACTTGGAGAAGCACTGCTCCGTTCTTGACATGAGTTTGATGTTGCATTGCATGGAAGAAAATTGTTGTCTAGAATTTCCAAGTTTGAATTTTTTTTAATACATACTGTGAAAATCTTGTGTTGGATTAAAATTACAATCGCTGGTCTGACCGCTTTGCATGAGCCAAAGTAATTCAACAAATCGTATTCTTAAACTCCTCTGCATGTTCAAGGTATGTTTTGTGGAGGAGACCCACTGTAAATTCTCAACGAAGGAAAATTCCACAGTCAGTGGGAATTATTTGAGCTGATTTCATGGTTTGAGAACCAGTCTGTGTCAATTAAACAGTGATGGGAGTTGATTAAGTCTATTAATCCAGCTTTTCGAGCTGAACAACAAAATTAAACTCCTACAAGTACATCAAGAGATTTGTGTTACACTGAATTTTTAATTGTATATAAATGTAAACCTATTTCAAGGATTGGTCAGATATTCAATATTGATTGGCAGATGAAGAGTTGAATGACGCAGTCCATGTTTTTTTATTTTCATGCTGTCTTTGCGTTCTACAAATGTGAATACTTGACACAAAATGACTTCATCTTACTATCAATAGATCAGGGGTGAAAAAAAAGCTGCTACAATTTTCCCACTGTGCCATTCATTTTATTTTCAGTCTGGTTTCAGGAATAAGCTGACAGCTTTTTGATAAATGGTCTCATCGTTTGCAGTCTCCGTCTGCTCTCTAATTAGCTTTTCCAACATTATGTTGCATCGTTCTTTTTTTTTATAAACGTCTGAAGTAAAGATGCATGTGTTCGCTGTGGGTGTTGTGTCAATTTTTCTGTTACTGCCTTCACAATTATTTTAGAGATGTTTTTTTCTATGGTTTACCAGATGTTGCCTGACATTTTTTTGTATGATTACAATATAAGAACAAACTGTGCTAAAGATTTAAAAAAAAACACGCAAATGCTATCAAATGCCGTTTAACCGAATACTCTGGTGAAGAGCAGTTAATGATACCAAACAACACACACTGCAATGTAATGAAGAACTTGGCAGAGTGTACAACAGCATTCTACCTACTGAGTCCCATTGTGTACGGTTGAAACTAAATTTCACTTCGTTGAGATTTTACATTCATAAGACTTGGTGCTTACTATTAACAAAAACTTTTCTTTGTCTACTTCTTCTAATGGGATGCATCCCCTTTATTTCATTAAATAAACATATTTGTTGCAGTAAATGTTGAAATAGAAAACAGATCACGTGGCGTGTATGAATCATACCCATAGAAATCTCCCACAGTGTCATTTCAAAGCAATTAGATGGGATATTTTCATTAGTAGCAGTCATCTGATAGCTATTAAAACATTAATGGGAACAGGTGACGTAATGTCACACGTGGTGTTTTTTTGTAATACTACCTGGAAATATCAACAATAGACCTCTGGCCTTTTTTGTTCCAATGACCATTTCTTTATATTCACTTGTTCTGACTGACTCCATAGCAAACAATTAGCACCTTGGTTGTTTTAAAAAAAAATACTTCTGAGGTTTTCACATAATGTCATGAATAAGAAATGAAGATTTGTAACAGCCTGAGGAGATCTCAACTGTGCGTCTGCTCTTGAAATAGCTCTAGCATGAAAGGGCCTGTCCCACTTGGGCGACTCTCTAGGTGACTGCCAGGGACTAGTTTTAATGGAATTCACCTACAACACCTGGCGACAACCTACGACAGCACCTATGGCAGCCCACGGCGGCAAAAATTGTCGCCACTGTCGCCAAAATGTTTTCAACATGTTGAAAATTTTGCGGCAGTTGCCTGTAGTCGCCCAAAAAAATCGCCTAAGTGGGACTAGCCCTTGACTGTCTTTTTTAAGACATTTTGCTGAGGGACTGAGGTGGGAGGAATGTTCCATTGAGCCTGGATGATGAGGGATTGCGGCAAAAGTACGAAGCAAAAAACAAAAACAATTTGAATGTTTTATCTTTGAGTGAAGTCACTTAATGAATATGATTCTCATATTCAACCTTGGTCACACTTATTTATTGACGTGCTCTGTGCTATATTAATATGATTAATCTGTTTAAGGTTGTTAGCCCATGTGCTCCGTTATTGTACATTGCCTCATATTAAAGTTTTGCCGTGGGTTGTGTCTTAAGGGCCTGTCCAACTGTACAAGGTAATTCAAGAGTTCTCCTGAGTTTTCCCCTGATTCGAACTTGGGGAATGACCGTAGCGGGTCTGTAGGAGTTCATGCGTGTCTTGTAACGGCTCGTAATGTTAACGGTAGGTACTCGTGGAAATCCGGTAAACTCGTGACGTTTTTTCAACACTGCAAAACATGTCCACGAGTAAAAAAAGTACTTGTGAAGAAAAAAATGGTTACTTTTTACTCGTACGAGCCGCTACGGGACATCCACGAACTCCTACGGAACTGCTACGGACATTCTCCGAGTTCGAATCGGGGGAAAACTCGGGAGAACTCTTGAATTACCTTGTACAGTGGGACAGGCCTTTTAGTGTTTCACAGGAAGGCATTTTCAAGAGTCAAGAGCGTTTTATTGTCATATGTCCCAGAGAGAACAATGACATTCTTACCTGCAACAGCACGACAGAATATGTATACATAGCACACTGTAAACAATATAATAAATGAGATAGAAATGTTCAGTGTGTATATACAGTATACACATACTCACACACACGCACACATGCGCGCACACGCGCACACGCACATGCACACACACACACACACATATGTGTGTGTGTGTGTGTGTGTGTGTGTGTATATATATATATATATATATATATATATATTCATGTGTATGTACATACACACATATTTACACACACACGTACACTTAAAAAACAAACCAACAATAATGGTGCAATGATAATAATAATAGTCTATTGTAGTTCAGAGCTTATTTGAGGTTGTAGTGTTTGATAGCCTAACGGCTTAAGGGAAGAAGCTGTTCCTGAACCTGGACGTTACAGTTTTCAGGCTCCTGTACCTTCTTCCCGATGGCAGGGGTGAAATGAGTGTGTGGCGAGGGTGGTGTGGGTCTCTGATGATGTTGGCTGCCTTTTGGGGGCAGTAACTACTGTGGATTCCTTCAATGGTGGGGAGGTCAGTCCCCCTGATGGACTGGGCAGCGTTCATAACTTCTTGTAGCCTTCTTTGCTCCTGGGCGTTCATGTTTGCCGAACCAGGCCGTGATGCAACCAGTCGATATGCTCTCTACTGCACACCTGTAGAAGTCCAGCTTAGTTTATACATCAGACCAGCAAATGTGTTTGGCTTGCTTTTTTAATTTTTTGATCCGTAATTATGTGAATCTATTGAAAATATTTTCATTTTTCCTTCCCATTTCCACTATTGTCCTCTTGGGCCGGCTGATATATTATTCCAATGATTATCAATCTTTGCCTCTAGCAAGTAATATTCTCCTTTCATCAATTTGCTGTCAGTGTCACCTGACCTTGGTGCTGTCAAACATAATGGAAATTTAGAGTCACAGAGGCGTACCTTCTGTTTTTTCATAGAAAATAGGTGTAGGCCAATCGGCCCATCGAGCCAAGACAGCACCGCCATTCAATATGATCACGGCTGATCACATTTTTCAGTCAGAGGAAGATTCTTGACCCGAAACGTCATCTAAGAGTCAAGAGTTTAGTTTGGAGATACAGCGCAGAAACAGGCGTTTCGGCCCACCAAGTCTGCACCGACCAGCGATCCCCGAACACTTACATTATCCTGCACACATTAGGGACAATTTACAATTATATAACCTACAAACCTGTACGTCTTCGGTGTGTGTGAGGAAATCGAAGATCTCGCAGAAAACCTACGTGGTCACGGGGAGAACGTACAAACTCCGCACAGGCAGTCGTAGCCGGGATGGAACCCGGGTCTCGGGTGCACCCATCCATGTTGTCCTGAGATGCTGCCCGACCTCCTGAGTTGCTCCTGCACTTTGTGTCCTCTTGTGTATCTGCACTGTTTTTGACTCCAAGCCTACTCCCCCAAACACCTCCCCGCTTCTGTGTATTCTTCTCGTGTATTTCCTCCTGCACTTTCCGTTCTGTTCCAGCTGACCGACGAACGCAGCAGGTCCCCAGGTTGCGAACCCCTTGCATATGGGCATTCTTGTTTCCGAACTAACTCCCACAATATTAATAGTTTCAGAGGTCTGCCGCACCAACCTTTCTTGAGTCGGTTTCTCCGGCTTTTGATGCACCTGTACCGCCTACCAGAGGGCAGGAGGTTGAACAGGAACTGCCCAGGATGGGAGGGGTCTTTGATTATTTTCCTGGAATTGCAGAGGCACCGAGAGCTGGAGATGTCTTCCAGGGAAGGCAGAGGGCTTGGAGAAAGGGAATGCAAATGGGTTCAGATCTCACGGTCGAAGCAATCTCTCTGTCGAACGAGGTGGCCTGCCTGATTTATTTGACAGTGATTCATTATGGTGGCTAGAGTTAGAGTCATGATCCAGCCTCTTCGGCCCAAGATAAGCACAAAATGCTGGAGTAACTCAGTGGGTCAGGCAGCATCTCTGGAGGAAAGGAATGGGTGATGTTTCGGGTCGTGACCCTTCTTCAGTCCTTCGGCCCAGCTCGCCCACGCCGACCAACATGCCCCATCCAAACTAGTCTCACCTGCCTGAGTTGGGCCCATATTATTCTAAACGTATACTATTCATCTACCTGTCCAAATGTCTTTTAAAAGACATTGTGAGAATTGTACCTTGTTGTGATCATCACTTCCAAAGAGTCCACCAGGGACTATCTTGGAATTTGGACAATTTTTACATTTACCAAGCCAACTAACCTACAAACCTGTCGCATTTGGAGTGTGGGAGGAAACCGAAGATCTCGGAGCAAACCCACGCAGGTCACGGGGAGAACGTGCAAACTCCATACAGACAGCACCTATGATTGGGATCGAACCCGGGTCTCCGGCGCTGCATTCGCTGCAAGGCAGCAACTCTACCGCTGCGCCACCGTGACTGTGAGAAATTGTTGCAATGACATGGGAAAAGAACTTCACAGTCGGCAAGTGACAGATTTCTTTCAACCTATTATTTTGTGAATGTGTAGGTGGCGGAATGCTTGTCGCCAAAGATAGACATGAAGTGCGGAAGTAATTCAGGGGGTCAGGCAGCCTCTCTGGAGAAAAAAAGGATGGGTGATGTTTCGGGTCGGGACCCTTCTTCAGACTTGAACCAAAACCCCAAATGTCACTCATCCTTTTTCTCCAGAGATGCTGCCTGAACCGCAGAGTTACTCCAGCTTTTTGTGTCTATCTTTGATATAAACCTGCATCTGCAGTTCCTTGTTTCCACTACCTGGTGCACTTTGGAGCACTTTCTATTCAGTTCCAGCTGATTACAATGAACAACAGACAATAGGTGCAGGAGTAGGCCATTCGGCCCTTTGAGCCAGCACCGCCATTCAATGTGATCATGGTTGATCATCCACAATCAGTACCACGTTCCTGCTTTCTCCCCATATCCCCTGACTCCGCTATCTTTCAGAGCCCTATCTAGCTCTCTCTTGAAAGTATCCGGAGAACTGGCCTCCACCACCCTCTGAGGGTTGTCCCCAGATTACGTGATCTTCTTAATTCCTTGACGAATAACCTGCTGTGGAATAAATCATGAAAAAGATGGTACTGCTACGATATGATAGAAACATATAAAAGTAGGCCATTCGGCCCTTCGAGCCAGCACCGTCATTCAATGTGATCATGGCTGATCATTCAGAATTAGTAACCCGTTCCTGCTTTATCCCTTCATTCCATTAGCCCTCAGAGCTAAATCTAACTCTCTCTTGAAAACATCCAGTGAACAGGCCTTCTGTGGCAGAGAATTCCACAGATTCACAACTCTCTGGGTGAAAAGGTTTTTCCTCATGTCAGTCCGAAATGGCCTACCCCTTATTCTTAAACTGTGTGACCCCTGGTTCTGGACCCCCCAGCATGGGGAACATTTTTCCTGCATCTAGCCTGTCTAATCCCTTGAGAACTTTATCGCGGAGGGAAGTTGGTCTGCCACCAGACAAAAGGTACAGTTCCAAGGCGTTGAAAATGTCATGTGCGTTATAATAATAATGCACAATGCACAGTTTTCAGATGATTCAGCTCAATTAACTTAATTCCCTGCTTTGATAAGTTTTTCTGAATCAGAGACTCTGCTTATATTTGCGCACAAACATATTTCAGACTAAATGAAGCTCTTATGATTTTGTGTTTTAATCTTATACCTTCCACGGGGCATGTTCTAATGGCAGTGGAGCAGAAAATGAACCAAGATCAATTAAGGGCCTGTCCCACTTGGCGATTTTTTTCGGCGACTGCCGACATCATATCAGGGTCGCCAAAAGATTTTGAACATTTAAAAAACCGGCGTTGACCAAAAATAATGTTGTGACACTTGCAAAAAACACTGCGCGCCCAATACGTCATCACACCCGCGTCACGCCATCAATTTTCCGGTGACCTGATACGTCAGTCAATGATGGCGGCAGTCGCCGAAAAAATCGGCAAGTGGGACAGGTAGTGTCAAGAGAGGAACAAGAGGAAGAAGAAATAAGAATGACCATTATTCTCAGGCGTTCTAAGCCCACACGGTACACACTCTCTTGGGGCAAATGCCACGAGAGCATAATAGAATGTAGATTGTGTAGCTGGTTTTAATTTCCATTCTTCTTTAATCCTCTGGACTCTCTGCAAGCACCTGGCTAATTTATGGTACTAATTGATGCCCTGATTGCTGTTAACTAGATCATTGTACTTACTGTTGAAGGTACCTTTAGAAAGGAGAGGAGGAGGAATTACTTTAGTTTAGTTTAGTGATACAGCGCGGAAATGGGCCCTCCGGCCCACTGAGTGCGCTCCGACCAGCGATCCCCGTATATCCGCCTCCACCACCAGCACCCCTGGCAGTGTGTTCCAGGAACCCACCACGTCTGTGTAAAACAAAAACTTGCCCAGAACATCCCCTCTAACCTTTAACCTCTGCCCCCTGTGCCACTCATAATTGTCTATACACTTCCATCAGGTCTCCCTTCAACCTCTGGCGTTCCAGAGAAAACGATCCAAGTTGTTCCAACCTCTCGGATTGTTTTCTCCATGTTCTCTTTACACCGACTGCACGTATTTACAAATGAGTACGTACAGAACACAGAGAGATGTAGGAGTGCAGGCACATAGTTCCCTCATAGTGGCGTTACAGATAGAAAGGGTGGTAGTCTAGTTAGTTTCGTTTTGAGATACAGCGCGGAAACAGGTCCTTCGGCCCACCGAGTCAACGCTGACCAGCGGTCACCGTGCATTAACGCTATCCGACACACACTAGGAACAATTTACATTTATGCCAATTAACCCACAAACCTGTACGTCTTTGCAGTGTGGGAGGAAACCGAAGATCTCGGATAAAACCCACGCAGGTCATGAGGAGAACCTACAAACTCCGTGGTCAGGATCGAACCGGGGTCTCTGGTGCTGCAAGGCAGTAGCACTTCTGCTACGCCACCGTGCCACACTACTAATTCATGACCTGATTGCTGTGAACTATATCATTGTACTTACTGCCGATGATACCTTTAGAAAGGAGATGAGGAGGAATTTCTTTAGTCAGAGGGTGGTGAATCTGTGGAATTCATTGCCACAGACGGCTGTGGAGGCAAAGTCAATGGATATTTTTCAGGCGGAGATTGCAAGGTTCCCGATTAGTAAGTGTGTCAGGGGTTATGGGGAGAAGGCCGTTGAGAGAATGGGGTTGAGAAAGATGGATCAACCATGATTAAATGGTGGAGTAGACTTGATGGGCCGAATGGCCTAACTCTGCTCCTATAACTTCTGAACTTCTGAAATCTAATCAGTGGAGCTTGAAAACATTTTTCTGATTAACTGTTGCCCATTTTATACCGTTGCATAATTCAATGTTATATCATCCGCACTTCCGATGGATTTTCAGTTTCCAATCATAAACCTTTGGTTGAATGAATATATGTTAACGTCTAACATTTATCTACTGTGTCTTTATCACTTTTATTATTTCATTTTTGACAAAGACATGCAATTGTATGTTAGCAATTGGGGAATGTCTGTTGTTGACACAAAGTGCATTCAAATGAAGTTGTTCCATGTCGTTGTCTTTTCCCGACACGCTATCGAGCACGCAGTCTCATTATACCAACCTTTAAGACTCCCACAGCCGCATAGTTATTGCTTTGGACAATAGCACAGTTCATGCTACTAAATTGGGGTAAGGCAGATTGCAACATTAGTTTAGTTTAATTTAGTTTGGAGATACAACACAGAAACGGGCCATTCGGCCCACCGACTCCGTGCCGGCCAGCGATCCCCGCGCACTAACACTATCCTACACACACTAGGGACAATTTGCATTTCCACCAAGCCAATTAACCTACAAGCCTGTACGTCTTTGGAGTGCGGGAGGAAACCGAAGATCTTGGAGAAAACCCACGCAGGTCATGGGGAGAATGTGCAAACTCCGCTCAGACAGCGCCCGTAGTCGAGATCGAACCCGGATCTCTGGGACCCGGATCGAACCCGCAAAAGGCAGCTACTCTACCGCTGCACCACCGTTCCACCCAATACCCGGATGAGAAAAAGTGTTTCCTCGTCTTCGTTCTAAATGGCTTGCTCCTTATTCTTAAACTGTGGCCCCTGGTTCTGGACTCCCCCAACATCGGGAACATGTTTCCTGCCTAGCGTGTCCAAGCCCTTAACAATCTTATATGTTTCAATGAGATATCCTCTCATTCTTCTAAACTCCAGAGTATACAAGCCCAGCTGCTCCATTCTCTCAGCATATGACTGTCCCGCCATCCCGGGAATTAACCTTGTAAACCCACGCTGTGTTCCCTCAATAGCAAGGATGTCCTTCCTCAAATTAGGGGACCAAAACTACACACAATACTGCAGGTGTGGTCTCACTAGGGCCCTGTACAGCTGCAGAAGGATCTCTTTGCTCCTATATTCAATTCCTCTTGTTATAAAGGCCAACATGCCATTCGCTTTCTTCACTGCCTGCTGTACCTGCATGCTTACTTTCATAGACTGATGTACAAGGACCCCCAGATCCTGTTGTACTTCCCCTTTTCCCTACTTGATGCCATTTAGATAGTAATTTACAGCCATTTACGATGGTGAATCACCGGCAGTCACCGAAAAAATCGCCTAAGTGGGACAGCCCCTTAAGTTTTTTTCAAAGCGTGTCGAGTGTTTGGATAGCGTCACCGTGGGTGGTGATGGAGGCAGATACGATGGCGGGATTTTGGCATTTTGATAGGGCATGGAGGTATATGGATTACATGTACACCGATGAGATTAGTTTATCTTGGCATTATATTTGGCACAGATACTGTGAGCCAAAGGGTTTGTTCTAAGTGCTGTGCTGTTCTAAGTCCTATTATTCAAATTCTAAATCGTCAGAAGGTCATAAGTGATAGGAGCAGAATTAAGCCATTCATCCCATCAAGTCTACTCCGCCTTTCAATCATGGCTGATCTATCTTCTTTAATCAGAGGGTGGTGAATCTGTGGAATTCTTTGCCACAGAAGGCTGTGGAGGGCAGTTCAGCGGATATATTTAAGGCAGAGATAGATAGATTCTTGATTAGTACGGGTGTCGGGGGTTATGGGGAGAAGGCAGGAGGACACGCTAGAGGCAGGAAACATGTTCCCGATGTTGGGGGAGTCCAGAATCAGGGTCCACAGTTTAAGAATAAGGGGTAAACCATTTAGAACGGAGACGAGGAAACACTTTTTCTCACAGTTGTGAGTCTGGAATTCTCTGCCTCAGAGGGCGGCGGAGGAACTGTTCCCTGGATAGTTTCAAGAGAGAGCTAGATTGGGCTCTTAAAAATAGTGGAGTCAGGGGATATGGGAGAAGGCAGGAACGGGGTGCTGATTGGGGATGATCAGCCATGATCACATTGAATGGCGGTGCTGGCTCGAAGGGCTGAATGGCCTACTCCTGCACCTATTGTCTATTGGGATTAGCAGGGAGAAATAGATCAGCCATGATTGAATGGCGGAGTAGACTTGATGGGCTGAATGGCCTAATTCTGCTCCTATATCTTATGGTCCCTCCTGACCCCATTCTCCTGCCTTCTCCCCATAACCACTGACACCCAAACATGTAGCAATAGTGCTGTGAACATTGTTTGCCAAATGACTAGTGTATGAAGGCTCTCAGGCATCGGAGGACCTGATTTTCGAAACAAAATTTTGAAGCATCTTTAAGACGGGAAAGATAGTTACAGACATGCAAGTATCTTCAGAAGTTAAAGGAGGATGGTGGCAATTATTTAATTGAACAGACAGCTAAACTTCCAAAAAAAATCTCTTAACATATAACCTTCCTGTAGTAATCAAACTTACATTGTTTTAAAGAATGCAGTTGCCAGTTCACAGAGTGGGAGAGCACTTAAGAGATATTTATTGGGAACTGACAAGGCAATCTTTTTTGAAAATAGACACAAAGTGCTGGAGTAACTCAACGGTCAGAACTGGGATACTTGTAAGCAAGAAAATAAATAAAGAAGAAGTGGAAGGTGTATCGTTTTGGCGGGAAAGGAGACGAGTGGCAGATATGGAGCCGCCTCCCGTACTACAAGTTCCTGCCCCTTTCCAACCCTTCTGAATCCTGACTGTGGAACGAAGCAACGATCCTTTGACAAGAGGCGAGTTTGTATTGTATGTATGTGACTGGAACCCAGGGTGTGGGCAGTTTGGGCTGTCCCACTTGGGCGACCTAATCCGCGAGTTCTGGCGAGTTTGCCCTCGACTCATACTTGTAGCATGGTCGACACGAGGTCGTAGGAGGTCTTCGTAACTCTCCTTCATGCTCGAGAGTGGGCCCCGCGTACTCGAGGCCTCAGCTAGGTCGCGGCGTTTTTTTCAACATGTTAAAAAATGCCCGCGAGTGTAAAAAGGTCGCCATGGGAAAAATCGATACTTTTTTTACTCGTAGGTTTGGTCGTAGTAGGTTGTAGTAGGTTGGCATGTTGATGGTAATTAATCGAGTGTAGTCGAAGGTAGTCTTCATCATAGTCGAAGGGAGGTCGAAAGAGATCAAAGGAGGTCGTCTTCACTCTCCACTATTCGGTGTCCAATTTTCCCGAAGTTAGTCGTAGCTAGTCGAAGCTAGTCTTCAACATAGTCGAAGGAGGTCTTCAACATGTCATTTTTTTAAACTCTTCTAAATTTGCCAATTAGGTCGCCCAAGTGGGACGGCCCCTTTAGTTTAGACATACAGTGCGGAAACAGGCCCTGCGGAAACAGATCAGCGATCCCGCGCAATAACACAAGCCTACACACACTAGGGCCAATTTTTATGTCAGGGCCTGTCCCACTTGGCGAGTTTGCCGGCGTCATATCAGTGTCGCCAACAGATTTTGAACGTTTCAAAATGCAGCAGCGGCAAAAAAGTGGTTGCGACACTCGAAAAAACACCGCGCGTCTTTCGTCGTCCCCGCATCATAGGTCGTCACCGCCGCGTCATACGTCGTCATGCCATGTATTTTTCGGTGACATGATACGTCTTTCAATGATGCTGCAGTCACTGAAAAAATCGCAAAGTTGGACAGGCCCTCTACAGTATCTCAAGTATACAGGCCCAGGCCAATTAACCTACAAAACCCTGCATGTCTTTGGAGTGTGGGCGGGAGCCGAAAATCTTGGAGAAAACCCATCGTAGAGGCAAAGGATGGGTGGCGATTTAGGTTGGAACTCCTCTTCAGATTGAAAGTGGAGGGGGGCGTGGGGGGGGGGGGGGGGGGGGGGGGGGGGGGGGGGGGGGGGGAAGGAACTATAGGTAAGTAAAGGCCAGAACAAATGGGGGCAGGCAACAGATGTCCAAGGAAGGATTGAACCCACAATGTTCCATTGTTGGCTGAGGAAGCGGTGATAACCAGAGGAGTACAGGGGGATGTGAACAGTGATACTGATGAGACAATCGGGGTGGGGTGGGGGGGGGGGGGGGGGGGGGGGGGGGGGGGGGGGGAAAGAGGGCGAATGCAGGCATAGTTTAAATTTGAGAAATCAACGTTCACACTGCTGGGTTGTAAGATGCCCAAGCATCTGTTGATTTTTGCAAAGGACTTCTTCAAACAACTTAACATCCATTGATACTTTAAGGCCATCACCGCTAGCCATTGGATGTAAGCCACCTGATTATACATTATTGTAACCACACAGGGGAGAGAAATCGAGTAATGAGGAAAAACTTTTTCACCTGGAGAGTTGTGAATCTGTGGAATTCTCTGCCACAGAAGGCAGCGGAGGCCAATTCATTGTTTGTTTTCAGGAGGGAGTTAACGGCCTGTCCCACTTGTTGGGTTTTTTTGGCGACTGCCGGCGTTATATCAGGGTCGCCAAAACATTTTGAACATTTTCAAAATCCAGCGGGGACAAAAAAATGTCGCGACACTTGAGAAAACACCGCGGGTCAATACATCGCCATGCTGCGTCACTGCCGCAAATTGTTTGGTGACCTTATACATCAGTCACTGATGCCGGCAGTCACCGAAAAATCGGCAAGTGGGACAGGCCCTTCAGATATAGCTCTTAGGGCTGATGGAATCAAGGGATATGGGGAAAAAAGCAAGAACGGGGAACTGATTTTAGGTGATCAGCCATGATCATATTGATTGGCGGTGCTAACCCAATGGGCCGAACGGCCTACTCTTGCACCTATTTTTCTATGTTTAATATTAATCAAACCTCACTGAAAATTGTTTGCTTCTGATTTGTTCCGGCGTCGAGGCAGTTCTCAGGAATGGAATTCTGACGTTGTCCCGGGGGCAGCCTGCCTGCATTCTGGAAGCTCGGTGTGATATGGGGTGCCTGCGAAGGTTAATGGCGCCCAGACCTCACGTCAATGCACAACTCCGCACTGCAAAGCTTGTCGTTCAGTCTCTGTGTTCAATCAGAACCCAGTTCTCCACTTGGTTTGACTGAGATGAGGGGCCAACATTCTATTGAAAACAATTTTCTCATCAATTCAGAATTTAACATGTTTCCTATCCTTTTGCCTCAATGTTTTTCACTTCGCAGAAGAGTTGGTTTGCTTATTGAAAGACAAGCGAGTGTTGGTTCCATTTTTATTGAGGGGATTTTCTTATTCTTTGGTACAAACAGCTATTAATGCGGTTACTCAATCATAGGGACACGAGTAGATTTTCCAGGAAATCAATTTATTGACCTACAATTGCACTTGAATGGGCGTGGAACACTTTGTGACAGAGCTATTTTCAGATCTCAGATTTGGCAATTTACATAGCTGTCTAAATGTTATTGCAATCAGAAGTTGTATGAACTTGGTAGTTACTTGGTAGTTACTTATTTGTGAGAAACTGTGTTTCCTCGGACATGAAAACAGACACAAGAAGCTGGAGCAACTCAACGGGTCAAGGGCCTGTCCCACTTGGCCGTCATTTGCTCCTCATTTACGCGCCATATGTAAAATAGGTTGACGAGTCATTACGCGCAAATCACGCGTCATCATGCCGTCTGGTGTGCGTGACGTCATTAGAATAGCCTGCGGCGCGTGGCGACGCATGTTTACGCACGGTGACATAACCATGCGTCACCACGCGATACACGTGAGACGTGGAGATGCCAGCGTGCGACGCCAATGCATCAGCGTGCGTACATCATACACCACGCAGGTGGCGCGCGAGGATTTAGTGCAGCACGAAATCCTGGAGCACCGCGCGATACCGCGCGCATCTCTACACTCCTCCACACCTCTCCATGCGTCCGTCCTGCGCTACCCATAAGCTACCCGTGCATCACAATGCTTCGACCACATTTTTGGAGGTCGCATAAATGGCGCGTAAATGACAGCCAAGTGGGACAGGCCCTTCAGGCAGTATCTCTGGAGTGACTCAGCGGGTCAGGCAGCATCTCTGGAGTGACTCAGCGGGTCAGGCAGCATCTCTGGAGAGAAGGTATAGGTGACGTTTCGGGTCGAGACCCTTCTTCAGACTGACGGAAAGGGGAACGAGAGATATAGATGGTGATGTGGGGAGATATGGGACAAATGAATGAAAGATATGCAAAAACGTAACAATGATAACGGAATCAGGCCATTGTTAGCTGTTTGTTATGTGAGAATGAGTACACACAATGAGACTCAACAAGATGACTTTGAAGCTGGTACGACTTGGATTGGGGAGGGATGGAGAGAGAGTGAATGCAGGGGTTACTTGAAGTTAGAGAAATCAATAGCCTCACCTAACAAACAGCTAACAATGGCCCATTTTCTTTATCATTGTTACTTTTTTTGCATATCTTTCATTCATTTGTTCGAGATCTCTCTACATCACCGTCTATATCTCTCATTCCCTTCCCCCGACTCCCAGTCTGAAGAAGGGTCTCAAGCCATAACGCCACCAGTTCCATTTCTCCAGAGACGGTGTCCGGCCCGCTGAGTTACTTCAGCTTTTTTGTGTCTATCTTCGGTTTAAACCAGCATCTGCAGTTCCTTCCCACACATTTATTTGGACATGTGTTGGTGAAACCAGTTTCCCCCCAAGACATACGTATCCTATTTTGTAAGCGGTTTGATGGGTGAAGAAGCAAAATGGTAATTTTCTTGATTCCACGGCAAATTATTTTTGACTGCGATTTTGCTGTGATGAAAATATGTATGTTAGAAAATAAAACAGCTTAAATAATTAAAGATGTATAACAGATTTTCATCGTTGCCTTGTGCATTATCTTGTTTTAAATGTCAGATACTGCTTATAGTAAGTACTGCCATTAAACTGGGGCTGTGAAGGTCAACGCTTGCCACAATGTCAGCATGATTTATCAAGAATAAGGGCATTTTTCTTTCATTGCCTGCCTTATTTCAGTTTGGAAACAGCTGACACGTCGAGCATTCCAACGTGTCGGGGTTAACTTCCCCCTTTAGGGTGTGGGGTACTTTGAAGAGGAAAGATTCACAATTTTCTAGCACGTTTCTCAAATCTTGGCAAAGCATTTCAATGGAGCAGCCTATTAGTGGTTGGCTGTGTGCTCTTTTGTAAACGATTGCTGCGATATAAAAGAAACAACAAGCTAGTGGCAAATGTCTGAAACACTTAATCTGGATGCACAATAACTCATGAGAAATATTATGTTAAAACAGTATAATTGAAACATTGTTAGTAAGATAATAATGCCAGCATTGCTCCCGTCATCTGCCAACATTAATTTTAAAGCTGGCACTCGTAAAAGGAAGATATAATTTTTTATTAAAGATGATTTTTTGGACATGTTTATGTGGAATCTTGATATTGTAGATGTGAATCTTGTCAGCCTGAAATAGCTGATGTACTGTTTCTTAAATTACATGCTTGGGATAAAGGGTGTTTTCTTTTTTGGATGGGGACTAGGATATCCCTCTACATATCAAGGGGTTGTGAACCTTAAGGTTCTTTGCCCCAGAGAACTCCTGCAGACTGACAACCCAGTGGAAGAAGGGTCTCGACCCGAATTGTCACCCATTCCATCTCTTCAGAGGCGCTGCCATCAGGGGACTGATGTCGGGGGGAGTTTGCGGTACAGAGATAAAATGTAGTCTGAGACAGTACAACTGGTGGGAGAACTAGGAAGGGGGAGGGGATGGAGAGAGAGGGAAAGCAAGGGTTGCTTGAAGTTAGAGAAGTCAATGTTCATACCGCTGGGGTGTAAACTGCCCAAGCGAAATATGAGGTGCTGTTCCTCCAATATGCGCTGGGCCTCACTCTGACAAAGGAGGAGGTAAGGAAGTGTGAGGTGTGAAACTAGGACAAAGGGAATGGAGATCAAGGAAAATGTAGCAGGAGGAATCACAGGGGGGGAGCACCGAGAGTGGATTTTGATGAACTCTCATCGGAGAATTAGGCCATTCAGCCCATCAAGTCTACACCACCATTCAATCATGGCTGATCTATCTCTCCCTCCTAACCCCATTTTTCTGCTTTCACCCCATAACCTCTGACACCTGTACTAATCCAGAATCTATCTATCACTGTCTTAAAAATATCCACTGACGGCCTCTGCAGCCTTCTGTGGCAAATAATTCCTCCGATTCACCACTAGATAAATTTCTCCTTGTCTCCTTCCTAAAAGATCGTCCTTTAATTCTGAGGCTATGACCTCTGGACCTAGATTCTCCCACTAATGGAAACATCCTCTCCACATCCACGCTATCCAAGCCTTTTACTATTCTGTATGTTTCAATGAGATCCCCCCTCCACATCTCATTCTTCTAAACTCCAGCGAGTACAGGCCCAGTGCCGACAATCGCTCATCATAGGTTAACCCACTTGTTCCTGGGATCATTCTTGTAAACCTCCTCCAGGGCCAGCACATCCTTCCTCAGTTATGGTGCCCAAAAATTGCTCACAATATTCCAAATGCGGCCTGACCAGCGCCTTATAGAGCCTCAGCATTACGCCCCTGTTTTTGTATACAAGCCCTCTTGAAATAAATGCTGGCATTGAGTAGACACAGCTTGAGGAGATTCAATAGACAATAGACAATAGCTGCAGGAGTAGGCCATTTGGCCCTTCGAGCCAGCCCCGCCATTCAATATGATCATGGCTGATCATCCCCAATCAGTACCCCGTTCCTGCCTTCTCCCCATATCCCCTGACTCCGCTATCTTTAAGAGCCCTATCTAGCTCTCTCTTAAAAGCATCCAGAGAACCGGCCTCCACCGCCCTCTGAGGCAGGGAATTCCACAATTCATATATATTGAAATTTTATCCAGGCCTGCGAATGAATCTAAGATGAGCACTCGTGCTAATGTGCAGAATGGACACTTTGGTAATTGTTTTGGTAATGCATTTGGATTCATTATCCTTGTTATTTGTTATGGTAATTAATTTAATCCCAATTTAGTTGCTAATAATTGCCTGCAACTGTGTTTAAATATCAGTAATTACAGCAGAATATCATGTTAATAAATAGTCTTCCCTTCTGCCAACTTCCCTACTGAAGCAGGGTCTCGACCCGAAAACGTCACCTATTCCTTTTCTCCAGAGATGCCCTTCTGACCCCTTGAGTTATCTCCATTTTCTATTAATTTATTTTGATTGACTCCTGGGGTAATACTTTTGGAGTACTAGCATTCTGTTACTGGAGCAGTCGTGGAATTCAGAAGGATGAGAGGTGATCTTAGAGAAACATATACAATTCTTAATGGATTGGATAGGCTAGATGCAGGAAAAATGTTCCCCATGTTGGGGGAGGCCAGAACCAGGGGTCACAATTTAAGGATAAGGGGTCGGCCAATTAGGACTGAGATGAAGAAAAACTTTTTCACCCAGAGAGTTGGGAATCTGTGGAATTCTCTGCCACAGAAGGCAGGAGAGGCCGATGCACTGGATGTATTCAAGAGAGAGTTAGGTACACAAAATTGCTGGAGAAACTCAGCGGGTGCAGCAGCATCTATGGAGCGAAGGAAATAGGCGACGTTTCGGGCCGAAACCCTTCTTCAGACTGAAGAGAGAGTTAGATTTAGCTCTGAGGGCTAACGGCATCAAGGGATATGGGGAAAATGCAGGAACAGCGTACTGATTTCGACTGATCAGCCATGATCATATTGAATGGCGGTGCTGGCTCGAAGGACCGAATAGCCTACTACTGCACCTATTTTCCATGCTTCTATGTTTGCATGTGTGGAATCGGTGTCAGAGGTGTTTAGTGTAGTTTACGCCGGCTCGTAGAAGGAGCATCTCCACTGTGAGACACTTTCAGTGGTGGGAAAGAGGCAGCAGAGGGAAGGGTTTCTCACCAGTTTTCTTACATCCATCTCACCCCCTCAACAGCTTGGGTCCCTTAATACAGATGCAGGTTGGAAAAGGGCCCTCCGGCCCACCAAGGCCGCCCTGACAAACGATCATCTACACACAAGAACAATGCGCAATGGAGGACCCCGTTTGGGGGAACTGCAATGGGGGGGGGGGGGGGGGGGGGGGGGGGGGGGGTGGGGGGAGTGGGGAAGAACAAGAGGGACCTGGCCTGGCGCAGATGTGTTGTAACTTAGTTAGTGCCCTTTATGTGGTGACTATTTGCATACCTTGGGTATGCAAGCAGTGGATTTCGCTTTCATGTATTCATTCGTTCAACTCCGTACAGGCAGCATCCAGAGTGAGGCTGGAGCCCGGGTCTCTGGCGCTGTGAGGCAGCAAGCAGCTCTACCGCTGCGCCACCGCGTTTGATCTCATGACTGTAACAAATGAGTCAAATCCAATTGGGATTTAATTTTACGTTCGCTTTTTCAACAATTGACCCTGGATTGTGAAGAATCTGTTCTCGCTATCCTGGTGCCCAGCTGTGTATCAGCCAGGACTATGAAATGCAAAGCCTTGATCATTTGTCCAGCAGAATCTGTTGGGCAATGTCCTACAAATATTATCAAGGATTCCACTTGATGTGTTAGAGTCATTGAGTTTTCTTGCAAAGGTTTACTGCATCTGGTACGATACGATAGAACTTTATTCATCCCAGGTGTGGAACGGATCTGCCAACAGTCATAAAAACCCACAGAATACACAAAACACAAAATACATGGAACACAAAATTAAAGTGAGGAGTGGAAAGGCTTGGGGGGGATGTGCAAAGATGTGGAGGTGGGGGAAGGGTAGTCGGTCTCAGTCTACCCCACGGCAGAAGGGGGAGGAGTTGTACAGTTTGATAGACACAGGGAAGAAGGATCTCCTGTGGCGTTCTGTGCTGCATCTTGGTGGGACCAGTCTGTTGCTGAAGGTGCTCCTCAGGTTGACCAGTGTGTCATGAAGGTGGTGAGCTGTATTGTCCAAGGTGCTCCGCAGTTTGAGGAGCATCCTCCCCTCCAAGAGAATCCAACTCCACCCCCAGGACGGAGCCAGCCTTCCTGATGAGTTTGTTAATCCTGTTGGCGTCTGCAGCCTTCGCCCTGCTGCCCCAGCAGACAACAGCAAAGAAGATGGCACTTGCTAACACCGATTGGTAGAACATCTGCAGCATCTTACTGCAGATGTTGAAGGAGCGGAGTGGTCTCAAAAAGTACAGCCGGCTCCGTCCCTTCTTGTACAAGGCCTCAGCGTTCCTGGAACAGTCCGGTTTACTGTCCAGGTAAATTCCAAGGTATTTGTACTGTACATCCACACCATTGATGGAGACGGGGGACAGTGGTGTTCCTCTCCTCCTAAAGTCAACCACTAACTATTGCGAGTGCTAGTTTGTTGTAATTGTTGTCCTCCTTTGCTGGGTTCCTAATTTAACCCACTCTTCATACCTACCGTATACTTTCTCTTTCAATTTAATACCTGGAGTATTGTGTGCAATTTTGGTCCCATCATTTGAGGAAGGACAGTCTTGCTATTGACATCTGCAGTTGTACTTCTGTACAACTGCAGAACTCTTTGCTCCTATACTCAACTCGTCTTGTTGTGAAGGCCAGCATGCCATTCGCTTTCTTCACTGCCTGCTGTACCTGCATGCTTCCTTTCGTTGACTGATGAACAAGGACCCCCAGATCCCATTCTACTTCCCCTTTTCCCAACTTGACGCCATTTAGATAATAATCTTGCTTCCTGTTCTTGCCACCGAGGTGGATAACCTCACATTTATCCACATTAAACTGCATCTGCCATGCATCTGCCCACTCACCCAACTGTCCAAGTCGCCCTGCATTCTCATAGCATCCTCCTCACAGTTCACACTGCCACCCAGCTTTGTGCCATCTGTAAATTTGCTAATGTTACTTTCAATCCCTTCATCTAAATCATTAATATTGTGCGGTCCCAGCACCGAGGCTTGCGGTGCCCCTCTAGTCACTGCCTGCAATTCTGAAAGGGACCCATTATGGCCCAATTCTGCTCATATCACTTACGAACATGAACTTATTGAGATACATTTGCATTGAGGATTATGAATGATCTCTTTAACTATCTGTCACAGCCTGTCGTTTCTTTAACCCGCTAACCCATTTGCCTCGTCCGCTTTAGCTAAATCTCTCATCATCCCTCAATAATTTCCCTTATTTAAGTTGCAAATCAAAGGGGTTTTTTGAAGTAAATTCTATCACCACTTCCTGGGGAACTCTTTTTCTCTGAGATCATTTATTAAACCTGTCTTCATGCACACATAATCAAATTCAAAATAGCTTGTTCCTTGGTTTGTTCCTTAATGCAGTTCTCTGGGAAAGTATCCCAAATGTACTCCGTGCAGTAATTCCCTTGGCTATCATTTCCAATTTGATTAACTCAACCAACATGAAGATTAAAGTCACACATGATTAATCCACTACTCTTTTCACATATCTCCATTGCTTCCTGATTTATGCTCCTTTTAGGCTAATTTTAGTTTTGAGATGCAGCGCGGAAACAGGCCCTTCAGCCCACCGGGTCCGCGTCGACCAGCGATCCACCGCATGCGTGTGACCATCCTACACCCACTAGGGACAATGTTTACGTTTATACCAAGCCAATTAACCTACAAACCTGTAGGCCTTTGGTGTGTGGGAGGAAACAGAAGATCTCGGAGAAAACGTCATAGGGAGAACGTACAAACTCCGTACAGACAGCACCTGTAGTTGGGATTGAACCCGGGCCTCCAGGGCTGCATTCGCTGTAAGGCTGCAACTCTACCGCTGCGCCACCGTGACTACTATTTGGGGACTATAATTTATCATTTGATTTTGTTTTACCTCCGCTCAAGTGAACACCAGGTCCTTTTGGATCGGGAACTCTCCCTGGTGCAATTCACTTCTTATTATAGCAGTTTCACCGCTATCTTTTCCTCCCTGCCCTTCTTGAAAAGGTAAGTGCCACTGAATGCTTGGATGGAATATGGCACTGCACAGCACAAGAACAGGCCCTTCGGCCCGCAATGTCCGTGCCGAACACGATGCCAAGACCATCTCTTATCTCACCTGTGCATCATCCATGCCTCTCCCTTTCTTGCACCTCCACATGCTGATCCAAAAGATCCTAATTAGAATGCCTCTCTCTGCCTCCACCATCAACTCTGGCAGAATTTTTCCACACAAGGAGAGACACAAAATGCTGGAGTAACTCTTGAGAGACAGGCAGCATCTCTGGAGAGAAGGAACGGGTGACATTTCGGGTCCAGACCCTTCTTCAGGTCTCGACCCAAAACGTCACCCGTTCCTTCTCTCACGAGATGCTGCCTGATCGCGCTGAGTTACTCCAACTTTTTGTGTCTGTCTTCGGTTTAAACCCAGCATCTGCAGTTCCTTCTTGCAGCATTTTCCACACGCCCACCACCCTCCGTGGGGGAAAGGGGGTGAAAAAGTTGCCCCACAACCACAACCATCATGGTGGCGCAGCGGTAAAGTCACTGCCTTACAGCGAATGCAGCGCGGAGACCCGGGTTCGATCCCGACTACGGGTGCTTGTCTGTACGGCGTTTGTACGTTCTCCCCGTGACCTGCGTGGATTTTTTCCCAGATCTTCGGTTTCCTCCCACACTCCAAAGACGTACTGTTTATTGTTATAGACGTACTTGTTTGTAGGTTAATTGGCTTGGTAAATGTGAAAATTGTCCCTAGTGGGTGTAGAATGGTATTAATGTGCAGGGATCGCTGGTCGGCGCGGACCTGGTGGGCCAAAGAGCCTACTCCCGCGCTGTATCTCCAAACAAAACTAAACTAATCTCCACTAAACTTTACCCCTCTCACCTTTGAAGCTAAGACGTCTGGTATTTGATTTTTTTTTTTCCATCCACTGAATAAAGGTTGTGACAGTCCACACCATCCATGCCTCTGCTATTCACACCTACTTCTCTCCGGTCTCTCAGCAACCACTGATGTTCCAGAGAAACAATCCAAGTCAGTCCAACCCCTGGGAGAATCTGCAGAGGCTGGTTCTGAAGTTCCGTCTGTAACCCGGAAGGTCCACGCGTTGGTAAACACTCTGTTTAATAATTAAACGATACCAGCCCGTCGCTCACGTGCGCGAACACCAGTTCAACTCCAACTGCCAAATCTTTCGAATTCCAACTGCCTGACGCCCCCCCTCCCCTCTTGAGAGTTCGAGCCCGACCATCGAAGGTCCGAGCGACAAGTGGCTTGACACCAAGATGGCACCACAACAGACACAAAAAGCTGGAGTAACTCAGCGTGTCAGGCAGCATTGACGTAGAAAAGGAACAGCTGACTTTTCGGGTCAAGAGGCTGAAGAAGGGTCTCGACCCGAAACATCACCTATTCCTTTTCTCCGGAGATGCTGCCATAACCCGCTGAGTTACTCCAGCTTTTTGTGTCTATCTTCTGTCCAGCCTATCTCTGTTTCTAATGCGCCCTAATCCAGGCATCATTCAGTCTGAAGAAGGGTTTCGGCCCGAAACGTTGCCTATTTCCTTCGCTCCATAGATGCTGCTGCACCCGCTGAGTTTCTCCAGCATTTTTGTCTACCTTCGATTTTCGAGCATCTGCAGTCCCTTCTTAAACATCATTCTGATAATCCTCCTCTCCAAAGTTCTTAGCTTTGGCTGCCTTGTAGGCATGTGCAGGTCCTCTCCGCCAACGATCACCCCACTTGGACACATCCCGTGCATTTGGGAGACGGGTGGTATGGATTGCTGACAGTGGCAAGGCAGCAGCATCTTCTGCCATGTGGGAACTCCGATATCGGCTCTATTTCCCACATGGAAACTGTGTCGGGTTACGAATGGCTCTTGGTAATTGAACCCTAGTGTTACCTGGGGTGAACCTATACCGGTCATCACAAATCTATCATCATTGACTGTTATGAAGTGGAGTGAGGAAGTCCAAAGCTTTGTAACACCTTTTAAGTCCTGAAAGACTGACTTCTTATCCTTTGATAGGCACAACATGCTGGAGTAACTCAGCGGTACAGGCAGCATCTCTGGATAGAAGGAATGGGTGACATTTCGGGTCTTGTAGGGCCGAGATGGCCTGTGTCGAACAACTCTTTTCCCTTAGTCCCACCTGCCTGCACTCATACCATAACCCTCCATTCCCTTCTCATCCATATGCCTATCCAATTTATTTTTAAATGATACCAACGAACCTGCCTATCCAATTTATTTTTAAATCATACCAATGAACCTGCCTCCACTACTTCCACTGGAAGCTCATTCCACACCGCTACCACTCTCTGAGTAAAGAAGTTCCCCCTCATATTACCCCTAAACTTCTGTCCCTTAATTCTGAAGTCATGTCCTCTTGTTTGAATCTTCCCTATTCTCAAAGGGAAAAGCTTGTCCACATCAACTCTGTCTATCCCTCTCATCATTTTAAAGACCTCTATCAAGTCCCCCCTTAACCTTCTGCGCTCCAGAGAATAAAGACCTAATTTATTCAACCTATCTCTGTAACTTAGTTGTTGAAACCCAGGCAACATTCTAGTAAATCTCCTCTGTACTCTCTCTATTTTGTTGACATCCTTCCTATAATTGGGCGACCAAAATTGTACACCATACTCCAGATTTGGTCTCACCAATGCCTTGTACAATTTTAACATTACATCCCAGCTTCTATACTCAATGCTCTGATTTATAAAGGCTAGCATATCAAAAGCTTTCTTTACCACCCTATCTATACGAGATTCCACCTTCAAGGAACTATGCACGGTTATTCCCAGATCCCTCTGTTCAACTGTATTCTTCAATTCCCTACCATTTACCATGTACGTCCTATTTTGATTTGTCCTGCCAAGGTGTAGCACCTCACATTTATCAGCATTAAACTCCATCTGCCACCTTTCAGGCCATTCTTCCAAATGGCCTAAATCACTCTGTAGACTTTGGAAATCCTCTTCATTATCCACAACACCCCCTATCTTGGTATCATCTGCATACTTACTAATCCAATTTACCACACCTTCATCCAGATCATTGATGTACATGACAAACAACAAAGGACCCAACACAGATCCCTGAGGCACCCCACTAGTCACCTGCCTCCAACCCGATAAACAGCCATCCACCATTACCCTCTGGCTTCTCCCATTCAGCCACTGTTGAATCCATCTTGCTATTCCTGCATTTATACCCAACAGTTGAACCTTCTTAACCAACCTTCCATGAGGAACCTTGTCAAAGGCCTTACTAAAGTCCATATAGACAACATCCACTGCTTTACCCTCGTCAATTTCCCTAGTAACCTCTTCAAAAAATTCAAGAAGATTAGTCAAACATGACCTTCCAGGCACAAATCCACGTTGACTGTTCCTAATCAGACCCTGTTTATCTAGATGCTTATATATATTATCTCTAAGTATCTTTTCCATTAATTTGCCCACCACTGAAGTCAAACTAACAGGTCTATAATTGCTAGGTTTACTCTTAGAACCCTTTTTAAACAATGGAACAACATGCGCAGTACGCCAATCCTCGGGGACTATTCCCGTTTCTAATGACATTTGAAATATTTCTGTCATAGCCCCGGCTATTTCTACACTAACTTCCCTCAATGTCCTAGGGAATATCCTGTCAGGACCTGGAGACTTATCCACTTTTATATTTTTCAAAAGTGTCAGTACTTCTTTTACTTTGAACCTCATAGTATCCATAGCTACTCTACTAGTTTCCCTTACCTCACATAATTCAATATCCTTCTCCTTGGTGAATACCGAAGAAAAAAAATTGTTCAATATCTCCCCCATCTCTTTTGGCTCTGCAGATAACTGTCCGCTCTGTCTCTCCAATGGACCAATTTTATCCCTCCTTATCCTTTTGCTATTAATATAGCTGTAGAAACCCTTTGGATTTACTTTCACCTTACTTGCCAAAGCAACCTCATATCTTCTTTTAGCTTTTCTAATTTCTTTCTTAAGATTCTTTTTACATTCCTTATACTTCTCAAGCACCTCATTTACTTCATGCTGCCTATAATTATTGTAGATCTCCCTCTTTTTCCGAACAAGATGTCCAATTTCCCTTGAAAACCAGGGCTCTTTCCAATTTTTACTGTTTCCTTTCAACCGAACAGGAACATAAAGATTCTGTACTTAAAATTTCCCCTTTAAATGTCCTCCATTTCTCTTCTACATCTTTCCCATAAAACAAAATGTCCCAGTTCACTCCTTTTAAATCATCTCGCATCTCATCAAAGTTAGCCTTTCTCCAATCAAAAATCTCAACCCTAGGTCCAGTTCTGACCCTCTCCATAATTATATTGAAACTAATGGTATTGTGATCACTGGTCCCGAACTGTTCCCCAACGCATACCTCCGCCACCTGTCCCGTCTCATTTCCTAACAGGAGGTCCAGCACCATCCCCCTCTAGTAGGTACCTCTATGTATTGCTGCAAAAAACTATCCTGCACACATTTTACAAACTCCAACCCATCCAGCCCATTTACAGAATGTGTTTCCCAGTCTATGTGTGGAAAGTTGAAATCTTCCACAATCACTACCTTGTGCTTACTACTAATATCTGCTATCTCCTTACATATTTGCTCTTTCAATTCTCGTTCCCCGTTTGGCAGTCTATAATACCCAGCGTGGGGGAGGGGATGGGGAGGGAAGCGGTACAAAGTAGGACAGGAGTGGGGGGACTGCCGAGAACTAAGAAGGGCCCACAAATGGAATATGTTAAAAATGTTTTTTATTAAATTGAATACTTTGTGGCTTTGTTGGTGCCCTTCGTGTGGTGACTCTTGGCATACCCTGGGTGTAAAACTCACTGCTTCATGTGCAGTTTATTCTATTGATGCACTGATGCACAAGACTCAAATTTCCCCATCCCATTCAAATCAAAAGGGTTAATGGAAGATAGACACAGCATGTCGGAACAACTCAGCAGGGACGGGCAGCATCACTGGAGAGAAGGAATGGGTGGCGTTTTGGGTCAAGGCCCTTCTTCAGTGGAATGTCAAGAATTCCCTTGCTTAATTCATTCATTCATTCACTCAATCCATTCAATCATTCATTCATTCATTCATTCATTCATTTATTCAATCATTCATTCATTCATTCATACATGCATTCATTCATGCATTCAATCATACTACTTGAGCAGAGGAGGTTCCACCTACTTTTCCTTCTTCTTGAAGAACCATACAGAGAGAGTGGACATGGGCATTTAGGTGGTCTTTAAGTATGATGTTTCTCCTTAGCAAGGGAATTCTTGCCATCCACCTGAAGAAGGGTCTCAAACCAAAACGCCACCCATTCCTTCTCTCCAGAGATGCTGCCCATCCCTGTTGACTTACGCCAACATTTTGTGTCTACCTTCCTGCCATTGACCTTTTGATTTGAATGGGGTTGGGCAATTTTGGTCTTGTGCATCAAAAGAATAGACTGCTCTTGAAGCAGTGGGTTTTCTAGCCTAATGGGGATACAAAAGGGATAGGGATTAATTAGTAGTTGTTTCTTTTTCTAAGTAATTTATCCAATTTTCTTTGAAAGCTCTTGTTGCTTCTGCTGCCACTGTTCCTTCTATCCTTGCAGTCCAGATCATCACAAAACAATGTATTGAAAGAAAAAAAATAATAATAATTTCACTGCCTGATTCTTATGGCAAATGTTCAGGTTATTGATTTTCCTGTCGGTAGAAATAGTATTTGTATATTGACTGTATGTTAATCTCCTTTAGTCCCTCATTCTCTGGCAGACAAGCCCAGATTCTTCAGTCTTTCCACATTAGTTAATCTTGTTATTTGTCCTGAATTCCCTCTGTGTCCTTTCGACAATCTTTACATTCTTCCTAAAGTGTGGTGCCCAGAGTTGTTAAGTGCAGGTTAGAGATGGTCACCGTGGAAACAGGCCCTTCGGTCAAATGAGTCCACGTCGCCCTGTTTACTATCGTTCTCTACTTTTCCCCGCGTTCTCGTCCATTCTCTATGGAGGTATCTATGGAGGGAAATCTACAGAGGCCAATCGACCTACAAACCTGCACTGCGCTTTGGAATGTTGCAGTCACAGGGAGCACGTGCAAACTCCACATAGACGGCGCCCGAGGTCAAGGTGGAATAGTGAGCAATTTTGGGCACGGCATCTGAGGAAGGATGATCTTCCTGGCTCTGCAGAGGGTCCACGGAGGTTTACAATGAATGATCACAGGAATGAGTGGGTTAAGATTAGATAAGGGGTTGACGGCACTGGGCCTGTACTCGCTGGAGTTTAGAAGGATGGGGGGGGGGGGGGGGACCTCATTAAAACATACAGAAGAGTGAAAAGCCTGGACAGAGTGGATGTGGAGAGGATGTTTCCACTAGTGGGAGAATCTAGGACCACAGGTCATAGCCTCAGAATAAAAAGACCGTTATAAAGGAGATGATGAGGAATTTCTTTAGTCAGAGGGTGGATGAATTGTGGAATTCATTGCCATAGACAGCTGTGGAGGCCAAGTCAGTGGATATTTTTAAGGCAGAGATTGACAGATTCTTGATTAGTACAGGTGTTTGGGGTTATGGGGAGAAGGCAGGAGAATGGGGTTCAGAGGTAGAGATAGATCAGCCATGAATTAGATGTGGATGTGGCCCTTGTGGCTAAGGGGATCAGGGGGTATGGAGAGAAGGCAGGTACGGGATACTGAGTTGGATGATCAGCCATGATCATATTGAATGGCGGTGCAGGCTCAAAGGGCCTACTCCTGCACCTATTGTCTATGTTTCTATGTTTCTATGAATGAATGGTGGAGTAGACTTGATGGGCCGAATGGCCTACTTCTGCTCCTAGAACTTGTGAACAAGTCCACACCAACCATTGGTCACCTTGTTCACCCTAGTTCTGTTATACCACATTCTCACCCATTCGCGATATATCTGGCAGCATCTCTGGAGAAAAAGTGTGAAACGTGGGCTTGTCGTAGCTAGTCTTTTCCTGTTGTAGGTTGTCGCCAGGATGGCGTAGGTTGTCGCTGGTGCTGACATCGGTGAATTCCATTGTAGTCGCTGGCAGTCGCCTAAAAAATCGGTGGGCCGAAGGGCCTGTTTCCACGCTGTGTGTCTAATCTAAACTAAACTAAACCACTAGGTATGAAATAACTGCATAAGAATGGACTGCAGGTGCTGGTTTAGACCGAAGATAGACTTAAAGAGCTGCAGTAACTCAGTGGGACAGGCAGCATCTCTGGAGCGATGGAATGGGTGACGTTTCGGGTCGAGACCCTTCTTCTGACTGAAGAAGGGTCTGGACCTGAAACGTTGAGTCAAAAAGTTGATCAGACTGAAGAAGGGTCTCAACCCGAATCGTCACCCATTCCTTCTCTCCAGAGATGCTGTTTTCATCCTGCTGAGTTACTCCGGCATGTTGTGTCTATCTTCGGAACATACTTAAGATGCAGGCTGGTCATTTTTCATGCACATGCCGCCTTCATGAGCAGCTTCACCTTTGTGTCATATGATAGTTGAATGGACCTTCTGATGGGAATGTGTGTGCGGTTTGCCGATATTTTCTTGTTATTCAAAGTCATTTGGTTTTGTGCAAATGAAATGACAGCAATTTTGTACAATGCATCATACATTTCGGGCTAAGTGAAATGGAATGCAATCTCCCACTAAATGGGCAATAATATATTTAAGTGTTTTTCCTTCTGTAGTTTAGATCACTACTTAAGGCTTTCTCCTTATCTATTAGTGTTCGACTCATAACGTCTTCAGTTCTGATGCAAAATAGTGATATGTGCCTTGGTTGTGTATTTGTTATGGGTTCCTGGATGATATAATGAGTTATTTTGTAAGAATTTGCTTGTGATTGATGGTTGGTGTTAATGGCGCTGTGTGTTTCGTTGTAAAAGGCCTCGTCTGACGAATCCTTAATGATTGTTACCTTATTTGTCCTTGGAGTTCCCCAAATTTGAATGTCTTGCTGTTTAGTTTGTTGAGAGTATTTTTTTTTTGGACTTATTTTACCATTTCCTACATTGCTGTTTGAAGGCTGAAAAGAAAAATATGCTTCTTTTGACACTTCTGGGAACTAAAGCATTTTGAATGAGATGCAGCAGCAGAGACACCTTGACGTTGACCTTGACCTCACCGAGGTACGTTGTTGAGTAGAGTGACAGCTGCCGGAAAGAAGCTGTTCCTCGACCTGCTGGTTCGACAACGGAGAGACCTGTAGCGCCTCCCGGATGGTAGGTGGGTAAACAGTCCATGGTTGGGGTGAGAGCAGTCCTTGGCGATGCTGAGCGCCCTCCGCAGACGGCGCTTGCTTTGGACAGACTCAATGGAGGGGAGCATGGAACCGGTGATGCGTTGGGCAATTTTCACCACCCTCTGCAATGCCTTCCGGTCGGAGACGGAGCAGTTGCCATACCATACTGTGATGCAGTTGGTAAGGATGCTCTCGATGGTGCAGCAGTAGAAGTTCACCAGGATCTGAGGAGACAGATGGACCTACTTCAGTCTCCTCAGGAAGAAGAGACGCTGATGAGCCTTCTTGACCAGAGTAGAGGTATTGTGGGTCCAAGAGAGGTCATCGGAGATGTTGACTCCCAGGAACCTGAAGCTAGAAACACGTTCCACCTCCGTCCCGTTAATGTGGATGGGGGTGTGCGTGCCGCCTCTGGACTTCCTGAAGTCTACAATGAGCTCCTTGGTCTTCTTGGAGTTAAGGGCCAGGTTGTTGTCAGCGCACCATGCTGCTAAGTGCTGGACCTCCTCCCTGTAGGCCAGCTCATCGTTGTTGCTGATGAGGCCAATCACCGTTGTATCATCTGCATACTTGATGATGGTGTTAGTACCATGTACAGGTGTGCAATCATAGGTGAAGAGGGAGTAGAGGAGGGGGCTCAGCACACAGCCCTGAGGAACGCCGGTGTTCAGGGTGAGGGTTGAAGAGGTGTGCTTGTCTAACCTCACAGACTGGGGTCTGTTGGTTAGAAAGTCCAGTATCCAGTTGCAGAGGGAGGGGTCGATGCCCAGGTTACCGAGTTTGGTGATCAGTTTTGATGGTATAATGGTGTTGAATGCTGAGCTGTAATCGATGAACAGCATTCTTACGTAAGTGTACTTGAATCTAAAGATGCTTCTGTTGATTGGCTTGATAAAGAAAGATAAGACAGAATTATTGATGTAAAGGACCTGTCCCACTTAGGCGATTTTTTATTAGACGACTAGGTTGTCGCCACATGGTCGCCGGGGCATCGCATGTATGGTCGTGAGTCGTCTCCTCAGTCGCCCAAAGAGTTGTAGCGTTTTTCTGGTCGCCGCTGGATTTTGAAACTTTTTGGCGACAGTCGTTGACCGTGGGCTTATCGTAACTTGTCTTCTCCTGACGTAGGTGCTGTCGTAGTTTGGCGCCAGGATGGCGTAGGTTGGCGCCGGTGCTGACTTCGGTCAATTCCATTTTCGTAGTTGCCTAAAAGATTGTCTAAGTGGGACAGCCCCATAAAGCTAATACAGGAAGGAACCGCAGATGCTGGTTTCAAACGGAGACAGACACAAAATGCTGGAGTAACTCAGCGGGACAGGCAGCATCTCTGGAGAGATGGTGTGGGTGATGTTTCAGGTCACTCTTAAGGTGATTCTCAGTCTGAAGATGGGTCTCGACCCTAAAAGTCACCCATTCCTTCTCTCCAGAGATGCTGCCTGTCCCCCGCTGAGTTACTCCAGCATTTTGTGTCTACCTTTGTGTCTACCTGTGTAAACCAGCATGTGCAGTTCCTTCCTGTATTAGCTTTATGGGACTGTCCTTCCTACACACTAATATGTAATATATAGGAAGGAACTGATATATAGGAAGGAACTGCATGTTCCTCATTGGCACCTGATCATTCCCTATGGATTATAAGACATCGCACTTCTCGACATCCATATGAGATTATATTTGTGCGAATTGACTAATACATATTTTTCTGCGAACTTTTTATCTCATCTGCAATGACCAGCAATTAAATTTTCAGTAATTGGCTTAGTATATATAGTGGAAGTGAACAGGAACAACAGGAGTGTTGTCTGAGAAAACCAATTAAAAACAGTCTTTAAAAGACAAAGGATGCAGTCAACACATACTCATACTTATTTTATTAGCCAAGTATATTTTGCAACATAAAAGGAATTTGATTTGCCATACAGTCATTATACCAATAAAAAGCAACAGAACACACAAAATACATTTTAACATAAACATCCACCACAGTGACTCCTCCACATTCCTCACTGTGATGGAAGGCGAAAGAAAGTTCAATCTCTTCCCTTCTTTGTCCTCCAGCGGTCGGGGGCCTTGAGCCTTCTGTTGACGGGACGATCTTACTCCCCGAGCCGGCAGTGGGCCTCCTCGTCGAGGCGATCAAGCTCCTGCATCGGGGGGTGAATCTCAGCTCGCAGGGCGATTTACACCGGGTCGGGGCTAGTCGAATGTCATGCGGCTTTTGGAGCTTCCCGACGTCTGTCCCAACCTAGGACTGTGAGCCCTTGATGTTAAAGTCTGCAGGCCACGGTTGGAGCGTCGATACCAGGCAAGGAATCGGCTCCTTATGCTGTAAAGCACCATTCTGCTTTGGCATAGTGGACCTTTAAAATCCATGTAAATATTAAAAGCAGAGAAAAATACCCAGACAGTACAATGAAGCTGAAAAGCTCGATGTTATCGACTTGGCTTAGAAACCTCGCATATTTGTCGGGTTATTGGAAAATAAATCAATCCTCCTTTGCAGCTCCAAGTATGCAAATGGACATAGAAACATAGACGTGTGTTCAAGAAGGAACTGCAGATGCTGGAAAATCGAAGGTAAACAAAAAAGCTGGAGAAACTCAGCGGGGTGCAGCAGCATCTATGGAGCGAAGGAAATGGGCAACATTTCAGTGCCCCATTCCTGCTTTCTCCGCATGTCCCTTGATTCTTTGATTCCGTTGGCCCTAAGAGCTATCTCTCGAGGGCCTGTCCCACTTACGCAATTCATTTCGGCGAATTGCCGGCACCCGTCATAGTCGCAGCAGGTGGCCAAAAATTCTCAACATGTCGAAAATCCTGCGGCGACCAGAAAAAGGTACTCTTTGGGCGACTACTCACGGCCACGGCCATGCCTGTGTGGTCCTGTGTAGTCGCCCAAAGAGTCGTACCTTTTTCTGGTCGCCACTGGATTTTCAATGTTGAAAATTTTCAGCGACTTGCTGCGATTATGGCGGGTGCCGGCAAGTCGCTGAAAAAATAACGGAAGGGGAACAGGCCCATAACTCTCTCTTGAAACCATTCTGTGAATTAGCCTCCACTGCCTTCTGTGCAAGAGAATAGCACAACCTTAGGTACACAAAAAAGCTGGAGAAACTCAGCAGGTGCAGCAGCATCTATGGAGCGAAGGAAATAGGCAACGTTTCGGGCCGAAACCCTTCCGAAACGTTGCCTATTTCCTTCGCTCCATAGATGCTGCTGCACCCGCTGAGTTTCTCCAGCTTTTTTGTGTACCTTCGATTCTCCAGCATCTGCAGTTCCTTCTTAAACACAATAGCACAACCTTGATGGATAAACGTAGCAATTCAATCCATTACACTGACATTTCTATTAAAAAAAACCTGAGATGCTTGAAAGTTGAAATTGGAAAAAAACCCAGAAAATGCTGGAAGCACTCAGTAGATCAGGCATCACCTGAGAAAAAAGAAATAAAATTAGTATGTAGGAAGGAACTGCGGATGCTGGTTTAAATCCAAGATAGACACAAAAAACAGGCAGGATCTCTGGAGGAAAGGAATAGGTGACGTTTCGTGTCGTGACCCTACTTCAGAATTAATGTTTCACACGTTCACAAGTTATAGGAGTAGAATTAGGCCATTCGGCCCATCAAGTCTATTCCGCCAATCAATCATGACTGATCCCTGCCTCCTAATCCCATTTTCCTGCCTTCTCCCCACAACCCTTGACACCCGTACTAATCAAGAATTTGTCTATCTCTGCCTTAAACATATCCACTGGCTTGGTCTCCACACCCCTCTGTGGCAATGAGTTCCACAGATTAACTTCCCTCTGACTGGAGAAGTTCCTCCTCACCTCCTTTCTAAAAGAGTGTCCTTTATTTCTGAGGCTGTGACCTCTGGTCCTAGACTCTCCCACCAGTGGAAACATCCTCTCCACATCCACTCTATCTAGGCCTTTCATTATTCTGTAAGTTTCAATGAGGTCCCCCCTCAACCTTCTAAACTCCAGCGAGTAGAGGCCCAGTGCTGTCAAACGCTCATCATATGTTAACCCACTAATTCCTGGGATCATTCTTGTAAACCTCCTCTAGACCCTCTCCAGTCAGCAAATCCTTCCTCAGATATGGGGCCCAAATTTGCTCACAGTACTCTAAATCCTTCCTCGTAGGTATGGGGCCCAAATGATGTTGCTCACATCTGTCCACTGGCTAAATGCACAATTACTGACCAGCAGGCCATCTCGGCCCTACAAGAGCCTCAAATTTTTTTCCCCGTCCCACCTGGCTGCAGTCAAAGACTTCAGCAGCCTATCCAATTTATTTTTTCAATGACCTGCCTCCACCACTTCCACTGGGAGCTCTTCCACAACCTCAATGCTGCTCCCCCTCATTACCCCTAAACATTTCCCTTGAAGTCATGTCCTCTTGTTTGAATCTTTATTATTCAAAGGGAAACGCTTGTCCACATTATGCTGCACTTGAACTTGCAAACGCCACAATACTATTAAAAGCTACATTGCCAGGATATCTTTTAAAGCCTTCATAATCCTTGCACAATTTTGATCATGGAAGCTATTTGTGCCATTGTGATTTTAAACCACATATTACTAGGCTTTGTATCTTTGTATCTTTGAAATAACATGTTATGAACATGAAGTAACAGCTGGTAGAGCAGCTTCCTCATAGTGTTTGATCCTGACCTTGGATGCTGTCTGTGTGGAGTTTGCACGTTCTCCCTCTCTCAGCATGGGTTTCCTCCTGGGTGCTCCGGATTCCTCCCACATCCCAAAGACGTGCGGGTTTGCAGGTTAATCCGCCCTCTGTAAATTGCCCTGAGTGTGCAGGAAGTGGATGAGAAAGGTGAGATAAGCTGGAACTAATCTCATAGTCATAGAGTGATACAGTGTGGAAACAGGCCCTTCGGCCCAACTTGCCCACACCAGCCAACATGTCCCAGCTACACTAGTCCCACCTGCCTGCATTTGGTCCATATTGCTCCAAATCTGTCCTATCCATGTACCTGTCTAACTGTTCTTAAACGTTGGGATTGTCCCTGCCTCAACTACCTCCTCTGGCAGCTTGTTCCAGACACCCACCACCCTTTGTGTGAAAAGGTTACCCCTCAGATTCCTATTAAATCTTTCCCCCTTCACCTTAATGTAAACGGTTGAATGATGTTTGGTGTGCGCTGGGTGGACCGAAGGGAATGTTTCCATGCTGTATCTCGAAACTAAACTTAAAAGGAAATGCTACCATTATACCATCAGGTTAAATAAATATGTAGTTAGTGGAGGAACTCTGAATCGTGTGAGATTTTGCACGCAAAGCCAGCATACAATGAGGACATTTCTCATTCAAAGCTGACAAGCCTAGAGGAGATATCACACATGAGTCTGAAGATGAGTCCTGACCCACTAGATCACCGATCCAAGTTCTCTAGAGACGCTGTACGATCTCCTGAATTTTGTGTCTTTCCTCATGACAGTGGGGCAAATTAGTACACAAATGTTTACAAGTTCATAAGAAATGGCAGTAGGATTAGGCCATTCGGCCCATCTAGTCGACTCCGCCATTCAATCACGGCTGATCTATCTCTCCCTCCAAACCCCATTCTCCTGCCTTTTGTCCATATCATGTCAAGTCAAGTCAATTCAAGTTTATTTGTCACATACACATACGAGATGTGCAGTGAAATGAAAGTGGCAATGCTCGTGGACTTTTGTGCAAAAGACAAACAACAAAACAACCAAACAAATTATAAACACAATCATAACACACATATTCTTTTACATAATAAGAATTATTATGTAAAATTCTACATAATTTTGGGAATTGTTTTCTCCGGGTTTTCCTTGCAGCCGAGCTCCCTTTGTTGTTGCAGCAGCTTCTGTTGATCTCTGCTGGCCATGCTGGATCAGTAAGTACAGAGTTTAAAAAGTCTCCGTTTGCCCTGGAGTTTAGATTTAAGAGGGTTTCCCTGTCATACTTTGTTAGTACTAGGGAGTTAGAACTTAGAAATAAGTTAAAAAGGAACATAAAAGTTAAAAACACACACAATTTTCGCGGAGCTGCCACAACGGCGACTGGACAGGGCCGCGCCATTTTTTTTATTTATTTTTTTCCCCTGACACCTGTACTAGTCAAGAATCTGTCTGAAGAAAGGTCTTGACCCGAAACGTCACCTATTCCTTCGCTCCGTAGATGCTGCCTCACCCGCTGAGTTTCTCCAGCATTTTTGTCGACTTTGGATTTTTCCAGCATCTGCAGTTCTTTCTTAAACAAGAATCTATCTGTCTCTGCCTTAAAAATATCCACTGACTTGGCCTCCACTGTGTCTGTGGTAAAGAATTCCACAGATTCACCCCGCTCTGACGAAAGAAATTTCTCCTCATTTCCTTCCTAAAAGTTCTGTGAAAGGGCACATCCAGGATTTGCGCTGCCCCTCCCATTCCCACTCTGACCTTTCTGTACTGGGCGGCCTCCATTGCCAGAGTGAGGCCCAGCGCAAATTGCAGGAACAGCGCCTCATATTTTCGCTTTGGTAGTTTACACCCCAGTGGTATGAACATTGACTGCTCCAATTTTAGATAGCCCTTGCTTTCTCCCTCCTTCCCCTCCCCCTTCCCAATTGTCCCACGCCCTACTATCTCCGCCCACTTTCTTTCTTTCACCTCCGACATCAGTCTGAAGAAGGGTCTCGACCCGAAACGTCGCCAATTCCTTCTCTCCATAGACGCTGCCTCACCCGCTGAGTTTCTCCAGCATTTTATTGGTCCACCCAGGATTTCAGGATGTGTTTTTTGTATCTAAAATTGAGTCAGCTTCTCTTCAGCAAAATAGACAGCAGAATGATGTAGATGGAAGGGTAGCTAAAAAAAAAAGTCAGACGCCGGAAGTCTGAAATAAAAACACAAATGTTGGGAACACTAGGCAGGTCAAGCAGCATCATTGAAAGGTGAAGCAGAGTTAATGGTTTTTGTTGAAGATCCTTTTTCAGACAAAGACAATAAATCAATTAAGTAACTCGGACAAAATAAGGCACAGGAAATTTGCCTAAAGAGACCATACATCAAAGAAACATAGAAAATAGGTGCAGGAGTAGGCCATTCGGCCCCTCGAGCCAGCACTGCCATTCAATGTGATCATGGCTGATCATTCACAATCAGTATCCCGTTTCTGCCTTCTCCCCATACCCCTTGATTCCGTTTGCCCGAAGAGCTATATCCAACTCTCTCTTGAATACATCAAATGAATTGGCCTCCACTGCCTACTGTGGCAGACAATTCAGCAGATTTACAACTTTCTGAATGTAAAGGTATTTCCTCATCTCTATCATAGAAACACAGAAACATAGAAATTAGGTGCAGGAGTAGGCCATTCGGCCCTTCGAGCCTGCACCGCCATTCAATATGATCATGGCTGGTCATCCAACTCAGTATCCCGTACCTGCCTTCTCTCCATACCCTCTGATCCCCTGAGCCACAAGGGCCACATCTAACTCCCTCTTAAATATAGCCAATGAACTGGCCTCAACTACCCTCTGTGGCAGAGAGTTCCAGAGATTCACCACTCTCTGTGTGAAAAAAGTTGTTCTCATCTCGGTTTTAAAGGATTTTCCCCTTATCCTTAAGCTGTGACCCCTTGTCCTGGACTTCCCCAACATCGGGAACAATCTTCCTGCATCTAGCCTCTCCAACCCCTTAAGAATTTTGTAAGTTTCTATAAGATCCCCTCTCAATCTCCTAAATTCTAGAGAGTATAAACCAAGTCTATCCAGTCTTTCTTCATAAGACAGTCCTGACATCCCAGGAATCAATCTGGTGAACCTTCTCTGCACTCTCTCTATGGCAATAATGTCCTTCATCAGATTTGGAGACCAAAACTGTATGCAATACTCCAGGTGTGGTCTCACCAAGACCCTGTACAACTGCAGTAGAACCTCCCTGCTCCTATACTCAAATCCTTTTGCTATGAAAGCTAACATACCATTCACTTTCTTCACTGCCTGCTGCACCTGCATGCCTACTTTCAATGACTGGTGTACCATGACACCCAGGTCTCGCTGCATCTCCCCTTTTCCTAATTTCCTAAAAGGCCTACCCCTTATTCTTAAACTGTGGCCCCTGGTTCTGGACTCCCCCAAAATTGGGGAAAATTTTTCCCGCATCTAGCCTGTCCAATCCCTTAATAATCTTATATGTTTCGATAAGATCCCTTCTCATCCTTCTAAATTCCAGTGAATGCAATCCCAGTCGACCCATCAGGGAGAAAAGTGGTCAGATGGAGGATGTCGTGGGGAAATGTGAGGTAGGAAAAATAGAAAGAATGTAGTTAAAGCAGGTAATTAGGAAAATGGATACATAATGCTGGAGGTACTCAGCGGGACAGGCAGCATCTCTGTATAGAACCACTGCCCCGCTGACTTACTCCAATATTTTGGGTCTATCTTCAGTGTAAATAAGGATCTACAGTTCCTTCCTACGTAATTAGGCAAATTAACGAATATGAGCTATTAGACAATAGACAATAGGTGCAGGAGTAGGCCATTCGGCCCTTCAAGCCAGCACTGCCATTCAATGTGATCATGGCTGATCATCCCCAATCAGTACCCCATTCCTGCCTTCTCCCCATATCCCCTGACTCCGTTATTTTTAAGAGCCCTATCCAGTCTCTTATTATTGCAAAAGGTGTTTGAACATACAACATTCAGTTTACAGTTTAGTTTATTGCCACGTGCACCGAGGTACAGTGAAAGGCGTTTGTTGCGTGCTATCCAGTCAGCGGAAAGTCAATACATGATTACATTCGAGCCATTTACAGTGTACAGATATATGATGATACATGATGAGGGAATAACGTTTAGTGCAAGGTAAAGCAGCAAAGTCCGTCGGAGAGGTTGATCAAGGATAAACGGACTAACTCTACAGGGTCATTATTTATTATGTAAATGAATATGTGTGTTAGATAGTGTTTGTCTTTTTCAAAAGTCCGCAGCATTGCATTTCTCTGCACTTGTATGTGTGTGGACTTGACTTGACTTTCAGGTTGGGTCACCTAGATATAGTTCAGCACTGCTCTCTGCTTGTGGTGGGATGATTCAGTTGCCTGATAACAGCTGGGAAGAAACTGCTCCTGAATCTGAATATGGAGAACATAGGAAAGTACAGCGCAATAACAGTCCCTTCAGCCCACCTGCCCATGCCAAGATGAACTAGTCTCATCTCTCTGCACGTGATCTATATCCCTCCATTTCCTGGGTTGCCATACAAGAATGGGATGTCTTGATGTATTTTTTTTTTTTCTTCTTAAAGATACAGCGCTGGAACAGGCCCTTCGGCCCACCGAGTCTACACCGACCAGCGATCCCCGCACACTAACACTATCCCACACACACTAGGGAGAAATACACCAAGCCAATTAACCTACAAACCTGTACGTCTTTGGAGTGTGGGAGGAAACGGAAGATGTTTACACAAAATCATGAGCGGAATAGATTGGGTAGATGCGGTGAGTCTTTTACCCACAGTAGGGAAATCAAGGACCAGAGGACATAGGTTCAAGGTGATGGACAAAAGATTTAATAGGAATCCAAGAGGTATTTTTTTCACACAGTGGGTGGTGGGAGTATGGAACAAGCTGCCAGAGGTGGTAGTTGAGACTGGGTCGATCCCATCGTTTAAGAAAAGGTTGGACAGGTACATGGATAGGACAGGTTTGGAGGGTGATGGACCAAGCAGAGGCATGTGGGACTAGTGTCGCTGGGACATTCTTGGCCGGTGTGGGTGAGTTTGGCCAAAGGGCCCGTTTCCATACTGTTTCACTCTATGACTCTACCTTGGAGTAAACCCACGCAGGACACGGGGAGATCGTACAAACTCTGTGCAGACAGCATGTTTGCGGGCAATCTGTTGCAACCGTCTAGGGCTTTTTGGGTGCTTTTTTTTTTTAGGAGGAATACACTTTCAGAAAAGGTTCCTGATTCCTGGGGTGATGGAGTTGCCTTGCCAATAAAGACTGACGACGGTTGGGTTTGTATTCATTGGAGATGAATCAAATCATTGGACCAATGAATCATTGGACCAAATCTGGAGTATGGTGTACAATTTTGGTCACCCAATTATAGGAAGGATGTCAACAAAATAGAGAGAGTACAGAGGAGATGTACTAGAATGTTGCCTGGGTTTCAACAACTAAGTTACAGAGATAGGTTGAATAGGTTAGGTCTTTATTCTCTGGAGCGCAGAAGGTTAAGGGGGGACTTGATAGGGGTCTTTAAAATGATGAGAGAGATAGACAGAGTTGATGTGGCCAAGCTTTTCCCTTTGAGAATAGGGAAGATTCAAACAAGAGGACATGACTTCAGAATTAAGGGACAGAAGTTTAGGGGTAATATGAGGGGGAACTTCTTTACTCAGAGAGTGGTAGCAGTGTGGAATGACCTTCCACACTGGAAGTGGTGGAGGCAGGTTCATTGGTATAATTTAAAAATAAATTGGATAGGCATATGGATGAGACGGGAATGGAGGGTTATGGTATGAGTGCAGGCAGGTGGGACTAAGGGGAAAAAAAGTTGTTTGGCACGGACTTGTAGGGCCGGGATGGCCTGTTTCCGTGCTGTAATTGTTATATGGTTATATGTTTATTAAAATAACGAGAGGTGATCTTATTGAAAGGTAAGTTTTCGAAGAGGCTCTTCTTCTTATCGAGTCCCCACACAAGATTAGAAGTCGTGCAGCCAGAGCTGAACACACATCTAGGCATCTGCACGCAATGTTGTCTGTCTTGTCGCTTCTTGTGCGTGGTGGTGGAAAGACTGGTGGAAACAGGGCCGCGACGTGAATGCTCTTTCCTTGACCCCTCTGAAGAGGCTGGAGAACTAATTAGATTCTTAAATTCTTAAGGGATTGGACAGGCTAGATACAGGATAAATGTTCCCGGTGTCGGGAGAGTCCAGAACCAGGGGTCACAGTTTAAGAATGAGTAGGACATGTAAGGACTGAGATGAGGAAAAACGTTTTCATCCAGAGAGTTGTGAATCTGTGGAATTCTCTGCCACAGAAGGCAGTGGAGGCCAATTCACTGGAAGTTTTCAAGAGAGAGTTGTATATAGCTCTTAAGGCTAAGTGAATCAAGGGATATGGGGAAAAAGCAGGAACGGGGTACTGATTTTGGATGATCAGCCATGATCATATTGAATGGCGGTGCTGGCTTGAAGGGCCAAATGGCCGACTCCTGCACCTATTTTCTATGTTTCTATGTTTCTAAGTGGATAATGTGATGATAATTAATTTTTTACCGCTCATTCCTGGAGACTCTGGATCAGGGTAGCATAGTTTCAGAATAAGCAGTCACCCATTCATGATAGAAATTAGGAGGATGTATTCCTGCTGGGCATCGTGAATCTTTAGGGGCTGTCCCACTTGGGCGACCTAATTGGCGAGTTTAGAAGAGTTTAAGAGAGTTTGAAAAAAAGTCATGTTGAAGACCTCCTTCGACTAAGTAGAAGACCTTTGACCTCCTTCGACTATATTGAAGACCAGCTACGACTAGCTACGGGAAAATTGGACACCGAATAGTGGAGCATGAAGACAACCTCCCTTCGACCTCCCTTCGACGACGATGAAGACTATCTACGACTACCTTCGACTACCCTCGATTACCTACGACTAACATGCCGACCTACTACGATCTACTAAGATTAAACCTACGAGTAGAAAAAGTAATTTAAAAGTATTTTTTCCACGGCGACCTTTTTTTTACTCGCGGGCATTTATCAACGTTGAAAAATACGCCGCGACCTAGCTAAGGCCTCGAGTACACGGGGACCACTCCCGAGCATGAAGGAGAGTTACAAAGACCTCCTACGACCTCGTGTCGACCATGCTGCGAATATGAGTCGAGGGCAAACTCGCCAGAACTTGCGGATTAGGTCGCCCAAGTGGGACAGGCCCTTTTGGAGTTCTCTAACAAGGTATATTCTGGGCCGAGGTGGGTATCCATGGGTATCCAAAGATACTTGGACAGGTAGAAACATAGAAACATAGAATCACCGCCATTCATTGTGATCATGGCTGATCGTCCCCTATCAATAACCTGTGCTTGCCTTCTTATATCCCTTGACTCCACTAGCCCCTAGAGCTCTATCTAACTCTCTCTTAAATCCATCCCATGCCTGCCTTCTCCCCATATCCCTTGACTCCACTAGCCCCTAGCTCTATCTAACTCTCTCTTAAATCCATCCCGTGCCTGCTCTATCTAACTCTCTCTCTTAAATCCATCCAATTTCTTATCCAGGTACATGGCCGACATGGGCAAGTTGGGCCGAAGGGCCCATTTCTGTGCTCTAAGACTCTATGTTATTGATGACGGAATATTAAAGCCTCGAGGAGTACTTTGGCCAACTCTGGCTTTGTGACTTATGTTTACTTTAGTTTAGTTTAGCGATACAGCGCGGAAACAGGACCTTCGACCCCCACCGAGTCCGCCCCAACCAGCGATCCCCACACACCAATACTATTCTACACACACTAGGGACAATTTAACGTTTATTCCAAGCCAATTAATAACCTACAACCCTGTACGTCTTTGGAATGTGGGAGGAAACCAAAGATCGCGGAGAAATCCCACGAGGCCATGGGGAAAACGTACAAACTCCGTACAGCCAGCGCCCGTAGTCGGGATCGAACCCGGGCCTCTGGCGCTGTGAGCACTGCAAGGCAGCAACTCTATCGCTGCGCCACCGTGCTGCTATTGTGGAAGGCATGTACTTCACGTGCTGTAAAGTCCTAGGCAATATTAGGCAGTAGTTCACTGTTTTTTTTAAATTTCTGATTTATATTTGAGGACTATAAATTTTCACTGCGCATTATTTTATCCCCAGTTGCTTAATTGATGTGTTGTCTTTTAATGCTTATTTTAGTTGTCTTTTATGTCTACTAAGTGCACATAAAATTAAATTATGTGCCTATCCACCTGCACTTTAATTTTGCTGATAGTCTTGTAATTTAAGCTAATAATGAAACCTTTTATGCTGAGAAATTCTGGAGTCATTAAGCGACAGTTAGGTGGACTGGTGGTGTAAAGCACTTGCCGAATGTTTCGTCGCTCTCTGTTCTGACTTCCTTTCCAGAGGATGACAATTGATAAAGGAAAATGAGCAGCACTAAGAATGTTTTAAATTCCGTGCAGAATGCCTCCAGGAGGTTTTAGTCAGCTAATTCATCAGCTGTTTGCTGTTCATTTCTTTTCCAAATGCTGAACTGAATAGACCGGCTTTGTTCACCTGTCTATCACCAATTTGGGACGGCACGGCGTCGGAGTTGCTGCCTCCCGGCGCCAGAGACCCAGGTTCGATCCTGACCATGGACGCTGTCTGTGCAGAGTTTCATACGTTCTCCCTGGGACCGCGTGGGTTTCCTCCGGGTGCTCTGGTTTCCTCCCCACATTCCATAGAGGGGCGCAGGTCTGTAGGATAATTGTCGTCTGTGAATTTACCCTTGTGTGTAAGATTGCAGAGCATACAACTAGCGTAAGGGTGATCGATGGTCAGCGTGGACTTGGTGGGCTGAAGGGCCTGTTTCCACACTACTGTATCTCTAAGCTCTATCAGTGTTAGGAAACTGATTAATGCCAGTAATATTTGTCTCCAGTGCATATGTTAACTGCTGGAGATTATGAATTCTTCCTTCGCCTTGTGATTGATTAGTGGACAGTCTTTATACCCAGTGTTATCTTGATTGGTTTGTGAAAAACATCTCTAACATCTTCTGACCTACTGGAATGCAAGTTGATGTTCTTTTTAGTTTTTTTTAGTTTAGAGATAGAATGCGGAAAGAGTCCCATTCGGCCCACTGAGTCCGCACTGACCAGCGATCCCCGCACACTGACACTATCCTACACACGCTAGGGACAATTTATTTTGAGGGGGCTAGAATACATAAACAGGGATGTAATGCTGAGGCTCTATAACGACCGCAGACCGCATTAGGAATATTGTGAGCAGTTATGGACCCCATATCTGAGGAAGGATGTACTGGCTCTGGAGAGGGTCCAGAGGAGGTTTACGAGAATGATCCCTGGAATGATTGGGTTAAGGTACATTGATGAGCTTTTGACGGCACTGGGCCTGTACACGCTGGAGTTTAGAAGTATGAGGGGGCTGGGGACCTCATTGAAACTTACAGAATAGTGACAGGCCTGGATAGAGCAGTTGTGGAGAGGATGTTTCCACTGGAGGGAGAGTCTAGGACTAGAGGGCACAGCCTTATGAATAAATGGGTGCACTTAGGATGCACAAATCACATACAGTAAGTGAGGGGAAGTTCACACAAGGAGGTGTCCTGCACAATGAGTGCTAAGCGCTAGGCCTATGCTGCTAGGGGTAGTGATGGAGTTAGTTTCAGTTGTAGCTTGGGTTGCCAACTTTCTCACTCCCAAATAAGGGACAAAAGGTCAAAATACGAGACAAATTCCCGACGGCAATTCGTTGACCAACTCGGCCGTGGCTGGGTGAATGATGAGTTGGCCCGGGTGCTGGACTGCACACAAAGCCCAGCCAGCGGGCCAGCTGAGGAGTTTTGGCCCGGGCCTTGCGATCCAAAGTCCGGCACCCCATCCAACTCATGAACCAATGATTGGCCATGAGAAGGAGGGGTGGTGGTGGTGTCGGCGGTAAGCGAAGGCCCGAAGGTCGGACAGCTGGCCGACGGGGCCACGGGCGAGGCACTGCTGCTGCTGCTGCTGCTGCACTCCATGGGCTGCACTACGTCGGGACGGGTGAGGCGGGGCCGGACGCGGCGCTCCGACCCGACAGTCCCCTCGACCCGAGTGGTGGCAGTCAAATACGGGACAAGGGCGGTCAAACCAATTTAGCCAAATATACGGGATGTTCGGGCTAATACGGGACAGTTGGCGACCCTAGTTGTAGCATTCAAATTACAGGATGGATTACAGCTTGATGTTGGTGTGGACAGTGACCTTGTAGTGTTCTTCTACCCCATGGCCACTCTATAACTTGGTGTAAATGTTTGAGTGAAGATGGACACAAAAAGCTGGAGTAACTCAACGGGACAGGCAGCATCTCTGGAGAGAAGGAATGGATGACGTTTCGGGTCCTTCCGATGTAAATGTTAGAGCTCCTGTTTCAAACTCCAATGGATTAAATCCAAGTTTGAAACCTGCATTTTACAGGATGGTACGGGAGCGATACTGCCTCACAGCACCAGAGAACCAGGTTCAATCCTGACTACAGGTGCTGCAGGTGATGTCTGTACGGAGTTTGTACTTTCTCCCAAAGGTAGACACAAAATGCTGGAGTAACTCAGCGGGTGAGGCAGCATCTCTGGAGGGAAGGAATGGGCGAGATTTTGGGTCGAGACCCTTCTTCAGACTGATGTCAGGGCAGGGGGTGGGACAAAAATAGAATGTAGGCAGCTACGGTAAGACTGGTGGGAGAACTGGGAAGGGGGAGGGGATGGAGAGAGAGAGAAAGTAAGGGCTATCTGAAGTTAGAGGAGTCAATGTTCATACCGCCGGGGTGTAAACTACCCAAGCGAAATATGAGGTGCTGTTCCTCCAATTTACGCTGGGCCTCACTCTGACAATGGAGGAGGCCCAGGACAGGAAGGTCAGATTGGGAACGGGAGGGGGAGTTGAAATGCTGAGCCACCGGGAGATCAGGTAGGTTAAGACGGACTGTGCGGAGGTGTTCAGCGAAACGATGGCCGAGCCTGCGCTTGGTCTTGCCGATGTAGAGAAGTTGATGCCTGGAGCAGAGGATACAGTAGATGAGGTTGGAGGAGGTGCAAGTGAACCTGCAGTAGATGAGGTACTTTCTCCCTGTGACTGTGTGGGATTTCTCTGGGAGCTCTGGTTTCCTCCCACACTCCAATGATGCAGAGGTTTTGTAGGTCAATTTGATTTCAGTGAAATTGTAAATTCTCCCTAGGGCAGTTTCAGTGGTGCGGGGACCGCTGGTCGGCGCGGACTCAGTGGGCCGAAGGGCCTGTTTCTGCACTGCATCTCTGCATCTGAAAAGTGAAAACTAAAAACTAAATAGAAAATGACGAGTGTGTTTCTATTGAAGCATTCAAATATTCTGAAAAACCTTGATCCAGTCAACCCGTCTCCAAAGAGAATCGGAGTGATGTCCGACAGTTTTTTTATGTGAAGAGTCTTAAGATAAAAGAAGAAAGCTGTAAAAAATCCAGCAGATCTGGGAGCATTTTGGTTGTAGAGAGGGAGGGTGGAACTTCTGTCTTTTATGAGTATTTGACGACGTCTTTGATTTTTTGTACATGCGTGAGTTAACAGCGAAACACCAAAGTTATGATTCATTCAAATCCACTCCGGGGGCAACAGCCTTTGCAGGCTTCTCCGACTAATGTTTCCTTGTGAAGGTTCTTGAAAGTGTTACACTTAATCAGCCCAAAAGCAGTGTTGTAATGGGGTACCGCACTATCGGGCAAATGTACGAAACGTTGTACTCTTTACCCTTTATCTGTGCTTGTATTTGAGGAAGGACTTTCTTGTTATTGAGGGAGTGCAGCGTAGGTTTACAAGGTTAATTCCAGCGATGGTGGGTCTGTCATATGCTGAGAGAATGGAATGGCTGGGCTTGTATACTCTGGAGTTTAGAAGGATGAGAGGGGATCTTATTGAAACATATAAGATTATTACGGGTTTGGACACGCTAGAGGCAGGAAACATGTTCCCGATGTTGGGGGATTCGAGAACCAGGGTCCACAGTTTAAGAATAAGAGGTAAGCCATTTAGAACGGAGACGAGGAAACACTTTTTCACACAGAGAGTTGTGAGTGTGGAATTCTCTGCCTCAGAGGGCGGTGGAGGCCGGTTCTCTGGATACTTTCAAGAGAGAGCTAGATAGGGCACTTAAAGATAGCGGAGTCAGGGGATATGGGGAGAAGGCAGGAACGGGGTACTGATTGGGGATGATCAGCCATGATCACATTGAATGGCGGTGCTAGCTCGAAGGGTCAAATGGCCTATTCCTGCACCTATTGTCTATTGGCTTGATTGTATTCATGTCTAAGAAGGAACTGCAGATGCTTGTTTAAACCGAAGGTAGACTCAAAAAGCTGGTTGTAACTCAGCAGGTCAGGCCAGGCAGCATCTCTGGAGAACATGGATAGCCGAAGGATCTTGAAGAAGGGTCTCGACCTAAAACGTCACCTATTCCTTTTCTCCAGAGATGCTGCCTGACCCGCTGAGTGACTCCAGCTATTTATGTCTATCTTTAGTGCAGGGACATAGTTCCTTGAAGGTGGCATCACAGGTAGATGGGGTGGTCAAAAAGACCTTTTGGCACATTGACCTTCATCAGGCAGAGTATTGAGTATAGACGTCGGGAGGTCATGTTGCAGTCTATCTTTTGCCTCAATCTTTGATTGTATTCACATATAATCTTTGACTGGATAGCTTGCAAGCGAAAGCTGTTTACTCTACCTCAGTACATATGACGAGAATAAACTAAATTAAAAAACACTAATAATAAACTAATTAAGCCATAATTGCTGGTAGACAAAAATGCTGGAGAAACTCAGCGGGTGAGGCAGCATCTATGGAGGGAAGGAAATAGGCAACGTTTTCAGGTCGAAACCCTTTTTCACTCGCATGTTGCATTGGTGGTTCAGTGGTAGAATTCTCGCCTGTTGCATAGATGCTGCCTCACCTGCTGGGTTTCTCCAGCATTTTTGTCTCCCTTTGATTTTCCAGCATCTGCAGTTCCTTCTTAAACAAGCTGACTGGCAGATTATCTGCCCCCAAATATTCCTTTTATTCATGTGTATTTTAATCACCTCATATTTAAGGGTGGCATGGTGGCGCAACAGTAGTGTTGCTGCCTTACAGTGCCAGAGACCCGGGTTCAATCCTGACTATGGGTGTTATCTGCACGGAGTTTGTACATTCTATCACAATGTTTTTTTAACTGCCTTGTTATTTTTTGCATATCTTTAATTCAGAGTTCGTTATCTCACCACATCACCGTCTATATCCCTTATACCCTAACCAGTCTGAAGAAGTGTCTCGACCCGAAACGTCACCCATTCCTTCTCTCCAGAGATGCTGCCAGTCCCGCTGAGCTACTCCAGCTTTTTGCGCCTATCTTTGGTTTAAACCAGCACCTGCAGTTCCTTCCTACAACAAAACACTCTTGGCTAATCCTGCATTCCGTGTTCTTAACAATGTGAGGTGTGTGCATCTGTGCTTCCGTATCTGCCTCAGCTTCTTGCCATATGTGATAAAGGTTTAAATAAATCACCTTAATATACAAAGCAACTCATGGGGTCAATTCCTCATCATCGTGGAACAAGTTAAATCAACCATCTTGTGTCCCCTTGTGTGGCCTGAATGTGAAGAAGTGAAGCGTGTTTGTAAGTGGAAATTACTTCACAATAGACATAGAAATCTGTTCTGAATAGCAATGAGAATGTTCCTGGCAGCAGACGTGTATTTGCATCGGAAAGCCTTTGAGCTTCTCTACTATTTAAACAGACTGCATTATATTAAACCAAAGCTGTAGTTTTCATTTCTTTCTTTAGTCTCACTGTGCCTTGGGAAGGTTGAATGATCGCAGAGAAGGTAATCTCCAGGAGTACTGGTGTGTTTGGGATGTGATTTACCACACTGTGTAATTTCACCTGACATCTGTACTCCTCAGTCAGATCGAGGGGAGTTTCCCCCGCCATGTAACCCCGTGCTCCCTGCTCCATAGTCGGATAGTCATTGACTAAACCGTCTCCCCCACCCCCAGCAGGACCAAAAACAAGGCCTGTCAAAGCGAGCCAACGGCCGTCCACACTTTAGTAGAGGTTGCGATCACTGTTGTACACAGCATTGTAAGGCACCGTGCCCGTTGATGTTTTCAACGACGATGATGATGATGTACTCCTAACGGAGCGGCGAGGAGGCGCAGCGGTAGAGTTGCAGCCTTACAGCGACAAAGACCCGGGTTCGATCCTGACCACGTGTGCTGCCTGCACAGAGTTTGTACGTTCTCCCTGTGACCTGCGTGGGTTTTCTCCGGGTGCTCCAGTTCCTTCCCACACTCCAAAGACGTACAGTTTTGTGGGTTAATTGGCTTTGGTTAAATTGCAAATTATCCCCAGTGTGTGCAGGATAGTATTAGTGCAGGGAATGATCGCTGGTTGGCATGGGCTCGATGGGCCGAAGAGTCTGTTTCCACACTGTATCTCTAAACTAAACTAAACTAAACTAAACTAAAAACTAAATGATAAAGCATTTGATCAGCAGACAGTCGTGGAGGCCAAGTCATTGACTATTTTTAAGACAGAGATAGATATATTCTTGATTAGTACGGGTGTCATGGTTTATGGGGAGAAGGCAGGAGAATGGGGTTAGGAGGGAGAGATAGATCAGCCATGATTGAATGGCGGAGTAGACTAGACGGGTTGAATGGCCTAATTCTGCTCTTATTATTTCATACTTAGAAACATAGAAACATAGACATGGAAAATAGGTGCAGGAGGAGGCCATTTGGCCCTTCGAGCCTGCCATTCATTGTGATCATGGCTGATCATCCACAATCAGTATCCCAAGCCTTATCTCCCCATATCCCTTGATTCCACTAGCCCCTAGAGCTCTATCTAACTCTCTTTTAAATTCATCCAGTGAATTAGCCTCCACTGCCCTCTGTGCCAGAGAATTCCACAAATTCACAACTCTCTGGGTGAAAACATTTTTACTCATCACAGTTTTAAATGGCCGCCCCTTTATTCTTGGACTGTGGCCCCTGGTTCTGGCCTCGCCCAAGAATATTTTCCTGCATCTAGCTTGTCCAGTCCTTTTATAATTTTATATGTTTCAATGAGATCTCCTCTCATCCTTCTAAATTCCAGTGAATACAAACCCAGTCTTTCCAATCTTTCCTCATATGACAGTCCCGCCACCCCGGGGATCAATCTCGTGAACTTCACACTTAAATTCACGCCATAAAAAGTTAAAGAGGAAATCTAATGTACATTGACATTATACACCTATGGACGGCACGGTGGCGCAGCGGTAGAGTTGCTGCCTTACAGCACTTGAAGCACCAGAGACCCGGGTTCGATCCCGACCACGGGTGCTGTCTGCATGGAGTTCGTACGTTCCCTCCGAGATCTTCGGTTTCCTCCCACGCTCCAAAGACGTACAGCTTTGCAGGTTAATTGGCTTGGTGGAAGTGTAATATTGCCCCAAGTGTGTGCAGGATAGTGTTAAGGGCCTGTCCCACTTTCACGACCTAATTCACGATCTCTGCTGAGTTTGCCCTTGACTCATACTCGCAGCATGGTCGTCACGAGGTCGTAGGAGGTCGTAGCAGGCCGTGATGCTAGTCGTACTTACTCGTGACATCAAGTAGGTCAGGGCGTTTTTTCTAGCCTGATGAAAAATGTCCACGAGTGAAAAAGGCCGTGAATTAGGTCGTGAAAGTGGGACTGGCCCTTTAATGTGCGAGAGATCGCTGGTTGGTGCTGACTCGTTGGGCTGAATGGCCTGTTTCCGCGCTGTATCCCTAAACTAAACTAAATTCACCAGGGATGGAGTCAACTATTATCCCAATGATTAATGTATTGGATAAATCACTCGCAGTGATTAAGTCAAGTTCCATATTGTGGGCATCTTATTCCAGGCCTTGACACAGCTTTGAAAAGCTTGACAAGGATTTGGAATGGTAGTCCTTTGTTTATGAGTTTACACTAGCAGCCCACTGTTGAGTCAGTGGCTTTATGTCAAATTAAGCTATCGACTAGGACGGCATGCTGTGATGCTGCTGACAGTATTAGTCGTTCTGAGCTGGGTGGGTGAGAGAACTGAATAATATTTCTCGGAACGAAGACAAAACTCAAACGTTAACATGTATAGCTGTGTCCTCAGGGTGGTAGCTGAATCTGATTTGTTGAAAGATGCCCCAACCCTCCTGGTATTCCCCGCGGCAGCTGAACTAATTGGCATCACAGTGTCTTTATTGCTTCAATCTGGGGAATAGAAAATAGCAGATACACCAAGCAACTGTTTACACAAGAAAACATGTGGGTCACCTAGTTCCACGATACCACTGACTGTATGAAATTCCGTTTCTACTGTTGTGCCATCTTATTATTTTGAGATGTTGGGGGCCTGTCCCACTTAGGTGATTTTTTAGGCGACTACAGGGGTTTAGGGTTAATATGAGGGGGAACTTCTTTACTCAGAGAGTGGTAGCGGTGTGGAATGAGCTTCCAGTGGAAGTGGTGGAGGCAGGTTCATTGGTATTATTTAAAAATAAATTGGATAGGCATATGGATGAGAAGGGAATGGAGGGTTATGGTATGAGTGCAGGCAGGTGGGACTAAGGGGAAAAAAATTTGTTCGGCACGGACTTGTTATATGGTTACAGACGACTAGTCTGTCGCCACATGGTCACCAGGGTGTCGCCTGTATGGTCGTGAGTTGTCTCCTCTGTCACCCAAAGAGTCGTAGCATCTTCCTGGTCGCCGCTGGATTTTCAACATGATCAAACATTTTCGGCGACAGTGGGTTTGGCGCCAATGAGCGTGGCTTGACTTCTCCTGACGTGGGTGCTGCCGTAGGTTGTCGCCAGGTGATGTAGGTTGTCGCCGGTGCTGACTTTGATGAATACCATTGGCGACTACCTACGTCAACCAGCGACACGCACCGGTGTCTGAATTGTTGTCTTCAGTTGTCGCCATCAGGGTCGTTGCTTGTCGTAGCTTCTCAACGTAGGTTGTCGCCTGTGTGGTCGTAGGTTCTAGAAGTTCTAGAACAACTCCTATTCTACAACATTCCACTCCAATAGCTTGTGAAACTTGTGAACAACGCACTTTTCATCCCAAATGAACTTTGTTGCATGAGCTGCTTTCTGTGTTGGAGGCGCACATAATGATGTCATTCATAGTTCAACACTCACTCAGAGCGTAAAGGGCCTGTCCCACAGCTGCGTCAATTGCGCGTCACGCAGATGGTGCGCGAAGATTTTGTACATCCCAAAATCCTGAGGCACCGCGCGCGACCGTGCGTCACTGCCTACCTCACCATAACACACCATGCGAGCGTAATGCGCACCATGAGCGCGTAATGCGCACCACGCGCGTATCGCGTGCGTCGTGATGCATAAATGATGTCGCGTAAATTACGCGCTAATGACGCCCAAGTGGGACAGGCCCTTAACAGTGCAAGTTATTGAAGTCCCAGACTTGACCATTAACCTCTGCATGCACTGCACCAGTGCAGAGCCCAAAACCACAGTGTAAATTTGTACAAGACTAGTTTTTAGTGACGCAAATACTGTGAGATTGACTATCACTCAATGTCCAAACCATGGGCCAAAACACAAAACCAGGTTCCAGACACAAAATGGTGGAGTAATTCAGCAGGACAGGCGGCATCTCTGGATAGAAGGAATGGGTGACGTTTCGGGCCGAGACCCTTCATCAGAGATCTTCTGAAGAAGGGTCTTAACCCGAAACGTCACCCATTCCCACTCTCCAGAGATGATGCCTGTCCCGCTGAATTACTCCACCATTTTGTGTCTATGTTCATGGTGTAAACCAGCATCTGCAGCTCCTTCCAAAACAGATTGTGATGTGGCATGCAGCCACCAAGTTGGAGCTCTACAAGAGGCACAAAGATCCCAGCCATCAATCTTCCAATGAATATCTTGAAAGCATAGGTGAAAGCAGGCAGTGAAGAAAACAAATGGCATGTTGGCCTTTATAACAAGAGGAGTTGAGTATAGGAGCAAAGAGATCCTTCTGCAGTTCTATAGGGGCTGAGTGAGACCACACCTGGAGTATTGTGTGCAGTTTTGGTCCCTTAATTTGAGGAAGGACATTCTTGCTATTGAGGGAGGGCGGCGTAGGTTTTACAAGGTTAATTCCCGGGATGGCGGGAATGATATATGCTGAGAGAATGGAGCAGCTGGGCTTGTATACTGTGGTTTAGAAAGATGAGAGGGAATCTTATTGAAACATATAAGATTATTAAGGGTTTGGACACGCTGGAGGCAGGAAACATGTTCTTGATGTTGGGGGAGTCCAGAACCAGGAGCCACAGTTTAGGAAATAGGGCTCTTAAAGATTACGGAGTCAGGGGATATGGGGAGAAGGCAGGAACGGGGTATTGATTGGGGATGATCAGCCATGATCACATTGAATGGAGGTGCCTCCTCCTGCACCTGTTGTCTATTGTCTATTGTCTGTAGGTTAGTCTCATCTCATTGATTGTAATCATGTATAGTCTTTTCACAGACTAGGTAGCTCGCAACAAAAAAGCTTTTCACTAAAGCTCCTTACACGTGACAATAATAAACTAAACTAGAACTCAACTAAACTCATCCTGAAGTTATTTTACCATTATTAACGTAGCGTTTCTCATGGTATAATTTTGCTGACCATTCAAGACGGTTGCACTGGAGTGAATGGCTGCGATTCCATCATATAGAGCAGCAAGCAGTATGAGCAGGCCCTTCAGCCCAAATCATCTATGTCCTTCCTCTAACATCCTAGAATCATCTATATCAAGATGTCCTTCCAAACTAATCCCACTTGCCTGCAGCATATCCATTCCCCTCTATACCTATTCCTATTCATGTACTTGTCGACATGTACATGTTGTTATCAAACCTGCCTCCATCCACTATGTCATCCGCCGGCTCAGTCAAAATACCCACGGCCTTCTGGTTGGAAAAGTTGCCTCTCGGGTTCCTATTAACTCTCACTTTAAAAGTATGTCCTCGTGTTATTGATTCCCACCTGTCTATGAGCCTCATGATTCGATACACCTCTCTATAAGATCATCCTTTATCCTCTTGAGCTCCAAGAAAAAATACCCAGCCTGACCAATCTCTCCCGATAGTTCAGACCCATGAGTCCTGGCAACATCCTGATAATTCACCATGCGTAAGGAACTGCAGATGCTGGTTTAAACCGAAGATCGACACAAAAGGCTGGAGTAACTCTGCGGGACAGGCGGCATCTCTGGTGAGAAGGAATGGGAGACATGTCGGGTCTGCACAAGGGTCTTTCATTCCTTCTCTCCGGAGATGCTGCCTGTCCCGCGGAGTTGCTCCAGTGTTTTGTGTCTATCTTCTGATAAATCATCTTCTCTCAACTCTTTCCAGCTTAATGACGTTCTTCCCATAGCCACGTGATCAAAGATAATGGTAGGGTGACCAAGACTTTTATGTTAGTCCACCTGGCCTGCTGGTAGATCAACACAAATAGCTGGAGTAACTCAGCGGGGCAGGTCTCGACTCGAAACGTCACCCATTCCTTCCCCCCAGAGATGCTGCCTGTCCCGCTGAGTTACCCCAGCGTTTTGTGTCTTTCTTCGGTATGAATTAGCATCTGTAGTTGGGTAAATAACGAAACAAACATCCAATGTCAATTTAGTAGCTTTGACAGATGAGCCAAATTGCCTCAAGAAATTGATTGCATTTGTAATTTTTGGACAGTTTGCATGGTCTGCAGCAAACTGCTTCGTGGAAGTTCCAAATCAATGATGCATATTTTATAGACTTTTACAATATCTTTCCAAAATGTCTGTGTAATTTTAAGTGCGAAGTTATACAACATATATATATACATTAACAGCAATGTTTGCATCGAACATTCAGATTGTTTAACAGATGGTAGGCAGCAGAAATCTATGCATTGCTGAAAAAATGTTCACTGGTACTCCCCACGACCGGTCAGCACGGTGGCGCAGAGCAGAGTTACTGTCTCACAGCGCTTGCAGCGCCAAAGACCCGGGTTCGATCCTGACTACGGGTGCTGTCTGAACGGAGTTTGTACGTCCTCCCCATGACAATAGAAAATAGGTGCAGGAGTAGGCCATTTGGCCCTTTGAGCCAGCACCGCCATTCAATGTGATCATGGCTGATCATCTCCAATCATGACCATGTGGGTTTTCTCCGAGATCTTCGGTTTTCTCCCACGCTCCAAAGACGTACAGTTTTGTAGGCTGATTGGTTTGGGTTTGTATATTTGGTATAAGTGTAAATCGCCCCTAGCCTGCATGTTTGTGTTAATGTGCGGGGATCGCTGGCCAGTGCGGACTCAATTGGCCGAAGGGCCTGTTTCTGCGCTCTATCTGTAAACTAAACTAAACTAAAAGTAGACAAAAAATGCTGGAGAAACTCAGTGGGTGAGGCAGCATCTATGGAGAGAAGGAATAGGCGACATTTCGTGTCGAGACCATTCCCTTCTTCTCTCCTTCTCTCCGTAGGTGCTGCCTCACCCTCTGAGTTTCTCCAGCATTTTTTGTCTACTTTCTATTTTTCCAGCATCTGCAGATCATTCTTAAACTAAACTAAAATCAGTTGACTGGACGATAGGATGGACACTGTCCTTGTTGGTGTGTAGTTCCTCACCTAGCCATTTGGTTATGTAGTCTTCTAGAGAGTGGGCAGGCCCTTAATTTAGTAGTTTAGTTTAGTTTAGAGATACAGTTTGGAAACAGGCCCATTGGCCGACGACTCCGCGCTGACCAGCGATCCCCGCACATTAACACTGTCCTACACACACTGGGGACGATTTTACATTTACCAAGCCAATTAACCTACAAACCTGCACGTCTTTTGAGTGTGGGAGGAAACCGAAGATCTCGGAGAAAACCCGCGTGGGTCACGGGAGAACGACCAAACTCCGCACAGACAAGCACCCGTAGTCAGGATGGAACCCGGGTCCCTGGCGCTGTGAGGCAGCAACTCTACCGCTGCGCCACCGTGCCGCCCTTATCATGTTCTGATTTATGGACTCAAAACGTAACCTTGTAATTGTATGTCTTTCAGTGTAAGATCTTGGAGCACCATTGCTAACACACACATTAAAATAGTGCCAAATTTTAATTGAAGTGGACACTTTGCTGTTTTTTTTTATAGCAAAGATGGTTTAAAATAGCCATTTTGTTAGAACAAAGTTGAGTGACATTTTGTGGTGTTAATGGGGAATTTTAAGTGTGAATGTATGAGCATAGATTTCCGTTTAACAGCCTGGCCATAAAACAAATGTTGCAAATTACTTTCACATTATGGAACCTATCATGATTTTATATGGAATTAAAATGAGGTTGCCCTACTACAGGATGAACTACATTTAGCGGCAGCATTCTACTAGAGGGAGCACCTGAAGTCTTCCAGTGTTTAGTTCAGCTTAATTTAGAGCTTCAGCACGGAGACGGGCCCTTCGGCCCACCGAATCCAGTGATCGCATTAACACTACCCTACACACACACACCAGGGACAATTTAAATTCATACCAAGCAAATTAACCTACAAACCTGTACGCCTTTGGAGTGTGGGAGGAAACCACAGATCTTGAGGAAAAAACGGTGGCGCAGCGGTAGAGTTGCTTCCTTACAGCGCTTGCAGCGCCAGAGATCCGGGTTCGATCCTGACTACGGATGTTGTCTGTACGTTGGAGTTTGTACGTTTGTACGTTCTCCCCGTGACCTGCGTGGGTTTTCTCCAAGATCTTTGGTTTGCTCCCACATTCCAAAGACGTACAGGTTTGTAGGTTAGTTGGATTGGGTTGGTATGAGTGTAAATTGTCCCTGGTGTGTGTAGACTTGTGTTAATGTGCGGGGATCGCTGGTCGGTGCTGACTCCGTGGGCCAAGGGGCCTGTATCCACGCTGTATCTCTAAACTGAACTAAAATAAATTAAAACCCACATGGTCAAGTGGAGAACGTACTAACTCCATACAGACAGGTCTCTGGCACTGCAAGCGGAGTAAGGCAGCAACTCTACCGCTGCGCCACCGTGACCGCCCATGCACGTTGTGTTAATAGCAGATGCAGTTGGTCTTTGTTGGAATTATAGTTGTACACGCAGGAAACAGGCCCTTTGAACCGATACAAACTAAGATGCCCCATCTAAACCATGTCTGGCTCATATCCCCCAACCTTTCTGCTCCATGTACCTGTTCGTCTGAAGAAGGGTCTCGACCCGAAACGTCACCTACTCCTTCGCTCCATAGATGCCGCCTCACCCGCTGAGTTTCTACAACATTTTTGTCTACCTTCAATTTTTCCAGCATCTGCAGTTCCTCCTTAAACATGTACCTGTCCAAGTGTCTTTTAAATGCTGTCATAGTACCAGACCTGCCAACATTGGGTGAGAGTTGAGAGTGAGAAATCTGGACCCACCCTACGACAATGTCTATGACAAGCTATCATCTAGTCGATGTCAAGCTACGGTAAGCTGCGTTGACCGGCGACACAATTCCTCGTGAATTGGGACGTCCACCTACGACCACCTCCTCCTATGACAACCTACGATACGGCGTCGGGGAGCTCTATTACGCCCGTTTTACTTTGGATCGATTGTTGTCGGTAGATGCTCATGCATGTGCGCGATGGGCTTAAGCCAATCAAATTGTTCGTTCTTTACGGGGAAACCCGCCGACAGAAAATTATTCTCATTGGTGAGTCACTCAGAGTGTGGAGGAGATCTGGAAGGAAGAGAAATTCTGCGACCAGCGTGAGAGTTGCGTGAAATGCGTGATTCTCACGCTCAATGCGTGTGAGTTGGCAGCACTGTAGTACTTGCCCCTAGTTATCTCCTTGACAGGTCGTGTCATATATGCTCCATTCTCTGAGTGAGAAAGTTGCTCTCAAGTTCCTATTAAATCATTTCCCTCCCACCTTAAACTTACACAATATCTTCTGGCTCTGGATTCCCTTGCCTGGGTAAAAGACCCTGCACAGTCACCCCATCAATTCCCCTCATGGTTTTAACATAACCCATCAGCCTTTTCCACTGCATTGATCCTGCCTGGCCCAATCTCTCCCACAAGCTCAGTCTTGGCAAAAACGTTGTAAATCCAAGTCCAGAGCCAGGGACACAGTTTAATAATAAGGGGTAAGCCATTTAGAACAGAGACGAGGAAAAACCTTTTCTCACAGAGAAGTGTGAGTCTGTGGAATTCTCTGCCTCAGAGAGCAGTGGAGGCCGGTTCTCTGGATACTTTCAAGAGAGAGCTAGACAGAGCTCTTAAAGATAGTGGAGTCAGGGGATATGGGGAGAAGGCAGGAACGGGGTACTGATTGGGGATGATCAGCCATGATTAGATTGAATGGCGGTGCTGGCACGAAGGGCCAAATGGCCTACTCCTGCACCTGTTGTCTATTGTCTACTGTGCACTCTAGCCCAATGACCAAAGCAATAGCAGGGAGACAACATTCGATTTTTCCAGCATCTGCAGTACCTTCTTAAACATTTTGTCGACTCCACTGTGAAATCTCCTCAAGGTATGTCTACTTTAAAGAAGTTCCCCTCCTCTCTCCGAAGAAAAAAGACCTTCGCTCCATTGATGCTGCCTCACCCGCTGAGTTTCTCCAGCATTTTTGTCTACCTTTGATTTTTGCAGCATCTGCAGTTCCTTCTTAAACAAAACAATAGCAGGGCGACCAATACTTTTATATTCGCTCCTGGCCTGCTGATAGGGTGTATGTATACTTATAAAATTAAGGGCTAATGTCATTTTTAATAGCTTTGACAGGATTATTGGCAAATTGCCGCAGGAAATTGATTGAATTTCACTTCTCTGTTTACGTGGTCTGCAGCAAACTGCTTAGTGGAAGTTCTAAATCAATGATGCATATTTTAAATACTTTTGCAATATTTTTTAAAAACTTCTGTGTCATTTTAAGGATGAATTAATATATTTTGTATTTCAATGTTGGCATCTATAACCATATAACCATATAACAATTACAGCACGGAAACAGGCCATCTCGACCCTTCTAGTCCATGCCGAACACTTATTCTCCCCTAGTCCCATATACCTGCACTCAGACCATAACCTTCCATTCCCGTCCATATAACTATCCAATTTATTTTTAAATGATAAAAACGAACCTACCTCCACCACCTTCACTGGAAGCTCATTCCACACAACCACCACTCTCTGAGTAAAGAAGTTCCCCCTCATGTTACCCCTAAACTTCAGTCCCTTAATTCTCAAGTCATGTCTCCTTGTTTGAATCTTCCCTACTCTCAGTGGGAAAAGCTTTTCCACGTCAACTCTGTCTATCCCTCTCATCATTTTAAAAACCTCTATCAAGTCCCCCCTTAACCTTCTGCGCTCCAAATAATAAAGCCCTAACTTGTTCAACCTTTCTCTGTAACTTAGTTGCTGAAACCCAGGCAACATTCTAGTAAATCTCCTCTGTACTCTCTCTATTTTGTTGACATCCTTCCTATAATTAGGCAACCAAAATTGTACACCATACTCCAGAATTGGCCTCACCAATGCCTTGTACAATTTTAACATTACATCCCAACTTCTATACTCAATGCTCTGATTTATAAAGGCCAGCACACCAAAAGCTTTCTTTACCACCCTATCTACATGAGATTCCACTTTCAGGGAACTGTGCACAGTTATTCCCAGATCCTACTGTTCACCTACATTCTTCAATTCCCTACCATTTACCATGTACGTCCTATTTTGATTTGTCCTGCCAAGATGTAGCACCTCACACTTATCAGTATTAAACTCCATCTGCCATCTTTCAGCCCACTCTTCCAACTGGCATAAATCTCTCTGTAGACTTTGAAACTCTACTTCATTACCCACAACCCCACCTATCTTAGTATCATCTGCATACTTACTAATCCAATTTACCACACCATCATCCAGATCATTGATGTACATGACAAACAACAGTGGACCCAACACAGATCCCTGTGGCACCCCACTCGTCACTGGCCTCCAACCTGACAAACAACCATCCACCATTACTCTCTGGCATCTCCCATTCAGCCACTGTTGAATCCATCTTGCTACTCCACCATTAATACCCAACCATTGAACCTTCTTAACCAACCTTCCATGAGGAACCTTGTCAAAGGCCTTACTGAAGTCCATATACACAACATCCACTGCTTTACCCTCATCAATTTCCCGAGTAACATCTTCAAAAAATTCAAGAAGATTAGTCAAACATGACCTTCCAGGCACAAATCCATGTTGACTGTTCCTAATCAGACCCTGTTTATCCAGATGCTTATATATATTATCTCTAAGTATTCTTTCCATTAATTTGCCCACCACTGACGTCAAACTAGCAGGTCTACAATTGCTAGGTTTACTCTTAGTGCTACCATTCAGGTTGTTTAATCGACAGTGTACAGCAGAAATCTATGCTTTGCTGAAAAATGTTACTATTTTAGTTACCAGTTAGCAAACTAATTTGTCATTTTTAATACTTTGGGTGTTCAGTTTCAGTTTAGGTTCATTGTGAAGTGTATCGAGGTATAGTAAAAGGCTTTTGTTGCGTGCTATCCAGTCAGTGGAAAGACAATACATGATTATAAATCGAGCCATTCACAGTGTACAGATACATGATACGGGAATAACGTTTAGTGCAAGGTAAAGCTAGTAAAGTCCGATTAAAGATAGTCTGAGGATCCCCGATGAGGTAGATAGTAGTTCAGCACTGCTCTCTGGTTGTTGGTAGGATGATTCACTTGCCTGATAACAGCTGGGAAGAAACTGTCCCTGAATCAGGAGGTGTGCATTTTCACACTTCTACACCTTTTGCCTGATGGGAGAGAGGAGAAGAGGGAGTGGCCAGGGTGCGACACGTCCTTGATTATGCTGCTGGCCTTGCTGAGTCAGCGTGCAATGTAGATGGAGTCAATAGAAAGGAGGTTGGTTCGTGTGATGGCCCGGGCTGCGTCCACAATGCGCTGAAATATCTTGCGGTTGTAAAAATATTTCTGTCGCGAAACAATACATGAATATTTGGACTTTATTGAAGAAAATCTGCTGGCAAGTGACTGTGCTGGCTTAACTTGAATAAAGGATCAGCTCTGCTGATGTCTTGCACTTGCCAAAGGAAGATCCTTTCAAAATCTAGTGTATTCTTGCTATTTTTGGCAACAGCATCGCACTGTTAATGAATGTGAATAATTCAAAGGTACTTTCACTTCCATTCTCTTTAACAGTATCATTAGCAGCAGATATCTTGGCTCAAATCGGGAATTCAATGAGTAGGATTTGGAAAAAATGATCAGTGGTTTAGTTTAGTTTAGAGATGCAGCACGGAAACAGGCCCTTCGGCCCACCGGACCCACGCTGACCTGCGATACCTGCACACTAAAGGGCCTGTCCCACTTTCACGACCTAATTCACAACCTTTTTTACTCGTGGACATTTTTCATCATGCTAGAAAAAAACGCCCCGACCTACTTGATGCCAGGAGTACCTACGACTAGCATCACGGCCTGCTATGACCTGCCTACGACCTCCTACGACCTACCTACGACCTCCTACGGCCTCCTACGAGCCTCGTGACGACCATGCTGCGAGTATGAGTCAAGGGCAAACTCGGCAGAGGTCCTGAATTAGGTTGTGAAAGTGGGACAGGCCTTTAACACTATCCTACACACTCCGGGGGCAATTTACAATTTTACCAAGCCAATTAACCTACAAACCTGTATTTCAGTGGGCCAGAGGGGCCTATCATGCACCCCCCCCCCTCTCCACCCCATGATCCTACTTCTTGGGTGTCATTTTGTTCAGTTGAAGAAAAAAACTAATTTGGGCTATGTTTTTTTAACCCTTATTTAAATACGTCAAAATTGTGTTTTTCACACTTTTCCCTCTCTCTTGGGATCTGTGAATTTGGTACTTGCAATTGAGTCTGTTTCTTAGGAAAGATACATTAAAAAATTCACTAAATTAGGACCATATTGTCTTCAACTCGATGAAAATCACCAAACTCTGCCAGAGGTTTCACAAATTTGTTACACTGTTGCATATGTTTGATTGGCTTGACTTTGCCAATTCCTTAGAAGGCACCTGTTGAGTCTCAGCCTGAGAGCGCGTGCGGTCCAAGTAATGCTGAGCAATATTCTGAGGAGGACTGCTTTGCAAAATGGGTGACATCTATTAACCTTTGCCTGTTGCCTCTCCCTGTGTCAAAGAACACTGTGGTGTCTTGAATGCTGTTTGCATAGTGAAGCAATATGAAAAAGATATCGCTGTCTGGGCTTTTGACTTGTACGTGGTCATATCCTTGCTCTTTGCCATAGTTGCTGTATAGGATGACTCGCGAGCCTGTTTCTTCTCGGTTTGACTTCAGGGATTGAATCTCAGACTGCAGTGTCTCTTTCCCATTCTGAGAAGTAAGAAGCGTGGCCTCTCCTTCCTTAATGAAGATCACCTTCCTTCCATGTAGCCTCTTTGCCCTGTCATGCTCACTCAACACATCAAGGAGGAGTTCAATGAGCTGTTTCTTGTTCTCATCATTGGTCAAGAACTGTTTCCAATCTCTTGGTTTTTTTGGTCTTTTCTCCTTTGATTATTCTCTTCTCCGCACACCCACGCCGTGTCCATTCACTTGTCTTCACTGAATCTGGTTTGTACATCTCGGTACTGAAGACGACATCATTAGATGACAATGCATTGAAGATTTTGATGCCAATCTCTTTGAAGTTTGCAGGAATCTCTTTGAGATAGTAGAATGCAGCATTGCCATTTCCCACTATCAATGTCTTGTTACTGGCAGGAGGTTGTGAGTTGTCTACATCTTTCAATAGGTAGTGTAGACCCGTGGATTTATCAGTCTTTGCAAAGAAGTTGTCTGATGTACCAATGGAGTAGGGTACAGGGGTCCGAGAGTACTTCATAATCTCCCGTAGATTGAGTTGACTGCGGGAACTTTGTGCTTTGACCATCAGTTGAAAATCAATATCTCCTTGTTGCTTGTACTCTATAACCTTTCGTTCAGATGTTTTCAGCTTCACTCTTTTCTTTGTTTCTGCCATGGTTTTGGGCTTCAGATTCTTGATGGGTTTGGAGAATGTTGTCTTTTTCTCAAGTCGCTCTCTGATGAACTTCTCTTTCTGTCCTTTCCCTGTGGCAAGTACCTTTCTGACATCTTTCTCCACTTCAGCCGGAACATGTGCACCAGAAGAGAACACATACAACCCAGTCTTGTCATCTACATCAAAAGGATTCAGGAAGCTCTTTACAGCAACAGTGGCTTTCTTTACACATGCCTCACTTTTCCTTATCTCAGTTGGTTGTTGATCTCTGTGTTTCCTTCCGCGATTGGTACCAGAAATCATGTCTGCGAGGCTGAGAGTTGCAGAGAGAAAGTGTGCCCTCTCTGTTGAAGTTCGAACCCATCTCTGATAAGCACTGTGATTCTCCAAGATGCCAGAGAGCCCAGCACCACTACCACCACCACTGCTTCATGATCGTCTCCTCAATCGTTTTGTCAACAGCACATGGGTTTCCTGATATGAACGACCTAGTGACTGCTGCACTGGTGCACTGCACTGACTGGCTGACATTTTAAATTTTGTTGTACATGGCCCATGTTACAATGACAATAAAGAAACTATTCTATTCTATTCTGATGGCACTTCTTTTGAGGAAAGGCAGGGCACCGGGATGTGATTCTTCGATGTTTGCCAAGAACACAGCAAGGTGGGTCAGATAGCGGGAGTAATTGTGACCCACCAAAGGTGAAGAAGAGATCGGCACAAAAATCAGACAATGCAAGTACAACAGAAAGTTGTTCTCTTTCACAGACCTAATCACTGAGAGAGCAATCCACACAGAATCCATGTACAACAACCAAAATCGCGCAGTCTTCCCTAGAGATCCCTTTCAAACATCAGCTTTGAAGCTCTCATACGACCATCAATGTGTTGAGATCTGCATTCGCCATGACTTCAACAAGTGCCTGCCTTGTTGGTGATCGGATTAGCTCTCGAAAGATGCCCTTTGATTCCTCTGGTATACCGGACAGCATTGTATCTTTTCCAGCCATAGACAGGAATTCATCAAGAAGGAACCTCTCCAAGCACTCTGCACTCGTCTTGTGGCAGTGCAGACTTCTGTCGTAGTTCTTTCCTGTCACAACACCTTTCATAGAACCAGTAGACATGAGTCCCGATTTCATGAGGACATCCTGAAGTCCGGGTCCATCCATTTTCTTTCCAAGCATTTTGAAGTTTGCACAAATGACATGAAATGTGCCAATCAACACAATGTGTTTCTGGTACTTTGCTGCATGACTCCACACGAGAGGATATGCCTTCATGCAGACACCCAAGACGAATGTTGTAACGACATATTCTTGCCCAACCTCATGACTTGCTTCTTCAGAAGCTCGTAAACACTCTTGAACTGTACTAAATTCTGTGATGGGATGATTGATCATAGTCAATTGTGGTCACATTTGAAGGCACCTCACCTGTTGGTGACACAAATCCAGCCCAAGCTGGAAACTCTTGACCTTTCTCACTGCTCGCTTTCCAGGAAAGCATCCACGCCAGATCTTTCCTTGTACACAGTTTGAATGCTTCATCCCCATCATTATGCTTCCAGTGCTGCACAGGGAAATCCGGATTTGCTTTCCGGGTTGACATCGGATGATGGAAGAGGGCCACAAGAAAGAGGGCAAAGTGTAAAAAAACACAATTTTGACAGATTGAAATAAGGGGTTCAAAAACATAGTCCAAATTAGTTTTTTTCTTGGGAACATGATTTTTCCGACAGAAGAGATACCAATGAACAAAAGGACACCCAAGAAGGGGGGAGGGGGGTGGTGTGCATGGTAGGCCTCTCTGACCCACAGACTATATGTCTTTGCAGCAGAGATCTCATTGATTTGTGGAATGGGTGCAGCACTGAATGGAGTACTCTTGTTCCAATGACAACATGGGAACCATGAACAAATACAGCAGGAACCAGAACTGTTGCTAACCTATCCAAGTGAAAGTGTGTTTCTAGCAGTCAACGTGGAATTAAGACCATTTCTAACTCGAGGGCCTGTCCCACTTTCACGACCTAATTCACAACCTTTTTTACTCGTGGACATTTTTCATCAGGCTAGAAAATGGCCCCGACCCACTAGATGCCACGAGTACCTACGACTAGCATCACAAACTACCTACGGCCTACCTACGACCTCGTGTTGCGAGTATGAGTTAAGGGCAAACTCGGCAGAGGTCATGAATTAGGTCGTGAAAGTGGGACAGGCCCTTTAATGTTTTGAGCCTTTGTTGTGTGAAAACATCTTTAATGGTAACAAGCTACAGCTGATGCTGAACACAGTGTGCCTGAGATGCACGCTGTAAATTGTGAAGGGCAAGGTCTACTCTCTTGTTTAGTTTAGTTTAGTTTCGAGACACTAAAACCTTTTCCCCCTCTCTCCCGGCTTTCCATTTCACTCATCTTTCACCCATCCTCTTCTCCGCTGACCTCACACCTTTCTGGAAACTTCTCTCCGTGACTCCTTTTTGGCCTCCATTTGTCATAATGTTTGGTGCCTTTTCATCTCCAGCCTTTGTCCATCCCCACTCCCCTCATCTGTATCTACCTGGCACTTGCCAGCCTTTGTCTATGTCCCCACCTTTTTTCCAGCTTTCTCCCCTCATTACAATAAGTCGGAAGAAGGGTTCAGGTCTGAAACATCGCCTATCCATATCCCCCAGAGATAGAAAAATAGAAACATAGAAAACAGGTGCAGGAGTGGGCCATTCGGCCCTTCGAGCCAGCACCGCCATTCAATGGGATCATGGCTGATCACAGTGGTGGGTGGCACGACCGATGTTGCAGCGGCCTCTGCAGTCCGTCCGTCTTTGTCCGTTGAATGTATAGTTTGTTGTGGTTTTCAGATTGTTTTTAGCTGTGTATATGTGGGGGGGAGGAAACCTTTAAATCTCTTCCCTGTACAGAGACCCGACCTTTTCCTTGTCGGGTCTCTGTTGTGGTTGGGGCCCAGCACCGTGGAGCGGCCTCCAACTGGAACGACCTGGGGGCTCCAATCGCGGAGCCTGCGGACTCACCATCGTGGAGTTGGCCGGCTTTGGAGCATGGAGTGCTGTGGTGGCACGCGGCTGCGGCCAGACTCCGGAGCTTCAGAGGCTCCAGCCGCAGGCCCGGTGGACGGTGACATCGTGAGCTCGCGGGTCCCTGGTGGGAGACCACTTTTCGGAGCTCCCACAACGGCAACTTCTCCCACCTGAATTACGGGGTTGAAAACGACCCGGACGGGGCCTTACATCGCCCCATGCGGCTTTAACGGCCGCGGGACTTATAATCGCCCGCCGGGGACTCCAACATTAAGACCCAGTGCGGGGCCTTACATTGCTCCGCGCGGCTTTAATGGCCGCGGGACTTACAATCGCCCGCCGGGGGCTTTAACATCGGGAGAAGAATGGAAAACAGGGGAGAGACGAGACTTTGCCTTCTGTCACAGTGAGAAGGAGATTCACTGTGATGGATGTTTGTGTAAATTGTGTTGGTGTGTGTCTTGGTTCTTTTCTTGTTGTATGACTGCAGAAACCAAATTTCGTTTGAACTTCATTTGAAGTTCAAATGACAATAAATAATTGTATTGAAGAATCAGTACCCCATCCCTGCTTTCTCCCCACGTCCCTTGTTAGCTAAATCTAACTCACTCTTAAATACATCCAGTTAATTGGCCTTTACTGCCTTCTGTTGCAGAGAAGTCCACAGATTCACAACTCTGTTTTCCTCAGTCCTAAATAGACCACCCCTTATTCTGCCTGACCTGCTGAGTCACTTTGTGTTTTATGCAAAATTCCAGCATCAATGGTTCGATGATTCCATTATTAACACGTGTACCAAGGTACAGTGAAATACTTTCTCTGCATACAGGTCAGCAAGACGAACATCAGCACAACCCCATGGTTAGTACAGAATGTACAGAACAGCCCACTGAGCCAATTTGCAAGAGTCAAGTGTTTTATTGTCATATGTCCCGCTGAGTTACTCCAGCATTTTGTGTCAGATATTCGGTGAAAATCAGCATGTTTCGGCACCATGTTCGACACAGACGCTGTGGGCTGAAGGGCCTGTTCTTGTGCTGTACTGTTTAAGAGTCAAGATTCAAGTGTGTTTTATTGTCTTGTGTCCCAGATAGAACAATGAAATTCTTACTTGCAGCAGGACAACAGAATATGTAGACATGGTACACTGTATGATAAACGAGTGAAGAAAATGTTCAGTGTGTATATATACATACACGCGCACACATACGCGCGCACACACACACACACACACACACACACACACACGCGCACACACACACACACACACACACACACACACACACACACACACACACTCACACACACACACACACACACACACACACACACAGCTGCTGCTCGACCTACGATGGGGTTACGTTCCGATAAACCCATCGTAAATCGAAAATATCATAAGTCGAAAACGCATTTAATACAATTTGATGGCGTGACCGGAAGTGCAAGACACACCATTTGGCGCCATTTTACATCTGCAGTTCCTTGTGTATCCAGTACTCTCGGAATACTTTTTTAACAGGAAACAAAAAAAAAACAGTTCAAGAAACTGGCCTCACCACCACCTTTTCAAGGGCAGTTATACATGGGCACCATGTGTTGGCCTTGCCAGTGATGCCCATATTCAGAAAAGCAATAGAATTATGAAAACACAATACGGCTTTTATTTCAAACGCTGAGTGTGCATTGTAATCTGAAGATGAGCATCTGGAGAAAGATTTTGCATTTTGACTAAAAATAACAGATTTGAATCATCAGCTAGGTTTGTGTTTTAATCTTTTGTGCCTGATTCAGCTCTTCTACTGTTAATGTCAAATATTTCTCCTGGGAATAAGTTTATCTTTTTATTAAATGACTAATAACTTCAACGCACAGGCAGCGCTCTGTTTAAACGGATTGGACGTGATCCTTACACGTCAAACAAAATGTAATTCTGCAAAGTTAAATTGTAACTGTTTGTTAATGATAGCATTGACATCAGACATCGGAGCCTTGGCAGTGGTGGGGCCTCGGAGGCAGCAGGGGCCTCGGTGGCAATGGCAACGGGAGCCTCGGCAGTGGGGCCTCGCGATCGACCTGCGATTAGCGGTCGATGAGCGTGAGGGGGGGGGGGGGAGGGAAAGACAATGGGGACCCGGCATGAGGGGAACGCCGTGAGTGACGGTGGGAGAACAAAGGGGGACCCGATGTGGGGGAGGGGGAGCGGGCACTCTAGGTTTAGAATCCTCTGCCCAGGGGATAAGTCTGCGTTTGTTTGGTTGTTCGTTCATTCGTGTTAAGGCGCTGTGCACACGGCAGCCAGACAACAGCCGCTTGGCTTTATCTTTTTTTTTCACTTTTCATTTTAATTTCAAGTTTCCGTGTAATGGTTCGTGAAATGGGCTGACCTATTTCCCTCCGGGATTGATTACATTTCTATCGTATCGTATCGTATCGTATCGTATCATATCGTATATCGTAGAAGAATAAAACAATTCTTGGATGGAACTAATCTTTTGATCATTGAACTCTGAGCTTTGAATCTGCAGACGTTTGAAGTTGATGATGATTTGATGCTGTCTGTTGTAACTAAAAGATGGATGGCTTAAAATCGTGCAGCAAACCATAGCCAGCAAACCATGCCAAAACTAAAAATGTGTGATGCAAATTTCACTGGGCCATTGCCAAACACTTCTTAATTTTGGATTAACTGATGCTTATTTTCCAGAACTTTGTATTAATTTGTTTTTGAGAGATGCATGCGGTGAACGCTATGAGATTTTGGATGCCTGTATGCATACGCAGTGATCCGTGTTGGTACAAAACTAAATGGAAAACTAATAAGAAGATGGCATGTAGCTGTAGGAAAAGTTATTAGAATCGTAATATAAGTTGGCATGTGCTGAACATGGTAACAAAAGGCATTTCGTGTCTCTGATCCGCATATTTCACTTGGCTGGGTTCATTTTAAAGGTTAGATGTATAGATGTGGGGCCAGGCGCTCATCTGATTGGTCATAAATGATACCATGTGGAAACAGGCCCTTCGGCTCAACTTGCCCACACACTGACCAACATGTCCCATCTACACTGGTCCCACTTGCCTGCGTTTGGCCCATTTCCCTCTAAACCTGTCCTATCTATTAACTGTCTAAATACTTCTTCAATGTAGTGATAGTCCCCTGCCACACCTACCTCCTCCGGCAGCTCGTTCCATGCACCCACCACCCATTGTGTGAAAATATCACCCCTCAGATCCCTATAAAATACAGGCGGCACGGTTTCAGGTGAAGGGGAAAAGATTTAATAGGAATCTGAGGGGTAACTTTTTCACACAAAGGGTGGAGGGTGATTGGACCAAGCTGCCTGAGGACGGAGTTGAGGCTGGGACTATCCCAATGTTTAAGAGGTAGTTGGACAGGTGCATGGATAGGACAGGTTTGGAGGGATATGGACTAAACTGGCAAGCAGGTGGGACTAGTGTAGCTGGGACATTGTTGGCTGGTGTGGGCATGTTAGGCCGAAGGGCCTCTTTCCACACTGTATCACTATGACTCTATGACAGTGGCGCAGCGGTAGAGCTGTTGCCTTACAGCACCAGAGACTCAAGTTCGACCCTGACTACGGGTGCTGTCTGTACAGAGTTCGTACGTTCTCCCTGTGACTTGCATGGGTTTTCTCCAGAATCTTCGGTTTCCTCCCACACTCCAAAGCCGTAGAGGATTGTAGGTTAATTGGCTTGGTATAAATGTAAAATGTCCCTGGTGTGTGTGTGTGACAATAGACAATAGGTGCAGGAGTAGGCCTTTCGGCCCTTCGAGCCAGCACCGCCATTCAATGTGATCATGGCTCATCATCCACAATCAGTACCCCGTTCCTGCCCTCTCCCCATATCCCCTGACTCCTCTATCTTTAAGAGCCCTATCTAGCTCTCTCTTGAATGTATCCTGAGAACTGGCCTCCACCGCCCTCTGAGGCAGAGAATTCCACAGACTCACAACTCTCTGTGTGAAAAACAGTAGCCTCTGGTTCTGGACTCACCCAACAAAGGGAACATGTTTCCTGCCTCTGGTGTGTCCAAAACCTTAATAATCTTATATGTTTCAATAAGAGCCACTCTCATCCTTCTAAACTCAATCGTATACAAGCCCAGCCGCTCCATTCTCTCAGCATATGACAGTCCCTCCATCCTGGGAATTAACCTTGTAAACCTATGCAGCACTCCCTCAATAGCGAGAATAGATAGTGTTAATGTGCGGGGATCGCTGGTCGGTGCGGACTCGGCAATCGAACCCGGGTCGCTGGGCGCTGTAAGGCAGTAGCTCTACCGCTACACCACCATGCCGCCCACTCTAACACTCCAACTGTGCTCATCTCATAGCTTTTGTTCCATTTTCTCTCCCTCTCCAACTGCTTCCATTGACTGAACCATCTCTCCTATTTATTTTCATGGAATCCTGACTTCACACAAGCAATGATACACCCTTTGTCATTAACCCTCACCTCCCAACCTCATCTCCCTCAGTAACGTAAAACTGTTTTCTCTCTCTCCCAGTTTCAACAAAGAAACATTAACACTCTTTCTCTTAGCGCAGATGTTGCAAGGTCGGCTGAGCGCTTTCAGCATCTTTTTTGTTTGCTGTTAATATAAAACTAATCTGTGTTATTTATGCACAGCAGAATGACATGAGATTAAGGTCAGTGCGGGGCATTGCTTTGATCATGTGAGACTGGAAGAAGATTATTTCTTAGGACTGAAATGTTCATGATTTTGCTCATGACATTGTTCAACAAAACGATGAGCTAATACAGCGTGTCATCGCATCACTATCTTGTCTCAATACTTAACTGCACCACCAGCACATATCTGGAGCAACTTTGATTCCAATGACAGATCCTGACAATGGAAAGCTAGAAAGCAAACTCACTGCTAGCATTTATTTCGAGAGGGCTTGTGTACAAAAACAGGGATGTAATGCTGAGGCTCTATAAGGCGCCGGTAAGGCCACATTTGGAATATTGTGAGCAATTTTGGGCATCGGCTTTCTAGTGGGTTCCTGTGAACGCGCTGGTTTAGAACGTTCACATTGCGTTGGATTTGTACCCTTAAATGCCCAGAAAAATACTGCGGAATATAGGAAGAGCCCAAAATGAGACTACTCGCTATAGAAAATTTTTATATACATTCTTTGCTGTGGGTCAGTGGATATTTTTTCAGAGATTAAGAAGCCCCTTTTAAGGGTAAAAATAAGGTACATACCATGTTTGAAATTGTTTGGCGAATGGCCTAATTTATAAAACCTTGAGGATTTCTGCTGAAAGATTAAGATTGGAGAGATCGCTGGGTTTGAAGAAAGTGACTTTTGAGACAAAGTTCTACTATACACAACTACTTATCCGAAACAAGGGACCCAACTAATGAAACTTCAATAATACCTTTTGCGCCCACGACTGGGTCTTTCAGCAATGTTACAACATTTTTTTCAAGTCGTTCCCATCAGATAAAGCAAAAAAATAAGTTTAATTTGACACCTAATTCCTTTTCATATCTCAAGTAATAAAATGTTATGGCCATTTTCATACTTTACTAGGCTGATCATGGACAGTCAAAAACATAACCTTTTAAGAGCACTGAATGAATTTTCAGTTATCATAGATTGCAACAGCCTAGTAGTTAGTTACCCAAAAGCTAATTTCAAACTTCAATCTAAACATCTATATCCATTTCTTAATAAATGATTAACATTTTTTAATAGCCTAAGTGTCCAAATAATATTCACAAATTTAAAAAACCCGCCCCCTCTTTGTACCCTCAAATGCCCAGAAAAATACCTCGGGATATAAAGAGCCCAAAATGAGCTACTCGCTATAGAAAACTTTATATACAGGGTTCTTAAGAAGCCCCTTTTAATGTAAAAATAAGCTATATACCTTTTTATCGCGTTTTAAACCCGCCCCCTCTAAACAGCGCCAAAATCACACACACGGCCTGGGGCAGATTCTCAATGACGATTCAGGTAGGTTTTGTAACATACCTACTGTATGCTTTGTTGTCACCTTCCCCGAGCTAACGATGATCTCTTCCACATTTTCCTTGATCTAGATCCCCGTTGATGTCTCGTTTTCACACCTTACCCTTCCATATCTCTTGTGTCTCCCTCTCCCCTGACTCTCAGTCTGAAGAAGCGTCTCGACCCGAAACGTCACCCATTCCTTTGTATCCAGAGATGCCGCCTGTCTCACTGAGTTACCCCAGCATATCAACGGATAAGAAGTCAGTCTTTTAGGACTTAAATGTGTTGCAAAGCTTTGGACTTCCTTGCTTCAATTCATAACAGTCAAGGATGATAGATTTTTGGATTGCAGTGGAATTAAAGGATCAGAAAATTGTCTGGAAATTGGATTTGAGGTGCAGCTTCAATTGTGATTTTATTGAATTGACAGGATTAAAGGGATATGTGGTTCTATCTTTTATTGTTTTTGTTTTTTCAGACTCTCATTCTAAAATGCTTAACAAATATTCAATCATCTGAACTTGATTTGATTTATTTTTTTGTCCGGGGGGAGGGGCAATCCCTCGGTGTTGGAACTGACTTGCTTCCACTCAGATTCCAAGGGCTCTGGGATTGATGAGGAAGTCCGTGTGGGACTACAGACAATATACTCAACAAGGCGGTGTACTCGCAAGCTTCCGTACCTTCTTACCTGACAGGAAGCCGGGAGGAGTCGGAAGAAAGTCGATAGATGCAAAGTGCTGGAGTAGCTCAGCGGGACAGGCGGCATCTCCGGAGAGAAGGAATGGGTGACGTTTCGGGTCGAGACCCTTCTTCAGACTAAAGAAATACTCCAGCATTTTGTGTCCATCTTCGGTTTAAACCAGCATCTGCAGTTCCTTCTTCGACACACAAAGTCAATACCCTGACTGATGAAACCCCAATGACCCAAAAGCTTTCTAGACCACCCTTTCTACCCGTGACTCCAATACACTTTCTGCACCGTGTATCATTGCAGTGTGCTAATTGCACTAATTACCAAATTGCTGAAATAGTATTTATTATTATTTGCAAATACATAGGTTGCCATCTGCTGGATATTCTGACCCCAAAAAGTGTTTCCAGTTAAGTCAAGTCAAGTCAAGTCAAGTCAAGTTTATTCAAGTTTATTTGTCACATACACATACGAGATGTGCAGTGAAATGAAAGTGGCAATGCTCGCGGACTTTTGTGCAAAAGACAAACAACAAAACAACCAAACAAATTCTAAACACAATCATAACACACATATTCTTTTACATAATAAATAATGGAAGGAAAAAACGTTCAGTAGAGTTAGTCCCTGGTGAGATAGGCATTTACAGTCCGAATTGCCTCTGGGAAGAAACTCCTTCTCAACCTAGTTTCAATTGTTGGTTGCCCAAGTCTACCAGCAGAGGAGGGGAAACACCTGATACATCAACTTTAACCCTAAAGAACTCATCCATCCATATAATAACTTTGATGTAGGGAACAACATTAAAAAAAAATTAAGAAAGATTGAAGATTTACAAGCAGCAATTTAGATGAAAACAAATTCAAGGGCCTGTCCCACTTTCCCGAGTTATTTACGAATTCTCTCGCGTTTTCCCCTTCATTCAAACGCGCAGAATGTTCGTAACGAGCCCGTAGGAGTCCGTGGATATAGCGTAGCAGCTCATTATGCCAGAGTAGGTACTCGGGGCTATTTATTTTGCTGTTACTTGTGGACATTTTTTATCGGGCTAGAAAAAACGTCCTGACTTACCTGATGCTCCGGGTATCTACGGCTGGCATAACGAGCCGCTACGACATATCCACGTACTCCTACGACCACGTACGGACCCGTTACGAACATTCTGTGAGTTTGAATCAAGGGGAAAACTGGGGAGAATGCGTGAAAAACTCTGGAAAATTCATGATTAACTCGGGAAAGTGGGACAGGCCCTTAAGGAGTATTTGTCAATTGCCTTGTCCTTTAGACCAGTGCTTCTTAAACTGATAAATGATTCACCCAAGGATGAATGAAATTATTTTGGGGTGAATGAAACTAGAGGGGTGAATGAAGGGGTCAATTTATTCACCAATAATTAATTATTTAATTCTCTCGGATATTTATACACGAAGGAGAATAAGACGGAAATTACCAAAAAACATAAGAAATTTTAGTTGAGGGTGAATGAAATATTGTGATAAAAACTCAAGGGTGAATGACACTGAAATGGTTTAAGAAGCTCTGCTTTAAACCTCTGGTAATTACAATCTAATTTCTTGCTATTTTATCTTTTACATTGATGTGCTGCCTTTGACATTTGTGGCCAGTTCTTAATTTAAAAAGAAACCATGTTTGCAAGCATCACAGCTGTTTCCCGAAACAAATTCTTTAATCAGTGATCTGCACAGATGGGTCTTCTGTTGCTGCCGACCGCTGACACTAATATAGATTTTGCAAGTCGACACTTACCAAAAGTTTGGTTTAGTATAGAGATACAGTGTGGATACAGGCCCTTCGGCCTGTTGTGTACGCCCCAACCAACGATCGCCCACACCCTATCCTAAACAAACGGAGTACTAATTGGGGATGATCAGCCATGATCACATTGAATGGCGGTGCTGGCTCGAAGGGCCAAATGGCCTAATCCTGCACCCAGTGTCTATTGTCTATTTTCACAGAGGCCAATCGAACCTACAAACCTGCATGGCTTTGGAACGTGGGAGGAAGCCGGGGCACCCGGGGAAAACCCACGCGGTCACGGGGGGGGAAGTGTGCAAACTCCGTAAAGACAGCGCCCGTAGTCAGGATCAAACCCGGGTCTCTGACGCTGCCAGGCAGCTACTCGATTACCTCCTTATTAAGCTCAATAAGAATCTGGTCGCAGGGGAAATGCAATCTGCAATTCTGCATGCACTTGCATCCACTCTTTATGAAGTTTTATCAGTCCCACCTCGGCATGAAGCAGGGCAAATTGATTTGAATTGCTAGGCTCACCGTCTGTCAAATATATTTTTGAAGATTCTGTCCAAGCAAGGTAGGGTCCTCAAAATTATAAGTTTGCATTTCTGTGTTAACCAGTGTAGGGCTTGGTTTGTGTCCATTCATAAGTGATAGGAGCAGAATTAGGCCACTCGGCCCATCAAGTCAACTCCGCCATTCAATCATAGCTGATCTGTCTCTCCCTCCTAACCCCATTCTCCTGCCTTCTCCCCATAACCTCGGACAGCCGTACTAATCAAGAATCTATCTATCTCGGCCTTAGGTGCTCCTCAAACTGCGGAGCATATTGGACAATACACCACCACGACGCACCGGTCAACCTGAGGAGCACCTTCAGCAACAGACTGGTCCCACCAAGATGCAGCACAGAACGCCACAGGAGATCCTTCTTCCCTGTGGCTATCAAACTGTACAACCCCTCCCCCTTCTGTCGTGGGGTAGACTGAGACTGACTCCCCCCTCTCCCCCCCCACGAATCTTTGCACACCCCCCCAATCCTCTGCATTCATCAATTTAATTTGACGTTTCATGTATTTTGTGTTTCATGACAATTGGCAGATCAATCTCCCTTCTGGGATAAATAACGTTCGATCGTATCGCATCGTAAAAATATCTATTGAATTGGCCTCCACAGTCGTCGGTGGAATACTATATACCCAGTGTAGTTCATAAGGTCATAAGTGATAGGAGCAGAATTAGGCCATTCGGCCCATCAAGTGTAATCCGCCATCCTATTGTGGCTGATCTGCCTCTCCCTCTCAACCCCATTCTCCTACCTTCTCCCCATAACCCCTGACACCCGTACTAATCAATAATCTATCAAAGGTACACAAAAAAGCTGGAGACACTCAGCGGGTGCAGCAGCATCTATGGAGCAGCATCTATCAATCTCTGCCTTAAAAATAAACTATTGGCCTCCACAGTTGTCTGTGGCAATGAATTCCACAGTGGTAATGGAATATGATACCCAGTGTGGTTGTATAATATTTGGACCTTTCAGTTTAACATCAATGATGACAACACTGCAGTTGAGCCTGCCTAATCCATTCTCGTCTAACCCTTTGAACATGCTTATACATTTATCTTTCCCTTGTGTGTTTACGTCCTTTGCCTTAAACTGAATTTACGATACTCGCTTCATGGCTTACTGCTTCTTGTTTGCGAGCTCCACATTCAAACCATTAATTGAATTAAGAAAGCCCTGTACTTTAGTTTGGAGGTAGAGTGCAGAAACAGGGCCCTTCGGCCCACCGAGTCCGGTGCCGACCAGCGACCCCCCGCACACCAATCCTGCACACGCTCGGGACAATTTACACACACACACACACACCAAGACAATTAACCAACAAACCTGTACGTCCTTGGAGTGTGGGAGGAGACTGAAGATCTTGGAGAAAACCCAAGCAGGTCACGGGGAGAACGTGCAAACTCCGTACAGACGGCGCCCGTAGTCGGGGGTCGAGTCGAACCCGGGTCTCCGGCGCTGCGAGCGCTGTAAGGCAGCAACTCTACTCCTGTGCCACCATGTCGCACAATCTCTGTTATTTTTGAGTAATCATCTTATACTTACGGCTGCATGTTTAGAAGAGGAAACAGCTTCCCCTCTACACTTCTAAGGTCATTTCTCTTTCTTCTTTTATTTTCGAGAGAGTACCCTACCTAATCAATTTGTTTTCACTGCAAGTGGAATCTTTTCATAACTTTCCTTCCCCCTGGACATTGGTTTGGTTGTGGGAATCAAACTATCCTATTTGTGCAGTCTAGACGATTTTGTTTCACTTCATCATTCTCTAATCTCTAGAGGGTGGTGAATCTGTGGAATTCTTTGCCACAGACAGCTGCGGAGGCCAAGTCAGTGGATATTTTTAAGACAGAGATAGATAGATTCTTGACTAGTACGGGTGTCAGAGGTTATGGGAGAAAAAGGCAGGAGAATGGGGTGAGGAGGGAGAGATAGATCAGCCATGATTGAATGGCGGAGTGGACTTGATCAAGAGTTCTACTCTTATCCCTTATGGCCTTAAAATGAGCAAAGACTTCTGTTGAAAGATTAAGATTGGTTAATGATGTTATGATCTTATGAAATCAGATTTGTTTCCATTTAATTCCAAATTCTTCTGGTTTAAGGTGCTACTTTTCATGACAACTTGGGTTCAAAAGGAAAGGCTCCACTGCAGTTGGAATGCAGTTAGATTCTGATGTACTGTTAGTACTGTTCTTTCATTTGTCATGAGTGTTGCCGGTACGTAGTTTGCACGTTCTACCCGTGACTGCATGGGTTTTCGCTGGGAACTCCGGTTTCCTCCCACCTTCCAAGGACGTACAGGTTTGTAGATTAGATTGTTTGGGTAAAAAAAATGGTAAATTGTTCCTAGTGTGTGGGATAGGGCTCGTGTATGGGGATTGCTGTGTTTTTTTTTTAATCAAAAATATTTACTCAAATATTAAAATAGTATTTACAACACAATAAACCAAAACAGAACTCGCCACCATGATACAAGACAAACAAATATGCAAAGTAAACTGCTAAATAATTATATTGCAATCCTTGTCCAGGATACATTCAAACCCCCCATCGGTGCCCAGCGGTCACGGGAATCCCCCAGGGCGCCCGTGGACGGCGCGTAGTCCATCTCTCGTACCACCCGGCCGTGGGGGGATTGGCGGTTGACGTGGACTCGGTGGGTTGAAGGGCCCGAGCTGTATGTCTAAACTAATCTCATTGCCCCGAGCTATGCATTGTTGGTGATGCATTTGTCACCTTTCACAAATTGCTCTTGAACTGTAGGTAGGGTCGCCAACTGTCCCGTATTAGCCGGGCCATCCCACATTTTGGGCTAAATTGGTTTGTCCCGTAAGGGACCGCCCTTGTCCCGTATTTGACTGCCACTACTCGTGTCTAGGGGTCTGTCGGGTCAGAGCACCGCGTCCGGCCCCGCCTCACCCGTCCCGACGTAGTGCAACCCATGGAGTGCAGCAGCAGCAGCAGGAGCGCCTCGCCCGTGGCCCCGTCGGTCGGCAGCCCGGACCCCGGTCTGACCTTCGGACCTTCGCTTACCGCCGACACCACCCCTCCTTCTCATGGCCGATCATCGGTTCACGAGTTGGATGGGGTCGCTGGACTTTGCGCGCCGCGCCAAAACTCCTCAGCTGGCCCGCCGGCTGGGCTTTGTGTGCAGTCCAGCACCCGGGCCCAACTCATCATTCACCCAGCCACGGCCGAGTCGGTCAACGAATTGCCGTCGGGAATTTGTCCCGTATTTTGACCGTTTGTCCCTTATTTGGGAGTGAGAATGTTGGCGACACTAACTGAAGTGGCTTGTCATTTCACTTGGGAGTTAAGAACATTGCTGTGGGTCTTGCAGTTTTTAAACGTTCCTTACTGGGAATGAATAGCAGATATCAACACAGTGGCACAGCAGTAGAGTTGCTGCCTTACAGTGCCAGAGGCCCAGGATTGACCCTGACTACGGGTGATGTTTGCGTGGAGTTAGCTTGTTCTTGTGTGACCGCACGGGTTTGCTCGGGGTGCTCCAGTTTCTTCCAATGTTCCAAAGGTGTGCAAGTTTGCAAGTTAATCGAGTTCTGTAAATTGTCCAGGTGTGTAGGATAGAACTGGTGCACAGGTGATCGCTGGTCGGCCCAGACTCCGTAGGCCGAAGGGCCTGCTTCAATGCTGTATCTTTTAGAAACTGGTTTGCACCGAAGATAGACACAAAATGCTGGAGGAACTCAGCGGGTCATAGAAACATAGAAATTAGGTGCAGGAGTAGGCCATTCGGCCCTTCGAGCCAGCACCATCATTCAATATGATCATGCCTCATCATCCAACTCAGTATCCTGTACCTGCCTTCTCCCCATACCCCCTGATCCCTTTAACCACAAGGGCCACATCGAACTCCCTCTTAAATATAGCCAATGAACTGGCCTCAACTACCTTCTGTGGCAGAGAATTCCAGTGATTCACCACTCTCTGTGTGAAAAATGTTTTTCTCACCTCGGTCCTAAAATATTTCCCCCTTATCCTTAAGCTGTGACCCCTTGTCCTGGACTTCCCCAACATCGGGAACAATCTTCCTGCATCTAGCTTTTAATTTTTTTTTTTAGTTTCAAAAGAGACTTTATTCAAGTAATAAATATATACAATACGTGAACCGTGCGAAAAATTCACCGGACATTTCTGGAGGCTTATACATCATTGTAGAGATACATAGTGGAAACGGGCCCTTCAGCCCACTGGGTCCGCACCGACCAGCGAAGTCCGCACGTTAGCAATATCTTACACACTCGGGACGATTTGCAATTTTTATCAAAGCCAAATTAACCGACAAACATGGACGTCTTTGGAACGTTGGAGGAAACCGGAAAATCCTGGGAAAACACACGCTGTCACGAAGAGAACGTACAAACTGTACTGACCAACACCCGCAGTCAGGATCAAACCCGGGTCCCTGGCGCTGTAAGGCAACAACTCTACTGCTGTGCCTTGTGCTGCCCCGAAATCTCTTGGAATCCCCCCCCACTTCCCTGGAGGGCAACAGTGAACCCAATATGTTCCGACAACAATCTGACAGTTTCATGGTTGTTGCCTTTTACTTTCAGATTTCTGTTTAATTGATCGGTTTTAATTCCCCCAGCTGCCGTGATGGGATTTGATCTCCAGCCTCCCACTCATCAGTTTCGTTACGTAACAGCCCTGCCAGCGTATCATGGACCCCGGAGGTTGAATCAACACTGTTTGCAGTTAATTGTTAGAAACCTTGGGACAGACTGGACGTATTTTGAGTGGCAATGCAAACAGCAAGGCGAAATGGAAAAATGGAAAATCGATAAAATAGTCATTTTCTCAGGTTACTGTATGTTTGACATTGAGTAATTAATTGTCAATGCTATCAAAACAGTTACCGAGAGATTTATCCCAAGCTAGAAACACAAAACTGTGGTGTCTTTAACTCTGTTGACTGAGCAGTAATTTCTGGGAATAGTACTTACTGAAAAAATACATCCTAAAATGAGTATATTTCCTATAGTACACACAGTACTTCAAAGACATCACTTTGGCTACATAGTGCCTGGAGACATCAGTTCATTTCAGTTTAGTTTATTGTCACATGTACCGAGGTACAGTGAAAAGCTCTTTGTTGCATGCTGACCATCAGAGGAAAGACAACACATGATTACAATCCAGCCGTTTACATTGTTCAGATACATCCTGTTGAAAATTGGCATAGAAATACAATTTTTAAATTGTTTATTCTGCTGCAATATTTCTCCTCACGATCATTCTCGGGGGCACCCAGGAAGACGTACAACTAGGAATGTTTACAATGGCAGAGTTTACAATGGTAGAGTTGCTGACTTACAGCACCAAAGACAAGGGTTTGATCCTGCTGTCTATACATGAGTCTTCCTGTGACCGTGTGGGTTTCCTGCAGGTGCTCTGGCTTCCTCCCACATTCCAAAGACGTGCAGCTTTGTAGGTTAATTGGCTTCTGTCAAATGTCCCTAGAGTGTAGGATAGAACTAGTGTATGGATGATCGCTGGTCGGCGTGGACTCGATACCACACTAATGGTTACCTCCCCTTTTTTTATATGAACTGCAAATCAGTGTTAAATAATTTCCACTTCCATTCAGGAAATTGTCGTGAACAAGTTATCCAGCCCGGGGGGCGGGGGAGGAGAAAGGAGAAAGGAAGAGGAGGAGCCAGAGGACTGAGGGAGAGCTGGGAAGTTGCGGAGACAGCAAGGGCTATCTGTCTGCTCCTGGGCCTGGCCAAGATGGCCATTCGCGGGTCCAGGCAGCGGGTAGTCGACAGCCACACTACCTGCCCCTTTACCGGGCCCACGCCCGTGCCTGCGTTTCCCTGGAGAGGGAACACGCGATGTCCACGGGGAGAGAGACAAAAGTGCTGGAGAAACTCAGCGGGTGAGGCAGCATCTATGGAGTGAAGGAAATAGGCGACGTTCCGGGCCGAAACCCTTCTTCAGATTGATGTAGGGGGGGGGAGAAGAAAGGAGAAAGGAAGAGGAGGAGCCAGAGGGCTGAGGGAGAGCTGGGAAGGGGAGGAGATAGCAAGGGCTACCAGAAATTGGAGAAGTCAATGTTTATGCCGCTAGGGTGCAAACTGCCCAAGTGTCCACGAGGACTTTAGAGGCCTTCCGTGAATGCTGGACGCTGCGGGAGGTCCAGTGTTTTGTTGATAAAATTGCCGTTATATTAATTTTATGATTGTTTGTTTGTAAAACTGTCAATATAGGCAGTCTTTGACTGTTAATTTGTATGTTTATTTTCATTTTTTGAATAAAAGTATTTGTATAATAATTTAAAAAAAAGCTCATCCTAGAAGGTGGGTTCCATGAGAAGTGGCTGGGAGAGTTTTATAGGTTTTGGTTTCAGTGGCATCTCAGTTTAGTTTATTGTCATGTGTACCGAGGTACAGTGAAAATCTTTTGTGTTGCGCGCTAACCAGTCAGCTGAAAGACAACGCATGATTACAATCGATCCTTTTACAGTGTGTAGATGCATGATATGGGAATAACGTTTAGTGCAAGGCAAAGCCAGCAAAGTCCAATCAAGGGTAGTCCGAGGGTCACCAATGAGGTAGATCGTAGTTCAGGACTGCTCTCTCGTTATGGTAGGATGATTCAGTTGCCTGATAACAACTGGGAAGAAACTGTCTTTGAATCTGGAGGTGTGTGTTTTCACACTTCTGTACCTCTTGCCCGATGGGAGAGGGGAGAAGAGGGAGTGGCCAGGGTGCGACTTGTCCTTGAACATGTTGCTGGCCTTGCCGAGGCAGCGTGGAGTGTAGATGGTCAATAGAAGGGAGTTGGTTTGTGTGATGGTCTTTGCTGTGTCCACAATTCGCTACAATTTCTCGTGGTTCCCAAACCAAGTTGTGGTGCATCCTGATAAAATGCTCTCTTTATTATGCTTCATTTTCCCAACTTTTAATGGCTTTGAGTTTGTAGTCCTTCAAGATTCGACGCAGAGATGATAAGTACACGTGGCTTTGCATTTAATCCCCTGTTTTCCAATGCAGCGAGTTACAAGGCGGCACGGTGGCGCAGTGGTAGAGTTGCTGCCTTACAGCGCTTGCAGCGTCAGAGACCCGGGTTCCATCCTGACTACGGGTGCTGCCTGAACGGAGTTTGTACGTTCTCCCCGTGACCTGTGTGGGTTTTCTCCGAGATCTACTCCGAGAGTTGCCTCCCACACTTCAAAGACCTACAGGTTTGTAGGTTAACTGGCTTAGTATAAGTGTAAATTCTCCCCAGTGTGTGTAGGGTAGTGTTAGGGTGCGGGGATCACTGGTCAGTACGGACTCGGTGGGCCGAAGGGCCTGTTTCCATGCTGTATCTCTGAACTGAGATGTGGACTCCAAGACTACCTCTCATGTTCTTTACTTTAAAATCTGGATGTAAAAAAAACGGAAACAACTATGATCAATTTACTGCAGTGTCTAAAACCTTATTACAGTTAGAGGACGACCTCAAAGTAAAACACTCTGCTGGAGAAAAACCTAACATTAATCTTCTATTGTTTGGCCTTTTTGAAACCTAGCGCTTCATCGGACACTGATACATGGAGCCACGATGCATTCATCTTTATGCATTAACTGAACATTCTACTTGTGGAAATAAGTCAGGCGATAATTCGTAGATTATTTTTGCAACTTTTACAGTTGATTTTAAATTAGCCAGGCGGTTTATGAATGAAAGAATGAATGAATGAATGAATGAATAAGTTTATTGGCCAAGTATTCACATACAAGGAATTTGCCTTGGTGCTCCGCCCGCAAGTGACAACGACATACAGTGACACTTAGGAATGACACAATAAACATTAAACATCCATAATTAATGTCTTAATATCTTTCAAAACCCAAATTCTTCTTTCAAGTTTGACTTTTGCATCATTTGCAAAAATATAATTTGCAAAAAAATGTAGAATTTGTTGCCAATCCCACTGGATGGTATCGTTTTCCTTCCTGAAGTTTAATTTAGTGCTTTCATTTCCATACATGGAGCGTGTAATTTGCCAATTTACACATTGTGATCCTGGCACCGTTTTGAAAATTGAATCAATGTTAAAATATAAACAATATTCCATCACGGCTGTCATTGTGCAAGACGTTGGTGAGGCCACATTTAGAGGATTGTGTTCAGTTTTGACAATAGACAATGTAGTGGCCATTTGGCTTGTTTTGTGTGTCATTGATGTGTCTTTAAATTTTAGACTGCCCGTTATATTGTGGGTGGGATTTATGACGTATTTCAGGGCTGTATGGAGCTAAGTTTCTTGCGCAGAAGCTTAGTTTTCAGTTTAGTTTTGGACCAGCATGGGGAAGGTTTACCCTTTGACCATGCGAAGTGTAACGGAGACACAAGGAGTTTTCTAACGTTTAAAGCGATACGCTGGAGTTCGATGAAGATTATAGTAACGAGTCGGAAGAAGTTTGGATGTACCTTATTGTTTTTCATCAACAATAAAGTATTTATCAATCAAAGGACTGTTTTGAAGATTAATCTGTGAAGAAGCTCTGAGGTACTCGGATGAAGAGCTCGCATGCAACCTTGCTCACTCTCTCATTCTCACTCTTAACTTTGACTCCCTCTCTCAAATATGTAGATCATAAGTCATAGGAGCAGAATCAGGCCATTCGGCCCATCATGTCTCCACCGCCATTCCATCACAGCTGATCTATCTCTCCCTCCGAACCCCATTCTCCTGCCTTCTCCCCATAACCCCTGACACCCGTACTAATCAAGAATCTATCTATCCCTTAAAAATATACATTGACTTGGCCCCCACACCAGTCTGTGGCAAGGAATTCCACAGAATGTACATGGGTGTGATATGATGAATGTTTCGTGTGACTTGCTTTGCCTTTCACATGTCTCAATACTTGGCACCCATCCCCATCTTATACTTGAAACCCATCAAGTTGAGAGAGCTCATTCTTTTGAAATATTATGTTTCTGCTGACAGCAGTAGCCATAAAATCCGGAATAGTTTAAACATTTTTTTTCCCGTAAATGTTTTTCCCTGCTGTTTCGTGGCATTATCAGTGAGAAATTACCTGATTTTTGGTCGAGTAAATCAGTCCAAACATTACCAAATCCCATGTGTAAAGGCAGGGGAAAGCAGACTGGGAAAGTCTTCCACAGCTAGACAGATCCGAATCTAAATCCTTGTGCAGAAAGCAACTGCAGAGGCTGGTTTATACTGAAGATGGACACGAAATGCTGGAGTAACTCCGCAGGTCAGGCAGCATCTCTGGAGAAAAAAAGGATGGGTGATGTTTTGGGTCAGGACCCTTCTTCAGACTGAGTTACTCCAGCACGTCCTGAGCCAAAACGTCACCCGTCCTTTTTCTCCATAGACGCTGCCTGGCCCACTGAGTTACTCCAGCACTGTGTGTGTACCTTTTTGAATCTAAATCCAAATGCATTATCATAAGTGATAGGAGCAGAATTAGGCCTTTTGGCCCATCAAGTCTACTCTGCCATTCAGTCATGACTGATCTATCTCTCCCTCCTAACCCCATTCTCCTGCCTTCTCCCCATAACCTCTGACACCCGTACTGATCAACAATCTATCTATCTCTGCCTTAAAAGATATCCACTGACTTGGCCTCCACAGCCTCCTGTGGCAAAGAATTCCACAGATTCACCACACTCTGACTAAAGAAATTACTCCTCATCTCCTTCCTAAAAGAACATTCTTTAATTCTGAGGTTATGAGCTCTAGTCCTAGACTCTCCCACTAGTGGAAACATCCTCTGCACGTCCACTCCATCCAAGCCTTCAATTATTCTGCACGTTTCAATGAGCAACCCCCCCTCATTCTTCTAAACTCGAGTGAGTACGGGCCCAGTAAAATATAATTTTATTACATTTTATCACCAGCTATAAAACTTTGTAGGATATAGGTTCAAATGCTAATCATTGCAACTGCTTTTTAATAAGTGTTCTTGAGAAGCATGCTTAGAAATTTCATCCATTACAATACTTTTATTTGGACGTGCAAATTGCACATGAAGTAGTTTTATGTTAATTAGATAGCAGTAGCAACCGTATCTGGGTCACTTAATGCTCATCAAGAAATTAGCTGACTGCTTCATGCATGATGCAGCCTTAACACCAAATGATTGCCTGAAGTCAGTCGCACAAATAGTTTTTGTGTGTATCATCGCACAAATGATGATGCGTGTCAGTAGGAAAGAACTGCAGATGCTGGTTTCAATCGCAGACAGACAGACATAAAAAGCTGGAGTAACTCAGCGGGACAGGCAGCATCTCTGGTGAAAAGTAATGGGTGACGTCTTGACTCCAAATCGTCTCTCCAGAATTCCTTCTCTCCATAGATGCTGCCTGTCCCGCTGAGTTACTCTAACATTTTGTGTCTACCCACACTGACCTTTCTGTCCTGTCCTGTGCCTCCCCCATTATCAGAGCGAGGCCAAATGTAAATTTTGCTTGGGCAGCTTACACCTCAGTGGTATAAACATTGACTTCTCTAATTTCAAGTAGCCCTTGCTTTCCCTCTCTCCCCATCCCTCCCCCACCCACGTCATCGTACTAGTTTCAAACTCATCTTGTTTAGTCTCTTTGTCTGTTTCTCATTTTCACCTAGCCCACAGCTAACAATGGCCTGTTTCCTTTATCATTGATACTTTTTTGCATGTCTTTCATTAATTTGTTCTACATTTCTCTACATCACCATCTGTACCTCTTGTTTCCATTTCCCCAACTCTCCGTCTGAAGAAGAGTCCCGACCCGAAATGTCACCCATTCATTTTCTCCAGAGATGCGGCCTGACCCGCTGAGTTATTCCAGCATTTTGTGTCTGCCCTTTGGCACAGAACATCATGCTGACCAGGTTTGCCCACCTCCTCTAATTCCATGAAACTGCATTGGACTTTCGACTGAAAAGAGACATAAATTGCTGGAGTAACTCAGCGGGTCAGGAAGCATCTTTGGAGAAAAGGAATGGATGATGTTTCAAGTCGAGACCCTTCTTCAGACTGAAAGTCAGGGGAGAGGGAAACTGGAGGTATATTTTTTAGAGTCTTTCGAAAGACTTTAGAGGTACAGCACGGAAACAGGCCCTTTGGCCCACTGAGTCCGTGCCGACCAGCGATTACTCCACACATTAACACCGTCCTGCACACGAGGGACAAATTACAATTTCACCAAAGCCAATCATCCTACAAACCTTTTTTTGATTGTGGGAGGAAACCAGAGCACCCGGAGAAACAGAGGACCCGGAGAAACCATGGAGGCTGATAGGTGACCTGATAGAGATCCAAAAAACTATAAAGGAGCAGATAAAACACTATGGTACACAAAAATGCTGGAGAAACGCAGCGGGTGCAGCAGCATCTATGGAGCGAAGGAGATAGGCAACGTTTCGGGCCGAAACACTATCTTGTTTGTTTAATTTCGATCTGTGGGATTTTCAGATTTACAAATGCCATCTGGACAAATTGTTTTCCAGGTCAACATTAGGTTTAGGAATCATATTGATTTTAATTAGCACCAAAGAATGGACTTATTAGAAGGTGTCTCCTTCTATAAACAGCAGAGTAAGATGATCTGAAAGACTAACCACGGTTAATTTAAAAGATTAATTTTTAAGCAGCCACCTACAACATAGAGGACACGTGAGATATATTTCGCCTGAATTTTATCACAAATTCAACCTGTATTTGCAAAATGCAGTGTCGCCAAGAAGCTTATAATTTTGGCCATGGATTGAGTCCTAATATAGCAAAGTGTTTCTGGTATTTTTGTTTATGTTTGTTTGTAATCAATAAAAATGCCAGGATAGAGTAATTGGTGCACTAAGTAAATTAAAATTCTGTTGTTGGCAAAAAAAAAGAATTATTCCTGTTTTCTTATTGCAGTGTTAATCACGACTGCATTAAAAAAAAAATTGTTCGCAGCTCAGTGTAGAAATATCACTGAGATTTAAAAAAATCAGGATCTTTTTTTGTTTAGCTTAGAGATACAGCGCGGAAACAGGCCATTCGGCCCACCGAGTCCGCGCCGACCTGCGATCCACCGCACGTTCACACTATCCTACACACACAAGGGATAATTTACAATTTTACCAACCAATTAGCCTCCTAACCAGCACGTTTTTGGAGTGTGGGTGGAAACTGGAGATCCCGGAGGAAACCCACGCTGGTCACGGGGAGAGCAAACAAACTAAGCAGACAAGCACCCAGAGTCAGGACCGAACTCGGGTCTCTGGCGCTGTAAGGCAGCAGCACTACCGCTGTGCCAACCTGCCGCAAATGTTTAAACACTTCTTTCCAAACGTGGATAAAGAACTTAAGCAAAATATAGAAAGGACAAAATACAAAGTGACGGTGGCGCAGTGGTAGAGTTGCTGCCTCACATCGAATGCAGCGCCGGAGACCCGGGTTCGATCCCGACTACGGCTGCTGTCTGTATGGAGTTTGCACTTTCTCCCTGTGACCTCATGGGCTTTCTCCGGAGCCCTGTTTTCCTCCCACGTCCCAGGTTTGTAGGTTAATTGGCTTGGGAAATGTAAAAATTGTCCCTTGTAGGTGTAGGATAGTGTTGATGTGCAGGGATCACTGGTCGGCACAGACCCGGTGGGCCGAAGGGCCTGTTTACCCACTGTATCTCCAATCAAAAGAACAAAAAATGTCTCGCCGCCAGAGACCCGGGGTTCGATCCTGATAATGGGTGCTGTCTGTACGAAGTTTGCAGATTCTCCCCTTGACCTCGTGGGCTTTCTCCGGGAGCCCTGGTTTCCTCCCATGTCCCTAAGACGTGCAGGTTTGTCGGGTAATTGGGTTCTGTAAATCAACCCTGCTGTCAGATGTGAAAGTAGGAACTGCATTGAACTCGTGTGAATGGGTTGGCGCGGCTGAAGGGCCTGTTTCCACGCTCTATCTCCAAAATAAACAAAGGCAACACTCCTCGTACATCTTCTCTGCGCTCTATGCAGCTCAAACACTAAAGAGGAGCAATTAAGATTAGAAAATATTCTGCTAGGGCTGTGAAAACTATAAAAACCTGAACTACACACAGTTAAAGACTAGTCTGTACTAGGCAACACAGAAACTCAGCCAAAAAGCTCAGGACATGAAACATGGTATCAGAGAAGGATCTCGACCCGAAACGTCACCTATTCCTTCGCTCCATAGATGCTGCCTCACCCACTGAGTTTCTCCAGCATTTTCGTCGACATCAGATTGATGAGATATTGTCCAGGGAATGTCCAACATGGAGAGAGGATGACAGTAGTCCTTCCAAAGGTTAGCTGAAGTAGGCTGTTCAGCCCATCGAGTCTACTCCGATGAATGGCCTGTTTCTGCTCCTAAACTTAAACACTCTGCCACAGTCACAATGGATTGATTGGGGAGCAAATGAAATCGCAATGTTTTTTAAAAGGAAATATAATACAGAAGTGGAATTGTAGACCAATTGTCTGGAGCTATAGACAATAGACAATAGACAATAGGTGCAGGAGTAGGCCATTTGGCCCTTCGAGTCAGCACCGCCATTCAATGTGATCATGGCTGATCATCCCCAATCAGTACCCCGTTCCTGCCTTCTCCCCATATCCCCTGACTCTGCTATTGTTAAGAGCCCTATCTAGCTCTCTCTTGAAATCATTCAGAGAGCCTGCCTCCACTGCCCTCCCCAGAATCACAGAGAACCTCTGTGAGAAAAAGGCCAGAGTTCAAGCTTACTCCTTATAACTGTGGCCTGTGGGGTCCCCCAACATCGGTGGAGCTAGAACCATTTACACAGCAACTATAGGACATAGACTGTTGAAACAGGATGTTGATACCATCAATTTTTTCACGGGCCCCTTTAAGTAGTTGTGATGACTATTCTGACCCAGGGAATTCTCTGCTAGTTCTCAGCGCGGAGGGCAGGCCCGTGGAGCGCCACATTAACACTATTCTCTGGGGGACATTTGCTTTCAAGAGAGAGCTCTGACCCGCGTTGGGTTTTCTCTGAGATCTTCGGCTCTTCAGGAAAAATCTCTGGAGTCAAGGGAACTATGGGCCTAGTATTTGATTTAATTTAGGCCTTGAACAGGGAGGTTTTGTGTGTCCATTTTTTTGTGTGATTGGGGAGTTTGGTTTGATCCTGCTCCCCATGATCACATCTTCTTCTTCTTGCGTATGGCTTGGACTATTTGATCTTATTTGTTGGCTCGAACGGTTTTGGCCTAATTGAGGAAGGGCTACTCCTGCACCTGATTGTGTATCAGACCGAAATCTGGTGGCACTATCAGAATGTCTATTGTGCATGCCAGGTTGATTGCATTCGTCGAAACATGGCGGACCACGTGAAGGTTGCAATCTCCCACCCCTCCCACTGCAATGGACCTACATTTGTCTTCCTCTTGACTTCCTTTTGTGGATAACGATCCACTCCCAGTCCTTTGTGTTTGTTATTTTTGCTGAGCTTTTTATATTTATTTCTTGAATCTAATGTTATCCCCAATTTCTTTTGAAATCCATAGTTGAGCCACATTTCCAGATTTATATTTATGTCAGTAAGGAACGAATGCTTGTTGGTGTTCAGCCATGCGCTCTTTAAACGCTTGCTATCGCTCATCCAGTGTCAACTTGGAGTAATGTTTCCCGGTTTAACCCAGTCAACTCAAGCATCAAACTTTCATAATCTGCTTTACTTAAGGGCCTGTCCCACTGTACGAGCATATTCAAGGGTTCTCCCGAGTTTCCCATGATTCGAACTCGGAAAATTACGGTAATAGCCGCTCATAGGTACTTGGGGCTCTCGTGGACATTTTTCAACATGTTGAAAAATCTTCACGAGTCTTCACGAGCTTAACGCGTTTCCCGAGTACCTGCCGTTAACGTTACGAGCCGCTAAGAGTCGTCCCGAGCTCCAACGTACCCGCTACATACATTGTACGTGCTTACCACGAGTTTGATTTTTTTTTAAACTCGGGAGAGCTCTTGAATTAGCTCGTACTGTGGGACAGGCCCATTATATTTGGGACTGAAGTTTTGATTAAGTTTAGAGTTTAGGCAGAGGGGTGCACTTCGCCCAACACCTCCGCTTAGTTCGTAATAACCAACCTGATCTCCCGGTGGCTCAGCACTTCAACTCCCCCTCCAATTCCAAATCCGACCTTTCTGTCCTGGGCCTCCTCCATGGCCAGAGTGAGGACCACCGCAAATTGGAGGAGCAGCACCTCATGTTTTGCTTGGGTAGTTTACACCCCAGCGGTATGAACATTGGTTTCAGGTAGTCCTTACTTTCTCCCTCATTCCCCTCCCTCCCCTTCCCAGCTCTCCAACAGCCCACTGTCTCCGCATCTTCCTTTCTTCTCCCCTCCACTCCACATTAGTCTAAGGAAGGGTCTCGACCCAAAACGTTGCCTATTCCTTCACTCCATAGATGCTGCCTCACCCACTGAGTTTCTCCAGCATTTTTGTCAACTCAGACCATGAAGGATTGTTTAGTTTAGTTTAGAGATACAGCATGGAAACAGGCCCTTCAGCCCACTGACTCCACACCGACCATCGATCACCCGTCACGCTAGTTCTATGTTATCCCACTCACTGCATGTTATTGCCGATTTACAGAGGCCCGCACATCTTTGGGGTGTGTGAGGAAATCAGAGTAACTTGAGGCAATCCATGTGATCAACGTGCAAACTCCACATAGGCAGCAGCTCCCGAGGCCCGAGGTCAGGATCGAACCAGGGTCTCTGGCGCTGGGAATCTCAGAGTCAACTGCCTCGTTCTTAATTACAATGAAGAATACGGTCATTGGGGAGAAGGAATGGATGACGTTTCGGGTCAAGACCCTTCTTCAGACGTGTCTCGACCCGAAACATCACCCATTCCTTCTCTCCAGAGATGCCATCTGTCCCGCTGATTTTCCCACAGCATGTGGAGATGGGGGCTCCGCCAGAGGCCAGCCTGCGAATGCGGAGCAGAACAACAGGCAGCCAACCATGACATCTCTGGGTGCCCGCTCTACCACCCACCAAATGGAGCTCAGGGCCTGGCAGACATTGGGGTAGAGACAACAACCTAGCTGCTCAACACCCTTCAGCGGCGCAGCGATAGAGTTGCCGCCTTACAGCGCCAGAGACCCGGGTTCAATCCTAGCTAAATATTCAACATGATGAAACATTTTTCGCCGACAGTGGGCTTGACGCCAATGAGCGTAGCTTGATTTCTCCTGACGTAGGTGCTGTCGGAGGTTGTTGACGTAGGTTGTCGCGGTTTTTCGGCGACCTGCTACAACTATGACAGTCACCGGCAGTCGCCTAAAAAAATCGCCAAGTGGGACAGGCCCATCACGCAGTTACTTGGCAGCTACAGGCCAGTCCGTTCAACTTCAGTTTGAGGAAAGTAATAATTGGGGAATGAAAAATTAAGAAGAGATGTTAAACCATTTTAATTCATAAAGGGAAGCCAACATAGATTTGTGAAAGGAAAATAGTGTCGGACTAAAATGATGTTTTTATTTGATAAAGGTGTCAGGAGTTGTGCAATGAAAAGTGTGCAATAGATAGATATAATTCAAATGGATTTTGAGAAAGTGTTTGATGTTACATACAAAATAGAGGTAGGAAATCTGAAGCTACGTGGAATTGAAAGGCAGTACTGGAGCGGATAGGACATTGACAAGCACACTAAGTAGAGAATTTTGTTCCACCCGGTGCGTTTTCTTTTGCAGACATGAAGATGCCAGTACTCACCATTAATGAGCATGCGTGTCAGGGCGGCACGGTGGTGCAGCAGTAGAGTTACTACCTTGCGGCGCCAGAGACCCGAGTTCGATTCTGACCGTGGGTGCTGTCTGTACACAGATTGCACGTCCCCCCCGTGACCACGTGGGTTTTCTCTGGGTGCTCCGGGTTGCCGCCCACATTTTGAAGATGTGCATGCTTGTATTTGGCTTCGGTAAATTGTTCCCAGCGTGGAGAACCAGCGGTCTCCACCAGTGTTTGTTTGTTAAATTGTCCCTAACGTGCGGGATATAGAAATTGTGTGAAATGGGAGATCGCTGGTCGGTGCAGATTCGATGGGCTGAAGGGCCTGTTTCTGTGCTATATCTCTAAACTAAACTTGGATGAGTTACATGATCAACTTAAATGGGAGAAAGAAAATACTGGAGTAACTCAGGGATGACGGGCGAGATCTCTGGATGGAAGGACGATTCGGGTCGAGACCCTTCTTCAGACTGAGAGTCAAGGGAGAGGGAGGCCCAGAGATATGGAAGGGTAAGGTGTAAAAACCAAAGATCAAAGGGGATACAGTTAAAGGAAAATGTTGAATCATCGGCGGTCACTTGAAACCAGTATGACTGTCCTCTCATGGAGGACGCCTGTGCGTGACTTTGTTTAACGTGGGGAGACTGGTGCACAGACAGCCACCCCACGGTCCTTGACAGATCTGGGTCTGGATCCAGTGGCATGGAGTCCAAGACGACCGGAGACCCTTTTCTGCTGCAGCCTTCATCCGCCTTCCCAGCCGTTGTGACGCTCCACTAAAGTCAGCCACTGTCAGCCTGTTCCACCGTTAAGGTCTTGGGTGGATTGCTCTTTGTCAGGGAACTCCCCCTCGAACTTACCACCATGGGTGGCCCTACCAGGAGCATCGCACCAGACGGCATCGCTCTCAGGATCTCAAGATCACACAAGCTTCTCCACCACGACAAGGTAACAATCCACGGGGAAGAAAATGTGGAATAGATCATTGTTATCTAAGGGAAGGTGACAACAATGCATACAGATATACAATTTAATCAGGAGGACATCAGAATGGTCTGAGAACTAGGATGGGGGAGGAATGGAGAGAGAGTGGAAGCAAGGGTTACTGGAAGTTAGAGAAGTCAATATTCCCGATCTTCCAACCTATCTCACTGTGACCCTTGCACTTTTCTTTTCAAATCTGCACTTTCTCTGTAGCTCCAAAGCGATGATGCTGTAATTCGATCAATTTAGTTTAGTTTAGACAATAGACAATAGTCAATAGGTGCAGGGGTAGGCCATTCGGCCCTTCGAGCCAGCACCACCATTCATTGTGATCATGGCTGATCATCCACAATTAGTATCCTGCCTTATCCCCATATCCCATGACTCCGCTATCTTTAAGAGCCCTCTCTAACTCTCTCCTGAAAGCACCCAGAGAACCGGCCTCCACTGCCCTCTGAGGCTGAGAATTCCAAAGATTTATAACTCTCTGTGTGATAAAGTGTTTACTCATTTCCGTTCTAAATGGCTTACCCCTTATTCATAAACTGTGGCCCCTGGTTCTGGACTCCCCCAACATCGGGAACATGTTTCCTGCCAATAACGTGTCCAAACCCTTAACAATCTTGTTCAAGCAGGAACTGCAGATGCTGGAAGATCGAAGGTACACAAAAATGCTGGAGAAACTCAACGGGTGCAGCAGCATCTATGGAGCGAAGGAAATAGGCGACGTTTCGGGCTGAAACCCTTCTTCAGACTGATGGGGGGTGGGGGGGAGAAGGAAGGAAAAAGGGGAGGAGGAGGAGCCCGAGGGCGGGGGGATGGGAGGAGACAGCTCGAGGGTTAAGGAAGGGGAGGAGACAGCAAGGGCTAGCAAAACTGGGAGAATTCAACGTTCATGCCATCTGGACGCAAGCAACCCAGGCGGAATATGAGGTGCTGTTCCTCCAATTTCCTTCTCCCCCCTCCCCCCATCAGTCTGAAGAAGGGTTTTGGCCCGAAACGTCGTCTATTTCCTTCGCTCCATAGATGCTGCTGCACCCGCTGAGTTTCTCCAGCATTTTTGTGTACCCTTAACAATCTTACACGTTTCAATCTTATTGAGTTAAGTGGCTGAATGGACGACTCCAACCCCAATGTATTCCACACCTACAGCTTGTTTGATATAGTTTATGGCGATTGAAATAGTGGTACACTAACCCGCTTAATCCCACTGGAGGCTTTTGCTTGATTATTGTTTTTAACGCTATGTAATATTAATGAGTGTATTTTCTTATATTTTTCATGCGCTGTTCATTTTGATGCTTATGTCACGGCTATTGGGTTACAGTACGGGTTTAATCCCTCGCAAGCCAACTGGTGCTATTGTTAAAATACAAACAGCATCTACCATTACTATGTGTCATGAAATGAAATTGGACCCAAAGCTCGCCGTTTAGATCATGCGATTTAATTGCAGCGTCTGGTATCAGCAAGGGGATATCATTTACCAGCAGAAAGTAACAGAGAGTGTGGCAAATTATTAAATACCCAGCTGTGCACCAATGGGTAACACACTTGCCTTTACAATCAGCTTGAAAGCACCAGTGTTTGTTGAATTTTTCCACCCCAGTCCCCACAGTTTGACGAAAAACTAACACCCAAAATCCTTTAAGACCGTAAGACATGGGAGAAGAATTAGGCCGTTTGGTCCATCTCATAAGGTCATACGGTCGAAAGGAATAGGAGTAGAATTAGGCCATTCGGCCAATCTAGTGCGCTCCGCCATTCAATCATGGCTGATCTATCTCTCCCTCCTAACCCCATTCTCCTGCCTTCTCCCCGTAACTTCTGACACCCGTACTAATCAAAATTCTATCTATCTCTGCCTTAAAAATATCCACTGACTTGGCCTCCACAGCCTTCTGTGGCAAATAATTCCATAGATTCACCACCCTCTGACCAAATAAATGTCTCCTCATCTTCCTAAAATAACGTTCTTTTATTCTGAGGCCATGACCTCTAGTCCAAAGTGACCAATCTGAAGAAGGGTAGACTAGAGTCCGAAACGTCACCCATTCCTCCTCTCCAGAGATGCTGCCTGTCCCGCTGAGCTACTCCAGCATTTTGTGTCTATAACCATATAACCATATAACAATTACAGCACGGAAACAGGCCATCTCGGCCCTACAAGTCCATGCCGAACAAATTTTTTTCCCCTTAGTCCCACCTGCCTGCACTCGTACCATAACCCTCCATTCCCTTCTCATCCATATGCCTATCCAATTTATTTTTAAATGATACCAATGAACCTGCCTCCACCACTTCCACTGGGAGCTCATTCCACACCGCCACCACTCTCTGCGTAAAGAAGTTCCCCCTCATATTACCCCTAAACTTCTGTCCCTTAATTCTGAAGTCATGTCTTCAATTCTATCTTCAATTTAAACCAGCATCTGCAGTTCCTTCTTGCACCTCTGATCCTGGACTCTCCCACTAGTGGAAACATCCTCTCCGCATCTTGTCTGCTCCGCTAATTCTATCACGGCTGATCTATTTTTCCCTCTCAAACTTCTAAGTAGTGACATTCTCAGTTTTACAATTAAACACATTGCCTGATGTGTTTCTTCGATTACAATGTAGATTCAGAACTACTATATTGGGTGGAGAAGATTTTTTTTGGGGGGGGGCATGGTGGTGTACTTTAGTTTTTAGTTTTAGAGACACATCGCAGAATCGTGCCTTTCAGCCCACCGAGTTCACGCCGACCAGCGATCCCCGTACACCACTTCTACCCGACACACCAGGGACAATTCATACCAAAGCCAATTAACCTACAAATCTGCACGTCTTTGGAATGTGGGAGGAAACTGGAGCACCTGGAGAAAACCCACGCAGTCACAGGGAGAAGGTACAAACTCCGTACAGGCAGCGCCCGTGGTCAGGATCGAACCCAGATCCCGGGTGCTGTGAGGCAGAAACTGCGCCTCTGTGCCCCCTACGTTTGCGATCCTCTATTTTGTGCCAGTTTGATCCAAAATGGGAGGAAAATTGGTCAAACTAAAATATTCTGTACTAACCGAAGTATAGATAAAAATGGTAGAGATGGAGGTGGCGGTGCAATGTTAGAGTTGCTGCCTCACAGCGCCAGAGACCCGGGGTTTGATCCTGACTATGGATCCTGACAGAGTTTGTACCTTCTCCCCCGGTGTAAAGGTGGTTGCACAGTGCTGGAGATCTCTGGAGAACATGGATCTTGGCGACATATTGGGTTGGGACCCTTCTTCAGACTTCAGGATGGAGGAGGTGACAGAAATCAATGGTGGATCCAACAAAGCCTCTTTATCAGGTGGGAATGATGAGAAAGGTTCTTATTGATACATATAAGCTTATTAAGGGTTTGGACACGCTAGAAGCAGGAAACATGTCCTCGATGTTGGGGGAGTCCAGAACCAGCGGCCACAGTTTAAGAATAAGGGGTAAGCCATTTAGAACGGAGACGACAAAACACTTTTTCACACAGAGAGTTGTGAATCTGTGGAATTCTCTGCCTCAGAGGGCGGCGGAGACCGGTTCTCAAGATACTTCCAAGAGAAAGTTAGATAGGGCTCTTAAAGATAGCGGAGTCAGGGGATATGGGGCGAAGGCAGGAACAGGGTACTGATTGTGGATGATCAGCCATGATCACATTGAATGGCGGTGCTGGCTCGAAGGGCCGAATGGCCTACTCCTGCACCTATTGCCTATTGTCTATTGGAATGTCAAAGATTAGAAGGCAGAGCTTTAAGGTGTGAGATGTAAAGGTTAAAGGAGATAATAATAATAATAATAATAAACTTACGGACTCGAGGTCCAGACAAGGGGCAACATTACATAAAAATGCATTGCATATTAAAAAAATATAAAGTACATATAAAATCTTAGTATATCACTTATAAAAGCATCATAAATTATATTTAATAAAAACACAATACATGAGTTAAAAATCCAGATTAAAAGAATGATCAATGTCCTACAACGAGACAACGTTACCAGTGTTGCCACAGCTGGGATTCGTAACGTGTAGTGCTAACCCTTATGTTTGACAAGGCCACAACAATTGCATTTTTAGAGTCATTTATCCTGCAAATGAATTTATACTGTACACTGACAATGACAATTAAAATTGAATCTGAATCTGAATCTGAATCTTATACATGTGATTTCTTAGGATAGATTCTAAAGTACTGACTCCTGCAGCCACAAACATACTATGTGAGGCAAGTTTTATTAATCAAGCAGGATGGTGGGTACCTAGAACCCACTGCCAGGGTTGGCGGTGGAGGCAGACATGACAGTGGTGTTCAAGAGGCTTTTAGATAGGTACATGGTGCAATTCACCTTTGTGTCGGAGGATTGTTAATGATCTCCCACAGTGAACTGTGGTTTATTTATGATCATTAGCAATCCTCCGACGCAAAGGTGGCGCTATTACACATGGATATACATTGAATGGAGGTACAGTATATGATCATGTGCGGGTAGACAAGAGATGGTCTTGGCATCATGTTCAGCACAGACAAAATGGGCCGAAGGGCCTGTTCTTGTGCAATGCTGTTCTATGTTTGACAGCACTGGGCCTGTACTGGCTGGAGTTTTGAAGGATGAGTGGACACCTCATTGAAACTTGCCGTATAGGGTAGGGTAGAGTGGATGTGGAGAGGATGTTTCCACGAGTTGGAGAGTCTAGGACCAGAGGTCACAGCCTCAGAATTAAAAGAAGTTGGGAAGATGAGGAGGGATTTCTTTAGTCAGAGGGTGGTGAAACTGTGGAATTCATTGCCACAGAAGGCCGTGAAGGCCAAGTCTATGGATAATTTTAAGGCGGAGATGGATAGATTCTTGATTAGTGAGGGTGTCAGGGGTTTTGGGGAGAAGGCAGGAGAATGGGGTTAGGAGGGAGATATAGATCGGGCATGATTGAATGGCAGAGTGGTCTTGATGGGGCCGAATGGCCCAATTCTGCTCCAATATGTTCCCGATGTTGGGGGAGTCCAGAACCAGCGGCCACAGTTTAAGAATAAGGGGTAAGCCATTTAGAACGGAGATGAGGAAACATTTTTTCTCACAGAGAGTTGTGAGTCTGTGAAATTCTCTGCCTCAGTGAGCGGCGGAGGCCGGTTCTCTGGATACTTTCAAGAGAGAGCTAGATTGGGCTCTTAAAGATAGCGGAGTCAGGGGATTTGGGGAGAAGGCAGGAACGGGGTACTGATTGTGGATGATCAGCCATGATCACATTGAATGGCGGTGCTGGCTTAAAGGCCTGAATGACTTACTCCTGCACCTATTGTCTATTGTCTATTACTTATGACCCAATGTTCTACCTACTCTAATATTGAGTACAGAATGCGATGTAAATGTGTAAAGAGTTTGCAATTAAACCTCACTGTGTTCCGTTCTCGTTGTAGTTGTCCCCATCTGAATTCCAAAGAGCCGGTACAGCAGAAAATAAACGCATAAGCTCGTAAAACATACAACAATTTTGCAGTTATTAGCTTTTAATTGATTGCATCAATGCGAATATGTTTGGGAGTTATCCAAATTTAGTTTGGCTTTCGCACTGGCCAAAGGGTTCTCTGATGTAGCAACATTAATATTCTGCGCTTGCAGCACCTAACCTCTCCTGAGGTGAAAGAATTCCTTGTGTCATTTTACTGCTGAGCGATGACAGAAACTGTAAATTACGGGAAGTACTGAATTGTGTTCTACAGATGTTTTTCTATTTCAGGCTTCTGTGTGAGGTGAGCTCCTCGTACATTTTTGAGGAAGTAAAAGGCAAAAAAAACAAAACGTACCTGCGAAGTACTAGAAACGCATATAAAAAGCAGAAAATATCGGAATTATCAGCAGGTCAGGCAGCCTCTGTGGAAGGGGGAGCAAAGTCAAAGGGTGTCCTACCCTTTCATCAGAGTTCAGTTTTTTTCCACAGATGCTGACTGACCTGCTGAGTGTTTCCACCTTTTCCTATTCTTACCTGGTGGGGGGAGGGGTACAGTGGCACAGCGGTAGAGTTGCTGCCTTACAGCGCCAGAGACCCGGGTTTGATCCAGACTACGGATGCTGTCTGTACAGGATACACAATATGTCCTGGAGCATTTCTTTGTTGTTTAGTTTAGTTAAGTTTAGACATACAGCACAGCACCGAGTCCGCGCCGCCCAGCGATCCCAGCACACTTGCACTATCCTACACACACTAGGGACAATTTACAATTTTATCGAAACCAATTAACCTACAAACCTGTACGTCTTTGGAGCGTGGGAGTAAACCAGAAGATCTCGGAGAAAACCCACGCAGGTCACAGGGAGAATGTACAAACTCATACAGACAGTACCTGTAGTCGGGATCGAACATGGGACTCTCTGTAAGGCAGCAACTCTACCACTGTGCCACCGCGCCGCCCAAGTCATTGGATATTTTTAAGGCAGAGATTGATAGATTCTTAATTAGTACGGATGTCAGCAGTTATGGGGCGAAGGCAGGAGAATGGATTTAAGAGGGAAAGATAGATTAGCCATGATTGTGAATGGTGGGTAGACACTAAGTCCAGGAGTAACTCTGCGGGACGGGCAGCATCTCTGGAATGGGTGACGTTACGGTTCGAGACTGAATTGAATAGCGGAGTAGACTTGATGGGCCGAATGGCCCAATTCTGCTCTGATAACTAGTTAATTTAACATCACATTTGACTTTGGATATTTGCCAAGTAGTAAGCTTATTCATGCTCTTGAGCTGAATGAGGTAGACAGAAATGCTGGAGAAACTCAGCGGGTGAGGCAGCATATATGGAGAGATGGAAATAAGCAACATTTTGGGTCGAAACCCTTTTTCTGACTATTTGAGATGCTGTGAGGTAATGTCGCGAGCCAAAGTTTATTCCCTGAGTAAAATGATCAAAGAAGTTCCAAAATGGAAGGATGCATTCTGTCGGGAAGGCAAAATGACTATGTAGGAAAAAAGACAGGAAGGCAGATGTGATGTGACAGCAAGATTTTTGATTGAACAATGAATGTTGGTGAATACAAAAAGTCTCTGCATTTTAGGTGGCAACTTAAAGAGGTACTGCGTCTGAAAGCATCATTTATCGCATTTGATGGAGTAAGACATGAATGAATAAATAATTTTATTGGCCAAGTACTCACATACAAGGAATTTGCCTTGGTGCTCCGCGCGCAAGTGACAACATGACATATAGTGACAGTTAGGAATGACACATAAAACATTAAACATTAATAATAAAACATTATCGATTAAACGTGAATTAAATCAAATACAAGAGCAAAAGGAGGCTACAGATTTTCGGTTATTGAGTAGAGCTGTGGCAGCTTGGACAGTCCGGAGTCGCCTTCCAGAAGGAAGTGATTCAAAGAGTTTGTGGCCAGGGTGAGAGGGGTCAGAGATGATCTTGCCCGCTCGCTTCCTGGCCCTTGCAGTGTACAGTTCATCAATGGAGGGAAGGTTGCAGCCAATAACCTTCTCTGTTGATTGGACGATTCGCTGCAGCCTCCAGGCGTCGTGCTTGGTGGTTGAGCCAAACCACACCATGATGTGGAAGGCGAGAACAGACTCTACGATGTCCGTACAGAATTGTACACACATCATTCCCTGTGGCAGATTGTGCTTCCTCAGCTGCCGCAGGAAGTACATCCTATGTTGTGCCTTTCAGTTAGGTTTGCCTTTCCCCTTATTTAGAAGTATTTAAATATCCTTTCCTCATCTTCATTCTTCAGTCTACTCTCTTCATGAAAGGGCGGCACGGTGGCGTAGCGGTAGAGTTGCTGCCTCACTGAGCCAGAGACCCGGGTTCGATCCCGACTACGTGACCCGCGTGACCGGTTTCCTCCCACATCCAAAGACGTGCAGGTTTGTAGGTTAATTGACTTCAGTAAAATTGTAAATAGTTCCCAGTGTGTGTAGGATGGTGTGAGTGTGCAGGGATCGCTGGTCGGCGAGGACTCAGTGGGCCGAAGGGCCTGTTTCCGCGCTGTATCCTTGAACCAAACTAATCTAAACATTAAACTTTGCTGCAGTTATTCAACTTTTAAATTTAATTGGTTTTAAGTGTTGTTACTTGCTAAATTTGAAGATGCAAACTGTATTTCTATTCCCCTGATTTGTAAGTTCTACTCCATACCTTGTGACTATTTCGGCAGCACTTTGGTAACTTACAGTATAAAGGGAAGACTGAGCTTGTCTGAAGAAGGGTCTCGACCCGAAACATTGTCTATTTCCTTCGCTCCATAGATGCTGTTTCACCCACTGAGTTTCTCCAGCATTTTTGTCTACCTTGTATTTATATGGTACCTTTCTTCAGCACAAGGCCTAGTTTTGTTTAGAGATACAGCATGGAAGCAGGACCTTCGGCCCATCGAGTCAGCGCCGACCGGCAATCCCCGCACACCAACACTATCCCACACACGCTAGGGACAATTTACAATTATACCAAAGCCAACCTGTACATCTTTGGAGTGTGGGACGAAACCGAAGCACCTGGGGAAAACCCACGCAGGTCACAGGGAGAACGTACAAACTCCGTACAGACAGCACCCGCGGTCAGGATCGAACCCGGGTCTCCGGCACTGTGAGGCAGCAACTCTACCGCTGCGCCACCATGCCGCACTAATCTATCGGTGATTTTGTTTACTGATATGTGCAAGTCACTAGGCAAATCTTTTGGAATTGGATCCATGAAGTAATCTTATTGTCCACCAGGGAATGTAGTGGGGCCCATAGTTTAATGTGCCTTCTAAGAGATAGCTGTCTATTCCTTCTGGGCATTTCCTTGGGATTGAGAATGATTTGCTTTGTAGATTCACTGTTGGAACTGAAGAAGTAATGTAGCTACCGATCTTGCTGCACGTTCACCCAGCAAAGGCAAGAAAAGAATATTTATTAACCACCTTATTTTCTAAAGGTGACTTGATGGATTTCACAACTAGTAAATTACTTACTAAAGGGGCTGTCCCACTTAGGCAACCTAATTGGCGAATTTAGAAGAGTTTAGGAGAGTTTGAAAAAAATGTCATGTTGAAGACCTCCTTCGACTATGTTGAAGATCTCCTTCAACCTCCTTCGACTATGTTGAAGACTAGCTTCGACTAGCTAAGACTAGCTATGACTAACTTCGGGAAAATTGGACAACGAATAGTGGAAAGTGAAGACGACCTCCTTCGATCTCCTTCGACCTCCCTTCGACTACCCAATATAGTTACCCAACCAGATGCAACTAAATTTAAAGTAGCTCTTTCTTCCCAATAACCCTTTCTGGCTTAAGCCCTCCCTTCACCACCTCCAGTTTAAATTCCATTTGGAATATTTTGGAGGACCAAGAACCAAGACTATGATGAAGACTACCTTCGACTACGCTCGATTACCTACGACTAACATGCTGACCTACTACGACTAAACCAACGAGTGAAAAAAGTATCGATTTTTTCCATGGCGACTTTTTTTTACTCGCGGACATTTTTTTTAACATATTGAAAAAAACGCCGCGACCTAGCTGAGGCCTCGAGTACGCGGGGACCACTTTCGAGCATGAAGGAGAGTTACGAAGACCTCCTATGACCTCGTGTCGACCATGCTGCGAGTATGAGTCGAGGGCAAACTCGCCAGAACTCGCGGATTAGGTCGCCCAGGTGAGACAGGCCCTTAAGTGTGTACTGATGTTTAGATTAACCTGCCAACCATTGTTAACAGATCTATGGAGTGGGAAACACATTCCGGTAGCAATCCAAAAGCAATGTAATCAAAAACCTTACTGCGAAACAGGGTGGTGAATCTGTGGAATTCATTGCCACAGAGGGCTGTGGGGGCCGAGTCAATGGATATATTTAAGGCGGAGATTGATGGATTCTTGATTAGTAAGGGTGTCGGAGGTTATGGGGAGTAGGCAGGAGAATGGGGTTGAGAGGGAGAGATAGATCAGCCATGATTGAATGGCGGAGTAGACTTGATGGGCCTATTTCCGTTCCTATAACTAATGAATTTATGAGTATATATTCATAAGTTATAGGAACATATGGGACTTAGAGAAACTTAAGGGTTTGGACACGTTAGAGGCAGGAAACATGTTCCTGATGTTGGCGGAGTCCAGAACCAGGGGCAACAGTTTAAGAATAAGGAGTAAGCCATTTAGAATAGAGATGAGGAACACTTTTTCACACTTTTCCACATATTCACAGTTGTGAATATGTGGAATTCTCTGCCTCAGAGGCTGGTTCTCTGGATACTTTCAAGAGAGAGCTAGATAGGGCTCTTGAAGATAGCGGAGTCAGGGGATATGGGGAGAAGGCAGGAACGGGGTACTAATTGTGGATGATCAGCCATGATCACATTGAATGCCGGTGCTGGCTCGAAGGGCCGAATGGCCTACTCCTGCACCTATTGTCTATTGTCTAACATTTAATGAAAATTGTTCTAACTTACGAAATTATGAACAGATAAACTATTCAATGTGCAGGGTTTTTTTTAGATAGTTTAGTTTGCAGATGCAGCGTACAAACAGGCCCTTCAGTCCATGATAGCAGCACCAACAGATGGCTCTGTCATTTCTCATACAATGCCTCAGCGTTCCTGGACCAGTTTACTGTCCAGGTAAACTCCAAGGTACTTGTACTCCTTGGGAAACTGCACATACGCACCCTTTGATGGAAACAGGGGACAGGGGAGTTCCTCTCCTCCTATAGTCCGCCACTAACTCCTAAGTCACATCGGTGTTAGGCTGCAGGTGAAATTAAGCTGCTTTAAACCACCCACAATTTATATTCGGGATTGCTTTATTTATGTTTCCATTGACTGACTACCCGGGTTTTCATTACGATAAATATATCAATTTCATCTCATTACCGTGTAGTGTTTCATGGAGTTGGGTTGGACTCTGTGCGAGTGGAGCAGGATAAATCCCTTCACTGCCGTGTACGATTCCTCGCATGCAGGGGCCGTACAGCCAAGGGTTCATTGATTCCAATGTGTAGGAAGCAAATGCAGATGCTAGTTCGCACCGAATGTCGACATAAACTGCTGGAGTAACTCAGCGGGACAGGCAGCATCTCCAGACAGAAGGAATGGGAGACGTTTTGGTCTCCTGATTTTTTGGAAGGACATTATTGCTATTGAGGGAGTGCAGCGTGGATAAATTCCCGGGATGGCGGGACTGACATATGATGAAAAAATGGGTCGACTGGGCTTGTATTAGACAATAGACAATAGGCAATAGGTGCAGGAGTAGGCCATTTGGCCCTTCGAGCCAGCACCACCATCAATGTGATCATGGCTGATCATCCCCAATTAGTACCCCGTTCCTGCCTTCTCCCCATATCCTCTGACTCCGCTATCTTTAAGAGCCCTATCTAGATCTCTCTTGAAAGCATCCAGAGACCCGGCCTCCACCGCCCTCTGAGGCAGAGAATTCCACAGAAACTGTCTGTGGGTATTCACTGGAATATAAAAGGATGAGAGGAGATCTTATAGAAACATATAAAATTCTTAAAGGATTGGACAGGCTAGATGCAGGAAAAATGTTCCCCATGTTGGCGGAGTCCAGAACCAGGGGGTCACAGTTTAAGAATAAGGGGTAGGCCATTTAGGACTGAGACGAGGAAAAAAAATCACCCCGAGAGTTGTGAATCTGTGGAATTCTCTGCCACAGAAGGCAGTGGACGCCAATTCACTGGATGTTTTCAATAGAGAGTTAGATGTAGCTCTTAGGGCTAATGGAACCAAAGGATATGGGGAAAAAACAGGATTTTGAATGATCATGTTCAGTGGCGGTGCTGGCTCGAAGGGCCGAATGGCCTACTCCTGCACCTAATTTCTATGTTTCGGATCAAAATCCTTCTTCAGGTCTCGGCCCCGAAGCGTCACCCATTCCTTCTCTCCAGAGATTCCCCCCCGTCCCACTGAGTTACTCCAGCAGTTTGTGTCTACCTTCACCTGGTGTGGAGTTGCATTGAATTGAAAGCAACTGATTAGTGTTTCTTGCAATTGCAGGCGGCATCACTTTGTGCTTCATTGACTGTTATAATATTTTCTCAATGGACCTATTCCTCGTAGTTTAACTGAGCCAGCTCCAGCTTACTTTAATGAGTTGTCTTTTCCCTTGAAAATGTAATCTATTTAGGATATGTTGCTGCGTCAGCAGATTCATTCTGCCACTTAAACATGGTCTAAATATATGGGAACACTCGGTGTGCAAGTGGAGATAGGGAATTGTGTTACTCCAGCTACTTATTGAATACGGTAACTAGTCTCTCTGTTGCCATTTGCGAAAAGCACAGTGCACCTTTTAATGATGCTGTTGTTAAACAAACATAAGTAACCTACTCAAAGGCATCATGCATTTAATTTGGTGAGTTTGTTTATCTCCTTTGGAATACAATTGCAAAGCTCCTGACCATGCAGTTTAATGGGAAGCTGCTTTAGCTGATGTAGAAACAGAAAACGTTGGAAGCACTCTCCAGGTGAAGCATAACAGTGAAATGAGAAACTGAATTAACTGCAAATGCTTGTTTAAACCGAAACGTAGACACAAAAAAACCACAGTAACTCAGTGGGTCACACAGCATCTCTGGAAAAAAGGGATAGGTGAAATAAAAAAAATAGAAACATAGAAAATAGGTGCAGGAGGAGGCCATTTGGCCCTTTGAGCCAGCACCGCCATTCATTGCGATCATGGCTGATCGTCCCCAATCATTAACCCGTGCCTGCCTTCTCCCCATATCCCTTGATACCACTAGCCCCGAGAGCTCTATCTAACTCTCTCTTAAATCCATCCAGTGACTTGGCCTCCACTGCCCTCTGTGGCAGGGAATTCCACAAATTCACAACTCTCTGGGTGAAAACGTTTTTTCTCACCTCAGTCTTAAATGGCCTCCCCTTTATTCTGAAGGTGGCGTTTCGGTTCGAGGCGCTTTCTTCAAAATATTCTTTTCCAGTCTGAAGAAGGGTCTCGACCCGAAATGTCGCCTATCCCTTTCCTCCAGAGATGCTGTCTGACCCGCTGTGTGACTCCAGGTTTTTGTCTCCATCTTCAACTAAATTAACTGTTCAGGAAGGCGTTCCTTTCTCAGAGCTACGTATTTTAACTGAATTGTTATTTTTTTTTTTTTAGATGTGCCCAACAGTTTTTTTTAAGTTCCCTGAATAATGTTTCTCCCAAAATCTCATCATGGTCCCGAGAATGATTGTTTGTATGTCAGATGGGTCTGATTAAGGAAGAAGGGGTGATTCTTTCTTCCATAACCAGGGCTTCCTCTCTTCCTTGGTTAAGTAGCTCCTCGTACGAAGACCTCGCGTGTTACCCAGATTTGATTTTCAACGTTCCCTCCTTTCGATCACACCAACCTGAGGGGTAATTTTTCACACAGAGGGTGGTGGGTGTATGGAACGAGCTGCCAAAGGAGGCTAGTTGAGGCTGGGACTATCCCAACGTTTAAGAAGCAGTTAGGCAGGTACATGGATAGGATAGGTTTGGAGGGATTTGGACCAAATGCAGGCAGGTGGGTCTAGTGTAGCTGGGACATGTTGCCCACTGTGTCACAGAATTATAGGGTCACATGCCATGGTAACAGGACCCTTCGACCCAACTTTCCCATGCCAACCAAGATGCTCCATCTACACCAGTTCCACCTGCCCACGTTTTGTTGGTTCCTAGGCTCCCTTGGAACTCATTTGGACCCAGGTTCCTGCATTCCATTTACACTTGGTTTACTAGAAAACTAAACATGTGCATTCAAATTGAGTGTTGGCGTATTGATAGGAATAACATCTAATATTGCAGAACCCCTCCGGCACCAGTAAAGTCTTGAGCATGTGGCTATTCACCCTTTAACGTTCGCTATCTCCTGAAGTTTCTCAGTGTCCTCCTCTCAACACACACTAACCTCAGCTCTGTATCATCTCCACTGCTTTAGTATCTCTGATGTTGCACTTCAATGGTTTTCAAATCTATTATGTTGAGTTATGGCTGCAGTTTACTGGAGCCTTGTAGATCTTGACATTCCACAAGTTTCACTGACAGACTGCAATATCTTTCTAAGCTAAATGTTAAAGGAAGTCGTGTTTTCTTGCTCCATGCATGTTGGAAGTATGGGCTGGGTGCCTCTGTAAGAGTAATTGGTTAATTCTTGCTCAGTTACATGGAGAAAGACAAAGGACAAAGGACATTTATTATCACATACACCAAATTTGAGTTGCCATCGCGGAACACCAATAAAATATACACAACACTGTAGAATTTAACATTAAACATAAAAAAACATCCCCCCACCGCGGGATCAACGTTTCGAACTGTGAGCGAAGGCAGCAAAGTTCAGTCCACTTCCTCCATGTTCATCCGTGGTTGGGGTCTATTTGAGGCCTCCGCAGTCGCCGCTACCGTGGCCCGATGTTTCAGGATATGGAAGGTTTAGAGGGATATGCGCCAAATGGGAGCAGGTGGGACTAATGTAGATGGGCATCTTGATTGGCACAGCACGGGCAAGTTGGGCCGAAGGGCTGGTTTTATAGTATATGAGTGTATAATTCTGTGAGTTATGCAGATAACTTAATTGTTTTCTAATGACCTGATCCATTATATTTTTGTGAGCTGTCAGTTCACCTGGTCATATGTTGATAAATAATGAGCTTGAATGTTCAATCCATAATCCAGGAGCAAATGTTGATTATAATGACATATGGCCATTTATCTTACCGCATATCATTATTAGGCGCCTTTGTTAAAAAATCAAGCTGGAAATGGTACAGAGAAGGATGTTGCCCGGACACTGGAATCTGAGCTATCGGGAGAGGTAGAGTAGGCTAGGACTCTATTCCTTGGAGCGCAGGAGGATGAGGGGTGATCAAATAGAGGTGTATAAAATCATGAGAGAAATAGATCGGGTAGACGCACAGAGTCTCCTGCCCAGAGTAGGGGAATCGAGGACCAGAGGACATAGGTTTAAGGTGAGGGGGGAAAGATTTAATAGGAATCTGAGGGGTAATTTTTTCACTCAAAGGGTTTGTTCTCTCGTGTGTCAGACGACGCATAGCTCGCTTCCGTCGTCTTCCAACATGTTGACAGAATTGGTCGCCCGATGCATCGCTGAGCGCATTGTGTCAACGTTTCCGGGGATCACCACGAGGAGGCTTCTGTCATGATCCCCACACAAAGGGGGGGGTGGGGGATAGGTGTATGGAACAAGCTGCCAGAAAAGGTAGTTGAGGCAGGTCCTATCACAATATTTAAGAAACATTTAGGCAGGTACATGGATAGGACAGGTTTGGAGGGACATGGGCCAAACGCAGGCAGGTGGGACTAGTGTAGACAGGACATGTTAGCCAGTGTGGGCAAGTTGGGCCAATGGGCCTGTTTCCACTCTGTTAGACACTGTGACTCGATGAGTATAACCATACATCAATGAAAGAGGCCATTCAGCCCACCTTGTCCATGCCGTCCAAGTGGCCATCTTTACTCGTTCCATTTGCCTGCTTTTGACCCCTAAATCTTTCCTATTCGTGCACTAATCCCAATGCCTTTTAAATGCCATTTATTATTGAAAGATTTCAAATAATGATGTTCTTAATTCTTGATTTTTGTTCCAGCCCCGGAGGCATAATTTTGCTTTGCAAATTCCTTATCTAAATACAACTCATCCAGTAAAATGCATTCAGTGGAATTTAAGTAGAGAAATAAATTAATTGATTTAAAAACACTTTATGAATTAATTCAATATGAATTAATTCAAAAAGGAAATGTAATTCATTAAAAATGGAGGAAAAATACATTCAGATCATTTTAAAGAATGTTGGTTACTCAATTAAACTGATTGGGGCCATGCTGTCTTAAAACACACAGTACCGAAGATAGACACCTCGTGGTCGCTTGAGGCGTACGGGCACCGTATGGCTGCACAGAGCCGGTCCCACTTAGAAGCGCGGAGGGGTATGGAGTTGTCCGGGGCTGGTCCCGACATCGCGTGGGGCTCCGAAATTCCTGCAGTGACCGAAATCTTCGCGCGCCAGCAGCCTGTCAGCCCGTGTAAGCACGCAGGCGCATTGCGAATGTACGCAGCGTCTTGACGCCGTACGCAGCGTCTTGACGGCGTACGCCTAGCGCGTGGCGTTGCGTGTTGACGTCACCGCCCGGCATGGTGTTGCGTGATGACGTCACCGCCCGACGCCGTGCAATGCCCAAATTCAGTCGGCCCGCCTCCTGCCCAGCTGATTTATAAGCATGAGGGCTACTGCTAACAGAAGTCTCTGTTGCTGTTGCAGCATTGCAGTCTGCATCTCTTTCATGATGATCATGGAATAGCAGCCAGCAACCCCCCTTTTTATGCATAAATGACATCACGCGCGAACTTAGCGCGACCTCCGCTTCTGGCTGGTCGCGCCAAACGCACGCAATCGCATGCAAGTGGGACAGGCCCTTTACAACTCTCTGGGTGAAAAAGCTTTGCCTCATCTCAGTCCTAAATGGCCTACCTCTTTATTCCTAAACTGTGACCCCTGGTTCTGGACTCCCCCAACATGGGGAACATTTTTCCTGCATCTAGCCTGTCCAATCTCTTAAGAATTTTATATGTTTCTATAAAATCCACTCTCATCCTTCTAAACTCCGGCGAATACAAACCCAGTCATGCGTACCAAGATACAGTGAAGAGCTTTTATGGCGTGCTATCCAGTCAGCAGAAAGACAATACATGATTACAATACATGATTATTATAATCGAGCCATGCGGTGCGCAGTGTGTTTCCAGTGTATTACAGTACTTTTGCAGCACAGCACAAGGAAATAACATTTAGTGCAAGGTGAAGCCAGCAAAGTCTGATCAAGGAAAGTCCGAGGGTCACCAAAGAGGTAGATAGTAGTTCACTGCTCCAACTGCACAAGGTGAGATTCTCTCAGCAACCTCAGTTGATGTAAGTCATGGTGACAGATGAACAGTGACGGGATGTGGTGGTACGCTGCCCCTGAAGTGCTGATGAAGGATGTCTAACCCGTCCCTCGGCTGCCCGCGACATCTGGGAATAAATGAAGAAGAATCATTGAAAAGTGGTTTAAAAATCAATCTCCTCTTTTGCTCGGGTCAAGATCAGGAGAATCGCTAATTGACGCGACACAACTGGGGAATCTAGCAGGAGAAAATTGAGGATTTAGCGAGAGCGTTGTTGACAGGGTCTTTGAAATGATGAGCAACCTGCTGTGACCACAGGTATATGTAACACTTCAGAGAACCGTATTTCAAAATCGATTGGAGCATTCACATTGTGTACCATTTCTGAAATATTTTATTTTTTACAATCGCTCATTGCCTTGGAATCAATTGTTGTTTGGAGGCGTGGGGGCTTTTTGTGAATTTAACATTTCATTGACGTTTCATCCGTCTTAAGACTTTTCTTTCCCCTCTGAATCTTTGGTGTGTGTGTGTGGTTCCGATGTTGCATTGTGAGCTGCATATGCTTATTCAAAGCGCTGTCGCTGAGGACTTCTGGTTGTTCAAGATGGAGATCATCATGGAGCTTAGTTTAGTTTAGTTTAGAGATACGGCGCGGAAACAGGCCCTTCGGCCCACCAAGTCCGCGCCGACCCGCACACTAACATTAACCTGCACGCGTGAGGGACAATTTACAATTACACCACGCCAATTAACCTGCAAACCTGGACGGCCTTAGAGTGTGGGAAGAATTGTATGGTTCACTTAGTGGAAGGTGGGACTTCACCCAATGGAATGAAACGCATTACCGTCTCAAGTGACAAGTCACAGTGAAATTCTCTGCCTGCATACCCAAGGTATGCGAATAGTCACACATAAAGGACGCTTACAAAGTTACACAGTACCCCCGCCGGCTCCCCCTTTGTTTTCCCCCCTGTCCCTCCCGCCTTCCCCACTCCAGGCCCTTCATTGTCCTCCCCCCACCCCCTCATGGTGGTGCCCCCCTGCCAGGTCTTCCATTGTTCTCCCCCTCACGATGGTTCCCCTCATCGACTGCCAACCGCGCGTCGACCCGCGAGGCCCCACCGCCGCTGCCACCGAGGCTCCTCCTCTGCCACCGAGGCTCATCCTCTGCCACCGAGGCTCCTCCTCTGCCACCGAGGCTCCTCCGCTGCCACCGAGGCTCTATTGGCCCAGGTGGGCTTTGCCATCCGGCTTCCCCACAGCCCCTCGGGACGGAGGGTGCCTCTGCGGCTTCCCAAGTGGCCCCCTTTCATTCAGAAATGGTTACCGGTGTGTTAGAACAAATGCACGATTTGCTAGGTCCATGTCTCTTCTCTGAGGCACAAACATTTTTTGCAGAATTAGATGGCATCCCCCTAGGCAAAATTCACCTCCAGTTAGCTTAAGAACGTCCACCTCGATTATGTCAAATCGTACGATAAGATTATTGATTGCGAGTTGAAGACTTAGTACTGCCAGGACGCATTTCCTGAACCATTTCTCCATGTGTAATGGTGCATGCTAATGCTCTCATCATACGTCAGCTATTCACAAGACACCTTTGAGTTGCCCCAGGCACCAACTGCACACCTAATCCTTGGACTCAAGTATCTGAAATAGCAGGTAGACACAAAATGCTGAAGTAACTCAGCGGGACAGGCAGCATCTCATGTAGAGAAGGATTGGGCAACGTTTCGGGTCGAGACTCTTCTTCAGACTGATGTCAGGGGTACAGAGATAAAATGTAGTCAGAGACAGGAAGACTGGTGGGAGAACTGGGACGGGGGAGGGGATGGCGAGAGAGGGAAAGCAAGGGCTACTTGAAGTTAGAGAAGTCAATGTTCATACCGCTGGGGTGTAAGCTGCTCAAGCGAAATATGAGGCGCTGCTCCTCCAATTTGCGCTGGGCCTCACTCTGACAAAGGAGGAGGCCCAGGACAGAAAGGTCAGTGTGGGAATGGGAGCGGGAGTTAAAGTGTTGAGCCGGGAGATCAGGTAGGTTTAGGACTGAAATAGCAGTTATCCTCGATGAGGGACATGTGTCTCCAAATGGAATGAAGTTTATAACATCACCTCTGTGTGGCAGGCTTGGTCATCCAGTGCAACCAGGCTTGGTCATCCAGTGCATCCAGGCTTGGTCATCCAGTGCATCCAGGCTTGGTCATCCAGTGCATCCAGGCTTGGTCATCCAGTGCATCCAGGCTTGGTCATCCAGTGCATCCAGGCTTGGTCATCCAGTGCATCCAGGCTTGGTCATCCAGTGCATCCAGGCTTGGTCATCCAGTGCATCCAGGCTTGGTCATCCAGTGCATCCAGGCTTGGTCATCCAGTGCATCCAGTCTTGGTCATCCAGTGCATCCAGGCTTGGTCATCTAGTGCATCCAGGCTTGGTCATCCAGTGCATCCAGGGTTGGTCAACCTAATGCAAGCTAGCTTTCAAGTATTCAAGGGCACAGTGCGTCATTTAAATATTCAAAGTGGCATGAGGAAAATATATATTTTTAATAAAGTAGTTGGTTAAGATCTGAGTATGTGTAGGAAGGAACTGCAGATGCTGGCTTAAACCGAAGACAGACACAAAATGCTGGAGTAACTCAGCGGGACAGGCAACATCTCTGGAGTAAAGGAATAGGTTGTAGTCAGACCCGGCAGGTTGAGCGAAATGTTTTTTTATTGACAAAAACAAACAGAAACTCGTAAAACCGCGTACCTGGTCTAGCTAAAGGACACAACTCCCGTCGATGGGGAGGAGCGCTAATAACTCCTAAGAGCCCGCGAACGAACATCCGCGGTCACGTGACAATACCGACCAATGACAAAGGTTCTGATGTCCCAGTCTCACCACTAGGTGCCGCTACAAGGTGACGTTTCGGGTCAAGACCCTTTGTTAGAAGGGCCTGTTCCTGTGTTATCCATGTTTTGTATAAACTAAGTTTCCACCTTGGATCCAGCTGACAATCGGGGCATTAACTGGGCGATTTTTCTGGCATTGTTAATTTCTCTCTAAAGGGCCTGTCCCACTTGCATGCGATTGCATGCGTTTGGCGCGACCAACCGGAAGCGGAGTTCACGCTAAGTACGAGCTTGTTATTTACGTCATGCTTACCAATCAGCTGGGCAGAAGGCGGGCCGACTAAATTTGGGCGTCGCACGGCGTCGGGCGGTGACATCATCACGCAACGCCACGCGCTAGGCGTACGCCGTCACGACGCTGCGTACGCCATCAAGATGCTGCGGACGACGTCAAGACGCCGCTTACGACCGCAATGCGCCTGCGTGCCGACAGGCCGTTGGCGCGCGAAGATTTCAGCCACTGCAAGAATTTCGGAGCCCCGTGCGATGTCGGGACCAGCTCCGCATAACTCCGCACTTAGAAGTGGGACTGGCCCCGTGCGGCCATTCGGTGCCCGTACGCCTCAAGCGACCACGAGGTCGCGTAAGTGGGACAGGCCCTTAATGCTCACTCATCTACACAATCATAAATGTTCAAATACTTACTTACTTACTGCCTATTATGCCTCCGGGCATGAAGGGCAGCAACGAAGGTCCTCCACTCAGTGCTGTTGATTCCTTCAGTTGCTGTGTCTGTAACATATTTGTTTCATGAGACTGGGTTGTTAGCCCTGTGCTCAACCTCCAATCTGGAGGACCAGTGGATCGCTCTTCGTCTCGCCTCTACCCTTCGACCTGTCCAGCATGGGAGACCCTAACAGGAGGCGAATCTCCCGCTGGCATAGCTCTAGGGATCACTGAGACATACAAGCTCCCCGACCACGACAACGGTTGCAAACCAACGGGGAGAAGTGTTCAATAGAGCAGCACAATTGATAACACAATGAAAATTAGTGTAACTTCTGCTGTATTTAAGGTACTCATTGACTCATGAGCATGGAAAATTTCTGTTGATTGTGTGTCTTCACAGTGGGTCTTTGTCTTGTTTATGTGTGTGTTTGTGTGTGTGTTGGACAGTCACATTGGCACAGCGGTAGAGTTGCTGTCTCACAGCGCTTGCAGCGCCAGCGACCCGGGTTCGATCCCGGCTACAGGCGCTTGTCTGTACGGAGTTTGTACGTTCTCCCCGTGACCTGCGTGGATTTTCTCCAAGATCTTCGGTTTCCCCCCACACTCCAAAGACATACAGGTATGTTGGTTAAATGGGTTGGTATAAATGTAAAATTGTCCCTAGTGAGTGTAGGATGGTATTAGTGTGCGGGGATCGCTGGTCGGCGTGGACTCGGTGGGCCGAAGGGATTGTTTCAGCGCTGTATCTCTAAACTAAACTAATCTAAACTGGTTCAAATGTATCTGGTTGAATTAACGGAAGGTAGACACAAAATGCTGGAGTAACTTAGCGGGACAGGCAGACTGGAACAAAGGAAAATTCAAAACTGATATAAAAAATGTCTTTACTCTACTTTAGACTTCAGAGATCACGTATTGTCACGTGTACCGAGGTACCGTGAAAAGCTTTTGTGTAGGAAGGAACTGTAGGTGCTGGTTTACACCGAAGATAAACACAAAATGCTGGAGGAACTCAGCGGGTCATAGAAACATAGAAAATAGGTGCAGGAGTAGGCCATTCGGCCCTTTGAGCCTGCACCGCCATTCAATATGATCATGGCTGATCATCCAACTCAGTATCCTGTACCTGCTTTCTCTCCATACCCCCTGATCCCTTTAGCCACAAGGGTCACATCTAACTCCCTCTTAAATATAGCCAATGAACTGGCCTCAACTACCTTATGTGGCAGAGAGTTCCAGAGACTCACCACTCTCTGTGTGAAAAATGTTTTTCTCATTTCGGTACTAAAAGATTTCCCCTTTATCCTTAAACTGTGACCCCCTGTCCTGGACTTCCCCAACATCGGGAACAATCTTCCTGCATCTAGCCTGTCCAACCCCTTAAGAATTTTGTAAGTTTCTATAAGATCCCCCCTCAAAAGGGCGTCAGGCAGCATCACTTGATCTGAACGAATGGGTGACGTTTTTTGGCGTCGAGACCCTTCTTCAGACTCGACCCGAAACGCCCCCCATTCCTTCTCTCCGGAGATGCTGCCAGTCCCACTGAGTTACTCCAGCATTTTATGTCTGTCTTTGGTGTAAACCAGCACCTGCTGTTCCTTCTGATGCGGTTGAATTAGCTGAACAGCCAAAATACTGAAGCAGTCATTCATTTCGGAGCTTCTGAATCAAACTGTCATTCAAGTTGAGTTTCAGATATTGCTTTCCAGTTGTACGATTCAAACTATTCTCCTCGCTTCAAGACAAAAGGGGGAAAAAAAGCAACACAGCAGTATAACTGAGAAAGATTCTCACGCAACCCCAGTGGGAACAGGCATTACAGTTAACAACACTGACTCTTAATCAATAGTGATAAACTCACATACATTGCCTGGGGACATAATGAAACAATTTTGCCCTGATGGCATTGCATCTGAGCAATCAAGTTAACTCCTATTCGATGTGAGCACCTATATTGTGGAGAGTTCTGGCATTGAATTGCAATTAAACCCGTGGAGGGATGTTATTTTTGTAGTTTAGTTTTCGTTTAGCTTTGGGATACAGCGCGGAAACAGGCCCCTCAGCCCATCGGGTCGGGGCCGACCAGCGATCCCCGCATATTAACACTATCCCACACCCCCTCAGGACAATTTTTACATTTACCAAGCCAATTGTGGAATAGAAACATAGAAACATAGAAAATAGTTGCAGGAGTAGGCCATTCGGCCCTTCGACCCTGCACCGCCATTCAATATGATCATGGCTGATCATCCAACTCAGTATCCCGTACCTGCCTTCTCTCCATACCGTCTGATCCCTTTAGCCACAAGGGGGCCACATCTAACTCCCTCTTAAATATAGCCAATGAACTGGCCTCAACTACCTTCTGTCGCAGAGAATTCCGGAGATTCACCACTCTCTGTGTGAAAAAAGATTTTCTCATCTCGGTCCTAAAGGATATCCCCGCTATCCTTAAACTGGTTTGGAACAGGAGATAAAACTTAGCACAAACGTAATACAGTTTAAAATGATGTACAAAAACATATTGGGATGAGGATAGGTGATTTTGAGTGGGATATTTGTTATACTGATTGTATTGGGAAGGGTGATTGTAGGGTGATGGGTTGTATATATGACTAAGAGATACTGTATAGTACATGAGGGGTTTTTCTTTTTCTTTTTTCTTTTTTTCTCTCTTTTTTTGGAGGGCTTTGTAAACATTTGATTAGTGTATAAATGTAAATAATTTGGTGTACATATGGAAATAGGTGTTTATAGCTGCTAAATTTGTATACGATAATTATAAGCAGTTGAATAAGGGGTGGGAATTAATAAGCTTTGGCTTCTTCCTGCTCCTTTTCGGACACATACGATTTCATTTATTTATAAATATTATATATGTTTAATTTGGCTGTACGTCTTTGGAGTGTGGGAGGAAACCGAAGATCTCGGAGAAAACCCACGCAGGTCACGGGGGGAACGTACAGACTCCGTACAGACGGCACCTGTAGTTGGGATCGAACCCGGGTCTCCGGCGCTGCATTCGCTGCGAGGCAGCAACTCTAACGCTGAGCCACCGTGCCGCTCATACTGTGCAATCACAACTGCTGCCTTTCAGCAGGATTCTCCACTCACTTTGGTGTACTGGAACTTACCAAAGAAATGCAATAGACAATAGACGGACATTAGGTGCAGGAGTAGGCCATTCGGCCCTTCGAACCAGCACCGCCATTCAATGTGATCATGGTTGATCATCCCCAATCAGTACCCCATTCCTGCCTTCTTCCCATATCCCCTGACTCCGCTATTTTTAAGATCCCTATCTAGCTCTCTCTTGAAAGCATCCAGAGAACCTGCCTCCGCTGCCCTCTGAGGCAGAGAATTCCACAGACTCACAACTCCCTGTGAGAAAAAGTCTTCCTCGTCCCCGTTCTAAATGGTTTACCCCTTATTCATAAACTGTGGCCACTGGTTCTGGACTCCCCCAACATCGGGAACATGTTTCCTGCCTCTAGCATGTCCAAGCCCTTAACAATCTTATATGTTTCAATGAGAATCCCTCTCATCCTTCTAAACACCAGAGTGTACAAGCCCAGCTACTCTATTCTCTCAGCATATGACAGTCCCGCCATCCCAGGAATTAACCTTGTAAACCTACGCTGCACTCCCTCAATAGCAAGAAATGCATACATATCTACTAACATGGTGAAATATTATAATATACGGTGCTGCGGAGGCTTAGCGGTAGAGTGACTGAGAATTCATAAGATCATAAGTGATAGGAGCTGAATTAGGCCATCAGGCCCATAAAGTCTACTCCGCCATTCAATTATGGCTGGTCTACAGTGCCCTCCGTAATGTTTGGGACAAAGACCCATCATTTTATTATTTGCCTTTCTGCTCCAGTTTGGTGAAACCATAATGTATAAAAATAATCTGACAATGTGCACTTTAACCACATGTGATTTTTTCTATTACAAATCTTAAATTATGGAGTACAGAGGCAAAGAATTCCACAGATTCACCATCCTGATTTCAAGAGAGCGCTGGGTAGGACTCTTGAGAATAGCGGAGTCAGAGGACATGTGGAGAAGGCTGGAACGGGGTACTGATTGGGGATGATCAGCCATGATCACATTGAATGGCGGTGCTGGCTTGAAGGGCCGAATGGCCTACTCCTGCACCTATTGTCTAGGGTCTATTGTCTATTGATTACAAAGCATCGAGGCGTAGTCAGTTGAGTTTCTCAAAGGCCAAACCAACACACGACGGCACGGTGGTGCAGCGGTAGAGTTGCTGCCTCACAGCGCCAGAGACCCGGGGATCGATCCTGACCACAGGTGCCTGGCTGTACGGAGCTTGTACCTCCACAGAACCTGGGTCTATGGCACTGTGAGGCAGCAGCACTGTGAGGCAGCAGCACTGCGCTGCCCTTCAGAAAAACAATCATGGGAATCTCATTCGAAATAGCATTACCTCTGGCTTTTATTTTTAATATTTCAGCACTTGCATTTGATGTTAAATCCATATAAAAATATACGGATTCAAAAAGGATACACAATTGTCTTTCACAAGCAATGTGTATCAATATGTAGAAGTTTGCTTTGACCAATGTTGATGTGTATATGGGAGCGTCCCTTGAGTGCAGATTCTTCTGGTACGTTAGACTTGTAAGAGGAATATTTAAATAATGTCTTTAAACTGCTAATACATCCCGAGGTGCTTCTCAGCAGTGTTAAGCAGAGAACAATGAACCGAGGAGAGGGCTGCACGGTGGCGCAGCGGTAGAGCTACTGCCTTACAGCGCCAGAGACCCGGATTTGATCCTGACCGCGGGCGCTTTCTATACGGAGTTTGCACGTTCTCCCCGTGACCTGCGTGGGGTTTCTCCGAGATCTTACGTTTCCTCCCACACTCCACCAAAGACATGCAGGTTTGTAGTTTAATTGGCTTGGTGTAAATGTAAGAAATTGCTTGGTAACTCAAATAGCACTGTACCTTAATTGGTGCATGTGACAATGAATGTGAACTTGAACTTGAACTTGAGTAACTCTGATGAAGCGATACGACCCAAAACATCGCCTCTCCATGTTCTCCATTGATGATGGCTGACCATCCAAACAAAGCCAGCACTTTCTGTTACTCCAGCACTTTCTATTCTTTTCTTGTAATCCAGCATCTGCAGTTCCTTGTCTCTCCATCCAGAGCATTGACCTATTATTTTTAAATAAAGTGACTATCAAAAGAGGCTCAACAGTGTATGTTAACATGCACACACGCTCTGCTCGCATGTGTTAGTCTGAACACTCTGTTAGTCTGAAGAAGGGTCTCGACCCAAAACGTCACCCATTCCTTCTCTCCAGAGATGCTGCCTGTCCCACCGAGTTACTCCAGCATTTTTGTGTCTCTTGCTCTGCTACTGATATGCGAAGTCCTACTTTGTAGTAGGTAAACTGTTACTTCCCAGATGTGAGTTGGCAGAATGTGAATTACACTCTGTATCTCTTGGTCGAATATTGATGGATGGAAGTGTGTGACATTTTATTAAAAAACTACCGGCTTTAAAATGTCGTATGCATTCTGCTGATCCTTCAGTGTGTTGGGGCCGGCTGGAACATCAAACATCCATGTATTTCCCGTGCTTGCCTTGCGGGTAAAATCGAAGATCACAAAGGGAGCCTCTTTGGACCAGAAAGTCTGTGATCCTTTGAAATTGCAAACAACCGCTCCAACTCCTCTCTTTCGCCATTGTCTTGCCCGTTTTTCCTCTTTAAATATTGAAGCAATTCAGTTTTGAAAGTTGCTGTTTGACCTATTCCCATCGCCCATTTTTTTTGCTCGGTGCATATTACATCAAAAACGCTGCACAAGGTAGAACTCTCGTCTTCCCCTCCAGCTCATTTGTTGTTATCTTTGGATGGAGGCACATTTGGTTCTTTGTGGGCAGTTTTAGATTCCAGTGGTTTGAAAACTGTCGTCATTGCAACCAACTGATGGAAAGGATTGGCTGTCCACAGAACCAAAGGAAAAGTGCTTCTCAGCAGTGTTAAGCAGAGAACAATGAATCGAGGAGAGGGCTGCACGGTGGCGCAGCGGTAGAGCTACTGCCTTACAGCGCCAGAGACCCGGATTCGATCCTGACCGCGGGTGCTTTCTATACGGAGTTTGCACGTTCTCCCCGTGACCTGCGTGGGGTTTCTCCGAGATCTCCCGTTTCCTCCCACACTCCAAAGACATACAGGTTTGTAGTTTAATTGGCTTGGTGTAAATGTAAGAAATTGCTTGGTAACTCAAATATCACTGTACCTTAATTGGTGCATGTGACAATGAATGTGAACTTGAACTTGAACTTGAGTAACTCTGATGAAGCGATACGACCGAAAACATCGCCACTCCATGTTCTCCATTGATGATGGCTGACCATCCAAACAAAGCCAGCACTTTCTGTTACTCCAGCACTTTCTATTCTTTTCTTGTAATCCAGCATCTGCAGTTCCTTGTCTCTCCATCCAGAGCATTGACCTATTATTTTTAAATAAAGTGACTATCAAAAGAGGCTCAACAGTGTATGTTAACATGCACACACGCTCTGCTCGCATGTGTTAGTCTGAACACTCTGTTAGTCTGAAGAAGGGTCTCGACCCAAAACGTCACCCATTCCTTCTCTCCAGAGATGCTGCCTGTCCCGCTGAGTTACTCCAGCATTTTTGTGTCTCTTGCTCTGCTACTGATATGCGAAGTCCTACTTTGTAGTAGGTAAACTGTTACTTCCCAGATGCGAGTTGGCAGAATGTGAATTACACTGTGTATCTCTTGGTCGAATATTGATGGATGGAAGTGTGTGACATTTTATTAAAAAACTACCGGCTTTAAAATGTCGTATAAATTCTGCTGATCCTTCAGTGTGTTGTGGACGGCTGGAACATCAAACATCCATGTATTTCCCGTGCTTGCCTTGCGGGTAAAATCGAAGATCACAAAGGGAGCCTCATTGGACCAGAAAGTCTGTGATCCTTTGAAATTGCAAACAACCGCTCCAACTCCTCTCTTTCGCCATTGTCTTGTCCGTTTTTCCTCTTTAAATATTGAAGCAATTCAGTTTTGAAAGTTGCTGTTTGACCTATTCCCATTGCCCATTTTTTTTGCTCGGTGCATATTACATCAAAAACGCTGCACAAGGTAGAACTCTCGTCTTCCCCTCTAGCTCATTTGTTGTTATCTTTAGATGGAGGCACATTTGGTTCTTTGTAGGCAGTTTTAGATTCCAGTGGTTTGAAAACTGTCGTCATTGCAACCAACTGATGGAAAGGATTGGCTGTCCACAGAACCAAAGAAAGACCGAAGTACTTTGTTCTTACATAGAAACATAGAACATAGAAACATAGAAATTAGGTGCAGGAGTAGGGCCATTCGGCCCTTCGAGCCTGCACCGCCATTCAATATGATCATGGCTGATCATCCAACTCCGTATCCCGTATCTGCCTTCTCTCCATACCCCCTGATCCCCTTGGCCACAAGGGCCACATCTAACTCCCTCTTAAATATAGCCAATGAACTGGCCTCAACTACCCTCTGTGGCAGAGAGTTCCAGAGATTCACCACTCTCTGTGTGAAAAAAGTTCTCCTCATCTCGGTTTTAAAAGATTTCCCCCTTATCCTTAAGCTGTGACCCCCTTGTTCTGGACTTCCCCAACATCGGGAACAATCTTCCTGCATCTAGCCTGTCCAACCCTTAAGAATTTTGTAAGTTTCTATAAGATCCCCTCTCAATCCCCTACATTCTAGAGCGTATAAACCAACTCTATCCAGTCTTTCTTCATCAGACAGTCCTGACATCCCAGGAATCAGTCTGGTGAACCTTCTCTCCACTCCCTCTATGGCAATAATGTCCTTCCTCAGATTTGGAGACCAAAACTGCAAGCAATACTCCAGGTGTGGTCTCACCAAGACCCTGTACAACTGCAGTAGAACCTCCCTGCTCCTATACTCAAATCCTCTTGCTATGAAGGCCAACATACCATTCGCTTTCTTCACTGCCTGCTGCACCTGCATGCCTACCTTCAATGACTGGTGTACCATGACACCCAGGTCTCGCTGCATCTCCCCCTTTCTCAATCGGCCACCATTTAGATAATAGTCTGCTTTCCCGTTTTTGCCTTCTTCAAGCATTTTGGATTATTAAGGGCCTGTCCCTCTCGCGCGACTTTTTTCGGCGGCTGCCTGCACCCGTCATAGGTCACTGCCGGTCACCAAAAATGTTCACCATGTTGAAAATCCAGCGGCGACCAGAATAAGGTACGACTCTTTGGGCGACTAAGCACGACCATACAGGCTTCACCCCGCGACATGTCGCCATGGTGTCGCCTGTATGGTCGTGAGTAGTCTCCTCAGTCGCCCAAAGAGCTGTAGCGTCTTTCTGGTCGCCGCTGGATTTTCAACATATTGACGGGTGCCGACAGTCACCGTAAAAGTCGCGTAAGTGGGACAGGCCCATTAGTTCGACACAGTAAAATAGACTGATGGCTTGCGGACAGTATTTACTATCTTGATATTAAAGCAATGGCAGTGCGGCACGGTTGTGCAGCGGTGGAGTCGCTGCCTGACAGCGTTTGCAGCACCAGAGACCCGGGTTCGATCCCGACTATGGGTGTTGGCTGTAAGGAGTTTGTACGTTCTCCCCGTGACCCCCATGCATTTTCTCTGAGATCGTCGGTTTCCTCCCACACTCCAAAGACGTGCAGGTTTGTAGGTTCATTGGCTTGGGTTTGTATACTTGGCCATCTTCTTTCGTGTCCATTGTCCATGTTTCAAATGTTGACATCGCTGTCATCGTCCGTCCTGAAAAGGACACAAGCTTCCGGCGACAATCGGTGGGAAGCCGTCACTTGTTGCAACAGGTGATGGTAGTGGCAGAATTAGCTCAGGGTACTTCCAGTTACCAGCCCCGTGACGTGGATGCTTCTGCTACGGGGGCCTGTACACTTGGCATAAGTGTAAATTGTCCCTAGTGTGTGTAGGCTTGTGTTAATGTGCTAATTATACTTTCAAGAGAGAGCTAGATAGGGCTCTTGAAGATGGCGGAGTCAGGGGATATGGGGAGAAGGCAGGAACGGGATACTGCTTGGGGATGATCAGCCATGATCACATTGGATGGCGGTGCTGGCTCGAAGGGCCGAATGGCCTACTCCTGCACCTATTTTCTATGTTTTTATGTAAAAGATCCTGACCAACAAAAAGCAGTTTACACAATCATTCACTAACATAGACTTTATGAACCTTGCCATGCTCATATCAAACAAGCCATCTCCTGTAGTCAATGTATGCACTTCAGGAGAAATGCATCCATTATAAAACACTTGGAGAAGAGAAGTCGCCGTAATGAATGCAAATTATTTTGGGAGATTAATTGGGAGATTTGTTGGAACCCTGAACTTATTATAAAACCCTCGTTAATGGACCTAGGTTTCTGTGTGTATGCCATTTTAATCCTTTCACCCTGTTCGGCAACTGTAAGTACATTTAGAGTTATGGAACATGGTGAACAAACAAACCCTGTTGCACTGGTGTGTAGCTACCTAGCTCCATAATGCTACTAACATCGAGAGCAGCTGAGCCATTTCCAGTCTCCGACTTTCTAGTGGAATCTCATTAAGCTTTTGAATGATCGTAGAGGTCTCTAGAGTGGCAGTGCATAAGCCGGTACATAATTCAAGTGATTTCAAGTGATGAAGTATTTCACAAAACAAAGCTTAAAGCAGTTGTGAATCCCTTTGTCATTCACACGTACACCTGGAGTTTAGCAAAACTAATTCTATAATTGCACCTTCTTTAGACTTCTTTAAGGGCCTGTCCCACTTGGCAATTTTGTTGGTGACTGCCGGCATCATTGACTGACGTATCAGGACAGCGAAACATTTGCGGCGTGAGGCGGAGTGATGACGTATTGCGCGCAATGTTTTTTCAAGTGTCGCAACATTTATTTTGCTGCCGCTGGATTTTGAAATGTTTGCGGTACATATCTGTGGAAGGATGTGCTGGCGCTGGAGAGGGTCCAGAATGTGAAAATGATCTCAGTAATGAGTGGGTTGATGTATGATCAGCGTTTGTCGGCGCTGGGCCTGTACTCGCTGGAGTTCGGAAGAATGAGGGGGGACCTCATTGAAATGTACAGAATAGTGAAAGGTCTAGATAGAGCGAATGTAGAGAGGATGTTTCCACTAGTGGGAGAGTCTAGGACTGGAGGTCGTAGCATCAGAATTAAAGGACGTCCCTATGGGGAGGATTTTTTTTTAGTCAGGGGGTAGTGAATCTGTGGAATTCATTGCCGCAGAGGGCTGTGGCAATGAATACTCCAGCATTTTGTGTCTATCTTCGGTTTAAACCACCATCTGCAGGTCCTTCCAACACATGCACGCACGCACAAACACACACACACACACACACACACACATAAAAAACAAATTATAATAATGCAAATATAATAGTAATGGTCTATGTAGTTTATTGGGGGTTGTAGTGTTTAATAGCCTGATGACTGTAGGTAAGAAGTAATGATTGGATTGGAGATTGGCTTGGCTAAAACAGAAGCCATTTGCCACTTGAGGGATGGATTGGCATCCAGCCTAGACTAATTGAATATTTATTTCCTGTTGATATTTTTGAGAGCCTTGTGTTTTCAGTTTGGATCGTCTGAATCCATTTCATGCCATCCAGAATGGCGTTTGATTTATTAATCATTGGCATGAAATGGCCAAAGTAATTCAAAGATGCGTTTTGGTAAGCGTTTATTATGTAGCACGTTGCAGAGGAACACAAGTAATAAGGAAGGTAGACAAAGGTGCTGGGGAAACTCAGCGGGTGAGGCAACATCTATGGAGAGAAGGAAGAGGCGACTTTTCGGGTCGCGACCCTCCATCAGAACTTACTAGCTCAGGAGTGAAGATTAATAGTAAGATTAAACGAGTACTTACCAGTATGAAGTTTGATCTGTATTTTATGAGGAGTTACGGTGAGGTATTACGTGAAGATCCCAGCTCAGTGCGCATGTGCGGCATACTTCGAAGCAGCGGTGTGAAATCACAGGATAGACACAATATTTGAAGTAAGATAGTAAAGATCATGAGACATCAGTTTATTAGTTTGATCTATATATTGAGGGTGGGAGCGGAGGGCACGTAATACCTCACCGTAACTCCTCATAAAATACAGATCAAACTTCATACTGGTAAGTACTCGTTTAATCGTACTATTTTACTTCGGAGTCACGTGAGTGATTCCGTGAAGACTTCAAAGGTCTGTGATTTCAAACCGTGTAACAGTTTTTATTTCACTCACTGCCGAAGTTTTTGAGGGAGGAAGTGTTATCGTAATCAACCAGTGGATCTGCTTTCACAAGAAACAGAAAGGTATTTGTTAACAATAACAACATAAAGAGCTCCCCTGAGCTTAAATTAATATTGCAGTTTGTAATATTCTTTCTGCAATTAAATCAGGTTTATCAACGGTTTATAATAAAAAATGTTCTGAACGTCGTTCCCTTGACCGTTCTGCCGTACTGAGAATGTGGTCAACCGGGATGTCCATTCGTTCAGCCGCTGATATCAATGCTGCCCTAGTGGAATGGGATTAAAATGTATTATTATCTATTCCGGCAGCTTTCAGTACCTGTTTGAGCCACCTTGGAGTGGTTTGGCTCGTACCCCGTCTTGGGGTTTCTGTGGTTGACCCATAGGCTTTCCTCTCCCTCTAAGATTGTGGGTTGTGTCTATATATTGTAGTAGATGGGTCACCACACTCAACCTGGACTCTGGTGGGTAGGCCCGGAATCCCACCAGTGAATTGGGCGTTCCTGGTCCATATAGCCATATAACGATTACAGCACGGAAAACACAGGCGATCTCGACCCTACTAGTCCGTGCCGAACTCATAATCTCGCCTAGTCCCATATACCTGCGAGTTAGATTTTACCAGACCTAGAATATGAACGTGATGCGTCTGGGGTAATCACCATGTTATCCAGTCTAGTTTTATGGAGTGACTGGACTCTGTGAGCGTGTACGAGAGCCATAAGCATGAGCGTTTTTAACATAGATTGAGCAAGCTGAGGGATCTGGCTGGTGCCATTCTCTGAGATATGTCAATATCACACCAATATCCCATACATGGGTATACCTGGGTTTTTGGGGCTTATTATTATAGTTGCCCTTCATAAGTTTACCTTCAGTGGATGGGATCCCATGCTCTGCTGTCATGCTGTTTTAGATAAGCAGATAAGGCGCTCCATGCTGTATTTACGGCACTGTAACTCACCTTTTAGTCATGGTGTAGATGTTCCAGGAACTCCAATACGTCAGTGGTTGAATAGTTTGTTGTCCCTGCGTCGTGGCAGTATTTTACCCATGTTAGCTTTTAGTGACTGTTCGCAGGGATGCCGACATGGTGGTAATGGTTCCTTTGGATAATCCCAGTCCCTGGTAAGGTCTATTCAAAACCTGCACCCAGGAGTTTGATGTTTTTCTGGCATGGGTGGCTTGTGCCTGATACTGGGTTGAGTCAGCAACCATGGTCCACTAGGGAAATCCATAGGTGACTCGCCCACCGTGTCGTGATGAACTGGGAACCATGGCTGTGTAGGCCGGTCGGGCACGTTCAATATCTCGGAGACAGATCCCATCTGTATTGCGAAGTGCCCGTCTGATGAGGCAGAAGGGAGGAAGGCAAAGCAGAAATTCCCCCTTCCAGCGTGTAGGCATCTATCGCTGCTGCCTCTAATCTGGTTCCTAAGTCACATACATAGGTTACTGGTGATTCCGTCTTGTGCAACCAAATTGATATCTGGCTTTCAAACTGCTTAATACCTTTAGCAGATATCTTGGGTTTGACATCTATTCAATGTTATCATAAATTTTACCCCGTGACATGGTGTCTCCCACTGTGTTCTAGCTTCCTAGGACATAGGCAGCTGATAGTTAAAATGTCTTTTGACACACCATTGCCAGATTTGTTTGACCAATTTGTTGCACAATAATGATTATTATGCTCCCCATATGGTTGATATAAGCCACCACCATAGTATTATCAATCCGTAACCACATATGTACGTGCTGCATTTGAAATGCATATGCTTTTTAGCCCAATAGGCGATCACCAATCCCAAGTAGTTGATGCCCGGTATGTGTAGTAACGATGTTTGTGAATTGGTCCATCTGTTACCTGTGCTGGATATGGAGTTTAGTTGCTCCCCAGCCTAAAGTACTGGCATCGGTTTTTAATAACCAAGTTGGGATTGGTGATGATAATAGGGCTGAAAACTATGCCAAATATATGTCTGCCCACCACCGTAATTGTGATATAGCTTCAGTGGGTACATTCATGATTTGATTATAGTGACCCAAGTACCTTGGCAAAGTAACAGTCATATGGACGGAATTATTATTGAAGCCCAGATAATCCATGGTAGTTAACGCTTCAATTCTGGTTTATCTGGGCGTGGGATAACCTCAGAGCTTTAGGGAGCTGTTTCGTAGCTAGAACTGCTGCCACAGCTAATTCCTTTGTTTCCCCTAATATGAGGATATCATCCAATAAATGCCATGATTATGCTTGTTTTCTTAATATTTTCATGGCCATTTTTTAAATATTTATAATAGTTTAGGGCTGAGGTTAGACCATAGGGAATGCTCTATGCTCCCATAGTTGCCCTAACCGGGATATCCATTATCCAGGTAAAATTTTTTTATTTTTTTATTTTTTATTTTTTTTTAGGTATCTATAATGATCCTAGTGTATGGGTATAAGATAGTTAGCATCTTCCATATCAATGCTCCCCATAGGTATCCTTTGGAGATCAGATGTCTGGCAGTGACAAAAACCCGTCTCCATCTTAAAGTGTATATATACAACAGATTTATTTAGTGATATTAGATCAATGATGATGCTACATTCACCATCTTTTGTAGTTTTGGTGAATATATTCGATACAAATTCCAATGGTTCATGTTTACTCCCATGATCCGTTTAGTAATGAGCCTTTCTAGTTCAGCTTGACCTTCTCACTTCTCTTTCTTAGAGGGAGAAAATGCCCTTTGGGCGCATTGCTGAACTGGCGGTAATATGCCCAATTTGAATTCGTTTTTATCCACTAATACTGTTGAGTATATTTTAGTTATTTGTGACAGCATCCCATGCTTTATCAACAAGTGTAAATGCCCCCCCCCCGCAGTTAGTAAAACACCCTTATTTAGTGTAAACTGGGAGGAACCAGACTACCTACCTCCATGTTTATTGTTTTTTCATGAAGGCCTAGTTTGCTGGTATGCTGGTGCTGTCGGTGGGGCGGCGCATTTTCCCACGGCTCCGCTCTGGGCCCCTGTCTAAAAAGAACTTTGGGGGGTAATGTGAAGCGGTCGCCAGGCTTTCACCAGTCCTTGTTTGATATTGCTGGTGGATGCCGAGGGGTGCTGCCAGCTGGGTGTTGGATGCGATGTCCTGCTCGTTCCATGGCCTGCCCTCATGAGGCGCACAGGTTTAGCTGCCTCTCTTCCCGCAGCAGCGGTTTGCATAGCCCCGTATATTTGGGGTTGCGGGCAGGTCTTATATGCACCATTGTTCAGTCGAGTATCCCAAATTTGGGAACATCTTAGGCGTCAGCACCCTGGTAGTGCAACGGGATAGTCTCATCCTGGGAGAACCACCTTGGTGATCATGGCGTCTCGCCTGCCAGGTGAGTATGATCCGTGGAAAACGAGCAAAGGCGGTAACATCTTGACCCTTCTGTTAGGAGCTTCAGAATTCGCTGCTTGTCTGCGAGTCTGCTGACCCAGCTGCCTGCGGATTTGCCTCTAGAAAGGCCTGCTCCTGCAGGGCTTTGTTGGGAAGATGGTCGCGTGGAGGAGCCATGTAGTGGCCCACGACACCCAGTAGCTCTTCCTGATCCTGCTCCCCTGGCATACTGCTGTTCTCGTCCGCCTGCCCAGCGTTTAAGCCAGCCCAGCCCTGGCCTCCTTAGCTAGCCTCAAAAGAGGGAGCAAAAGGGTGTGCTATAAATTGGAGGAGGCATAGCTCAAACTCCGCTGTTGCATCAATCCCTCGTCAAGGGAGATGGCTAGTGCAATAGCACTGGGGTAGGAGTGTCAGCTCCCTTGGCATTCAGCCAGTGCCCCTTTTTTCCTGGAGGTGAACTCCATGACCTCCTCTGGCTTGGGGAGACAGACATACTTATTTTTGCTGTCTCCAACCTGTTCCAGTTTTGGAGGTAGTTGGCTCCTGTAGAACCTGTTAAATTGGTAAGATTTTTGTCTTACCTGTATGTAGAAGCTGCCTGCCGTTTTTCAGGCGGCATTGTAGCGGTTCCCGGGCGGCGATTCTCCTTGTCAGGAGTCTGCAGGGCTGCCGGTCGGGTTTTTAAACTTCCCGCCGGTCCGCTGCTGTTAACCAAACAGCTGTTCAGCGGACCGGCATCAGCGCAGCTCCCTGTCAGCGGTCCGCAGCCTGTGCGGTCCCGTTAGCGCCGTATCCCCCTCCACTGTCGGCTCCTTCGCTGGAGTCGAAACGGGGGCCGCTTCCTCTCTACTTTGCTCCCCCTGGAGCAAAAACCACAAGGCCCGATTAAGGTAAGTACTTACCTCACGTTCCTTGGTTGCGGGAGCTGCCGACTCCCGCTGGCCGCGTTTGCACAGCTGTGCGATAATGCCGCACCTGCGCACTGAGCTGGGATCTTCACGGAATCACTCACGTGACTCCGAAGTAAAATTGAGTTGGGGTACTGTAAAATAAGTCTTGATAGTGTAACCTAGGTCTTTTTGTACAATAAGAGTCTCGACCCGAAACGTCGCCCATTCCTTCTCTCCAGAGATGCTGCCTCGCCCGCTGAGTTTCTCCAGCATGTTTTGTTTACTTTCGATTTTTCCAGCATCTGCAGTTCCTTCTTAAACAACTAAGGATTCACAATCCTCAGGCTAGAAAATTCCAAAGATTTGCTTCCCTCCTCGTCTCAATTGCAAATGGGCCTTTACCCTGATAAAATGGTCATGGAGTCAAGCAACAGAGACACAAGCCCTTTGGCCCAACTTGTCCATGGCGACCAAGGTGCCCCATCTATACTGGAAAGTTCACAAAATGCTGGACTAACACAGTGGGTCAGGCAGCATACATGGAGGACATGGATAGGTTAGACATCAAGTCGGGACCCTTCTTCAGACAGTTCGATCTACGCTAGTTGCATTAGCCTGCCTTTGGTCCATCTCCTTCTGAACCTTTCCTATCCACGTTCCTGTCCAAGCATCTTGAGGGAGTGCAGTGTAGGTTCACGATGTTAATTCCCGGGATGGCGGGACTGTGATATGTTGAAAGAATGGGGCGACTGGGCTTGTTTTCACTGGAAGTTAGAAGAATGCGAGGGGATCTTATTGAAACATATAAGATTATTCAGGGATTGGACTCGCTAGAGGCAGGAAACATGTTCCCGATGTTGGGGGAATCCAGAACCAGGGGCCACACAGTTTAAGAATAAGGGGTTGGCCATTTAGAACGGAGATAGGGAATAACCTTTTCACCCAGAGAGTTGTGAGTCTGAGGAATTCTCAGCAGATTCTCTGGATGCTTTCAAGAGAGAGTTAGATATAACTCTTAAAGATAGCAGAGTCAAGGGATTATGGGAAGAAGGCAGGAACGGAGTACTCATTGTAGATGATCAGACATGATCACATTAAATGGCGATACTGGCTCGAAGGGCCGAATGGCCTCCTCCTGCACCTATTGTCTGTTGTCTTGGAAAGCTGTTACCAGTACCTGGTCAAGAACTTCCTTTGGCAGCTCATTCCATTTATCCACTCAGGCTCCTGTTAAATCTTGTTCCCACCGCACAGGAAATTATATCCTCTGCTTCTTGATTCCCCTGGCTTGGCGAAAAAACTGTGCATTCACCCTATTGAGAATACAAATCACCCCGTTTAGAACACAAATGTGGAATTTTAGCATTATTTTAAATCTGAGTTACAACCCAATGATGAGACGGTGGGAGAGTCCAAACTAAAATTGCTGTCTGGCGAATTATCTTCAGAAAGAATTGCATTATGAGATGAAAATGGAAATGTTGGATGGCCTACCACGGTAGCGCAGTGTTGTTGCATTACAGAGCCAGAGACCTGGCTTCGATCCCAACTATGGGTGCTCTCCGTACGGAGTTTGCACGTTCTCCCCGTGACTGCGTGTTTTTTCCTCTGGTCTCCTCCCACATGCCAAAGACGTGCAGGTTTGTAGGTTGATAGGCTTCTGTAAATCGTCCCCAGGGTGTGTTGGATAGAACTGGTGTATGAATGATCGTTGGTCGGAGTGGACTTGGTGGGCCGATGGGACCGTGTCCACGCTGAACATCTAGACCAAACAAAGCAAAACCGAAATGGGGAAGATGCAACAGTAGAGAATTGTAGTCATTTTGCGGGACCCTCAAAATGTGGTCTATGAAGGCGCACTTCCATTGTCTGCTTTGTTTGCCGTGCATCACGGTTGTCCATGCAGTGCTCAACCTGGTATTTGTGACATGCAACATTTGGAATGCATCTCACATAACTCACCTTGTCCAGCAACAATGGCTGAGGGATCCATGAGGGCTCCTTGGTGTTACAGTCGATAAATGTTTGCATGAAGTTTGCACCACCCCCAACTGCACTTCAAATTAAGCAATATCTCCCTCTCCCTATCGCTCTCTCCCCCCCCCCCCCCCTCTCTCCCTCTTTCTCTCTCCCCATCTCTCACCCTCTCTCTCTCCCTCTCTATCTCCCTCTCTCTCTATCTCCCTCTCTCTCTCTCTCCCCTCCCCCTCTCTCTCCCCCTCCCCCTCTCTCCCTCCCTCTCTCTCTCTCTCTCTCTCTCTCCTCTCTCTCTCTCTCTCTCTCTCTCTCTCTCCCTCCCCCCCTCCCTATCTATCACTCGCTCTCTCTCCCCGCTCCCTCTCTCCCACTCTCCTTTCCCTCCCCTTCTCCCTCTCCCTCGCGCTATCTTTCTCCATCCCTCCCTCTCTCTCTGTTGCAGGAGACAAAGCTCAACATTAATTTGGAATACAATTGAATAACACACACTTTGTGGAACATTAAACTAGTGTAGCAGTTAGAGCCAATACCCAATTAGTTTTCCTGCCAAGCATTTGTGCATACAGCTAAAATTATGTTTGCAAAAGCATTAGCGTGGTTTACTCTTATAAACAGTCGAAACCAGGACTTGCACATTTTTCAGCTGGAACACCAAGTATAAAACTGCAGCCAGCAGTTACTGTGCAGTCATTATTTTTTTTTTTCTTTTAAACAAAATTATTTATTCAAATATTTGTTCAAATACCTGTTACTGAGGCCACAGGGGAACCCTGCATTAACTGCATGCACCCTTTATCTTTGCTCATGGTCACCCAACCACCTGACGTTCGCCACCTATCTGTGACCAATAGACAATAGACAATAGGTGCAGGAGTAGGCCATTCGGCCCTTCGAGACAGCACCACCATTCACTGTGATCATGGCTGATCATCCACAATCAGTACCCCGTTCCTGCCTCCTCCCCATATCCCATGACTCCGCTATCTTTAAGAGCCCTATCTAGCTCTCTCTTGAAAGTATCCAGAGAATCGGCCTCCACTGCCCTCTGAAGCAGAGAATTCCACACACTCACAACTCTCTGTGTGAAAATATTTTTCCTCATCTCCGTTCTAAATGCCTTACTGCTTATTCTTAAACGGTGGCCCCTGGTCCTGGACTCCCCCAACATCGGAAACATGTTTCCTGCCTCTAGCGTTTCCAATCCCTTATATGTTTCAATAAGATTCCCCTCTCATTCTTCTAAATTCCAGTGTATACAAGCTCAGCCGCTCCATTCTCTCAGAGAATGACACTGCCGCCATCCCGGGAATTAACTTGATGAACTTACGCTGCATTCCCTCAATAGCAAGAATGTCCTTCCTCAAATTTGGAGACCAAAACTCCACACAATGATCCAGGTACGGTCTCATTAGGGCCCCGTACATTCACATTCCTATCTCCAATTCTCTCAGTATCTCTCGTCTGAAGAAGGGTCTCGACCCAAAACGTCCCCTATTCCTTCTCCAGAGATGCTGCCTCACCCGCTGCGTTTTTCCAGCATTTTTGTCTACCTTCGACTTTTCCAGCATCTGCATTTCTTTCTTGAACATCAACTGCAAACATCATCTCTTCCCCTTTATTAATTTTTTCCTCATTTATTGCCTTCCAATCTCAGGTGGCCATTATTTTTGATAACACCGTAAGGTTTTCAAAAAAAAAAATCTAATATCCTCCATCTCATCCCCTATTTTACTAAGGCAACGTTTATATTTGAGCAAGATGTATTTGCATTGTAATTTGTTCAGTCGTAGGATGAATATTGGATAGGACACCGAGGAGAAATCTTCTTGTTCTCCAAGGAATAATACCATCAAAATTATTAACAGTTAAGGGAATACCCTTAAATAGTTTTATTTTCATTTACATCTTGTGTGTGAGAAAATTCCACAAGACGTCTACAATGTTCAGATTTTCTCCTAAGAAGTTGAAAATATCACACAGGGAAGCGAATAGGAAATTGTCTGATCTCTCAACCAAAAGAGAACTTCTCTGACTGTACGCAATCAAATATTAAGTGATATTAAGCAGCGTGAATCTCTCAGGTAGGCGACAGCACACACTTATGTACTGTATATGCACACATATATACAAACAAATGCTAATAGGGAATAATGGGGAAACATTGCACTATGTTTGTTTATATTTATGTCTGTTTATGTATGTACACATATATATATATATGTGTGTGTGTGTGTGTGTGCGTGTGTGTGCGTGTGTGTGTGTGTGTATACACATGTACAAGCAAACAATATATATGTATGTGAAGGTAGACACAAAAAGCTGGAGTAACTCAGCGAGACAGGCAGCATCTCTGGAGAGAAGGAATGGGTGACAGTTCGGGTCGAGACCCTTCTTCAGACCGATGTCAGGGGAGGGGGCAGCATGTATGTGATATATGCTTTATATATATATATATCACACACATACATATATGTATACACACACATACGTGTGTATATATGTGTATATGTGTACATGTGATACATAATATATATTGTGTGTTTATATATGTGTGTATATAGACACACACAAACACATATTCATATGGGCACACACACATACATATTTTATATATATACTAGACTAAGTGGGACCCCCATGTTCACACGGGAGGGCTGGTCCCCCGATGCAATATTCCACCTCTCCACCAATTCCAATATTGGTGGCCAGTGGGGGGGCTTTCTGGAGCGCTGGTATGGGTTCTTGGGGTGGCAGCTCAGTCCCTCAAGCCTGATCTGCAGGCAGCTCACTCACGGCTGGTGGGCTGGCAGTTGACTCATGGCTATTCCTTGAAATTCCATTTCAAGCGGGTGCAAGGCCACCAAATTCAAATCATTTTCCTACCATTTCAAGCAGGGTGCAAGGCCACCAAATTCAAGTGCAGTTTCATTCCACTTCAAGCAGGGTGCAAGGCCACCAAATTCAAATGCAGCTTCATACCATTTCATGCAGGGTGAAACCACCATAAAACCATACAAAACACCAAACTCACAGTTCAGTAGACAGTCAGTGTGTTCAGTTGATTCACAGCTCAGACAGTCGTGACCTCTCCCTCCCCCATCATGGAGAGACTGAGCCACACCCACACTTCTGGGTTTTATAACCCCTCCCCCTCCCACTGGAAAAGGTGTGGCCTTCCTGGCATGATTGACAGGAGAGAGATTATCAACATTTTTTAAACACAAATAACACTTTTAATTTTCATTGATGGGAAGAATCCTCTGCACCTGCTGAGCGGAGGGGGGCTGAGTAAGATGGCCAAAATTCAGCCGTAAATGGTAGCGTTTTATCTATTATCAATATACAGTGCAAACAGGAAGTTACCCAAAGCACCCAAACCACCATTTGCAGTAGTACCTTTTAACTTCAAGCCAAAGCACCCAAACCACCATTTGCAGTAGTGCCTTTTAACTTCAAGCCAAAGTACCCAAACCACCATTTGCAGTGGTGCCTTTTAACTTCAAGCCAAAGCACCCAAATAACCATTTGCAGGCAGTGCCTTTTTACTTCAAACCAGCATATTTTCATTTTCAAACCACATTAAGGGGACTCGCAGTTGAGTAGACATGTGTTCAGTGATATTCAGAGCTCAGAGAGATGTGACCCTCTGGCTTCCTCCATCTTGCAGAGACTGAGTGAGGCACACCACTTCCGGGTTTTATAGTCCCTCCCTCCTCCCACCAGCAGGGCAGCAGAGAGAATGGCAATTAAAAAAAAAAACATTAATATCTCTCTGATTTTCCATCGATGGGAAAAATCCTCCAGTCCCGGAAGGCGGAGGGGGGGCTCTGAGCGAGGTGGCCAAAAATGACGGCCGTATGTGGCGGCGTTCTCTCGGAAATCACACCACAGCGAGCCAAAAGCGGTCAAGATCAGACTTTTAGTAATATAGATATCAGTCTGAAGAAGGGTCTCGACCTGAAATGTCACCCATACCTTCTCTCCAGTCCCGCTGAGTTACTCCAACTTGTGTGTCTATCTTTTACTTTTGTCTATATTATATACTGTATATATATATTATATATATATACATTTGTATATATCTGTAGAATTTTTTTTCACAAGATCATAAGATAAGTGATAGGAGCATAAGTAATTAGGCCATTCGGCCCATCAAGTCTGCCATTCAATCATGGCTGATCTATCTCTCCCTCCTAACCCCATTCTCCTGCCTCTCTATAACCTCCGACACCCGTACTAATCTAAGAATCTATCCATCTCTGCCTTAAATATATCCACTGACTTGGCCCTCATAGCCTTCTGTGGTAATGAATTCCACAGATTCACCACCCTCTAAAGAAATTCCTCCTCATCAACTTCCTAAAAGAACGTCCTTTAATTCTGAGGCTCTGACCTCTCGTCCTAGACTCTCCCACTAGTGGAAACATCCTCTCCACATCCACTATATCCCAGCCTTTTTTGTTGTTTATCATGTTGTTTACAGAGACCTACTCTTACAGATCTGTTGTACTACCATAATTTAGAATTTCATTGTTCAGTTACGGGACTTATGAGAACAAAATACTCTCGACTCTTGAAGGAAATTTCTGCTGACATTAAAAGCTGTTCATGACCACCTTGGTGAGGATCACATCCCCCCTTTAGCAAGTGGTGGTTTTCCATCTCTGCCAGCAACAAAAATCATGTTTTCGCTGGCTATTAATTAACTAATTATCTGTCAATTCAAATATTTGTCAGATGGTTCATTGTTGCTTCATGTGACCGGTTCTATGTGTATCGCAATCAGCTTCTGCAAACATTGTCGAACCACTTCATGTTTATACAGTTTTACATTTCCAGATTAGCTCATTTTTATTCAATAGATTGAACTCATGCAGATAAACAAAAATAATCAGGCCAGCACAAATGAAGGTTGGGGTTCTGAAGAAATTTCCTACGGTGCACTGTAGTTGGTAAGTTACTGGAGAGTATTCTGAGGGATAGGATATCCAGGCATTTGGATGGGCAAGGGCTGATTAGGGTCAGTCAGCATGGTTTTGTACACGGGAGGTCGTGTCTCACAAATCTGCAGACGTGACCACAAAGGATGATGAGGGCAGAGCTGTAGATGTTGTGTACGTGGTCTTCAGTAAGGCATTCAACAAGGTTCCGCATGGTAGGCTGCTCTGGAAGGTTAGATCGCATGGGATCCAAGGAGAGATGGCTGAATGGATAGCAAATTGGCTCCATGGAAGGAAGCAGAGGTGATGATGGAAGGTTGCTTCTCAGTCTGGAGGCCTATGACTAGTGGTGTGCCTCGGGGTTCGGTGCTGGGCCCGTTACTGTTTGTTATCTACATCAATGATTTGGATGGGAACATACAGGGCAAGATTAGCAAGTTTGCTGATGATACAAAAGTGAGTGGTTTTGCAGATAGTGAAGATGGTTGTGAACGATTGCAGCAGGATCTGGATTGATTGGCCAGGTGGGCGGAGGAATGGTTGATGAATTTAATACAGAGAAGTGAGAGGTATTGCATTTTGGGGATGTCGAACAAGGCCAGGACCTACACAGTAAATGCTAGGCCTCTGGGTAGTGTTGTAGAGCAGAAATATCTAGGAGTACGGGTGCATGGTTCCTTGAAGGTCCAGTCGTAAGTAGATAAGGTGGTCAAAAATGCTTTTGCCATTTTGCCTTCTTCAGTCAGAGTATTGAGTATTGAAGTTGGAAGGTCATTTTGCAGTTGTATAAGATGTTGACGAGACAGCATTTAGAATATTGTGCTCAGTTCTGCGCACCATGTTCTAGGAAAGATATTGTCAAGCTTGAAAGGGATTGGAAAAGATTTATGTGGATGTTGCCAGGACTAGAGGGTGTGAGCTATAGGGAGAGGTTGAGTAGGCTGGGTCTCTATTCAACGGAGCGCAGGAGGGTGAGGGGTATAGAAAATCATTCATAGAGGTATACAAAATCATGAGAGGAATAGATTGTGTAGATGCACAATAGTCTTTTGCCCAGAATAGAAGAATCAATGACCAGAGGACTAGGTTCAAGGTGAAGGGGAAAATATATAATAGGAATCCGAGGGGGTAACTTTTTCACATAAAGAATTGCGGGTGTAAATTGTAAGCTGCCAGAGGAGGTAGTTGAGGCTGGGACTATCCCATCGTATAAGAAACAAAGGTACACAAAAATGCTGGAGAAACTCAGCGGGTGCAGCAGCATCTATGGAGCGAAGGAAATAGGTGACGTTTCGGGCCGAAACCCTTCTTCAGACGTATAAGAAACAGTTGGGCAGGTACATGGATAGGACAGGTTTGGATGGATATGGACCAAGCGCAGCCAAGTGGGACTAGAGTAGCTGAGACATTGTTGGCCGGTGTGGGTAAGTTGGGCTGAAGGGCCTGTTTCCACACTGTATCTCTCGATGACTCTAAATCATAGCAGTTCCAGCGGTGCAATGAAAAAAATGATACTTACAAAATTATTTGTTATGCATTAACTAATTAAATTTCCATGAGTCTGATTGTATTTGACTTGCAGATTTGTACCACATCAACTATTCCTTGCCTGAGCAGAATTTTATTTTTTGCGGTTAATGGGGAAATGTGAAATGCAATTTTTCCACTTGCTGTTCACGATGGATTTTTAAAGATGTGAGAGAATGCCCTTGAATAGTTTTGTTTTCGTTGACATCTGCCGTGTGAGAACGTTCCAGAAGCGTGAGCAACTCAGCAGGACAGGCAGCATCACTGGAGAGAAGGAGTGGGTGACATTTCGGGTCGAGAAAGAAGGGTCTCGACACAAAACATCACCCATTCCTTCTCTCCAGAGATGCTGCCTGTCCTGCTGAGTTGCTCCAGCTTTTTGTGTCTATCTTCGGCTTAAACCAGCGGTTCTTCTCCATACAAATAATCTGTGAAGATATAAATGTAGGAATCAGAATTCTATGCCATAGAAGGCAGTAGAGGCCAATTCACTGGATTAATTTTAAAGAGAGTTGGATAGAGCTCTAGGAGCTACCTGAATCAAGGGATATGGGGAGAAGGCAGGCATGGGTTACTGATTGTGGATGATCAGCCCTTATCACAATGAATGGCGGTGCTGGCGCGAAGGGCCAAATGACCTCCTCCTGCACCTACTTTCTATGTTTCTAAGATGTCTGCAATTTTCAGATTCTTCTCTTGAGAAAAAAATTCCCACCCTCGGCCACTTGTAGTAACAAGGAACTGCAGATGCTAGTTTAAAAATACAAACAAAGTGCTGGAGTAACTCAGCGGGTCAGTCCTCATCTCTGGAGGACATGAATCAGGTAGCATTTCTGGAGGACATGGATAGGTGATCTTTCGGATCGGTCTTCAATCAGTCTGAAGAAGTGTCCCAACCCGAAACATCACCCATTCATGTACTCCACAGATGCTGCCTGACCCGCTGAGTTTCTCGCCTTTTGCCTGGCAGTTTGTAAAGATGAGACTTTAGTTTGCGACCTTGCTTCAGACGCAGGAGGCTGCGGAGGCCAAGTCAGTGGATATTTTTAAGGCAGAGATTGATAGATTCTTGATTAGTGCAGGTGTCGGAGGTTATGGGGAGAAGGCAGGAGAATGGGGTTAGGAGGGGAGAGATAGATCGGCCATGATTGAATGGCGGACTAGACTTGATGGGCCGAATTCCACTCCTATCACATGACCTTATGACCCAATTTCCCAATTTTCCAATTTGTTTATTTTCCAACACTTGGCCACAACACTTGGATAGACGATCGAGCAGTTGGATTGTTACTGAATAATGGTGAATATTTTCCAATCCATTTTCCCCTTTGTTATAGGGTAAATGGGAGCATTGGACATGTGCGGCTGCTTATTTTCCAATTTACACGGGGAAATGGGAGATTTATGCTGAGCTACTTTCTTTAAAAAACATTAGAAGTAGCTATGTGGACAAAAATGCTGGAGAAACTCAGCAGGTGAGGCAACATCCATGGAGCGAAGGAATAGGTGACGTTTCGGGTTAAGACCCTTCTTCAGACTGATCTGGGGGTGGGTGGGGGGCAGTGGGGCAGGAAGAAGAAAGGAAGAGGCGGAGACTGTAGGCTGTGGGAGAGCTGGGAAGGGGAGGGGAAGGAGGGAAAAAGCAAGGACTGTCTGATATTGACGAAGTCAACGATCATAAACTACCCAAGCGAAATATGAGGTGCTGCTCCTCCAATTTGCAGTGGGACTCACTCTGGCCACGGAGGAGGCCCAGGACAGAAAGGTCGGATTCGGAATGGGAGGGGGAGTTGAAGTGCTGAGCCACCGGGAGATCAGGTTGGTTATTGCAACCAATTGATTTATTGCATGCAAATTCTGATATCCCCATTCCCATGTTTAAAAAAATCCTAATTATTTTGGGATGAGTAATTTCCTTTCAAGTCCCCATGGTGTGCACACAACATGAGCCGCGTGGATATGTGTGTAGAGTAATTCACTTGGACTTTGTACCCTGGCCTTCCATTAGTTCCCTTTAATAAACAGTGGCACTGCCGTGACCGGCTTCAATGCTGAACTCTGGTGCTGTCATTCCAGTGTGTGCATATCCTCCTCCTGATGGCATGGTATCGCCTCTGAAGGCACTGGGTTTAAGGAGAAGAGAGCAGTACAACACAGGGACAATCCCTTCAGCCCGGAATACGCTGCCAGCGATGGTGCTGGAGGTTAGGGTCGCCAACTATCCCGTATTAGCCGGGTCATCCCGTACATTGGGCTAAATTGATTTGTTCCATACGGGATCGCCCTTGTCCCGTATTTGACTGCTACTGCTCGGGTCAAGGGGACTGTCGGGTCAGAGCGTCGCTTCCGGCACAGCCTCACCCGTCCCGACGTAGTGCAGCCCATGGAGTGCAGCAGCAGCTCCTCGCCCATGGCCCTGTTGGTCAGTTGTCCGACCTTCAGACCTTCGCTTACCGCCGACACCACCACCCCTCCTTCTCATGGCCGATCATCGGTTCATGAGTTGGATGGGGCGCCGGACTTTGCGCGCGACATCGTGCGGCCCGGGCCGAAACTCCTCAGCTGGCCTGCTGGCTGGGCTTTGTGTGCAGTCCAGCACCCGGGCCCAACTCATCATTGACCCAGCCACGGCCGAGTCAGTCAACGAATTGCCGTCGGGAATTTGCCCCGTATTTTAACCTTTTGTCCCTTTATTTGGGAGTGAGAAGATTGGCAACCCTCGTGGAGGCAGATATGGTTGTGGCACATCAGAGGCTTTGAGATAGGAACATGGATATGCAGGTTATGGAGGGATATGGAACACATGCAGGCTGATAAGAGTAGTTTATCTAGAGACCATGTGTAGCACAGACATGGTGGGTCGAAGGGCCTGTTCCCTGGTGCTGCACTGTTCTGTGTTCTATCATGTAAAAATAAAAAAGATGTGATTGATTACCTTGGTACAGAAATTGGGGATTTATTGTTGATGGCACATGCTTGGACAGATTCCAAGGATATAATAAATGTATTAGGTTAGATGATATTGATCAGCTTCTGGGGATTTGCTCATGCTAGTTTTGACATCCTGTCAACCCCTCTGTGGTTACAGTTTGAACATTGTCATGTACATTGTCATGATATTCTATACTTCATTTTGCCAGCATCTGCCCATTCGGATTCACTTGAAGTCATTGAATCTAAGCTGGTGGCCTGGTGGTATAGAAAACTGCGCGGCACGATGGCGCAGCGGTAGAGTTGCTGCCTCACAGCGCTGGAGACCCGGGTTCGATCCTGACAACGGGTGCTGTCTGTACGGAGTTTGCACGTTCTCCCCGTGACTGAGTGGGGTTTTTTCCCCCAGGTGCGCCGGTTTCCTCCCACACTCCAAAGACGTAGAGGTTTGTCGGTTAATCGGCCTCGGATAAAAATTGCCAAGTGGGGGAGATCGCTGGTCAGCGCGGACTCGACGGGCCGAAGGGCCTGTTTCCACACAGTATCTCCAAACCAATAATCTAAACTGTGGGATAAATTTGGGCACAGTTGGAAGAGTCGGCTTAATTATGTACTGAATGGGGAAACTACAAGAATGCAACAGGGAACAGGAAATAAAAGATGATGGGGAGGGGGGGGGGGGGAGGGGGGGGGGAGGGGAACGGAACATTGGTGAGGCCGCATTTACCCTAATGTGTTCAATTCTGGGCACCATGTTACAGGAAAGATGTTGTCAAGCTGGAAAGGGTATAAAGAAGATTTACAAGTACGTTGCCAGGACTATGTTGTCTGAGCTGCAGGGAGAGGTTGAGTAGGCTGGGTCTCTATTCCATGGAGCGCAGGAGGATGAGGGGTGATCTTAAAGAGGTGTATAACGTCATGAGAGGGATTGATTGGGTCTCTTGCCTGGAGGGGAGGGGAATTGAGGACCAGAGGATATAGGTTCAAGGTGAAACATAGACACATAGAAAATAGATGCAGGTGGAGGCCATTTGGTCCTTCAAGCCTGCACCACCATTCATTGTGATCATGGCTGTTCATCCACAATCAGTAACGCGTGCCTGCCTTCTCCCCATATCCCTTGATTCCACTAGCCTCTAGAGCTCTATCTAACTCTCTTTTAAATTAATTCAGTGATTTGGCCTCCACTGCCCTCTGTGGCAGCGAATTCCACAAATTCACAACTCTCTGGGTTAAGAAGTTTTTTCTCACCTCAGTTTTAAATGGCCTCCCCTTTATTCTTACACTGTGGCCCCTGGTTCTGGACTCGCCCAACATTGGGAACATTTTTCCTGCATCTAGCTTGTCCAGTCCTTTTACAATTTTATACATGTCTATAAGAACCCGTCTCATCCTTCGAATTTCCAGTGAAGACAAACCTCAATAGCAAGGATGTCCTTCCTCAAATTAGGTGAAAAATATAATAGGGATCTGAGGGGTAATATTTTCACACAAACGGTGGTGGGTGTATGGAACGAGTTGCCAGAGGAGGTAGTTGAGGCAGAGACTATCGCAACGTTCGAGAAACAGTTAGACAGGTACATGGATAGGACTGGTTTGGAGTGATACGGGCCAAATGCAGACAGGTGGGACTGGTGTGGAGGGACATGTTGGTCGGTGTGGGCAAGTTAGGCCTAAGGGCCTGTTTCCACACTGAATGACCTGATGAACATGAGATATCTCAAGTGGAATATAAAAACAGAATTAAATCAAACGGATTGACTGGGCTGTTTCTGCGTGTTATTTTACGTGTTACACGCATGGCCGATAAACTTAAGAGACAGGCCTTCAAAATGTTGTGCCAATTCTCCTTATGGCTATTATGAGTTAATGATGTACCCTCTCAATCTCTGTCAGAAGCAATAAAGGGACTGAAGGTATAAGTGATTTCTTATCTGTAGGAAGGATATATTCAATAAAATAAATAGTGTCAAGGCTGGCAATCAACAAATACAATATCCGCTAAATCATCCTTAATAATCAGAGTCCTGATAGAAATCAAAATATTTGACCTAGCATTGTAATCTGAAAGGCAACAGAAGATAACACATGGTCACATAAATATTCTATTCTATTGTATAGTTATGGAGACATAGCGCGGAAACAGGCCCTTCGGCCCACTGAGTCCGTACCGACCAGCGATCCCCGCACACAATCCTCCACACGCTAGGGACAGTCTGCACTTACACCGAGCCAATTAACCTACAAACCTGTACGCCTATGGAGTGTGGGAGGAAACCGAAGACCTCGGAGAAAAACCCGCGCAGGTCACGGGGAGAGCGTACATACTCCGTACAGACAGCACCCGTGGTCGGGATCGAACCCGGGTCTCTGTCGCCGTATCCAGCATTTATTGTTATTTATTGATTTAATAAATAAATAAATAGCATTTATTTATTGTTACTGACGGGTGTGCAAGGCTTTATCCAATTCTAAATGTTGTGTATTGGCGTTAAAGTGTTGAGCAACCGGGAGATCAGATAGGTTTAGGCGGACTGAGCGGAGGTGTTCAGCGAAACAGTCGGCGAGCCTGCGCTTGGTCGCTGAACACCTCCGCTCAGTCCGCCTGAACCTACCTGATCTCCCGTTTGCAAAACACTTTAGCTCCCCCTCCCATTCCCACACTGACCTTTCTGTCCTGGGCCTCCTCCATTGTCAGAGTGACGCCAAGCGCAAATTGGAGGAACAGCACCTCATATTTTGATTGGGCAGATTACACCCCAGCGGTATGAACATTGACTTCTGTAACTTCATGTAAACCTTGCTCTTCCTCTCTCTCCATCCCTCCTCCTTCCCAGTTCTCCGACCAGTCCGACAGTATCCGACTACATTTTGTCTCTGTTTGCATTGTTGTTACCTTCCCCCAGCTAACAATGATTTATTCTACATGTTCCTCAATCTTCATCCCCTTTGACCCATTCCCACACCCGACACTTCCTTATCTATGTATCTCCCTCTCCCCTGACATCAGTCTGAAGAAGGGTCTCGACCCGAAACGTCACCCATTCCTTCTCTCCAGAGGTGCCGCCTGTCCCGCTGAGTCACTCCAGCATTTTGTGTCTATCTTTCGTTTAAACCAGCATCTGCAGTTCCTTCCTAGATATGTCCTAAAGCTGAAATGCCACCTCACCATATTCTCTAGAGATACTAAGATAGCCACAAAAATGCAGGAGTAACTCAGCGGGGCAGGCAGCATCTCTGGATAGAAGGAATCGGCTAGAAGTAACCCCGCTGAGTTACTCCATCAATTTGTGTCCTTTTCTGTAATAGATCAGGGTAGTTAACATTTCAACAGGAATCCACTGTCAGACTTATTCAATCCCTGTTCTATTTTTACTTCATTCCACACTCCGAGCTGGAAATAAATGATTTTCATTCATACATATAATTTACCCACTCTGAATGCAAGGTGACAGAATTCCCCAGAGGTTTGCTTGCTTAACTTACAAAATGAAATGACATTTAAAAATTCCCGTTGCAATATTTTATGGGACAGACAGTGTGAATTCATTTTGATGGAACGTGGACATCTTAAATGGTATTTGACTGCGGCTGAGGCTTTTCACTAGATCCAGATGAATGGCTAATACTTCTTACTCATAGTCATTAATAAATTAATTATTCATGCAATTGTCGAGCTGGGTGTCCGTATAATATTGCATTTCCATTTCCAATGTCAGACCTGGAAATGGCATGATTAAATACACACAGTGTTTAAATTATAAAACTGTGTTTTATGTTAAAAAAAACCCATTGAAACAAAGAAACATCTAAAATATGTGCAAGAGTAGGCCATTCGGCCCCTCGAGCCAGCACTGCCATTCAATATGTTCCCGATGTTGGGGGAGCCCAGAACCAGAGGCCCCAGTTTAAGAATAAGGGGTAAGCCATTTAGAACGGAGAAGAGGAAACACTTTTTCACACAGAGTTGTGAGTCTGTGGAATTCTCTGCCTCAGAGGGCGGTGGAGGCCGGTTCTCTGGATACTTTCAAGAGAGAGCTAGACAGGGCTCTTAAAGATAGCGGAGTCAGGGGATATGGGGAGAAGGCAGGAACGAGGTACTGATTGGGGATGATCAGCCATGATCACATTGAATGGCGGTGCTGGCTCGAAGGGGCGAATGGCCTACTCCTGCCTATTGTCTCTTGTCTATTGTGACACCGTGACCAACTTTGCTTGGTAAGGAAGGATGTGTCAGATGAGGGATATTGAGTGGGATATTGGACAAACTTTAGATCATTTTCTCTGGAGGACTGCACATTGAGGGGTGACCCGTTCGACCTTTGCCTCTTGCATCTATTGTCTATTGTCTATTGATATGGGGGAAAGCAGGAACGGGGTACTGATTTTGAATCTATAATTCCCTCTCCCTTCTTAAAAAGTGGAGTTACATTGGCTACCCTCCAGTCTACAGGAACTGAGCCAGAGTCGAGAGAACATTGAAAAATGATCACCCATGCATCCACGATTTATCGGGCCACTTCCTTGAGTACCCTGGGATGCAGACCATCAGGCCCAGGGGATTTATCTGCCTTCAGTCCCAACAGTTTACCTAACACCATTTCCTGACTAATGTGGATTCCCTTCAGTTCCTCCCTCCCACTAGATCCTCGATCCCCTAGTATTTCTGGGAGATTGTTTGTGTCTTCCTCAGTGAAGACAGAACCAAAGTACTTGTTTAACTGTTCTGCCATTTCTTTGTTTCCCATTATAAATTCACCTGTCTCTGATTGTAAGGGACCTACATTTGTCTTCACTACTAAAGTCACTAATCTTTTCTTTTTTACATATCTAAAGAAGCTTTTAGAGTTAGTTTTTAAATTCCCCGCTGACAAAGATAAATTGCAAGGCTTCAAGAAGACAGAATGGGAAAGGGATAAGTATTATAAATCATGCATTATAATAATTCTGCTCTTTAAAGAAGGTTGAAACAGAGCATGCGTGGCTGACACCGCAGTTTAATTTAGTCAGATTCTTTTTCTTTGTTGTCAAAGGACAAATGACAATCGTAAAACGATAAAATAAGGTTGATAGGGCAACAGGACATTTACTTAGGTAGACAAAAGTGCTGGAGAGACTCAGCGGGTGAGGCAGCATCTATGGAGCGAAGGAAATGGGCAACGTTTTGGGCCGAGTCCTAGCCCCCCCCAATGTTGATCCCTTGTCCCGTCTCCAACGGACCCCCTCATCCTCGACCCCCCCTCATGGCCATCTTGCGGCTTTAGACCTTTTCATTCAAAACTACTGGCGGGACATCAACCGCCTCAACTTCTCCACTCCCCTGTCCCACTCTAACCTCCCCCTGAATGTACAGCCATCGACTCACTCCGCAACAACCCAGATTGGGTTATCAAACCCGCCGACAAGGGAGGTGCCGTGGTAGTCTGGCTCGTCGACCTCTACAGCTGAGGCCACGCGCCAACTCTCGGACACGTTACCCCTGGACCATGACCCCACAGACGAGCACCAGGCCACTATCTCTAGCACCATCACTGACTTCATCAACTCCAGCTCCCTGCCCTCCCGAGCCTCCCTCACCGTTCCCCAGCTTAAAAAAAGGGTTTTGGCCTGAAACGTTGCCTATTTCCTTTGCTCCATAGATGCTGCCTCACCCGCAGAGTTTCTCCAGCACTTTTGTCTACCTTCGATTTTCCAGCATCTGCAGTTCCTTCTAGGACATTTACTTATCTGTAATGGTGTGGAATTTGACTGTATACTCTTCTGTGTTTTCCGGAGGTGAATGGTCTGTGAGTGCTGTAAAAGCAATTGGGAAGAAGGAGAATTCCTAATGGACCCGTCCCACTTACGCGACTTTTTCGGCGAATGCCGGCACCCGTCACAGGTCGTTGTCAGGTTTCCAAAAATGTTCAACATGTTGAAAATCGAGCGGTGACCAGAAAGATGCTACGACTCTTTGGGCGACTGAGGAGACGACTCACGACCGTACAGGCGACACCCCAGCGACATGTCGCGGGATGAAGGGGTGAAGCCTGTATGGCCGTGAGTAGTCGCCCAAAGAGTCGTACCTTGTTCTGGTCGCTGCTGGATTTTCAACATTTTACCTTCTCCGTGGCTTGCGTGGGTTTTCTCAGGGATCTTCGGTTTCCTCCCACACCCCAAAGACGTACAAGTTTGTAGGTTAATTGGCTTGGTATAAATGTAATTTGTCACTAGTGTGTGTAGGATAGTGTTCGTGTGTGGGGATCGCTAGTCGGCGCGGACCCGGTGAGTTGAAGGGCCTGTATCCGCGCTGTATCTCTAAACAAAACTAAACTAAACAGTGAGTCTTTGGAGGGCCTGCCTGCAATGTCCCTACACCGATACTGCCTGAAACTGCTGGAGGAACTCAATGGGTCCATTTTTAAGGCAGAGGTAGACTGATTCTTGATTAGAACGGGCGTCAAGGGTTATAGCCAGAAGGCAGGAAAATGGTAATAGGAGGCAGAGATCAGCCATGATTGAATGAATGGCGGAGTAGACTCAATGGGCCGAATGGCCTAATTCTACTCCTATAAGGGCCTGTCCCACTGTACGAGCTAATTCAAGTTCTCCCGCGTTTCCCCTGATTCGAACTCGGAGAATTACAGTAATAGCCGCTCGTGGGTACTCGGGGCTCTCGTGGACATTTTTCACACTGTTGAAAAATCTTCACGAATTTACCGCGTTTCCCGAGTACCTGCCGTTAGCGTTACGAGCCGCTAAGAGACGTCCCCGAGCTCCAACGTACCCGCTATGTACATTCTACGTGCTTACCACGAGTTTGATTTTTTTTTTTTAACTCGGGAGAGAACTCTTGAATTACCTCGTACAGTGGGACAGGCCCTTAAACTTGTGGAATTGTGGCCCGTTTGCATCTGTGGAAGGAAATAGACAGCTGATATTTCGGGTCGAGACACATCCTATGGACTGGCGGCTTGCTGGGAATGATGTCACATGTCATGGGTATGAGAGTACGATTTTGATTGTGGCAGTGATCTGTTGCGGTGATATTGGCTTTCAACTAGGCTCTGTTAGTACCTGGTGATTTCAATATTGGGTTCAGCAGTTTTAGGAAAAGATTCTGGAACTTCTCTCTCTCCCTTCCTCTCCCTCTCCCTCTCTCTGTCTCTTTCTCACTGTCTCCATCACCCTCTCCGTCTCTCCATCTCTCCGTCTCCATCGATCTCCCCTCCTCCATCTCTCTCTCTCCCTGTATCCTGCTCCCCCTTCTCTGTCTCCCTCCCTCTCCCTCTCCCTCCCCCTCACTCTACTCTCTCTGGCCCACACACTCGCTCCCTCCCGCTTGCTCTCTGTCTCCGCGGATGCAGCCCGGTCTGCTGACTCTCTCAAGCATTTTATTTCGGATTTCTCGTACCTGCAGCATTTGGCTATCCCCCTCCTGTGGGTCGGGTTAATTAAAGCAGAGCAAAGTGAATTAATTAGCATCATTAAACGGAGCACACAGCTTACTGCTGTCAGTTAAATACTCTGCAATCGAAGGCATAAATAATGCAAGAATAAATCCCAATAATTCTCTCCTTTGACCAAAATACTTGTAGAACAAGGCATTGTGTTATTGGAACTGTGGCTGTCAGGCGTTTGATTCTTTCAGAGGAAATATTGGTTTGTCACCTTAATAATATCTGCAAAGTAACAAAATCTATGCATTTGTACAGTGGTAGCGGTGTGGAATGAGCTTCCAGTGGAAGTGGTGGAGGCAGGTTCGTTGGTATCATTTAAAAATAAATTGGATAGGCATATGGATGAGAAGGGAATGGAGGGTTATGGTATGAGTGCAGGCAGGTGGGACTAAGGGAAAAAAGTTATTCGGCACGGACTTGTAGGGCCGAGATGGCCTGTTTCCGTGCTGTAATTGTTATATGGTTATATGGTTATATGGTACAATACTGTGTCTGACCCCAAGACATCCCAAATGGCATTACAGATAATGAAATACTTTCAAAAGTCAATCTTGTGGCAACCATCTAGTGTGGCGCAGCGGTAGAGTTGCTGCCTCACAGCGCCAGAGACCCGGGTTCCACCCTGACTACGGGTGCTTGTCTGTGCGGAGTTTGTACGTTCTCCCCGTGACCTGCGGGACATGGAGGAGACCTTGGTGAGAGGCTCATCTATAATAGAAGCGGGGAACCCCCGTTTCCTAAAGAACAAGGAAATCTACGATGCCCTGGTCTGGAACACCACGTCCTGGGTGCAGATGCGGCGTAGATGGAGGAATTGGGAGTAGGGGGATAGTCCTTACAGGAAGCAGGGATGGGAAGAAGTGCTGTCAAGAAGTAGTAAGGAAAGATCCATCATTTGTTGTGGCGGCACGGTGGCGCTGCGCTCTAATTGTTGCCTTACAGCGCTAGAGACCCACATTCGATCCTGACTACGGGTGCTGTCTGTGCTGAGTTTGCACGTTGTCCCCATTGACCTCCTAGGTTTTCTCCGGGTGCTCCGGTTTCCTCCCACGCTTCACAGACAGACAGGTTTGTAGGTCAATTGGCTTTGGCCGAATTATAAATTGTCGCTTGTGTGTGTAGGACAGTGCTCGTGATCGCTGGTCGGTGAGAACTCGGTGTATCCACGCTGTATCCCCGAAGTGCAAACATTCTGTGCTCTGTCAAATGGTGAATTGAATGTCAGATGGCGTAACTTTCTTTCAAAGTGAACTCCATTGACCAGGATTGTGTGAACGGTGAATAATCAGGTTTCATTTGTGCAAAAGGCGAGAAACGGCAGGAATTTTCAGGAATGTTTGTCACCGGTTGGCTAACACATCTTGGACTCTTCATTTGGTTCCACGACTTGAATGTGATTCCCATGGTGGAGTTGTTGCTTAAGTGGACATCCCTTGCTGGAGAAAGCTGAGAGTGGCATGTGTTTCAGTACAAAAGTCACTTGGAAATAGGGTCTTATGACCCAATTGATGAAGGGTGCTTTTACGTCGCCACATGGGAAACGGGATTAAGAGGTGGCCTTGAAGCTGCTCCACCATTCACTAAGTTCATGGCTTATTTAGAAAGTTGAGGGGGGGATCTTATAGAAACTTACAAAATTCTTAAGGGGTTGGACAGGCTAGATGCAGGAAGATTGTTCCCGATGTTGGGAAAGTCCAGGACAAGGGGTCACAGTTTGAGGATAAAAGGGAAAATCCTTTAGGATTGAAATGAGAAAAAAAAAATTCACACAGAGAGTGGTGAATCTCTGGAACTCTCTGCCACAGAAGGTAGTTGAGAAGGTAGTTGAGGCCAGTTCACTGTACCACGATGTCAAATAAAAAGCCATGCAACCATAATCCAATCTTGACGTTAACACTAATCTTCCATCATATCTTCTTCTTATCGAGTCCACACACAAGATTAGAAGCATCTCGGCATCTGCACACAATGGCGTCTGTCTTGTCGCTTCTTGTGCGTGGTGGTGGAAACAGGGCCGTGACGTGACCCCATCTCCCATCCTACGCCAATATCCCTTGACTTCCTGTAGAAGCAAGGGACTGCAGATGCTGATTTACAAAAGAAAAACATGCACCAAGTGCTGGAGTAACAGTGGAGATGCTGTCTGACCTGCTGAGTTACTCCAGCAACTCTGTTTCTTCCCTTGACTTCCTTGTTATTTGCATGTTTACCAATCTCTCGCTCGCATATATTTTAGACTCCAGCACTTCAGCTCACGGGATCGACAGTTCCAAAGGTTCAGGGGCTTCGGAGAAAAGGTCTTCCTCCTCATCTCTATCTGAAATGGGCAACCTCTTATTCTGAAACCTCTTTGCAATCACAGTCGGATGCACCCCGGCCACTCCCTCTTCTCTCCTCTCCCATCGGACAAAAGGTATAGAAGTGTGAATACACACGCCTCCAGATTCAGGGACAGTTTCTTCCCAGCTGTTATCAGGCAACTGAATCATCCTACCAACAACTAGAGAGCAGTGCTGAACTACTATCTACCTCATTGGTGACCCTCAGACTATCCTTGATCGGATTTTGCTGGCTTTACCTTGCACTAAATGTTATTCCCTTCTCATGCAACTATACATTGTGGACTGTGGATTGTCACCTTGTCGTGGTGGAGAAGCTTGTGTGGTCCTGAGATCCTGAGAGCGATGCCGTCTGGAGCGATGCTCCTGGTAGGGCCACCCATGGCGGTAAGGTCGAGGGGGAGGTCTCTGACAAAGAGCAATCCAACCAAGACCTCAACGGTGGAACAGGCGGAGGACGATGGCTGACTTTAGTGGAGCGTCACAACGGCTGGGAAGGCGGATGAAGGCTGCAGCAGAAAAGGGTCTCCGGTCGTCTTGGACTCCATGCCACTGGATCTTGACCCAGATCTGTCAAGGACCACATGTGGGGTGGCTGTCCGTGCACCAGTCTCCGCATGTTAAACAAAGTAACACACAGGCGTTCTCCATATAGAGAATATCACCCTGGAGACACCCATGGTCAGCCATGACTGAGGGTGGCCTAAAGACACTGTAAATGGCTCGATTGTAAACACATATTGTCTTTCCGCTGACTGGTTAGCACGCAACAAAAGCTTTTTGCTGTACCTGGGTACACGTGACAATAAACTGAACTAAACTGAACTTGGAAACTGATTATTCCACATCCATACCAACCAATGTGCACTCATCCATATTAATCCCATCTTTCAGCACTTTGTCTGTAGCTTTTGTGCCGATGCGATTTCAAGTGCTCCTCTCAACACTTAATAAATACTGTCAGCGACTTGCTTCCACCACTCTCTTGAACTGTGTTTTAGTTTATTGATACAGCGCAGAAACCGGCCCTTCGGCCCACCGAATCCGTACCGACCAGCGATCCCCGCACACTAACACTACCCGACACACACTAGGGGCAATTTATATTTATACCAAGCCAATTAACCTACAAACCTGCACGTCTTTGGAGCGTGGGAGGAAACCGAAGATCTCGGAGAAAACCAGCGTGGTCACGGGGAGAAGGTACAAGCTCCGTACAGACAGCACCCGTTGTCGGGTGCAATTCTACCACTAGGCCACCGTATTACAGGTTCTGCTCTATTCTATTCATTCACTGGGTTGGCTGTTTAAATCCTTTGAGCCTGATGGGGGTAAATCCTTTCTTAGTGCAGTCCCTGCCCAGCAAACCAACTCACCAATATTTCCAAAGCACCCGATGAAATAATGTCGGCAATGTACGGTGATTGCCGTATATCCAGAGGCTCTAAGTAATAAAAATGAGTCAGGTCGAGTAAGAATTCATCAAACAAAGAAGCAGCACGCAGGCGCAGCAGTAGAGTTGCTGCCTCACAGCTGTCAGAGATCCGGGTTTGATCCCGACTATGCGTGCTGTCCGTATGGAGTTTGTTCGTTCTCCCTGTGACCTGCGTGGGTTTTCTCCGGGAACTCTGGGTTTCCTCCCACGCTCCAAAGACGTACAGGTTTGTAGGTTAATTGGCTTGGCATAATTGTAAATTGTCCCTAGTGTGTGTAGGATAGCATTAAGGGCCTGTCCCACTTGGGCGTAATTTGCACGCCACGCAGATGGCGTAAATTTATGTTGCGTAAATGACGCGCAAATGACACCCAAGCGGGACAGGCCCTCTAGGGTGCAGGGATCACTGGTCGGCGTAGACTCAGTGGGCCGAAGGGCCTGTGTCAGCGCTGTATCTCTAAACTAAACTAAAGGATGGCTGGAATTCTTTGGGTATCAGTATGAAAATACTGTAGCTAAACATACTGCAAGGGAAAATGGAGATTTATGGTCAGGCAAGCAGCATTATTCCTGCCTGGAAGAAACATTTGCACAGCTCCTGTGTATTTAGTAATAAAAACATTAACATCTCTTCTGTAACCCTCAGGGTAAATGCTGCAGCTCTCGTCCACGTTACATATTAATAGTGTCTTATTTAAATCATAAAAATAGCAGATCACACAATCAGGTTTCATGTTCACACGTTATAGGAATAGAATTAGGCCATTCGGCCCATCGAGTCCACTACGGCATTCAATCACGGCTGATCTCTGCCTTCTAATCCCATTTTCCTGCCTTCTCCCCATAACCCTTGATACCCGTTCTAATAAAAAAAATGTCCATCTCTGCCTTAAAAATATCCACTGACTTGACCTTCAGAGCCCTCTGTGACAATGAGTTCCACAGGTTCACCACCCTCCGACTAAATAAGTTCCTCCTCACCTCCTTTCAAAATCAGCACCCTTTAATTCTGAGGCTATAACTTCTGGTCCGAGACTCTCCCACCAGTGGAAACATCCTCTCCACATCCACTCTATCTTGGCCTTTCATTATTCTGTAAGTTTCAACGAGGTCCCCCCTCGGCCTTCTAAACTCCAGCGAGTACAGGCCCAGTGCTGTCAAACGCTCATCACATGCTAACGCACTCATTCCTGGGATCATTCTTGTAAACCTCCTCTGGACCCTCTCCAGAGCCAGCACATCCTTCCTCAGATATGGGGCCCGCATTTGCTCCCAGTACTCCAAACGCAGCCTGAGCAACGCCTTGTAGAACCTCAGCATTACATCTCCGTTTCTGTATTCCAAGTTCAATTTCAAGCTCACATTTATTGTCACATGCACCAATTGGTACAGTGAGATTTGAGTTACCATACAGCCATACGAATAAAAAGAACACAACACATGATAGAGTTTAACATAAACATCCACCACAGTGGAATCAGCGTTGATGGAAGACAATAAGGTTCAGTCATCTGCCTCTTTGTTCCAGATCTCTTGTTATAAATGCTAGCTTTGGACTTGCCTCCCTTACTCCCACAATGGCTGCATTATCCCACCTGTCATCACTCGGTTTCAGGAGTCAAAAGCCAAGAATGATTCATTGTCATTTGTATAAACAATGGGACATTTAAATTCTTACTTGCAGCAGCTTTTAAACAGGCATGTAAACACAATACACATAGATAACATTTAATAAGCAAAACGTTAAAAAAAACTAATGATCCCAAAGTCCTTAGTCCAACCAAAGTCGGCCCAAAATTCATAGTTGAGTTAAGTTTAGTTTAGAGACACATACTCTGGGTCATCATCTATGTCTAGTTTAGTTTCGAGATACAGAGCGGAAACAGGCCCTTCGGCCCACCGAGCCCGTACCAACCAGCGATCCCCACACATTAACACCATCCTGCCACACTAGGGACAGGTTTTACATTCACAAGCCAATTAACCTATAAACCTGTTAAGGGCCTGTCCCACCAGCATGCGACCTGCATACGGCGAGCTTGACCAAACCGGAAGCGGGGGCCGTGCGGTTGTCGAGTGATCCCCGTACAGGGCCGGACCCACCAGCATGCTACTGCATGCGGCGAGCTCGACCAAACCGGAAGTGGGGGCCGCGCGGAGGTCGAGTGAGTGACGTGAAGTTTGAGCGAAGACCGCGGGAAGTTCGCGCGTGAAGTACGCCCGTCGAGGCGGTGCGTACGGCATTGAGGCGGCTGCTGGCCGGCAGGCCATTGCCGGGCGGAATTTTTGAACACAGTCAGTTTTTCGGAGCCCCGCACAATGTCGGCTCCATACGGCTCATGGGGAGAACGTACAAACTCCGTACAGACAAGCACCCGTAGTCAGGATCGAACCCGGGCCTCTGGCGCTGTGAGGCAGCAACTCTACCGCTGCGCCACCAAGCTGCAGTATGTTTAATACTGAGATTTTGTTTTAATGCAGAAGCACTCAGGCAGTATCCATGGAAAGAGAGTAATGGGCCTGTCCCACTTAGGCAATTTTTCAGGCGACTGCTGGCGACTGTCAGATCGGACACACACACACACACACACACACACACACACACACACACACACACACACACACACACACACACACACACACACACACACACACACATCGCTTCCTTCACCAGCCCGTTATGCAGGCGGGGGCAGGGCAAGCGGAGGGAGCGCTGTCTGAGTGAAATTCACACGGTGCAAAGCCAATGTGATACAGACACTCACCGCGATGAACAGGAAGGTCGGCGCTGTAATTAAGATAGTGAAAGCACAGTGTATGTTAATCCCTTTGAAGGAGGGGGGTAGAAGGGGGAGAGGGGCAAGAAGGGGGGAGAAGGAGTGGAGACAACTTTTAAGACGCCAGAGATACACGGCTGTGAAGTTCGGCGGACATTTAACATTACCGGTCGGTTATCCTTGGTTCTGAAAACTACTGCTTACGTTTTTTTTCCGAATGAGCCAATGAAATTCACCGGTCAGCACTGGCTACAACCTACAAGAACCTTCGACCTCCTGGCGACCCACCTACGGCTCGAGAATTCTCGCTACTCTCCATGGCGGCTTCATTCTCGTCGCCGCTAATTTTTCAACATGTTGAACAATTCACGGCGACCATAATGAGGCCGCGACTAGTTCCCAGAATGTGGGAACGCCTCACGACCACGAAGGCGACTCCCCGGCAACCACCCGCGAACATGTGGCGACCGCATAGACTCCTGCAGTCGCCTGAAAAGTCGCCGAAGTGGGACAGGCTCATTAATGTTTCAGGTGATCTTTGGAATAGCAATGTAGTTTGTAATTTGTTGTTGGTCTAAAGTTGTGATCCCCAGAAGCAAGTCATGTATTAACTAAACTGAGATGCACCTTCCAATGGGATCAATAATTCATTATTTTTTCTGGATTAATACTATTTTTTAATGAAAAAAAATATTACTGCCGTAATCTATTACTTTTATCTGCAGGGGAAAAAAAGTAACAGGGGAACTTCACAATTCAAGGTCCATGAAATAGTGTAGGTGGTCCATGCATGTTATTCCTTTGACATCTGCTATGCACAATGATCAGTGTGATAAGCCCGCTCATTTCAGCCAGAAGACACTGTCAGTTTCTGCACAAGATTAATTTCTGATTGTAAAGTGCCTCAACACTGTGCTAAGGAAATAGAGTGCAAGTCGTTGGAAGATTTTATTTTAGGCTCTCGTATGGTGGGTGAAGTGACTTGAAGCATTTCGTCTGAAAGGAAATGTCTTTGTGTAGAGGAGTCTTCTGACTAAGCATTTCCCTTGACATGCGTAACAATGTTGTATGTGTGGGAATCCATGCGCCAGTGGTGTGAGCATGTTAAAAATGGTCAAAGCTCCGAGTCTGACGAAGGGTCGCGACCCGAAACATCACATAAACTCATAAGTGATAGGAGCATAACTAGGCCATTCAGCCCATCAATTCAACCCGAGTTCAACCCCGACTATGGGCGCTGTCTGTACGAAGTTTGTGCATTCGAGTTCATTTTAAGATACTGTTATTTGTTTTTAAATCTCTGAATGGGCTCGCCCCGCCTTACCTCTCTGAGCTGCTCCACCCATACGCTCCTGCCCGGTCCCTCAGGTCAGCTGGTCAGCTGCTCCTGGAGGTACTGAGGTCTAGTCGGAGGCTCAGAGGGGATAGAGCCTTCTCTGTTGCTGCTCCGGCACTCTGGAACACCCTGTCGTTGCACATCAGACAGGCCCCCTCACTGTCCATCTTCAAATCCAGTGTTAAAACACATTTGTACTCCCTGGCTTTTGACCATGCCTGAGGCTTTGCTTCTGTTTGTGGTGTTTTTGATGTTTCTTTATTTTGCATGTCTTTTCCTACTATTTCTTTTGATTGTTATTTTTGGTGTGTATTAACTTTTTTGTCAATGATTAGTGATGTACAGCACTTTGTTGCAGCTATGTTTGTTTTTAAAGTGCTCTATAACTAAAATTATTATTATTATTATTATTATTATTATTATTATTATTATTATTATTATTATTATTATTATTATTATTATTCTCCCCGTGACCTGCGTGGGTTTTCTCCAAGATCTTCGGTTTCCTCACACACTCCAAAGACATGCAGGTTTGTAGCTTAATTGGTTTGGTAAATGTAAAAATTGTCCCCAGTGGCTGTAGGATAGAGTTAATATGCGGGGATCGCTGGTCGGTGCAGACTCGGTGGGCCGAGGGGCCTGCTTCCCTGCTGTATCTCTAAATTAAAGTCTACTCCGCCATTCAATCATGGATGATCTATCTCTCCTTGCTAAACCCCATTCCCCTGCCTTCTTCCCATAACCCCTGGCACCCATTCCTTCGCTCCAGAGATGCTGCCTATCCCGCTCCAGCGTCACTCCAGCATTTAGTGTCTATCTTTGGTGTAAACCAGCATCTGAAGTTCCTACCTACACATAGTACTCAAGGCATGGCATAGAAGGCTGTGAACCTTAATGTGGATGAATGGCATTACGTGGATGATACAATGAGTGGCCTGGACATGGTGGAGTGAAGGGGATTGTGTCTGTACTGTTTGAGTCTATGACTATATGACAATTGGCTCCTCTTCCTTTCCAGCCTTATATATTTGTAAATGTCTTTCTTTGCTTGAAGCAAAAAAGATAATGACAATTTTCACGTTTCATTTGCATCACTTTGGGAATTCATTTGGGCACGTCCAAGTGAGTTTGATTCATCCAAACCACAGGAGGCACGGTGACGCAGCGGTAGAGTTGCTGCCTTACAGCTCCAGGGTCCCTGGTTCGATCCTGACTATGGGTGCTGTCTGCACGGAATATCGTATGTTCTCCCCGTGACCACGTGGGTTTTCTCTGGGTGCTCAGGTTTCCCGCTATACTCCAAAGGCGGGCAGGTTTGTAGGTTAATTGACTAAGGTAAAATTGTCCCTACTTGGTGCAGGATAGTGTTAGTGTGCAGGGATTGCTGACCGGTGTGGACTCAGTGGGCCGAAGGGCTTGTTTCCACTCTGTATCTCTAAACTAATCGAAACTAAACTAAACTAAACTAAACTAAACTAAACTAAACTAAACTAAACACGCCACTGTCCGCAAGATAATGCTGTGATGCTTTTAGAACATAGTGGGGAAATTAGACCAAATTATCCTGGGGGAGAGAGTGACCAAGGGTGCTGGAGAAAGGAAGGAATTTCAAGCTTGATGGAAATTTCACATTTCATGTATCTTGGTTATCCACTTCGGTAGCAAAGACAGGAAGGCAGATTATTACCTAAATGGTGTCAAGTTGGGAAAAGGGGGAAATGGGGAGAAGGCAGGCACGGGTTATTGATTGGGGACAATCAGCCATGATCACAATGAATGACGGTGCTGGCTCGAAGGGCCGAATGGCCTCCTCCTGCATCTATTTTCTATGTTTCTATGTTTCTTAGGGGATGTACAATGGGATCTGGGGATCCTCGTTCACCAGTCAATGAAAGTAAGCATGCAGGTACAGCTGGCAGTGAAGAAAACGAATGGCATGTTGGCCTTCATAACAAGAGGAGTTGAGTGTAGGAGCAAAGAGGTCCTTCTGCAGTTGTACAGGGTCCTAGTGAGACCACACCTGGAGTATTGTGTTCAGTTTTGGTCCCCTAATTTGAGAAAGGACATTCTTGCTATTGAGGGAGTGCAGCGTAGGTTCACAAGGTTAATTCCCAGGATGGCTGGACTGTCATATGCTGAGAGAATGGAGAATTAACTCGATGACCCTGCTCACCATGATGTCGAATTAATCCCATCTGTCCACACTTGATCAATATCACTCCATTCTCCCAGTTGCTAAACACATTCCCTTTCCCACACTGACCTTTCTGTCCTGGGCCTCCTCCATTTTAGAGTGAGGCCAAGCGCAAATTGGAGGAACAGCACCTCATATTTCGCTTGAGCAGCTTACACCCCAGCGGTATGAACATTGACTTATCTAACTTCAAGTAGCCCTTGCTTTTCCTCTCCCTCCATCCCCTCCCCTTCCCAGTTCTCCGACCAGTCAGACTGTCTCCGACTACATTTTTTCATTGTTGTTACCTTCCCCCAGCTAACAACGATCTAGTCCACATTTTCCTTGATCTTCATTCCCTTTGTCCTGTTTTCACACCTCACACTACCTTATCTATGTATCTCTTTCTCCCCAAACTCAGCAGATCAGGCAGCATCTCTGGAGAAAAAGGATGGGTGACATTTCAAGTTGGGACCCTTCTACAGACAGGTGGTTGTTGGGAAGAACCTATCCTTGAATCTGGAAGAGATGTGTAGGAAGGAACTGCAGATGCTGGTTTAAACCGAAGATAGACACAAAAAGCTGGAATGACTGGAAGACAGTCTGAAGAAACCCGAAATGCCACCCATTCCTTTTCTCCAGAAATGCTGTCTGTTCCACTGAGTTACTCCAGCATTTTGTGTCTATCTTCGGCTTGAACCTGGAGGACATGGCTTTCAAAGTCCTACACCTTTCCCATGGCTGGAGTGAGTGAGAGGATGGCCAGGGTGACGTGGGCCTTTGATAATATCTATAGGTCAAGGCAGGATTCACATGAAGATCCTAAGTAGAACTTTTACTCGCGAGGGGTTAAAACTATTGTTTCACTAAATATTTCCCCTGATAGTTGAGGTGAGGTTTTTCTCAATACATTTGGGAAGCAAAGTGTTTGAATAATGCTTTATTATCTATCTATATATTACTAAAACTCTGTTCTTGACCGGTTTTGGCGATCTGTGCTGCGATTTCCGAGAGAACGCCGCCACCTACGGCCGTCATTTCTGGCCACCTCGCTCAGAGCCCCCCTCCGCCGTATGTGTGCTGAGGATTTTTCCCGTCGATGAAATATGACAGAGATATTAATGTTTTTACTAAATTCCCCATTCTCTCCGCTGCCCCCGCTGGAGGCAGGGGAAGGGACTATAAAACCAGGGATTGGTGTACCACAATCAGTCTCTGCAAGTGGTGTGCCTCAATCAGTCTCTGCAAGTGGTGTGCCTCAATCAGAGCTTTGAATGACACTGACAAATGCCTACAGCACTGTGAGTACCCTTAATTTGGTTTGAAAATGAAAATATGGTTAGAGGTAAAAAAGCACTGCCTGCAAATGGTTGTTTGGGTTGAAGTAAAAAGGCACTCTCTCTCTCCTCCCATCCCCTCTCCTCCCCCCCCCCCCTCCTCCATCTCCTCCCCCCCCCCTCTCCTTTCCACCCCCTCCCCCTCTTCTCCCCCCTCCCTCTCTTCTCCCCCCTCCCTCCATCTTCTCCCTCCCCTCCCTCCCCCTTCCCCTCCCTCCCCCTCCCCCCCCTCCCCCACCCCCTCTCTCCTCCTCTCCCCCTCTCCTCCTCTCCCCCCTTCCCTCTCCCCCTCTCTCCTCCTCCCCCCCCCTCCTCTCCCCTCTTCTCCTCCCCTCTCCTCTCCCCCCCTCCTCCTCTCCCCCCCCCCTCTCCTCTCCCCCCTCCCCCCCCCCCCCCCCTTCCGCCTCCCCTCCCCCTCCCTCTCCTCCCCCCCTCCCCCCCCCTCTCCTATCCTCTCCCCACCCCCCCTCTCCTCCTCCCCCCCTCTCCTCCTCCCCCCCTCTCCCTCCCCCCCCCCTCTCCTCCCCCCCCCTCCTCTCTCTCTCTCTCTCTCTCTCTCTCTCTCTCTCTCTCCCCCCTCCCCCCCTATATTAGCGTGAGAGAGGGGGGGTAGTTAGTGTGTGATGCTGCATGCCGCCCCCCCCCCCCACAACCGCACGTTGGGGGAACAGACCCAACGGGTCTGCACTTGGTCTAGTTATTATTAAAGAAAAGCATCAATAAAACATCTTGAAGCCCTGAGGCTACAGTCGAAGAAGGTTTTACCAGCAATTTGACAAATTAATGTAACATGGCTTTCTGTTTTCAGCCCAGACACTTTTTAACATGCTTTTCTGCTGTCCCTCCATTAACTTCAATGTTTCCCATTTCCTCAGCTCATCTGCTGCCTGTTCGGAGGCACTGTTCATCTTTACACCTTCGTGCCACATTGTCCTCTCAAGTCGCATTAACTGAACACACTGAAGGGCCTGTCCCACTTGCCGATTTTTTCGGCGACTGCCGACATCATTGACTGACGTATCAAATCACTGAAAAATTCACGTTGTGACTCGGCGTGATCACGTATGACTCGTGGTGTTTTTTTCAAGAGTCGCAAGATTTTTTTTGTCGCCGCTGGATTTTGAAATGTTCAAAATCTTTTGGCGACATTGATATGACGCCGGCAGTCGCCCGAAAAAAATGGCCAAGTGAGACAGGCTCTTGACACATGGTATTCGTGCAGAAGCAATGTTGGGTAAAAGTTATGGAGAATTCCATTTACATAAATGTGAATTTAAATCTTCCACATCTGTTTCATTAATATATCTCCCTTGATGTCACAAGCACATGCCTGGGGAAAAGCCTTGACAACATCTGGTGTTCTGATAGATTATTGGGAAAAGAAAACGATTTATTTTCAAATAAATTGATGCACGTAGATTTATGTTAAAATGCAGGAGCCATTTCTATGTGTAAGAAAGAACCACAAATGCTGGTTTAAATCGAAGGTAGACACAAAATGCTGGAGTAACTCAGTGGGTGAGGCAGCATCTCTGGAGAGAAGGAATGGGTGACGTTTTGGGTCACGTCTCGACCCGAGACTTCACCCATTCCTTCTCTCCAGAGATGCTGCCTCACCCACTGAGTTACTCCAGCATTTTGTGGGAGACATTTCTATTACTGGTGCACATTCATTTTCAGCAAAGGCAAAATTCTGCGAACTTTTAAAGGCCTGTCCCACTTGGGCGTCATTTGCACGTCAAGCAGATGGCGCGCGAGGATTTGGTACATCCCAAAATCCAGGGTCGCCGCGCACGACCGCTCGTCACTGCCTACATCACCACGCACCATGCGCGCATCACGTGCGTGTCACGATGCGCGCGTCGTGCGTCGTGACGCGTAAAGGATGTCGCGTAAATGACACGCAAATGACGCCCAAGTGGGAGAGGCCCTTTAGGAAAGCATAAATGTGGAGACTAGTGCACAGAAAATCAGCATCCACTGTGTCTGCGTTGGCTCTTTGAAAGAAGTGCCTTGTTTAGATCTAGTTTCGCAGTTTCTCGCTGACTCAGTAGAGTAGGGCGCCTCAAAGGCACTGCATGTCCTTGCCAACAGAATAAATTAACAAAAAAAACCATTGAAGGAATGAAGGCAAATGTTTAGTGAAGAGAGGCAGATGTAAACATTGGATCAACATAGATTATGTTCAAATACAATGTTCTGCAAATTTTTGGAAGATCACAATCATTGAGTATTGAGTCCATACAAGTTTAAAGGTTAATTGGCTTCAGCAAGAATTGTAAATTGTGCCTCCTGTGTAGGATAGTGCTAGCACTAAGGGATTTTATAGAGAAGTATTTATATAGGTTGAATGCAGGAAACTTTATTTTACTAGAAAGACGTCTATTTTCGTGATGTCATAGAGTCATAGAGTCATAGAGCGATACAGTGTGGAAACAGGCCTTTCAACCCAACGCCCACATCAGTCACATTTGCCCCCCTACACTAGCCCCACCTGCCTGCGCTTGGTCCATATCCCTCCAAACCTGTCCTATCCATGTATCTGTCTAATTGTGTCTTAAGCGTTGGGATAGTCCCAGCCTCAACTACCTACCCTGGCAGCTTGTTCCATACACCCACCACCCTTTGTGTGAAAATGTCACCCCTCGGATTCCTATTAAATCTTTTTCCCTTCACCTTGAACCTTTGTCCTCTGGTCCTCGATTTCCCTACTCTGGGCACAAGACTGTGCATCTACCTGATCTATTCCTCTCATGATTTTGTACACGTCTATAAGATCACCCCTCATCCTCCTGCGCTCCATGGAATAGAGACCCAGCCTACTCCACCTCTCCCTGTAGCCCAGACTCTCTAGTCGTGGCAACATCCTCTTAAATCTTCTCTGAACCCTTTCAAGCTTGATAACATCTTTCATATAACATGGTGCCCAAAACTGAACACTCTGAATACTATGAATGCGGCCTCACAAACGTCTTATACAACTGCGACATGACCTCCCAACTTCTAAACTCAATACTGTGACTGATGAAGGCCAATGTGCCAAACATCATGTCTGGATTTGAGATACAAGACTACTGGTAGAGGTCGTAGGGTGATCATTATCACTTTGATCAAAGTAAGGAAATTTGCAGCGTTCTTGACTAAAGCCATTATGTAATCAGTAAAAACACTTTTTACACAGTGCCTTTGGAAGGGGGGAAGGGGGGGGGCAGAATTGCAGCCTCACAACGCCAGAGACCCGGGTTTGATCCTGACTACGGGTGCTGTCTGTACGGAGTTTGTACGTTCTCCCAGTGACCTGTGTGGGTTTTCTCCGGGTGTTCCGGTTTCCTCCCACATTCCAAAGGCGTACAGTTTTGAAGGCTAATTGGATTTGGTATGAATTGTAAATTGTCGCTAGTGCGTTGGAGAGTGCTAGCGTACGGGGATCGCCGGTTGGGCGCAGATTCGATGGGCCGAAGGCCATTATGTAATAACTAAAAGCACCTTTAACACAATGCCTTTAACGCCATTTTTAGGACACCTCAAAATACTCTACAGCCAATGACGCACTTATTGGAACATAGTCATCATTGTAGAATAGCAAACACGGCAGGATCTCGCAAAACAGCAATGGGATAATGACCAGATAATATCTGCTTATTGATGTTGAATGATAGGTTAATAATGGCTAGAGGCCTATAAATAATTTTGCCCGCTGTTTCTTCAAAATTGTGGCATGAGATCGTCGATGTCCACCTTAAAGATCAGACAGGTAGGGGGTTTAACTTGTCATGAATGAATGAATAAGTTCATTGGCCAAGTATTCACATACAAGGAATTTGCCTTGGTGCTCCGCCCACAAGTAACAACATGACATACTGTGTCAGTTAGGAATGACACATAAAACATTAAACATTAATAATAAAACATTATCGATTAAACATGTGAATACCAGAGCAAAAGGAGGCTACGGAATTTTGGTTATTGAGTAGAACTACCTCGTGGAAAAAAAGCTGTTTTTATGTCTGGCTGTGGCAGCTTTGACAGTCCGGAGTCGCCTTCCAGAGGGAAATGATTCAAAGAGTTTGTGGCCAGGGTGAGAGGGGTCAGAGATGATCTTACCCGCTCGCTTCCTGGCCCTTGCAGTCTACAGTTCGTCATCTGAAAGATATCTCTTCAGAGAAGGCGAGGGAAGTAGAATTAATATTTGAATAAGTAAAATACTTCTGAACACAATCATAATTCCTCAGAAGGCTTAGGAAGTTTGGCATGCCCCCTACATCTCTCACCAACTTGTACTGATGCACCATATGGTGTCTTTTTAAAATTGCTGTTTTTTCTTTTTTTTCCTCCCACAAATATGTAATATGTGAATATGTGATTGTTCCATTCTGTTTTGTAGGGGTTTTTTTTTGCACAATCCGCAAACATTGCCACTTTCATTTCACTGCACATCTCGTATGTGTATGTGACGAATAAACTTGACTTGACTTGACATAGAAAGCATGTTAACGGGAGGCATCACAGCTTGGTTTGGGAACAGCTCCATCCATGTCCATAATAAATTGCAGTGAATTGTGGACGCAGCCCAGACCATCACATAAACCAACCTCCCTTCCATTGACTCCATTTATACCTCACGCTGCCTCGGCAAGGCCAGCAGCATAATCAAGGAAGAATCGCACCCTGGCCACTTCCTCTTCTCTCCTCTCTCCCATTGGGCAAAAGCTACAGAAGTGTGAAAACGCACACCTCCAGATTAGAAACATAGAAACATAGAAATTAGGTGCAGGAGTAGGCCATTCGGCCCTTCGAGCCTGCACCGCCATTCAATATGATCATGGCTGATCATCCAACTCAGTGTCCCGTACCTGCCTTCTCTCCATACCCTCTGATCCCCTTAGCCACAAGGGCCGCATCTAACTCCCTCTTAAATATAGCCAATGAACTTGCCTCGACTACCCTCTGTGGCAGAGAGTTCCAGAGATTCACCACTCTCTGTGTGAAAAAAGTTTTTCTCATCTCGGTTTTAAAGGGTTTCTCCCTTATCCTTAAGCTGTGACCCCTTATCCTGGACTTCCCCAACATCGGGAGCAATCTTCCTGCATCTAGCCTGTCCAACCCCTTAAGAATTTTGTAAGTTTCTATAAGATCCCCTCTCAATCTCCTAAATTCTAGAGAGTATAAACCAAGTCTATCCAGTCTTTCTTCATAAGACAGTCCTGTCTTTCTGCTGACTGGTTAGAATTTAACAAAAGATTCAGGGACAGTTTCTTCCCAGGCAACTGAACCATCCTACAACAACCAGAGAGCAGTGCTGAACTACTATCGACCTCATTGGTGACCCTCGGTCTATCCTTGATCGCTCTTTGCTGGCTTTACCTTGCGCTAAATGTTATCCCCTTATCATGTGTCTGTACACTGTAAATGGAGGGTTATGGTCTGAGTGCAGGTAGATGGGACTAGGGGAAAATAATTGTTCGGCATTGACTTGTAGGGCCGAGATGGCCTGTTTCCGTGCTGTAATTGTTATGTGGTTTGTTATTGTTATCTTCGGTTTCCTCCCAAACGTACTGGTTTATAGAAGGGTCTTGACCCAAAATGTCACCCATTCCTTCTCGCCAGAGATGCTGCGTGTCCTGCCGAGTTACTCCAGCTTTTTGTGTCTATCTCACAGGTTTGTAGGTTAGTTGGCTTGGTATGAATGTAGGGTAGAGTGTTAATGATCGGGGACAGCTGTAAATGGGATCGACTGTAATCATTTATTGTCTTTCTGCTGACTGGTTAGCATTTAACAAAAGCTTTTCACTGTACCTCGGTACACGTGACGATGAAGCAAACTAACTAATTACAGCAGTTGTACAAGGCCTGAGAATGCCACTTCAAGTAAACCTTTCACTGCCCTTTAACAAGGATGTTACCTCAGACGTAAGTAAGAATTTCATTGTTCTATCTGAGACATATGACAATTAAACCCTCTTGACAAGACTCTTGACTCTCGAGAATTAAAACACTATGTTCACGACAGGTTTGCGTGCACCAAAAGGTTGTCACTGTGCCTCGGTACATGTGACAATAAACTAAACTGATAACTGATTGCTTCTGAAATGCACAGTGTCGCAACGGTACACTTGCTGCCTTACGGCGCCAGAGACCTGGGTTCAATCCCGACTACGGGTGCTGTCTGCACGGAGTTTGTGCGTTCTCCCCGTGACCAGGTGGGTTTTCTCCGGGTGCTCCGGTTTCCGGCGGCGTGCAGGTTTGTAGGTTAATTGGTTTCTGTGAATTGACCCTCGTCTGTAGGATAGAACCAGTGACGGGGATCGCTGGTCGGCGTGGACCATGTTGTATCTCTAAACTAAACTAAAACGATATCTTGTATGTAATTCTGTTTAGTTTCTTTTTTAATTTAGAGATACAGCGCGGAAACAGGACCTTTGGCCCACCGAGTCCGCGTCGACCAGCTGTCCCCGATCATTAACTCTCTACCCTACACTTATACCAAGCCAACTAACCTACAAACCTGTGAGATAGACACAAAAAGCTGGAGTAACTCGGCAGGACAGGCAGCATCTCTGGCGAGAAGGAATGGGTGACATTTTGGGTCAAGACCCTTCTATGAACCAGTACGTTTGGGAGGAAACCGAAGATCTCAGAGAAAACCCATACGGTCACGGAGAAAGCGTGCGATCTCCGTACAGACAGCGCCCATAGTCAGGATTGAATCCGTTGTCAACCCGTTGTTGATTTTGCAAAGAAGGTTAATTACTCAGCACTTTAAAAACCTCGGTGTAACTGCTAACTGCTGATGCTGTAAAACTTCACATGGCTTGATAATCATCATGGTTGTGGTTTGGACCCCGTGCTGTTGGAAGAACGTTGGCGTTAAGGATTTCATTAAGCTATCTGGTGTGGTGCAGTGGCAGGTTCTGATGTCCAAGGCCATTATTTCACACTCTCTGAGTCACATCTACAACCAGAGACCTATTATTCAGCTGCCATACGAGATTTACAACCTTACCTTGTTTGACTTGCTCCGTGACATTCTGGCAGTGAAAGACAGCAGTGGTTTAAATAAAAAATAGTAGTTTTTAACGGCACCCGCTGGTGCACACCAGCGTCGAACCCTGCGGTCGGAAGCCGTGCGCCCGTGACTCTGCGAGGGGTTGGGTTTTCGCGAGGTTTCTGTTTCTGGGCTCAGCCCGCCAGTCGATTGAAGACCACCGTTGTGGTCAGTTGTGTATTAGAACGCGTGTTATCGGAGAGCTGGAAATGAGAATAAATCTTGTTCAAACAACTGATTATCGTTTCTAATCTACCAAAAGTTATCCCTTGGTTTGTAATGCCCTTGAGCAAACTTCATTTTCAAACAGGAAAATAATTAAATCTGTTATTTCTCCAATCTCATAAATTCATGTGATAGGGGAAGAATTAGGCCATTCGGCCCTTCAAGTCTACTCTGCCATTCAGTCATGGCTGATCTATCTCTCCCTCCTAACCCTATTCTACTGCCTTCTCCACATAACCCCGGACACCCGTACAAATCAACCATCTATCTTTGCCTTCCTCCTGAATTTACACGAGTGACTTGCCCAAGACCAAATTTAAAGAAAATAAACGTACAATCATAATTGGGTACAGGTTTTCAGGTTGTTTGGCTTGGTAAATGTAAAAATTGTCCCTATTGTGTGTAGGACAGTGTTAATGTGCGGGGATTGTTGGTCGGCATGGACCCGATGGGTGGAAGGGCCTGTTTCCGCGCTGTATCTCTAATAGAAACATAGAAAATAGGTGCAGGGGTAGGCCATTCGGCCCTTCGAGCCTGCACTGCCATTCAATATGATCATGGCTGATCATCCAACTCAGTATCCTGTACCTGCCCTCTCTCCATACCCCCTGATCCCTTTAGCCACAAGGGCCACATCTAACTCCCTCTTAAATATAGCCAATGAACTGGCCTCGACTACCTTGTGTGGCAGAGAATTCCACAGATTCACCACTCTCTGTGTAAAAAATGTTTTTCTCATTTTGGTCCTAAAAGACTTCCCCCTTATCCTTAAACTGTGGCCCCTAGTTCTGGACTTCCCCAACATCGGGAACAATCTTCCTGCATCTAGCCTGTCCAACCCCTTAAGAATTTTGAACGTTTCTATAAGATCCCCCCTCAATCTTCTAAATTCTAGCGTGTACAAGCCGAGTCTATCCAGTCTTTCTTCATATGAAAGTTCTGCCATCCCAGGAATCAGTCTGGTGAACCTTCTCTGTACTCCCTCTATGGCAAGAATGTCTACCCTCAGATAATCTAAACTAAACTAGATGACTGTGGAGGCCAAGTTGATGCTTATTTTTAAGGCGGAGATTGAAAGATTCTTGATTAGAACGGGTGTCAGGGGTTATGGGGCGAATGCAGGAGAATGGGGTTGAGAGGGAGAGATAGATCAGCCATGAGTGGACTCGATAAGTCAAATGGTTTAATTTTGCCCCTGTAACTTATGAACTTATGAATGCATGTTTGCATTATTCAGTGCAGGGTGGTTCAATTTGCCCTCCCGGGTTGTGATGAATCTTCTTCCAAGATGGTGCCAAAGGACCTACTATACAGTATATCTTCCTGAGAAGGCAGATGGACATTGCCCTTGTGCTGTACGGTTCTATGTTCCTCCTTTAGGTTAGTTTAGAGATACAGCGTGTAAAACACCGGGTCTGCACTGGCCAGCGATCCCCACACATTAACACTACCCTACACACACGAGGGAAAGTTTTACCTTTACATGTAATATCATGTAATCTATACGCTGAGAATGGCTCGATTGTAATCTGGTATTGTCTTTCTGCTGACCCGATCCCGGGGAAGATCTCGGAGAAAACCCACACAGGTCGTGGGGAGAACGTACAAATTCTGTGCAAGCAGCGCCCGTGGTCGGGATCGAACCCGGGTCTCTGGCGCTGTAAAGCAGCAACTCTATCGCTGCGACACCATGCCGCCCAAAGTGTGATCTCAAGAGGGATATAACTGTGGGGCTGGTTAAACTATGAGGGTGGAGGAAGGGGGGGAGAGAAATTAAAAAGAGAAAACAAGTTAGTCTCTTGTAGCTGAGAAGAGGGGGAGGGATGGGTAGAGGAGAACATAGAAACAGAAACATAGACAATAGGTGCAGGAGTAGGCCATTCGGCCCTTGGAGCCAGCACCGCCATTTAATATGATCATGGCTGATCATCCAAAATCGGTACCTCGTTCCTGCTTTCTCCCCATATCCCCCCTTGATTCGGTTAGCCCTAAGAACTAAATCCAACTCTCTCTTGAAGGAACATTGCTGCAAGGGTGAGACAAAATGAATTAATGTAGTAGTTAGATTCAGATTAAATGCATGGAAGGAAATCTGTGTGAGTCCTAATGACGCTACTCCCTCTCGACATTGCAGAGGTCTGAGGATGTATGTCTGCATTCTGCCCAATTATAAGTCTGAAGTTTTTGATGTATATTGTGCCTTATGATCCTTTTTTTTTCAATAAGGTCAGCGCTTCCGCTGATTACGAAGGCCAAAATTGGTGAGACACTATCCGCTGTGCTATTGTGAGCGGCACGGTGGCGCAGCGGTAAAGTGGCTGCCTCACAGCGCCTGGGATCTGGGTTCCATCCTGACCACAGGTGTTTGCCGTACGGAGTTTGTACGTTCCCCCGTGACCTGCGTGGGTTTTCTCCGGGATCTCTGGTTTCCTCCCACGCTGCAAAGACGTACAGGTTGGTAGGTTAATTGGCTTGGTGTAAATGTAAATTGTCCCTATTATGTTTCGGGTTGTGTTAGTGTGGGGGGGGATCGCTGGCCGGCGTGGACTCAATGGGCCAAAGGACCTGTGTCCGCGCTGCATCTCTAAACTAAACGCAAAGGAATCGGTGACGTTTCGGGTCGAGACCCTTCTTCAGAATCTGTATAACAAGAACAATTTAAATGTGTGTTCCCTTATGATAAACATTTTGTTTTATTTTAAAAGGGAAGTGCTGTATTCAGATACAGGATCTCCTGAAGTGCTGTAAACCTACAAAGGTATGATTCTGTCAAAAGATTTTTTTTTGGACCTGTCTGTGACAAGCTGGTGTTACAGTAAACATGAAGCAGTATAGAGAGACGTTCACATCTAAGAACATGTTGCTTTGAAGATAGACACAAAATGCTGGAGTAACTCAGCGGGACAGGCAGCATCTCTGGAGAGAAACAATGGGTGACATTTCGGGTCGAGACCCTTCTGGTTTGATAAGACATAATGGTCTATGTATCATTCTATTAATGCCGAGAAATCCCAAATATCCCGGACGGATAAGGCAAATGAATTCCAGCCAGGTCGTCTTTCGGAGTTGTAAGGCTCAGGAAATGTAAAGGTAAAGTAGGTCACAAGATATCTCGCAAGGGATGAAAGAGAAAGAGATCATAAATGTAAGATTCCACATGAAAGTGACTTCTTCCTCGGCCAAAGCATCAGGTACCTGATTTGCCACGGAAGGCTGAGGAGGCCAAGTCAGTGGACATTTTTAAGGCAGAGATAGAGAGATTCTTGATTAGTGCGGGTGTCAGGGGTTATGGGGAGAAGGCAGGAGAATGGTGTTAGGAGAGAGAGATAATTCAAGACTCAAGATTCAAGTGAGTTTATTGTCATGTGTCCCTGATAGGACAATGAAATTCTTGCTTTGCTTCAGCACAACAGAATATAGTAGGCATGAATACAGAACAGATCAGTGTGTCCATATACCATTATATAAATATATACACACATGAATAAATAAAATGATAAAGAGCAAATAAACAGATAATGGGCTATTAATGTTCAGAGTTTTGTCCGAGCCAAGTTTAATAGCCTGATGGCTGTGGGGAAGTAGCTATTCCTGAACCTGGACGTTGCAGTCTTCAGGCTCCTGTACCTTCTACCTGAAGGTAGCGGGGATATGAGTGTGAGGCCAGGATGGTGTGGGGTCCTTGATAAATCAGCCGTGATTGAATGGCGGAGTAGATGATGGGCCGAATGGCCTAATTCTACTGCTATTCCTTTTGACCTTATGTACCTGAGCCTTTCCTTTGATGCTCGTTTGTTCAGATGCATTGCTCCATGTTAACATAGTACATAGAACATTGAACAGTACAGGGCAAGAAAACAAGGGGCGGCACAGTGGCGCTGCGCTAGTGTTGCTGCCTTACAGCGCCAGAGACCCGGGTTCCATCCTGACCACGCATGCTGTCTGTACGGAGTTTGTACGTTCTCCCCGTGACCTGCGTGGGTTTCCCCCGAGCTCTTCAGTTTCCTCCCACACTCCAAAGACGTGCAGGTTTGTTGGCTAATTGGCTTGATATAAATCTAAATTGTCCCTTGCACGTGAAGGATAGTTTTAGAATGTGGGGATCACTGGTCGGAGCGGACTCGGTGGGCCGAAGGGCCTGTTTCCGCACTGTATCTCTAAACTAGACTAAACTAATCTAAACATCACTCCACAATGTCCGTGCTGAACAAGATGCCAAGTCTTCCCCTTACCTGCCTGCGCCATGGAGCCGCAACGGGATACTGATTGGGGATGATCAGCCATGATCACAGTGAATGGTGGTGCTGGCTCGAAGGGGCGAATGGCTTACTCCTGCATTGTCTATTGTCTAAATGTATTTTAAATGTGGAGTAGACTCGGAGGGCCAAATGGCCTAATCCTGCTCCCAATGGTCTTATGATTTTTGAGTCCCTTTATGTTTGAGAATAAAATATCCATGTGTTTAAACCTGTTCCATTGCATCTAGTGATACCTGCCTTGCATCTGAATGAAATATAACCCTTATCATGTGTTGGGCTAGAAACTGTAAATGACTCGATTGTAATCATGTATTGCCTTTCTGCTGACTGGATTGCAGGCAACAAAAGCTTTCCACTGTACCTAGGTATACATGTCAATAAACTGACACAGAATTTACTGGAAAAGGATTGGGGAGCATCTATTGATAGAGAAATGGTGTTCACACTTTGTGTCAAAGACCTTCCATCATAACTGAATGAAATGCATCCAATGAATTGTAGGAGTCTGAGTTATTGATTTGGCTTTGAGTTGCCTAGCTAAAATTGGCAGGTTGGATTATTGATGGCAGTCACTGCAATCAGCTTTTTTCATAAAGCGGTTTCCTTGTCCAGGGTTGGGAAATAGTTTTGAAATCAACCGCCTGGAAATCCCACTGTGTCCTAACAAGGTGCCAACAAGGGGCGGCCATGGAGGCACAGCGGTAGAGTTGCTGCCTCACAGCGCCAGTGACCCACGTTCGATCCCGACTACGGGTGCTTATCTGTATAGAGTTTGTACGTTCTCCCCCCGAACCGCGTGGGATTTCTCCGGGATCTTCGGTTTCTACCCACACTCCAAAGACGTGCAGGTTTGTAGGTTAATTGGCTTTGGTATAATATAAATGTAAATTGTCCCCAGTGTGTGTAGGGTAGTGTTTATAGACAATAGACAATAGGTGCAGGAGTAGGCCATTCGGCCCTTCGAGCCATTCAATGTGATCATGGCTGATCATCCACAATCAGTACCCCATTCCTGCCTTCTCCCCATATTGCCTGACTCCGCTATCTTTAAGAGCCCTATCTAGCTCTCTCTTGAAAGCATCCAGAGAACCGGCCTCCACCGCCCTCTGAGGCAGAGAATTCCACAGACTCACAACTCTCTGTGTGAAAAAATGTTTCCTCATCTCCGTTCTAAATGTCTTACCCCTTATTCTTAAACTGTGGGCCCTGGTTCTGGACTCCCCCAACATTGGGAACATGTTTCCTGCCTCTAGCGTGTCCAAACCCTTAATAATCTTATGTGTTTCAATGTACGGCGATCGCTGGTCGGCACGGACTCAGTGGGCCGAAGGGCCTGTTTCCACTCTTTATCTCTGAAACTAAAACTTAAATTAAATTAGTTGGTGCTGCATCTTTAAAAGCATGTAAATTATCTGTCGGAAAAATAATGATATGACTTCAGGCACTTATTAAAATACAAGTCAAGGTGAATGACAAAGAAAGCGAATGTCACAGAAGATAGTGAATGTTGGTTATAATTTGCAAAACTGATAGCTTTTATTCTCTACTTGGTCATCTTCAACATCGGCGGTCACTCGGAACAAGTATGACTGTCATCTCCTCTCCATAGGGTGGTCTACTTGTGGGTCTGCAGATGTCTGTAGAGGCAGATCCGCGATCCACACACCTTGGTGCAACGTGGGCAGTGGAGACTGGCAGTGGTTGGTAGTCGTCGAGCCCCCTTCTCTCTCTCTCTCCTTACGGTGCTGTCTCTCTGTGACACGGCGTAGTTCCATTTCGTGACGTGCAGCTCCTCCCTGCACGGATTTCCTCCAGGAGCGCCTGTCCAGTGCAATGTGCTCCCAGTTGCTCGATGTGATGTGTTGTGTCCACATCACATCTCTACTTAGTATATAAGGTTTCACCACAGATCTATTCCTATCTACTAGTTCTATGCTACACGCTAGGGGCAATTTACAAAAGCCAATTAATCTTCAACCCTGTACGTCTTTGGAGTGTGGGAGGAGCCCGGAGCTCCCGGAGAAAACCCACGCAGTCCACGAGGAGAATGTACAAACTCCGTACACCTGTAGTCAGGATCGAACCTGGGTCTCTGGCGCTGTGAGGCAGCAACTCTACTGCTGCGCCATTGTGCTGCGCTAATTACCTTCAGTGCAGCAACATTTTGTGAGCAGATAACTCCCACTCAACCTAGAAATTAACATTTCTTGCAGTATTTGTGCAGGCCATAAGAGATTTGATCCACACCAAACTGTGTGCACTAAACGTTATTCCCTTTATCATGTATCTTGGCTCGATTGTAATCACGTGTTGTCTTTCTGCTGACTGGTTAGCAGGCAACAAAAGCTTTTCACTGTACCTCGGCACACGTGACAATAAAACCAACTGAAATCGAGCTATGGTCTGCTTTGTGGGAAAGTATAAGCTTGGCCAAGATGATGATTCCGTTTGGTTGTATATTAAAAATTAATCACTTATTCAGATTACTTCTGCAGAGATTCCAAGACCTGTGTCACTGCAGTGATTTGCAGATGACGATTTCAAGCTACATGTTGTTGTCACTTCAGAAGATCGTTAAAGCCAGAGACAGGATTGAACATGGTGCTTGATGTCATTGTGATACTGTGATTTAAGAATCGCAGTCATCCATGTGAAGGTTCGGTTTCAGTTGGACTGCTGAAGGGGAGGAGCTGATCAAAGAGGAAGTTCCCTTTGTGATTGAGATGAAGGATAAGTTATGGCTAGGGTTGCCAACTGTCCCGTATTAGCCGGGACATCCCGTATATTGGACTAAATTGGTTTGTCCCGTACGGGACCGCCCTTGTCCCGTATTTGACTGCTACTACTCAGGTCGAGGGGACTGTCGGGTCGGAGCCCCTCACCCGTCCCAACGTAGTGCAGCCCATGGAGTGCAGCAGCAGCAGCAGCGCCTCGCCCGTGGCCCCGTCGGTCGGCAGCCCGGCCAGCTGTCCGACCTTCGGACCTTCGCTTACCGCCGACACCACCACCACCCCTCCTTCTCATGGCCGATCATCGGTTCGTGAGTTGGACGGGGCGCCGGACTTTGCGCGGCCCGGGCCAAAACTCCTCAGCTGGCCCGCCGGCTGGGCTTTGTGTGCAGTCCAGCACCCGGGCCCAACTCATCATTCACCCAGCCACGGCCGAGTCGGTCAACGAATTGCCGTCAGGAATTTGTCCCTTATTTTGACCTTTTGTCCCTTATTTGGGAGTGAGAAAGTTGGCAACCCTTGTTATGGCAGATATTGAAAGGGGCTGACAAAGTGACAAAACTATTTAATATAGTCCCAGTGGGCACAGGCAGCACAGCGGTAGAGTTGTTGCCTCACAGCGCCAGAGACCCGGGTTCGATCCTGACCACGGGTGCTGTCTGTATGGAGTTTGCATGTTCTCCCCGTGACCTGCGTGGGTTTTCTCCAGGATCTCCGGTTTCCTCCCACACTCCGAAGACGTACAGGTTTGTAGGTCAATTGGCGATGGTATGATTGTAAATTGTCCATCGTGTGTGTAGGATATTGTTCGTGTGCGGGGATCGCTGGTCAGCGCGGACTCGGTAGGCCGAGGGCCTGTTTCCGCGCTGTAATCTCTAAACTAAAAACTTAAAAGTCTATTGTCAGAGTGAGGCCCAGTGCAAATTGGAGGAACAGCACCTCATATTTCACTTGGGCAGCTCACACCCCAGCAACATAAACATTGACTTCACTATTTTCACGTCACCCTTGCATTACCTCTTTGTCAGACCCTCCCCCACCCTAGTCGCCGAACAAGTTTCACTGTCCGTATGCCTTCGTTATCACCACTTCCTCAGCCCACAACAGACCATTGTGGGCTCCACCTTCCCTTGGTCACCGGTGCCGGCTCTAATTGGACCTGCACCGTTTCATACCTCCAGTTTCCCTCTCCCCTGACTCTCAGTCTGAAGAAGGGTCTCGACCTGAAGCGTCACCTATTCCTTCTCTCCAGAGATGCTGCCTGACCCGCTGTGTCACTCCAGCACTTTGTGTCCGCCTTTGGTTCAAACCAGCACCTGCAGTTCCTTCCTGCACAAAAGAGTGGGACCCTTCCCTTTATCTGTATGAGTTACTCCAGCATTGTGTGTCTATCCCAAGTTTAAACAATGGCCTGCCTTCTCTTCTCAGAGAATGTAAAAGATTCTCTGAAATCTTTGAAGAAAAGAAGGAATTCAATTTTGAACCCGGTCCAACATTTACCTTCCAATTACCAACACAAAATATTAATTTGTGAAATCTGTGCTGTGTACACATTGGCTTTGTCATTTGTACCCAGCAAGAACATTTGAAAAAAAGTTCTTGACTCCACAATATTTTTATAGGTTACAATTGCTATTCTCCCCAATGATACAATAGTAAGCTTGTAATCGTCCATATTTCACACCAGCACACTCGCACTCAAATGGGCCTGTCCCACTTAGGCGACTCTTTAGGCGACTGCCAGGGACTAGTTTTCTGGAATTCACTGGAATCACCTACAACAGCTGGCGACAACCTACGACAGCGAAATTGTCGCCACTGTCGCCGAAAAAATGTTCAACGTGTTGAAAATTTTGCGGCAGCCGCCTGTAGTCGCCCAAAAAGTCGCCTAAGTGGGACAGGCCCATTAGCCTTCAAACGGCAGCAACAGCGTACCAGTGATTTGGGTTCGACCCCGATGAAACAAAACTAAAATGCTTCTGATGTAGGAAACCTGAGTTGAGAATAAACTAAAAGATGTTTGAAGTGCTCAGCACATCAGACAATACTGTAAAGAGAGAATCAAAGATTGCTTTCCCAAGGCCACTAGTAGGTGAGAAGGTTTCATGTATTTTGTGTTTTATGACTGTTGGCAGATCAATTTCTCTCTCTGCGATGAATAAAGTTCTATTGTATCATATCATATCTTTTTTAGTTTAGTTTGGAGATACAGCGCGGATTCGGGCACTTTTGACCCACCGGGTCCGCGCCGGCCAGCGATCTCCGCACATTAACACTATCCTACACCCACTTGGGACAATTTTTACATTTACACCAAGTCAGTTAACCTACAAACCCGTACGTCTTTGGAGTGGGAAGAAACCGAAGATCTTGGAGAAAACCCGCGCAGGTCACGGGGAGAAAGTACAAACTCCGTACAGACAGCACCCGTAGTCAGGATTGAACCCGGGTCTCGCTGTAAGGCAGTAACTCTCCTGCTGCGCCACTCTGCCGCCCCATCTTGTATCATATCGACTGGGTCTAAAAATATTGCTTGCCAGGAGACAAAGGGGGCCCACTTCATCAATCTTATTTCTTAGGGCGGCAAGGTAGCGCAGCGGTAGAGCTACTGCCTCACAGCGCCAGAGACCCAGGTTGGTTCCTGACTACGGGTGCTTGTCTGTACGGAGTTTGTACGTTTTCCCCTTGACTTGCGTGGGTTTTCCCCTGGTGCACCGGTTTCCTCCCACACTCCAAAGATCTGCAGGTTCGTAGGTGGTTTAGCTTTGGTTAAAATTGTAAATTGTCCCCAGTTTGTAGGATAGGACTAATGCACGGGGATCGCTGGTCAGCGTGGACTCGGTGGGCCGTAGGGCCTGTTTCCGCATTGTATTTCTAAACGTGGGTTTTCTCCGAGATCTTTGGATTCTTCCCACACTCCAAAAATGTACAGGATTGCAGATTAATTGGCTTGGTGTAAAATGTATCAATGTAAAATTGGCCCAAAGGTCAGGGTAGGGTCAGTGGACCGAAGGGTCTGTTTCCACACTGCATCTCTAAACTTAATTCATCAGCTAGTTAACTTAATGTCTCCCTTTGAAATTCATCGCAAGTTCACAAGTCTCACTGACCTGTCTCAATACGATATGTAGTGGTGGACTGGCCAGGATGTCAGCTTGCCCGATGGCAAGTGGGCCCTCTGATGAAGTGGGCCCCCTATATCAAGTGGGCCCCTGATGAAGTGGTCAGGCGGGTCAACTTTCTGTAATAATTTTAAGTTTTGTGCATTGAGGCTCATTTTTCATCTATGAAGTTTAAAACATGAAAGGGTGGTGTACTCTGTGCCTTTGGATGGGATCAGTGCAATGAAAGAATACCATTGTAGATAAATAATATACCAAATAATCTTATTGATACACATATCAACCAACACATAGTGAAAGGCTTGGATAGAGTGGATGTGGAGAGGATGTTTCCACTAGTGGGAGAGTCTAGGACCAGAGGTCATATTCTCAGAATTAAAGCACGTTCCTTCAGGAACGAGATGAGGAGGAATTTCTTTAGTCAGAGGGTGGTGAATCTATGGAATTCATTGCCACAGAACGCTGTTGGAGGTCAGGTCAATGGATGTTTTTAAGTCTGAGATAGATAGATTCTTGATTAGTACTACGGGGGTTATAGACAATAGACAGTAGACAATAGGTGCAGGAGTAGGCCATTCAGACCTTCCAGCCAGCACCGGCATTCGCTGTGATCATGGCTGATCATCTACAATCAGTACCCCGTTCCTGCCTTCTCTCCATATCCCCTGAAAGCCCCATATCCTCTCTTGAAAGCTTCCAGAAAACTGGCCTCCACCGCCCTCTGAGGCAGAGAAGGTTATAGTGAGAAGGCAGGAGAATGGGGTTAAGAGAGAAGAATACAAACAATAATAGAGCGTAGATAAAAATGCGTGAGAAACTCAGCGGGTGAGGCAGCATCTATGGTAGATAAAAATGCTGGAGAAACTCAGCGGGTGAGGCAGCATCTATGGTAGATAAAAATGCTGGAGAATCTCAGCGGGTGTAGATAAAAATGCTGGAGAATCTCAGCGGGTGGAGATAAAAATGCTGGAGAATCTCAGCGGGTGACTTGCTGCTCACAACTTGCCCACATCTTCCAACTTTTCCAGCATCTGCAGTTCCTTCTTAAACAATAATAGAAGGAAGTAACTACAGGCACTGGTTCACATTGAAGACAGACACAAAGTGCAGGGGTAACTCAGCGGGTCAGGCAGCATCTCTGGAGAGAAGGAATGGGTGGACGTTTCGGATCAAGGCTGAAGAAGGCCTCCGACCCGAAACGTTGCCTATTCCATTTCTCCAGAGATGCTGCCTGACCCGCTGAGTTACTCCTGCATTTTGTATCTATCTTCAGGAGAAACTAACATTGACTTATTCCCAGAAGTCAGATAAAAAAAAATTAAAGAGTCGAATTAAAGAGTAGAATCGCGTGGCATGGCATAAAATCCCTGGGATAGAGGGTGCATTCACGGGGGCACTTATGACATGAAGTGAATCACCAAAGAGGTTAAAATATTAGGGATCTGGTTGATTTAGGAATTGTATCAAAGGAATATTTGTAGAATCAGTAGGGCACAGAAGGTGACTGTTCAATTCAAGTCCCTGTAGGAAGGGGATATAATTTTAGAAACATTAATTGCTCCAATTTATTGAAAGCATTATCTAATTAGTTCCAGTTAATTGTCCTTTCCATATAACCCTGAAAAACATTTCCTTTGAAGTATTATGCATTTCTCCTTTGAGTATTGTTATATAATCCCATAGTATATAGACGGATACAGCATTTAGAGTCATAGAGTGATACAGCGTAGAAACAGGCCCTTCGGCCCAACTTGCCCACACCATCCAACATGTCCCAGCTACATTAATCTCACCTCCTTGCATTAGGCCCATATCCCTCCAAACGTGTCCCATCCACGTATCTGTCTAACTGTTTCTTAAACGTTGGGATTGTCCCAGCCTCAACTACCTCCTCTGGCAGCTCGTTCCACACGCCCCCACCACCCTTTGTGTGAAAAAGTTACCCCTCAGATTCCTATTAAATCATTTCCCCTTCACCTTAAACCTATGTCCTCTGGTCCTCGATTCCCCGACTCTGGGCAAGAGACTCTGTGCGTCTACCCGATCTATTCCTCTCATGATTTTGTACACCTCTGTAAGGTCACCCACCCCTCATCCTCCTGCGCTCCAAGGAGTAGAGTCCCAGCCTACTCAACCTCTCCCAATACCTCAGGCCTGGCGACATCCTTGTACCATTTGACCACCCTTGGAGACAATACTTTCCCAAACGTAACAACTTGTTCAAAAATACTATTTTTCTCCTGGGCACCAGATCTTCCGTGAAGTCTTTGGGAAAGTTTCCCTGATTTTATTCTTATCAAAACCTTTGCAACCATTACTATTCAGAGGAAAAGAAGCTTAGATTCTTTACTCTTCTGAGTAACTGACGTACCACATCCCTTTCGAAGGTGGGGTAATCATTTCTGCATCTGAAATGCTGAGTGATTGCTGGGTTCAATGAGCATTAAGCCTGATAAGTGCAATAGTTTGTTGTCGGAGAATATCACGGGGATGAATATTTTGAAATAGTGAAGAAAGTATGAAGTTGTCAGTATTGGTTAGATTTTCAGGCGGAAGAACTCTTTCTTCCTAAGTACCTATTAAAGTTACCCAAGTTTGTACATGTTCATAAGTGATGGGGGCAAGATGGTACCTTTCGGCCCATTGAGTCCACTCCGCCATTCAATCGTGGTTGATCTATCTCTCCCTCCTAACCCCATTCTCCTGCCTTCTCCCCATCACCCCTGACACCCGCACTGATCACGAGTCTGTCGATCTCCGCCTGTTGGCCTCCGCGGCCTTCTGTGGCTGGAATGGAATTCAATGGAATTTTTAAACCATCCAGAGACAGACCCTGGTGTTGATATAGCCCCATGCAGGAACATCAGCCCAGGGGTTCCAGCTGAGAGGGAGAGGGGGAAGGAGAGGAAGGAAGACGGGAAGAAAGGAGGACAGGAAGAAAGGAGACAATATACAATAGACATTAAGTGCAGGAGTAGGCCATTCGGCCCGTCTAGCCAGCACCGCCATTCAATGTGATCATGGCTGATCATCCACAATCAGTACCCCGTTCCTGCCTTCTCCCCACATCCACTGACTCTGCAATCTTTAAGAGCTCTATCTAGCTCTCTCTTCAATGCATCCATAGAACCGGCCTCCACCACCCTCTGAGGCAGAGAATTCCACAAAATCACAACTCTCTGTGTGAAAAAGTTCTTCCTCATCTCTGTTCTAAATGGCTAACCCCTTATTCTTAAACTGTGCCCCCTGGTTCTGGACTCCCCCAACAACAGGAACATGTTTCCTGCCCTTAACGTGTCCATTCCCTTAATCTATATTTCTAAAAGCCTGTTCTTGACCAGTTTTGGCCATCTGTGCTGCAATTTCCGAGAGAACGGCGCCACCTACGGCCGTCTCTCCCATCCTCTCCCCCCTCCCCTTCTCTCCTCTCCCCACCTCTCCCCACCTCTCCCCCCCCCCCTCTCCCCCCCTCTCCCATCCTCTCCTCTCCCCCCTCCTCTCCCCCCCGATCCTCACTCTCCCCCCCCCCCCCTCCCCCCTCTCTTTCTCCCCTCTTTTCTCCCCCCACCCCTCCATCCCCTTCCCCACCATTCCTCCCTAAACCCCCTCCCCTCCACACACCCCTTTTCCCTCTTCCCTCCCCCCTCCCCCCTACCTCTCCCCCCCTGCTTCCCACCTCTCCCCCTCACCCCCTTCTCAGCACCCCCTCTCTCTCACCCCCCACTCCTCTCCTCACCCTCTCTCTCTCTCTCTCTCCCTCTCTCCTCCCCTCGCACTCTCTCTCTCTCTCTCTCTCTCTCTCTCTCTCTCTCTCTCTCTCTCTCTCTCTCTCTCTCTCTCCCTCTCTCTCTCTCTCTCTCTCTCTCTCTGTCTCTCTCTCTGTCTCTCTGCCCCTTCTCTCTCTGCCCTCACTCTGTACCCCCGCCCCCTCCCCCCCCTCTTGATGTGACTGCAAGTTGGGTGCTATGCGTCAGTAGATAGGGTGTTTATGGGGTAAAAGGAGCAAATTAATAATATTAATATAATATCAAGGGGGGTAATTAGCGTGAGTGCGGGGAGGGGGGGGGGGGGGGGATAGTTAGTGTGTGTGACGCTGCATGCCGCCTCCCCCCCCCCCACAACCGCACGTGGGGGGAACAGACCCAACGGGTCTGCACTTGGTCTAGTAATCTTATATGTTTCAATAAGAATCCCTCTCATCCTTCTAAATTCCAAAGTATACAAGCCCAACCGCTCCATTCTCTCAGCATATGACAGTCCCGCCATCCCGGGAATTAACCTGGTGAACCTACGCTGCACTCCCCCAATAGCAAGAATGTCCTTCCTCAAATTTGGAGACCAAAACTGCACACAATACTCCAGGTGCGGTCTCACAGGAGGGTGGGAAAGTGGAAGACTCCTTATTAATTGTGCTTCCTCAGTGACTATGAAGGGCTATGCCCCTGTGCCACCTGGACCTTCTTGTCACTGTTGTTTCATAATAAAGCTCACGATGTGAGCTCATCTAACACCAAGTGTCAGAGTGATCATTGCTGATCCAGAGTCATGCCTGACCCCACAATATATTATTTTAGTTTAGTTTAGAGATACAGCGCGGAAACAGGCCCTTCGGCCCACCGGGTCCGCGCCGACCAGCGATCCCCGCACACTAACACTATCCTACACACACAAGGCACAACCAGCGATCCCTGCCCATACCAAGCCATTTAACCGACAAACCTGCACGTCTTTGGAGTGTGGGAGGAAACCGAAGATCTCGGTGAAAACCCACGCAGGTCAAGGGGCGAACATACAAACTCCGTACAGACGGTGCCCGTAGCCGGGTCTCCGGCTCGGCAAGCGCTTCTTATTCTTATCGTGTCCACTCACAACATTAGAAGTTGCTCAGCCAGAGCGGAACACGCATCTCGGCATCTGCACGCAATGGCGTCTGTCTTGTCGCTTCTTGTGCGCGGCGGTGGAACGATTGGCGGAGACGGGGTCCGCGACGTGAACGCCCTTTCCTTGACCCCAGCTGAAAGGTAGCAACTCCACCGCTGCGCCACCGTGCCGTCGTAACCAGGATCCTCATAAGGGTGGGCAAAAATGCTGGAGAAACTCAGCGGGGTGAGGCAGCATCTATGGAGCGAAGGAAATAGGCAACGTTTCGGAACGAAACGTTGCCTATTTCCTTCGCTCCATAGATGCTGCCTCACCCGCTGAGTTTCTCCAGCATTTTTTGTCTACCTTCGATTTTCCAGCATCTGCAGTTCCTTCATAAACATCCTCATAAGGGTTTTGCGTTTTGCTTTTTCATCAGTTTCCTCTTGGCACTTGTATTTTTTTTTTTTCAAATGTGGACATTTTTATTGAGGATACCGAGGTGGTGTTGTTTATATGATGCCCCATAATTGTGTGTGTGTGTGTGTTTTTATCTGCTTCTGTTTCTCTCGTAATCAGCCATACCTGTGATCACATTAGATCTGCAAACTGCCAGCCATCTGTGGGATATTGGACTGGGACTTGCAAAGCCATCGCCGTTGTAAATTGGCTGGTGTGTGGGAAGACTGTTCAGCTGGCAGCGTGCGATGTAAAATTAGTTGACACTGTATAACAATAACATGCAAATTGATCAATCTGGTTACATGATTTGTGTTGCCTTTGGGTAGCTGATCTTTGGCACTCCCTTTCTGCAAAGATCATTTGTTCTCCACCCCCCCAACCATTCCCCCCCCCCCCCCCCCCCCCCCCCCCCCCCCCCTCCCCCTCTCCCTCCACCACCACCCCCCACCCCCCCCCCCCCGCCATTTTCAATTTCCTTTTGAAGCAGTTGCATCTCCTGTAGGTTCTGATGTAGCTCCGCTAATCAGCAGGGCGGCACGGTGGCGCAGCGGTAGAGTTGCTGCCTTACAGCGCTTGCAGCGCCGGAGACCCGGGTTCAATCCCAACCATGGGTGCTGTCCGTACGCATTTTGTACGTTCTCCCCGCGACCCGCATGGGTTTTCATCCGAGATCTTCGGTTTCACTGTACATGGGGGGGAAATGGAGGCGGACTGGCCAAATTTGGCCACAGTGATGAATGCTGTGGTGGATGTTTATGTTAAATTTTTATGGTGTTTTTGTGTGTTCTTTTTTTATTGTACCGCTGCTGGCAAATTCATTTCACTTGCACTTTATGTGCAATGTGACGAATAAAACTGATTGATTGATTGATCTGTATGTGTATGTGACAAATAAACTTGACTTGAGTTTGTACGTTCTCCCCTTGACCTGCGTGGGTGTTTCTCCGAGATCTTTGTTCCGGTTGCCTCCCACACTCCAAAGGCGTACAGGTTTGTAGGTAAATTGGCTTGGTAAATGTAAACATTTACATTTCCAGTGTGCGTAGGATAGTGTTAACATGCGGGGAATCGTTGATCGGCGCTGACTCGGTGGGCCGAAGGGCCTGTTTCCGGGCTGTATCTCCAAACTAAACTAAACTGAATAGCACAGAATGAGGGATTTTGTTCTGGAATTATTGTCTCTTGTTATTGATCCAACAGCCAAGGGGACAATTGTAGATTTGTGGCTGTTTCACAAACTCCATCTATACTTCACGCTGCCTCAGGAAAGCAGCCAACGTAATGAAGGACCATTCACCCTTTTCCTGTCTGTTAGAAGATACAAAAGGTTGAAGGTATCTACCTACAGACTTGGGGTCAGGTCTGAAGACGGGTCTCGACCCCAAACGTCAGCTTGTTCTCTTTCTCCAGAGATGCTGCCTGACTTAGTTTAGTTCAGAGATACAGCGCGGGAACAGGCCCTTCGGCCCACCGGGTCCGCGCCGACCAGCGATCCCCGCACACTAACACTATCCTATGCACACCAGGGACAATTTTTACATTAACCAAGCCAATTAACCTACAAACCTGTGCGTCTTTGGAGTGTGGGAGGAAACTGAAGATCTCGGGGAAAACCCACGCAGGTCACGGGGAGAACGTACAAACTCCGTACAGACGGCACCCGTAGTCGGGATCAAACCTGAGTCTCCGGCGCTGCAAGCGCTGTAAGGCAGCGACTCTACCGCTGTGCCACCGTGACCGCCACTCCAGCATTTTGTGTTTATCACTGACAATAGACAATAGACAATGGATTCAGGAGGAGTAGGCCATAGGCACCGCCATTCAGGATCATGGCTGTAGGTTCATCTTTGTGTAGGGTGGCATGTTGGGCCTTCGAGCCAGCCACACGCTATCAAAGTGATCATAAGGCTGATCTATCCCCAATCAGAACCCCCCCCGCCCCTTCTCAGAGTATCTGTGCAATGATCCCCTGACTCTCTATCTTTAAGAGCCCTATCTAGCTCTCTCTTGAAAGTGGTCTGAGCCCCGGGACCAGAAAACGGCCTCCCGACTCTCTTGAATCCCCAGAAAACGGGAACCTTGAATGTTTCCGCCTCTTAAGACCCCATTGGGAGAAAGAATTCCAAGACTCACAACTCTCTGTGTGAAAAAGTGTTTCCTCGTCTCCGTTCTAAATGGCTTACCACCCCCTATTCTGAACTGTGGCCCCTGGTTCTGGACTCCCCCAACATCTCCCCCATGTGGTTTCCTGCCTCTAGCGTGTCCAACGCTTACTCCTCCCTGAATGTAATGGCATCATCCCCAATCAATAAATCTTATATTTTCAATAAGATCACCTCACCATCCCTCTCATCCTTCTAAACTCCAGAGTATACAAGCCAGTTCATGGGATGAGGTTCTCTCCCCTCTCCCCTCTCCCCTCTGCCCTCGATTCTGGATGGTTCCACTCTGGTTTAGTGGGTTCTGAGGGTGACTGGTGAAGCCAATGCGGACACTTCTCGACATATGCTTCTTTGTGCTCCTGATACATTAATACGAAATCCTCATTGACGTTCGGTAAGCTGCACCTCTTCCTTGGAGCGGGCAAGTGTCCAGGAGCTCCAGGTATCCAGGTCAGAATGATAGATATTTTCAAGGCTGTTTTTAAGAACATCTTTAAATCTTTTGATAATCTGCTTGATAATCCATTTCCGCGAGAGAGTTCAAAAAGACTCCTTGTGAATCTGGTTTTGGGACAGGGAACGGCATTCCCTGCTCGACAGAGATGAGGAAGTGTAGTGCTGGAGTAACTCAGTGGATCTGGCAGCTTCTCTGGCGAACGTGGATACATGACGAATTGGGTGGTTCTTCAGACTCAAAGCTGAACTGACCTTGGACTGAAGATGCGTCCCGACCCAAAATGTCTCCTCTCCATGTTCTCCAGAGATGCTGCCTGACCCACTCGCCCTTTGTGATTCCTTTTGAGTGTAGTTTAGTTTAGTTTAGAGATACAACGCGGAAACAGACCTTTCGGCCCACCGAGTCAGCGCCGACCAGCAACCCCCACACATTAACACTATTCTGCACACACTAGGGACAATTTTACAATTGTACCAAGCCAATTAACCTACAAACCTGTACGTCTCCAACAACTCCAACAACAAGACCCGGAGCGTGGCCTTGCATCGCCCGGCGTGGCTTTAATGGCCACGGGATGATTGCCATCGCCCGCCGGGGGCTTTGACTCTGACATCGGGAGGGGAATGGGGAGTGCAGGGGAGAGATACGTTTTTTTGCCTTCCATCACAGCGAGGAGGAGATGCGCTGTGATGGATGTCTGTGTAAATTGTGTTGTGTCTTGGGTCTTTTTTTTCATGTGTGTATGACTGCAGAAACAACATTTCATTTGAGCCTCTATGAGGTTCAAGTGACAATTAAATTGTATTGTGTATTGTGCATTGTGTGCCTTTGGGATGTGGGAGAAAACCGAAGCATGCAGGTCACGGGGAGAACGTACAAACTCTGTATAGACAGTGAATGAATGAATACGTTTATTGGCCAAGTATGTACACATACAAGGAATTTGCCTTGGTGCTCCGCTCGCAAGTAATAACATGACATACAGTAAACCATTAAGAATGACACAAAAGATTAAGCATTAATAATAAAACATTATAGTTTAAACATGTGAATGAAATAAAATACCAGAGTAAAAGGAGGCTACCGACTTTTGGTTGTTGAGTAGAGCTACTGATCGTGGAGAAAAACTGTTTTTATGTCTGGCTGTGGCGGCTTTGACAGTCCGGAGACGCCTTCCCGAGGCAAGTGCAAGTACCCGTAGTCGGGATCGAACCCGGTTTTCTGGCGTTGTAAGGCTGCAACTCTACCGCTGCGCCACCGTGCAGGCCCGAAGACCTCTTTGCAGGGGTTGTTGGTCTGGGGGGAAGATACTGGTCGTCTACTTAATTTGCCAATGAACTTGGAAGCTTCAGTCTGAGGAAAACGCGACTGCATTGCGACGAGCTGCATTGTTTTTGAAGCTTTTTTTTTGTTTCCTCAGTTTATTTGGTTGTTTCAGATCTGAGAGCCCAATTCATCAACGGATGCCATCAAAAGCAGATCTAATTGTTTTGCTTTCTTTTGTCTCTCCCATTTACAAAATGAAAGTGGCAATGTGTGTCACTGCAGAAGAATGTAGTGATTTGGAGAATATCCTATCACCAATCACTTGGCAGCAATTGGGAATCAACATGCATGAAGCCTCATTGACAATTTTTGCACCTGACAGCAAATTCTTTTTTTCCCCATGTAATGAATTCCCTGCACTTCTCATACATGTTTTGACTGCCTTTGCTGGGATCTTGCATATTGTAATTCAGCACCATCCTCACTGGTAATGTCAAAAATGCTGGAGACAGTCAGCGGGTGAGGCAGCATCTACGGAGCGAAGGAATAGGCGACGTTTCGGGTCGGGACCCTTCTTCAGAATGAAGAAGGGTCCCGACCTGAAACGTCGCCTATTCCTTCACTCCATAGATGCTGCCTCACCCGCTGCGTTTATCCAGCTTTTTTGTCTACCTTCGATTTTCCCGGCATCTGCAGTTATTTCTTAAACATGTCGTTTTGGGGGCATAAACCATTGTCATTAGTCACTGTTCAAGAAATAACATTAAAAAAATAATTGGAGGAATCATGCCACTAAGTTTGAAACGAGATTTTTATGAAAGCTTGGATTCACCTTTCAACGTTTGCATTTCACATGTCCCAAAGAGTGGGCAGCATAACACAAATTATTATTTCACTTCGTATCGTTTAGTTTTGAGATGCAGCGCGGAAACAGTTCCTTCGGCCCACCGAGTCCGCGGCGACCAATATACCCCGCTCATTAACACTATCCTATACACACTGGGGACATTTTCCATTGATACCAAGCCAATTAACTGACAAACCTGTACGTCTTTAGTGTGTGAGAGGAAATTTTGGATTTTGAAATGTTCAAAATCTTTCGGCGACCCTGATACGTCAGTCAATGACTCCGGCAGTCGCCGAAAAAATCGCCAAGTGGGACGGGCCCTTAAGGGTCTCCGAAGAGCTGGATAGTTGTTGTTTAGGACTGGGCGGTTGGTTTGTGTGATGGTCTTGGCTTCTGATCCATCCATTATGCTATTAGGATTCTGTCTAAATTTGTAAATGTTTGAAAATCCATTTGTTTCCACATTGAAGTGTTATTTATTTATTTATTTTGTCATCGATTCAGATCAGATATACCAGTTCAATCCTCTCACCATATTTTCCAGTTGTCCCTTTCACTGCTTTCCAATCTCCCTCTCTCTGTCTTTAATCGTTTTTTTAATTTTATTTTACCAAATACAATTACCCTCCATTAGTTTCTTCAAAATCTTTTTTTGTCATGAGTGGAATGTGAAAATAGATGACTGAAATAAAAATCACATTGTCAGAACTATTCATCAATGCCTCAATCAATTCATCAATCAAAGTAGCAGTGAACCGTTTTTTTTTATAGACCATAGACAATAGGTGCAGGATTAGGCCATTTGTCCCTTCGAGCCAGCACAGCCATTCAATGTGATAGAAACATAGATAGAAACATAGAAATTAGGTGCAGGAGTAGGCCATTCGGCCCTTCGAGCCTGCACCGCCATTCAATATGATCATGGCTGATCATCCAACTCAGTATCCCGTACCTGCCTTCTCTCCACACCCCCTGATCCCCTTAGCCACAAGGGCCACATCTAACTCCCTCTTAAATATAGCTACTGATAATGATAATTAGTGATAATGGCCGATCATCCACAATCAATACCCCGTTCCTGCTTTCTCCCCATATCCCTTGATTCCACTATCTTTAAGAGCTCTATCTAACTCTCTCTTGAAAGCATCCAGAGAATTGGCCTCCACCGCCCTCGGCAGAGAATTCCACAGATACACGACGCTCTGTGTGAAAAATTGTTTCCTCATCTCCTTCGGAGGCCTTTTGAAATGATAGCTGTTGCCTTTCTCAGATGTGAATAATTCTTCACTTAGACTGCACTGTAAAGTACTACAGAATAAGACCCTAGTTTGGGACTGAGAAGCAGTGATATTTTGGAATAATAGCCACCCTGACTTGCCACCAGAGGCCCTGGTGACTATGATTCAGATGAACTCAATGCATTTTATTAGTTCATGATGTCATAATTCATCCAGAGGACATAGGTTTAAGGTGAAGGGGAAAAGATTTAAAAAGAATCCGAGGGGTAACTTTTTCACACAGAGGGTGGTGGTTGTATGGAACAAGCTGCCAGAGGAGGTAGTTGAGGCTGGGACTATGCCAACATTTAAGAAACAGTTGCACAGGTACATGGATAGGACAGGTTTAAAGGGATATGGACCAAACATGGGCAGGTGGGACTAGCACTATTGTGACATGCAAGATGTAGGCAGGATGGGCTGAAGGGCCTGTTTCCACATTGTATCACTCTATGCCTCGATGACTCTATAAGTGACAGGAGCAGAATTAGGCAATTCATAATGTGGGAGGAAACTGAAAAACACGGTGGTGCAGCGGTAGAGATGCTGCCTTGCAGCGCCGGAGACCCGGGTTCGATCCCAACTAAGGATGCTGTCTGTGCGGAGTTTGCACGCTCTCCCCGTGACCACGTGGGTTTTCTCTGAGATCTTCGGTTTCCTCCCACACTCCAAAGACGTACAGGTTTGTAGGTTAATTGGTTTGGTGTATGTGTAAATTGTCCCTAGTGTGTGTCAGGTAGTGTTAATGTGCGGGGATCGCTGGTCAGCGCGGAAGGGCCTGTTTCCACGCTGGTGGGCCGAAGGGCCGGTTTCCACGCTGTATCTCTAAACTAAACTGAACTAAACTAATCTCGGAAAAAACCTACGCCGGTCACAGGGTGAACGTACAAACTCCGTACAGACAGGACCCTTAGTCGGGATCGAACCCAGGTCTCCGGCTCTGCAAGCGCTGTAAGGTAGCAACTCTACCGCTTCGCCACCGTGTCACTCACGGTTTGGATGTTTCCCCTGCGATCGTGTGGGTTTTCCCCAGGTGCTCTGGTTTCCTCTGACATTCCAAAGGCGCGCGGATTTGTCGGTCAATTGGGCTCTGTAAACTGCCACAGTGTGTTGGGAGTAGATGGGGAAAGTGGGATAACACAGAACTGGTATGAGCGGGCAATCAATGGTCACGTTGACTCGGTCGGCCCAAGGGCCTGCTTTCCTGCTGTATGATTAAACTAAGCTAATCTACAAATTAAACTGGCATGTAAAAAACACTTTCCAGGTGTACAGGTGGAAAGGGTTGTTACATCGTAGAAGTAATAGACGATTGCTTAGAAATTGGACCCGTTCACGCATGATCTTTATTACTGTGCAAATGAATGGTTAATAGTTGATGATGCTTTTATTGTCACCGGTACAAAGTGCAAATGCACAGTGAAATTATTTTCTTACCAGCAGTCTAGGTGAGTATTGCCACACCTAAGCACATCCCTGATTAGCAAGTGTACAGAAATAGTCCACTGAGCCCGCACGCAAGAGACACCATTTTCAAAGTCCAGTCCGCGCTCGAGTTGTTATGAGGGTTGCCCGTTCCAGGCGAGCCCCAGGCTGCTGTGGGGCCTCCAGCCGAAGCCTTCCCTTGGTCATGTGGATCGACCAGCGAACCCCACGTCCCTTTCCTCCCCTGTCCGCCATTTGTGCCTCGGAGAGTGGGAGCTTCCCGCAGCTGACCTCGAGGTGTATGTTTTGTGTATTAAAGCAATTTTGCAGGACATAAGATTATTGCAGGACCATTATTGTTGCAGGACCGATAGGAGTCCAACTGGAATCTGACCCATGCATTTTCAGGGACAATCCATGAAAATGTGTAACATTTTCTCACTACAAAGGGCCTGTCCCACTGTACGAGGTAATTCAAGAGTTCTCCCGAGTTTCCCCTGATTCGAACTCGGAGAATTACGGTAATAGTCGTTCGTAAGCACTCGGGGCTCTCATCGACATTTTTCACAGTGCTGAAAAAACTTCACGAGCTTACCCGAATACCGCCACGAGACATCCACGAGCTCCGACGTAGTCGCTACGTACATTCTAAGTACTTACCACAAGTTTGATTTTTTTTTTTTAATTCAGGAGAGCTCTTGAATTACCTCGTACAGTGGGACAGGCCATTAAGATAGTCAAGAGCATTTTATTGTCATATGTCCCAGCCAGAATAATGGCATTCTTACTTGCAGCAGCACAGAAAAATATGTAAACATAGTACACTGTAAACAATAAATAAATGAGAGAGAAAAAAGTTTTGTGTATATATATATATATGTGTGTGTATACATATATCTGTATAGATATACATATATGCACACTTGCACACACGCGCACACGCACACGCACACACACACACACACACGCGCACAAGCACGCACACGCACACAAGCACACTCACACACACGCACACAAGCACACACATACGCACACACGCACACAAACACACGCACACACCCAAATGCACACACGCACACGCACACACACACACAAACACACACGCACACACACACACTTACACACACACACGCACACACGCACACACACACACACACACACACACACACACACACACACACACACACACACACACACACACACACACACACACACACACACACACACACACACACACACACACACACACACACACACACACACAAACACACACACACACAAATGCACACACACACACATACACACTCATACATATACACACGCACTCACTCACACACACACACGCACACACAGACTCAATCACACACACACACACACATATATATTTATATAGAAGAGACACACAAAACGGTGGAGTAACTCAGCGGGGCAGGCAGCATCTCTGGAGAGAAGGAATTAGTGACGTTTCGGGTCGAGACCCTTGGTCAGACTGATATATATATATATATGTGTATGTATATATGTATATATATCTGTATTTATAGATATAGATATGTATATATATGTATATATAGATATATATGCGTATATATATATATATATATATATATATATATATATATATATATATATGTATGTATATACATATATGTATATACATATATATATATATATAAATGCATGCATATCTATATATTGTGAGTGTGGAATTCTCTGCCTCAGAAGACAGTGCAGGCCAATTCTCTGATGCTTTCAAGAGAGAGCTAGATAGGGCTATTAAACATAGCGGAGTCAGGTGATATGGGGAGATGGCAGGAAGGGGGTACAGATTGGGGATGATCAGCCATGATCACATTGAATGGTGGTGCTGGCTCGAAGGGCCGAATGGCCTACTCCTGCACCTATTGTTAATTGTCATACATACATACACATAAAAACAAACATTAATAGTGCAAAAAGGCAAAACCAATGCGGCCAGGTCTATGTAGTTCAGAGGTTATTTGGAGGTTGTGGTGTTTAATCGCCCAATTGCTGTAGGACGTTTCAGTTTCCAGGCTCCCGTGCCTTCTTGCCAATGGCAGAATGGTGACCATGCAATGACCATCATGTAATGCATTGCCATCTGCATCTGCCAGAATTACTTTCAATCTGCGAATGTTTGTAATTGCATTTCATGGTGCCCTCATAACAGCACCGGAATTAATTGCACAGTTGCATGCTCAATTGCGATGCAATTGCATAGTTTGCATGTCCAGCACGCGGAACTTGGGGGGGGGGGGGAAGAGAGGGGTCACTCTGTTAGTTGTGGGATAAAGGGAATCGGCGGGCAAGTGTCTCTCTGCGGCACTGTTGATGGGGCCTTCCGTCACTCTGCTGAAGAGTTTAGGATAGCCCGATTAAGCAGTAATTAACCTAAATTGTGTTTGCCTTAATTTTTGTGGACTGTGCATATCTGGGCAATTTTGCACGTTGCACTGTTGATGCCAGTTTTCTAACTATAATTGTTCAGCTTGGCAGGAGATGCAGCTAAGTCCTGGAGTAAAAAGGACCAGTACGACAGCTGCTGTGTTGCCTGTTCCAACAGTATTTATGTTGACTTTGAATCATGTTGGCAAGCCGATCTCCCATCCAAGCCCGTAAGTTAAGGGCCTGTCCCAATGACCCGACTTTTTCGGCGACTGCCAGCACCCGTCATAGGTTGTTGCAGGTCGCCGAAACTTTTCAACATGTTGAAAATCCAGATCAAGGTACGACTCTTTGGGCAACTACACACGACCATACAGGCTTTACCCCGCGTCATGTCATGAGTAGTCTCCTCAGTCGCCCAAAGAGTCGTAGCGTCTTTCTGGTCGCCGCTGGATTTTCAACATGTTGAACATTTTCGGCGACCAGCGTCGACCTATGACGGGTGCCAGCAGTCACCGAAAAAGTTGCGTAAGTGGGACAGGCCCATTATCCTCTGCACTACGAGCTTTTATTTCCATATAACCATATAACCATATAACATATAACAATTACAGCACGGAAACAGGCCATCTCGGCCCTACAAGTCCATGCCGAACAACCTTTTTTTCCCCTTAGTCCCCACCTGCCTGCACTCATACCATAACCCTCCATTCCCTTCTCATCCATATGCCTATCCAATTTATTTTTAAATGATACCAATGAACCTGCCTCCACCACTTCCACTGGAAGCTCATTCCACACCGCTACCACTCTCTGAGTAAAGAAGTTCCCCCTCATGTTACCCCTAAACTTCTGTCCCTTAATTCTGAAGTCATGTCCTCTTGTTTGAATCTTCCCTATTCTCAAAGGGAAAAGCTTGTCCACATCAACTCTGTCTATCCCTCTCATCATTTTAAAGACCTCTATCAAGTCCCCCCTTAACCTTCTGCGCTCCAGAGAATAAAGACCTAACTTATTCAACCTATCTCTGTAACTTAGTTGTTGAAACCCAGGCAACATTCTAGTAAATCTCCTCAGTAAATTTCCGACAATATTATGTATATGTAGCATCTTGTCGTATCAGAGAATCAAAGGATAGTATATTCTCTTGTTTACCTTCATCCGCAGGGCATGAAACTTTTCCAAAGAACTTATGGGTGGTAATTCTGATCTGTTTGGACGGCAGGCAGGCAAAACACAGCTTTTCACTCTACAAGTGACAACTATAAACCTGACCAGGTCAAACATGATTTCCCTTTCACCAAACTTAGATCAGCCATGATTGAATGGCAGTGATAACTTGATAGGCCGAATGGCCTAATTCTGCTCCTGAAAGGCCTGTCCCACTTTCACGACCTAATTCACAACCTCTGCCAAGTTTGCCCTTGACTCCTACTCGCAGCATGGTTGTCACGAGGTCGTAGGTAGGTCGTAGCAGGCCGTGATGCTAGTCGTAGGTACTCGTGGCATCAAGTAGGTCGGGGCGTTTTTTCTAGCCTGATGAAAAATGTCCACGAGTAAAAAAGGCCATGAATTAGGTCGTGAAAGTGGGACTGGCCCTTGTCACTTTTGTACTTATGATGTCCTTGTCAGCTCGCTTTGATTTTTTTCCTGGTACCCTGTTTTAATACCTTTCGCTGTTAACATCTAACATTTCCTCCCAGAGACCGTTCCCTCCGCAACTCCCTAGTCAACTCGTCCCTTCCCACCCAAACCGCCACCTCCCCAGGTACTTTCCCCAGCAGCCGCAGGAGATGCAACACCCGTCCCTGTACCTCACCCCTCGACTCCGTCCATGGACCACGACAGTCCTTTCAGGTGAGGCAGAGGTTCACTTGCACCTTCTCCAACCTCATCTAGTGTATCCACTGTTCCAGGTGTGGACTCTTACACATCGGCGAGACCAAGCGCAGGCTCGGCAATCGTTTCGCTGAACACCTCCGCTCAGTCTGCCTAAACCTTACCTGATCCGATACAAGACGATAAAACTTTATTTGCTTTATTTTACCTCCCAGTTGCTTTATTTTAAACTTTTTTTTTCATCTCACAGTTGCTATTAGTTTAGGCCCCTCCTCAGTCATGGCTGACCATGGGTGTCTCCAGGGTTGGAGGACGCCTGTGCGTGACATTGTTCAACGTGGGGAGACTGGTGCACAGACAGCCACCCCACGGTCCTTGACAGAACTGGGTCAGGATCCAGTGGCATGGAGTCCAAGATGACCAGGATCCCTTTTCTGCCGCAGCCTTCATCCGCCTTCCCAGCCGTTGTGACGCTCCACTAAGGTCAGCCATCGTCCTCCGCCTGTTCCACCGTTGAGGTCTTGGTTGGATTGCTCTTTGTCAGGGACCTCCCCCTCGACCTTACCGCCATGGGTGGCCCTACCAGGAGCATCGCTCCAGACGGCATCGCTCTCAGGATCTCAGGTCCACACAAGCTCCTCCACCACAACAAGGTGACAATCCACGGAGAAACTAGTCGCTATTATCTTCGGGAAAAACCGGCATCAGCAGTTCCTATCAACACACTCCAGTGCTGTGGATGTATTGGACGTTCCGTAATTGTTCTTCTTGGAACAGAGGTTTAGTTTAGCTTAGAGATACAACGTGAAGACAAGCCCCTCGGCCCACCATGCCCGCACTGACCACCGATCCTGGCACATTAACACTACTCTTCACACACTAGAGACAAGTTACACCAAGCCAATTAACCTACAACCTTCTATGTCTTTTGGAGCGTGGGAGGAAACCAAAGATCTTGGAGAAAACCCGTGCAGGTCACGGGGAGAAGGTACAAACTCTGTACAGACAAGCACCTGTAGTCAGGATGTAAGGCAGCAACTCTACCGCTGCGTCACCATGCCACCCCTATGTTCTGAAGGCATCTCAAAGAAGCATTTATAATCATAACATGCATCATTTATGTGCACCGAGACCTGGGGGTCCTTGTACATCAGTCACTGAGAGTAAGCAGTGAAGAAAGCTAATGGCATGCTGGCCTTCATAACAAGAGGAGTTGAGTACAGTAGCAAAGAGGTCCTTCTGCAATTGTACAGGGCCCTGGTGAGACCACATCTCGAGTAGTGTGTGCAGTTTTGGCCTCCTAATTTGAGGAAGGACATTCTTGGTATTGAGGGAGTGCAGCGTAGTTTTTACAAGGTTAATTCCAGGGATGGCGGGACTGTCATATGTTGAAAGAATGGAATGACTGGGCTTGTATTCACTGAATTTAGAAGGATGAGAAGGGATCTTATAAAAATATTAAGGGATTGGACACGTTTGATGCAGGAAACAAGTTCCCGATGTTGGGGGAGTCCAGAACCAGGGGCCATAGTTTAAGAATAAGGATTAGGCCATTTAGAACTGAGATGAGGAAAAATAAATAAATTCAGCCAGAGAGTTGTGAATTTGTGGAATTCTCTGCCTCATAACGCAGTGGAGGCCGATTCACTGGATGCATTAAAAAGAGAATTAGATAGAGCTCTTAGGACTAGCAAAATCAAGGGAAATGGGGAGAAGGTGGGAATGGGGTACTGATTGTGGATGATCCATGATCACAGTGAATGGCGGTGCTTGCTCGAAGGGCTGAATGGCCTGCTCCTGCACCGATTCTCTATATTTCTATGTATCTATGTAATTGAAGTAAATGGAGAGAAGGAGTTCTCATTGATGAGAGAGGCTGAGAACTAGGAGAAAAGATTTAAGATAATTGTCAAAAGAACAAAATCAGTATTGGGAGCAGTTACAGATTAGATTTCAATGCCAAAGTTGATAGCATTTCCAGGTTCATTTCTTGCCTTCAAAGGGAACTGGGTAATTATCAGAGAGAAGAAGAATAGTCAGGGTTATGTGGAGCGATCGCAATGACTGGGATTAGTTTAATTGATCTTTCGAAGAATTGATACAGGTTCAATGGTCTTCCATGCTGTGAGCATTTTGAGATTGTGTGATATTAATGGCATTATACTGAGCGGTAAGTTTGTTTTTGCTCAGTAAATCTTTCGTGGCTTTGGTCTTTATTAATGTGCCAGTCTTTCTTCAAGTGCAGAAATTGAAACGGAAAACCAGAGCAAACCAGTGTTTCCGAATTGCAAGCGTTTGAAATCTGTGACCTTTCTAAAGGTCTCGGCATCCCTGAATGGAGTTAAAGATTTGCTGCCTTGCGATTGCTTATTTTTGTATTATAGCCTTGCTTTTGTGACTAAAGGCAAGGATACAGCACTCGTTGTGCATGGCACTCATTCAGTTTTGTCAGTTCATAAGTACATAAGTGACAGGAGCAGAAATAGGCCAATCGGCCCATCAAGTCTACTCACCCTTTCAATCGTGGCTGATCTAACTTCTCCTCCAAACCCCATTCTCCTGCCTTCTCCCCATAACCCCAACCCTGACACCAGTACTACTCAAGATTCCGTCTACTATATTTCTATGTATCTATGTAATTGAAGTAGATGGAGAGAAGGAGTTCTCATCAGTGGTTGAGCAAATAAAAAAATATTTTTTGGGAGACTTGGGAACAGTGCGACGAGGGCTTTTGCTACTTTGTGTGAGTTTAGTTTATTGTCACGTGTACCAAGGTGCAGTGAAAAGTTTTTAATTTCTTTCTCTTCAACTAACCCACACTAGTGGAAAACGAATTTAAAGCAATTCATTGGAGAGGAGACATATATAAATGTTAACAGAGGTAAACAGCTGAGCTTTTATACAGTTTTCAGTTTAGTTTATTGTCACGTGTATAGAGGTACAGTGAAAAGCTTTTGTTGCGGGCTATCCAGTCAGCAGAAAGACAATACATGATTACAATCGAGCCGTTTACAGTCAAGCCGTTACAATGCACAGATACATGATAAAGACATAATGTTTAGTGCAAGATAAAGCCAGCAAATTCCAATCAAGGATAGTCCGAGGGTCACCAAAGAGGTAGATAGTAGTTCAGCACTGCTCTCTGGCTGTGGTAGGATTTCACAAGTGAAAATGGAGAACCCCTCGTGTAATATCCACAAGAAGTTGCAGGAATATTTCATTCAGCGTAGAATCTCATCCAGAAAGTTAAATACTTATTTGTGGGTGTGAGTATTAACATTTGTACCAACATTAGGGAAGTTTGCTTTGTTTAGGTTTAGTGATACATGATACAGCATGGAAACAGGCCCTTCGGCCCACCGACCACTATCCCACAAACTAGTTGTTCAAGAAGGAACTGCAGATGCTGGAAAAATCGAAGGTCGACAAAAAAGCTGGAGAAACTCAGCGGGTGAGGCAGCATCTATGGAGCGAAGGAATAGGTGACGTTTCGGGTCGAGGCAAAATAGGGACAATTTACAATGTTTACATTTACCAAGCCAATTAACCTACAAACCTGTGCATCTTTGGAGTGTGGGAAGAAACCGGAGAACTCAGAGGAAAACCCCCACAGTTTCGGGGACAACGTACAAACTCCGTACAGACAGCACCCGTTGTCGAGATTGAACCCGGGTCTCTGGCGCTGTAAGGCAGCAACTCTACCGCTGCGTCACCGCGCCGCCCGTTCTGATATATTGTTGGTTTGCAGCTGCACGTACCATTTATGCCCTGATTTCAATCCGAATTTTGGTGTCTCCCTCAAGCACCGAGACGGCAATTTAAATAATTTTGAGCTAAATATAATCCATCTATGCACGGCAATACAGCCTTCTACAAAGGTCGCACAGCATGATAATTGCAGCAAGCTTGACGTGACCTTAAGTAGGTAGCTGCAGAGCTGATCTGAGGAAGGTGTATAGCCATCTGTAGTTAAATGTAAGTGTGATTCACAGTCAATTAATGATGCGGTGTGTGGTTCAATAAATAACGTATTCTCAAGGTGTGAATTCTCCTCGTCTCTGGAATCACAGAACCTGCTTCTGGACGTGGCTTAAACCTTGACGTCATGGCAATAGGTAACATTCCATGTACCTCGGCTAAAGGTATAATTTTATTCGTGCAAGCATTATTTTCCCATCGGCTGAAAGTGTGGCTGAAATGTCATCTAACGTTTCCAGTTCAGTCCAAGTGACTGTAAATATCAGCTGCAATTAATTCAATGTTCACAAACATAGTGGCATTACAAATCTGTTGATGTTCATAGGTTCGAAGAGCAGAATTAGGCCATTCGGCCCCATCAAGTCCGCTCCGCCGTTCAATCATGCCTGATCTATCTCTCCCTCCTAACCCCATTCTCCTGCCTTCTCCCCATAACCCCTGACACCCGTACTAATCAAGAATCTGTCAATCTCCATCTTAAAAATATCCATTGACTTGGCCTCCACAGCCATCTGTGGCAAAGGATTCAACAGATTCACCACCCTCTGACTAAATAAATTCCTCCTTATCTCCTCTCTAAAGGTACGTCCTTTTATAGTATAGTATATCTTTATTGTCATTTTCCTGAGTACTCACATACCCAGAGGAAACAAAAAAACATTGCTCAACCAGTGTCCATTCAGTGTGCAGTAAAAAATAAATAGAAATAAAAATACATATATCATGAACAAATTAAACACTCTACTCTCTACTAAACATCAATTATTCTGTGGGTATGATGCACTGTAGATCTAACCATAAGGTAACTCAAAAAAGATAAAAGTCCCGACCGTCAGTGTGACCTGTCTTTCATTATATTTCTTTTTACAGGAAAATGGAAGAGTAGCTTGCACGATTTTTCTATGAAGATATGAATTCTTCTTCATATTGCGAATGAAACATAAACCAAAGGAATAGTTAGATCTCAAGCCGGGTGTTGAGCAGCCAGGTTGTTGTCTCTGCGTCAATGTCTGCCAGGCCCTGACAGAGCTCCATTTGGTGGGTGGTAGAGCGGGCACCCAGAGATGACATGGTTGGCTGTCTGTTGTTCTGCTCCACATTCACAGGCTGGGCTCTGGCGGAGCCCCCACCTCCACACGCTGGCATTGAAACGCCCAACTCCAGTACCAAGTCTGTTGAGCTTCACCCATGCTCCTCTGGGGAGGTCAGACCCTGGACAGCTTTTATCTGGTGAAGAGATGTAGCTGTGTAATGGAGATGAGGTTGCCTTCCACTCCTGTGACCACTTGGTGGCTATCCAGTGTGCCTTTGTCTCAGCTGGCTGGATGGATGCTAGGAGTTGTTTTCCATGTGGAGCAAAGGGGTGACGAGACTTCAGTCGGGGTGACCTCTGCTCTCTGCTGATAGCCTGATGGAGGAGGTGATCTGGGTCCATGGCACGACGATATAGTGCCAGAGTTGCTGCTTGCCTTTGGATCCCTGCAGGCGGAATGCCTGCAAGTATATGGAGCTGCTCGACTGGAGTGGGTTGAAGGCACCCAGTGATGGTTCGCAAGGTGCTGTTCAAGCTCGTGTCTACCAGGCTAGTATGCCTACTGCTACTCCATACGGGTGCACAGTAGTCAGCTATGAATTGAGTATATGAATTGAGTATATGAATTGAGTATTATTTATAGATAGAAGACAACCACATTTTTTTTGGAAGATTGTAATTTTTTTTAGCTTAGTTTCAAGATAGAGCACGGAAACAGGCCCTTCGGCCCACCGGGTCTGCGCGCCGACTAGCGATCCCCGCACATTAACACTATCCTACACTCATATGGGTCATTTTTTACATTTACCAAGCCAATTAACCTACAAACCTCTGGAATGTGGCAGGAAACCGGAGCACTAGGAGAAAACCCACGCAGTCACAGGGAGAACGTCCAAACTCTGTACCAGACAGCACCCGTGGTCAGGATCGATCACGGATGTCTGGCGCTGTGAGGCAGCTACTCTACCGCTGAGCCACTGTACTGCCCCTTTGAAAGTATTAAAACTGCTTTCCAGAAGGCGAGGGCCTGAACATCGGGACGCCCGTCGCGGCGACTGCGGGGGGCTTCAGGAGGCCCCGACCACGGGTGAACATCAAAGAGGATGATGACTGAACTTTGGTGCCTTCCCTCACAGTGGGAAACGTTGATTCCACTGTGTGAGGATGTTTATGTTAAAGACTATCGTGTGTTGTGTTCTTTTTCTATTCGCATAGCTGTTTGGTGACCCCAAATTTCACTGGACCAATTGGTGCAGGTGACAATATATATCTCTCGTCTTGTCTTGTACAGAGAAAAGTAAGATTCTTAGATTCTGGGTGACATAATGCCGTTGAGTAAACTCAAGACGAAACATTTGCAGTTATATTATCTGCCCTCCAGCATTTCTCTTTTTTTTGTTCATTTCACTTTTACTTCCTAAATCTATTTTGTATTCGGATAGCCTGGTGGACACTTTGTAGACGCCGAGGAAAACAAATCAAACTGAATGGAAAGTGCTTGTTAGAGGTGACTTTTGCAGCAATCCCATCAGAGTCATGCTTGCCGCAAAAAAAACGTAACGAGTTTGCAGTTTGCTGGTTGCCGTTGCCAGTCACGCTGTGAAGTGAAATTGCTTGCTGTGGCAACCACTCTGCGGAAATGAAGCTGAGAAAAAATATAGAGTAAAGTTGAGAGAAAAAACAGAAATAAATTGAGGGCTTTAGCCTTTGTGTTGTACAAACGCAAGTGCCTATGGATTGAGCATTGGTTCCCTCAGATTTGCTTATTTGTTTTATATTATTCTACCTCGCAGATTGATTATTGATTGATAATGGGATTATTATTTCAGGTTTAGGAAGGGAAATGGATTACAATATTCAATGACGGTGACTGAGTCTTCCCTGTTCTCATGAGAAAAATCAATTGAAATCTATGGCTTCTCTTGATGGAGAAAGAAAGAACTGCAGATGCTGGTTAATGTACAAAAGGACAGACTGATAAAACTCAGCAGGCCGGCATGTTTAGGAAAGAACTGCAGATGCTGGAAAAATCGAAGGTAGACAAAAAATGCTGGAGAAACTCAGCGAGTGAGGCAGCGTCTCTGGAGAGAAGGAATAGGCCACGTTTTGGGTCGAGACCCTTCGTCAGACTGATGTCGGGGGAGGGGAGCTGGAAAAAGAAAGGCAGAGGCAGAGGCAGTGGGCTGTTGGTGAGCTGGGAAGGGGGAGGGGAAGGAAGGAGCAAGCAAGGACTACCTGAAGTCAATGTTCATACCGCTGGGGTGTAAACTACCCAAACGAAATATGAGGCGCTGATCCTTCAATTTGCACTGGGTCTCACTCTGGCCATGGAGGAGGCCCAGGACAGAAAGGTCAGATTGGGATTGGGAGAGGGAGTTGAAGTGCTGAGCAACCAGGAGATCAGGTTGGTTAATATACGAACTGAGCGGAGGTGTTGGGCAAAGCGATTGCCGAGTCTACGCTTGGTCTCGCCGATGTAGAGGAGTTGGCATCTGGAACAGCAAATGCAGTAGAAGCGGTTGGAGGAGGTGCAGGTGAACCTCTGCCTCACCTGGAGAGGCTGCTTGGGTCCTTGGATGGAGTCGAGGGGGGAGGTAGAGCGACAAGTGTAGCATTTCCTGCTGTTGCAAGGGGAAAGGGTGGTTTGGGTAGGAAGGGACAATAGGTGCAGGAGTAGGCCATTTGACCCTTTGAGCCAGCACCGCCATTCAATGTGATCATGGCTGATAGGTGATAGGAGACGAATTAACCAGGGAAGCATTTTTGGAGAACATGGATAGGTGACGTTTCAGGTCGAGACCCTTCTTCAGACTGACTTTAGGGGCTTCTGTAGAGGCCAAGTCAATGGATATTTGTAAGGTAGAGATAGATAGATTCTTGATCAGTACGGGTGTCTGGGGCTATGGGGAGAAGGCAAGAGAATGAGATTGAGGAGGAGAGATAGCTCAGCCACGATGGAATGGCGGAGTAGACTTGATGGGCCGAATGGCCTAATTCTTCTCCTATCACATGAACGTGAACTCCCACTCCTTCATTCTTTCCCCTTTTCTCCCACATTTCACTCCCATCTGTATTTTACTTCCCCTCGCTTTCTTGCCTCTTCCATATTCCTGCCTTCTCCCCATAAACCCTGACACCCGTACTAATTAAGAATCGATCTCTGCCTTAAAAATATCCACGGACCTGGCCTCCACACCCTTCTGCGGCAATGAATTCCACAGATTCACCGCCCTCTGACGAAAGAAACTCCACCTCATCTCCTTCCCAAAGGAACGTCCTTTGTTTCTGAGGCTGTGACCTCCTGTCCTAGACTCTCCCATCTAGTCGTTCCCTCAAACTGATTGACTGATTGATTGATTGATTGATTGATTGATTGGTTGATACACGTCTGTGAAGCTCGGTGGACATTTAACATTACCGGCCAGGGATCCTTGGTTCTGAAAACTACCGCTTACATTTTTTTTTCCCCCAATGAGCCAATTAAATTCACCAGTCAGCACCGGCTACAACCTCCGAGAACCTTCGACCTCCTGGCAACCCACCTACGGCTCGAAAATTCTCGCTACTCTCCATGGCGGCTTCATTCTGGTCACCGCTAACATTGCAACATGTTGAGAAATTCACAGCGACCCGTGACTAGTTCCCAGAATGTGGGAACTCCTCATGACCATGAAGGCAACTCCCCGGCAACCACCAGCGAGCCTGTAGTCGCTTAAAAAGTCGCTTAAGTGGGACAGGCCCATTGGAGCAGAAAATCTGTGAATTGAATTGATGCTTAAACAAATGGAGAAAAATATCTCGGGAAAAGGAATTTTTCTAGTAGATGGTTTACTACTCCCCCCTCCCTCTATCCCCTCCCCACACCTCCCCCTCCCCAATCTTTGGTGATAACTGCTGTCAACGACCTCTTTACTGTGAAAAAAATGGTATTGATCAGACCATACTAATAACTCAGACAGAAGCGTGGCACATATTGAACAAGCTTCTGTCTTTTCTCATGGAGCCTGTTATGTTTTATTAGGTTATTTGCAGTATTGTATTTTTGTCCGGTGCCCTGAACATTATTTTAAAGATCTCTTAAATCACTGATCTGCCTTCCAATTTCAGCCAAGTCAGAAAGAGAGGGGGGAAAAGTAAAAAAAGCTTGCTGTGAAAATGGGGAGAAAAATGATTTTTTTGTTTCCTAATGGGATGAGAATAATACAAGATGTTCCTCTCTGGACTTATTCACATATAAGTGAATTCCATCAGTTCCATGCCAAATCATTTAGTTTAAAGTCGCTGGAAGTTTAGAGGGGGGGGGATGGGGGTGGCCTAATTTGAAACTTACCGAATAGTGAAAGGCCTGGATAGAGTGGATGAGGGGAGGATGAGTGGGAGAGTGTCTAGGCCTAGAGGTTCTGTCTGTACGGATGCCGTCTGTACGGAGTTTGTACTTTCTCCCCGTGACCTGCGTGGGTTTTCTCCGAGATCTTCGCTTTCCTCACACACTCGAAAGACTTACAGGTTTGTAGGTTAATTGGCTTGGTAAATGTAAAAATTGTCCCTAGTGGGTATAGGATAGTGTTAATGTGCGGGGATCGCTGGTCGGCGTGGACCCAGTGGGCAGAAAGGGCCTGTCCCCGCACTGTATCTCCAAACTAAACTAAACTAAAGGTCACGGCCTCAGAATTAAAGGGCATTCTTTTAGAAAGGCGATGAGGGGGAATTTCTTTAGTCAGAGGGTGGTGAATCTGTGGAATTCATTGCCACAGACAGCTGTGGAGGCCGAGTTATTAGGTGTTTTTAAGGCGGAGATTCTTGATTAGTACAGGTGTGTGGGGTTACGGGTAGAAGGCAGGAGAATGGGGTTGAGAGGGAATGATGGATCAGCCATGATTGAATGGTGGAGTTGTCATTCAGTGGGCTGAATGGCCTAATTCTGCCCCGAGAACCTATGAACATAAATGTGAGTAACCTTAGTTTTTTAAATGTGTGTGTATTGTTAGTGCCATTTCACTCTTCCTGTCAGCTCCAATTTTGGATTTTCTTCCCAAATGATAAACTCTAATACGTGAATAACAAGGTGTAGCTACTTCAAGCTTAAGCTTAAGGGTGGTGAATCTGTGGAATTAATTGTCACAGACGGCTGTGGAGGCCAAGTCAGTGGATATTTTTAAGGTGGAGATTGATAGATTCTTGATTAGTACGGGTGTCTGAGGTTATGAGGAGAAGACAGGAGAATGGGGTCGAGAGGGAAAGATAGATCAGCCATGATTGAATGGCGGAGTAGACTTGATGGGCCGAATAGCCTAACTCTGCTCCTATCATATTTGAACATGAAGACCCAAGTGTTTCTGTGTGAAACTACGACAGTTGGTCATTCAGAGCTCCAGGAAATCTAATAGTCTTCAGGTTCATCTAATTCGGATTCCTTGCAGGTCAAGGAGTGTTTCAAGTGCTGATTCCATTACAGCTACATGGACACAATTGTGCTTCCTGACTGCTGTCAAGTATCCAAAGCAGGCTATATGTGCTTTCTGGTAGGAAGCTTACTTGCTATCCACCTGCTATTACCAAATTGATTGCTTGACTACTTGAATGAAAAGAGTTTGACCTTCATTATAAGATTATTAAGGGTTTGGACACGCTAGAGGCAGGAAATGTTCCCGATGTTCGAGGAGTCCAGAACCAGGGGCCACAGTTTAAGAATAAGGAGTAAGCCATTTAGAACGGAGACGAGGAAACACTTTTTCTCACAGAGAGTGGTGAGTCTGTGGAATTCTCTGCCTCAGAGGGCGGTGGAGGCCAGTTCTCTGGATACTTTCAAGAAAGAGCTAGATAGGGTTCTTAAAGATAGTGGAGTCAGGGGATATGGGGAGAAGGCAGGAACGGGGTACTGATTGTGGATGATCAGCCATGGTCACATTGAATGGCGGTGCTAGCTCGAGGTCCGGAGTCGCCTTCCAGAGGGAAGTGATTCAAAGAGTTTGTGGCCAGGGTGAGAGAGTTCAGAGATGATCTTGCCCGCTCGCTTCCTGGCCCTCGTAGTGTACAGTTCATCAATGGAGGGAAGGTTGCAGCCGATAACCTTCTGACCCAGATCTGTCAAGGACCGTGGGGTGGCTGTCCGTGCACTAGTCTCCCCACGTTAAACAAAGTCATGCACAGGCGTCCTCCATATAGGGAATAGCACCCTGGAGACACCCATGGTCAGCCATGACTGAAGGGGGCCGAAGAAGGAATGTAAATTGTCCCTAGTGTGTGTAGGATAGTGTTGATGTGGGGGGGAGGATCGCTGGTCAGTGAGAAGGCCTGGTTCCACACTGTATCGCAAAACTAAACTAAAATTACATTGTTCTCTGCTGTAATGTTAATAGAAAGCTTTGATGTAGACATTATGACCTCTGTATTGTTTAAGTAAAAGCAATTAAATGCTGGTTAAAATAATTCACTGAGTTGCAATATCAGCATACTGACTGTGGACATTGTAATTCTCAATTGGTGATCTTAGTATTCTGTGACTAACAATATACCTGAGGGATAAAATAATTATGGTGAGAAAATCCTCATGTAAATTAGTGGAACACCGTGCTGTGAAATTAACCTTTATGCACACCCAGACCCTTAATATAAATCATGAGTTACGGCTGTGAATTATCAATGACTTCCCAGCTGTTATCAGACAAACCGAATCATCCTTCCACAATCAGAGATCAATGCTCAACTCTGAAGAAGGTTCTAGAAGAAGGATCTCGTCACCGTCTGAATAAGGGTCTCGACCCCAAAACATCCCCTCCCCGCCCCCCATTCCCTCTCTCCAGAGATGCTGCCTGTCCCGCTGAGTTACTCCAGCAGTTTGTGTCTATCTTCAGTGTAAACCAGCATCTGCAGTTCCTTCCCACACAGTGCTGAACTACCGACTACCTCTTTGGTGACCCTCGGACTATCTTTGATCGGACTTTGCTGGCTTTACTTTGCACATAACTTTAATCCCATGTCATGTATCTGTACACTGCAAATGGCTCGATTGTAATCATGTATTGGCTTTCTGCCACTGGATAGCATGCAACAAAGGCTTTTCACGGTACCTCGGTACACGTGACAATAAACTAAGCTGCCGGCATCCGTCATAGGCCGGCAGCAGGTCGCCGAACATTTTCGACATGTTGAAAATCCAGTGGCGGCCGGAACAAGGTACGATTCTTTGGGCAACTACTCACGACCGTGGGACAGGCCCATTAGCTTTTTGTTTAGAGATACAGCGTGCAAACAGGCCCTTTGGCCCAACAAGTCTGCATCGACCAGTGAGCCCCGCACTCTAACACTTCCCGACACACACTAGGGACAATTTACATTTGCACCAAGCCAGTTAGCTGACAAACCTGTACGTCTTTGCAGTGTCAAAGTCAAAGTCAATTTTATTCGTCACATACACCCGAAGGTGCAGTGAAACGAATTTGCCAGCAGCGATACACTTAAAAAGAACGCACAATACACAATAAGATTTGGGTGGAGACTATTCACAATAAGATTTAACACAAACATACAGAGAGATCTCTGAGGAGGTCTCCTCCAGTCTGAAGAAAGGTCTCGCCCCGAAACGTCCCCCGTTCCTTCTCTCCGGAGACGCCGCCTGTCCCGCTGAGTTACTCCAGCTTTTTGTGCCTTACGTTTACATTTCATGTGCACTTTTCTTCTCCCCCTCCTCCACATCCGCCTCCACCCGCCCAGCACCTGACACAGGGATGTCAGCTTGATGCTGTTAGCACAGAAGAATCTGTGCACATTCAGTGTTGCCGGTTTCTGCTGATTCTCTCGACAGCTTTGACATTAGGTGAGGAAATAGATGAATTAGGAAATACTCTTTCCAAAACAAAATCTGTCTCTCTCCAGACAGGGAGAGGAACCAGCGCAGAGAACCATCTGTAGTTTAGCTGTCTCTGTGATCGCTTAGTTTAGCTGTCTCTGTGATCCCTTAGTTGAGAATCTTCCATCTGTTGTTACCCAAAAGCCACATGGGGGACAGTAGCATGTTGCATGGCAATACTGGTGACCAGCATGTACATTGAGGAACGATAAATCTTTCTAAAGTATGCAGGTGGACTTTGTAGGCGTTTTCAGTCGGTTACTAGTAACCCCCAACATCATGAGACAACATAAAAACATAGAAAAACGTGCAGGAGTAGGCCATTCAGCCCTTCCAGCCAACATCGCCATTCAATATGATCATGGCTGATCATCTAAAATCGGTACCCCATTCCTGCTTTCTCCCCATATCCCTTGATTCCGTCAGCCCGAAGAGCTACTCTCTCTTGAAAACATCCGGTGAATTGGCCTCCACTGCCTTCTGTGGCAGAGAATTCCACAGATTCACCGTAGAAACATTGAGCATGCAGAAACAAGGAACTGTAGGTGCAGGTTTACCAAAAGGGACACAAAGTGTTGGAGTAACTCAGCGGGTGAGGCAGCATCTCTGGAGAACATGGATAGGTGACGTTTCGGTTCGGGACCCTGTTGGGGGGAGGGGGCGGTGGTGGAGGGGGGAACTGGAAGAGGGCAGGGGCAGGACAAAGCCAAATAAGAGACAATATGCTATGGCAAAATAGGGATACAAACGTGGCTATATAATGCTGGAGTAACTCAGCATCTCTGAAGAATATGGATCAGTGACATCTTGGGTCAGATTGAAGAAGCGTCACCTATCCATGTTCTCTGGAGAAGCTGCCTGACTTGTAGATGGCGTTATAGTCATAATAATAATAATAATATAATAATAATAATCTTATTTATATAGCACATTTTTAGTCAACTTGCATTGACCCCAAAGTGCATCACATAATTACATTACATTTACACACAGGCAAAGGTGGGTGAAGTATCTTGCCCCAAGGACACAACGACAGTATGCACTCCAAGCGGGATTCGAACCGGCTACCTTCCGGTCGCCAGCCGAACACTTAGCCCATTGCGCCATCTGTCGTCATGAGCATATAGCGAGTGTAGTGCACAGCGGTAGAGTTGCTGCCTTGCAGCGCCATTGACCCAGGTGCGATCCCGACTGCGGGTTCTGTCTGTATGGAGTTTGTACGTTCTCTCTTTGACAGCGTACATTTTCTCCGGGTGCTCCGATTCCGTCCCACATTCCAAAGGCGTGCAGGTTTGCTGGTTCATTGTCTTCTGTAAAGTGTCCCTGGTGTGTTAGATGATCTTGTGTTGAACTAGTGTCCGGGTGATCTTCGGTCAGTGTGGCCAAAAGCCTGTTTCCATACTCCCTATCACTCCATGCTCATTCAGAATAGTGAAGGGAATCAAATGCTTGGATAGAGTGGATGTGGAGAGGATGTCTCCACTAGAGTCTAGGACGAGAGGTGCCGTCTATACGGGTGCTGTCTGTAAGGAGTTTACCCTGTGACCTGCGTGGGTTTTCTCCGAGATCTTCGGTTTCCTCCAACATCCCAAAGACGTACAGGTATGTAGGTTAATTGGCTTGGTAAATGTAAAAATTGTCCCTACTGGATATAGGATAGTGTAAAGGGTCTGTCCCACTGTACGAGGTAATTCAAGAGCTCTCCCGAGTTTAAAATAAAATCAAACTCGTGGTAAGCACGTAGAATGGACGTAGCGGGTACGTCAGAGCTTGGGATGTCTCTTAGAGGCTCGTAACGCTAACGGCAGGTACTCGGGAAACGCGGTAATAGCCCAGAAATTATCCCTGAATCTGATGGTGTGGGTTTTCACACTTCTGTACCTTTTGCCTGTGAAATCCATTGATTTGTATTCTGTCCCTTTGCTAAGATAAGCCATTTCCCTGTTTACCTTTTCCCCATTGTTGTTGCTATCACTGGATTTAGTGCCAGCCATGAATTTGTCAACAAATATTGGAAAATGAATTAATTTTCTAATTTCCTGACATCTGGAGTGAATACAAAGCCAGAATATCGCAACCAACTCATGCATCCAACAAAGAGAATCTGCTAAGTATTTTCATGACCTGCTGCCAAAGTTATGCCCATGGAACGAGCACGGAAAAAATATCATTTCACTGTCAAACATTTTGAATGACAAAATTTGCAGCTATGGTGAGATATTTCCTGACATATTCCCAAAGTTACAACTAAAAAACCCATTGAGAAGAAAGTTAAAACTGTGGAAAATAAAACAGTTTAGTTTAGTTTGGAGATACAGCGCAGATAATAGACAATAGGTGCAGGAGGAGGCCATTTTGCCCTCGAGCCAGCACCGCCATTCACTGTGATCATCCACAATTAGACCCCGTTCCTGCCTTCTCCCCATATCCCTTGACTCCGCTATCTTTGAGCTCTATCTACCTCTCTCTTGAAAGCATCCAGAGAATTGACCTCCACTGCCTTCTGAGGCAGAGAATTCCACAGATTCACAACTCTCTGGGTGAAAAAGGTTTTCCTCATCTCCGTTCTAAATGGCCTTCCCCTTATTCTTAAACAGTGGCCCCTGGTTCTGGACTTCCCCAACATCGGGAACATGTTTCCTGCTTCTAGCATGTCCAATCCCTTAATAATCTTATATGGTTCAATAAGATCCCCTCTCAACCTTCTAAATTCCAGAGTATACAAGCCCAGTCGCTCCATTCTTTCAACATATGACAGTCCTGCCATCCCGCTATCTTTAAAAGCTCCGTCGAGTTCTCTCTTGAAACCGGCCCTTCGGCCCAAGTCCTGCAGACCCGCGATCCCCGCACACTAACACTATCCCACACACACTGGAGACAATTTAATTTTATTTACCATAGCCAATTAACCTACAAACCTGTACGTCCTTGTACTGAAACCGGAGAAACCCCACGCGGCCACGGGGAGAACGTAAAAACTCCGTACAGACAGCGCCCGTAAGCCCGGGTCCCTGGCACTTCAAGCGCTGAAAAGCAGTGACTCTACTTCTGTGCCTCCGTGCCACCATGAAGGGTAACTTACACTGTCAATTCTTTAATCAGAGGGTGGTGAATCTGTGGAATTAGAATAGAATAGTTTCTTTATTGTCATGTAACATGAACCATGTACAACGAAATTTAAAAATGTCAGCCAGGCACCATTCAAACATTTCTAAAAATTCTTTGCCACAGGAGGCTGCGGAGGCCAAGTCAGTGGATATTTTTAAGGCAGAGATAGAGAGATTCTTGATTAGTACGGGTGTCAGGGGCTACAGGGAGAAGGCAGGAGAATGGGGTTAGGAGGGAGAGACAGATCAACCATGATTGAATGGCGGAGTAGACTCGATGGGCCGAATAGCCTAATTCTACTCCTATTCCTTATGACCTTATATTGAATGACAACATCTTCACCAGCCGCTAGATTTGACTGACAATTTCCTGAAGTTACAATGAAACAACCCACTGAGAAGTAAATTAAAAAGGTGGAAAATGAGAACAGAAATACAATAACTGTCTAATTTGTTGCTGCATGTTGTCATACCAAAAATTATTATTGATTTCAACAGGTGCACTAACAAGGGAGCAATATCATGAAATAATTCCATTTACAATTAAATTTGAGAAGTATAATTTTTCAGCATGGCCATTATTTTTCTTGTTTTACCATGGAACACGATCATGAGAGGAATAGATCGGGTGGACGCAGAGAGTCTCTCGCCCAGAGTGTGGGGGAATTGGAAACCAGAGGACATGGGTTTAAGGTGAGGGGGGAAAGATTTAATTCCCATTCCTGTTACCGCGGAAACAGGCCCTTCTGCAAGAGCGCCACGGTGGAGCAGTGGTGCCACGGTGGATCTGTGTTTCCTCATCTCCTTTAAGAAAAAGGTAGAAGTTCTAAATGGCTTACCCCTTATTCTTAAACTGCAGCCCTGGTTCTGGACTCCCCCAACATCGGGAACATGTTTCCTGCTTCTAGCATGTCCAAACCCTTAATAATCTTATATGTTTCAATAAGATCCCCTCTCATCCTTCTAAACTCCAGAGTGTACAAACCCAGCCTCGTGAACCTACGCTGCACTCCCTCAATAGTAAGAACTAGACTAAACTACGACAGTTTGTGTTTTTGCCCAAGATTGCAACATCTGCAGTCTCTTGAGTCTGCATAGAAATTGGAAACCTGAATGACTAATGAGCAAAGAATTGGCAAAGTCAACCTGAGGAATAATTAAATCATGATTAGCATTTAAGGTTTGTAGGTACAAGAATGTGTAGAATAAGATATAAAGTTTAACGTTCATGTTTGGTGTGAAACAACCTTTGCTTTGCATCCACTAGTTCAACCTAAGAATGTAGCCAGATAATTGAATAGGAATCTACGTCAAGGGTGCAGAATCTTTTTGGACACAAAATGCGGGACAGACAACACCTCTGGAGAGAAGGGTCTTGACCCGAAACGTCACCCCTTCCTTCTCTCCAGAGATGCTGCCTGTCCCGCTGAGTTTCTCCAGCATTTTGTGCCTATCTTCGGTATAAACAGGCATCTTCAATTCCTGTCTACAAGTGCTGGAGTACCTCAGCGGGACAGACAGCACCTCTGGAGAGAAGGGTCTTGACCCGAATCGTCACCACCACATTCTCTCCAGAGATGCTGCCTGTCCCGCTGAGTTTCTCCAGCATTTTGTGCCTATGTTCGATTTAAACCAGCATCTGCAGTTCTTTCCTACACATTTTGTCTGCAGTATCTTTTCGCCAGGTGCCGGTTATGTTAGCTTCTACCGTCATAGTTTCACTGACATTTTTTTACACATTTAAGATTTGTCGCTGTGCAGACAGCCTGTTTTTCTGTCTCCTAACTGTAATCTCACATCAAGGCCCAATCAAAGATATAATGCAGGGCTGCTGGATAGGTTTATAGTGTTGTTGCAGAAATGAAATACAGCACACTAGTGTCAATGTTTAAGAAAGAACTGCAGATGCTGGAAAAATCGAAGGTAGGCAAAAATGCTGGAGAAAGTCAGCGGGTGAGGCAGCGTCTATGGAACGAAGGAATGGGCGACGTTTTGGGTCGAGACCCTTCCTCAGTCTGAAGAAGGATCTCGACCCGATACGTCGCCTATTCCTTCGCTCCATGGATGCTGCCTCACCCGCTGAGTTTCTCCAAAAATGTTGTCTACCTACAATAGTATCAATGACAATCTGAGTTTGTGTGACGTGTGACCATCATAGACAAGGATGAGTCTCACCCCGGACAACTACTCATCTCCCCTCTCCCATACAGAAGTGTGAAAACCTCTAGATTCAATGTGTGGGCGATCGTTTCGCAGAACGCCTTTGCTCAGCCTACGTGAACCAACCTGATCTCCCGGTTGCTGGACACTTTAATTCTCCTTCCCATTCCTGTCCTCGGTCTCCTCTATTGCCAGAGTGAGGCTAAATGCAAATTGGAGGAACAGCATCTCATATTTTGCTTATACAGTGGTATGAATATTGATTTCTCTCACTTCAAGTAGCCCCGGCATTCCCTCTCTCTCAATCCCTCCCCCACCCAAGTCGCACCAGCTTCTCAGTTTCACACAACAAACAGCTCACAACAGCCTGTTTCCTTCATCATCATTGCTGTCCCAGTCTGCCCTCTCCTCATTCTCATCGACTTCACCTACTGGTACTTCTCCACCGGTCCCTCCTTCTCCTCACCTGCCTGCCTGCCACTCCCCTCTCATCAGCCCAACTCTCCTCACCTGTTGCACTCAGTTGCCTCTGATCACCTATTAACCCGGTATATAGACTCTCCTCACCGTTCAAACAGTGCCAGATTGTTCTCAGCTTTCATGCAAGACTCTCCAGCGATTTCCCGACTGACTACACGGATTCGAACCTGCCTGCCCCTGACCATTCCGTCCTGTCGTCTTCCCGGATATCACCTCGGCCTTCTGTCCCCGACCACAGCCTTCGTCCCGTACCTCCTGGTTTCTGTCTGCCTCTCTCCTGGGCTGTTTGGTGTATCCCTGCAACGGCTCCTCGACTTCCTGCCTGGCTTCGACTCTCCTTTCGTCTGTCCCTTGCTGGTTTGTTTGCATCGTGTGTTGGATCTCCTGGTTACTAGACCTTCCGCTACCCCGACTACGTCTCCTGCCTGCCCCTCTTCGGAACCCTCGCTCAATCCTGAGCCTTTGTGTGAGTACGGTGTACCCATTCCTGTGTTTATACTCTGTGCTGCTATTGGGTCCAAGCTATACTCGTTACAATTACTTTTTTACATATCTTTCATTCTTTGTTCTTTATCTCTGCACATCATTATCCATATCTCTCGTTTCCCTTATCCTTAATCAGTCTGAAGAAGGGTCTCGACCCAAAACGTCACCCATTCCTTCTCTCCAGAGATGCTGCCTGACTGTCCTTCTGAGTTACTTCAGTTTTTTGTGTTTATCTCCAGATTCAGGGACAGTTTCTTCCCAGCTTTATTCAGGCAACTGAACCATCCCATCACCAACTTGCTGAGCTACCATCTATCTCAATGGAGACCCTGGGACTATCTTTAATCAGACTTTACTGGACTTTACCTTGCACTAAATGTTTTTCCCTTTATAGACATAAAGTACTGGAGTAACTCAGCAGGTCAGGCAGTATATCTGGAGTTCTTTTTTTCCTCCAGTATTGCTGCCTGACCCGCTGAGTTAGTCCAGTACTTTGTGTAGCATGCCGGTACAAAGGGCAGTGAACAAAAAAATAAATGGCATGTTGGCTTTCATAACAAGAGGAGTTGAATATAGGAGCAAAGAGGTTCTTCTGCAGTTGTACAGGGCCCTAGTGAGACCACACCTGGAGTATTGTGTGCAGTTTTGGTCTCCACATTTGAGGAAGGACGTTCGTGCTATTGAGGGAGTGCAGAGTAGGTTCACAAGGTTAAATCCCGGGATGGCGGGACTGTCATATGTTGATAGAATGGACCAGCTGGGCATGCATTCTCTGGAATTTAGAAGGATGAGAGGCTATCTTATTGAAACATATGATTATTAATGGTTTGGACACGCTACAGGGAGGAAACATGGTCTCGATGTTGGGGGAGTCCAGTACCAGGGGTCACAGTTTAAGAATAAGAGGTAAGCCATTTAGAACGGAGATGAGGAAACACTTTTTCACACAGAGGGTGGTGAATCTGTGGAATTCTCTGCCTCAGAAGGCAGTGGAGGCCAATTCTCTGGATACTTTCAAGAGAGAGCTAGATAGGGCTCTTAAAGATAACGGAGTCAGTGGATATGGCGAGATGGCAGGAACTGGGTACTGATTGTGGATGATCAACCATGACTGCATTGAATGGCGGTGCTGGCACGAAGGGCCGAATGGCCTACTCCTGCACCTATTGCCCATTGTCTATCTTCGGTATAAACAGGCATCTTCAATTCCTGTCTACAAGTAATTCCCTTTAGCATGTATCTGTACACAATGAACGGCTCGATTGTAATCACGTATTGTCTTTCTGTTGACTGAATAGCACGCGACAAAATGCTTTACGCTGTACCTCGGTACACGTGACAATTAACGAAACTAAATTAAGCTAAATATTAATACTATTTTTATGCCTGTATGTGGGAAATGCCATGTTTTGGATCGGTTCTGGCAGATTGGTTCAAGACCTGATCAAGCTCCACCTCATTATTCGTCTGCATTTTCTCTGCCACTCTAATTCATGTTCATAAGTCAGAGGAGCAGAATTAGGCCATTCGGCCCATCAAGTCTACTCCGCCATTCAATCATGGCTGATTTATCTTTGCCCCGCGCAACCCCACTCTCCTGCCTTCTCCACGTAACCCCTGACACCCGTACTAATCAATCTCCGTCTTAAAAATAACCATTGATATGGTCTGTTCTCGGCACTTGATAATCCCTGAATTTAATTGCTTCCCCAATGACAGTCAAGCCTTCAAATATGAAGGTACACAAAAAAGCTGGAGAAACTCAGCGGGTGCAGCAGCATCTATGGAGCGAAGGAAATAGGCAACGTTTCGGGCCGAAACGTTGCCTATTTCCTTCGCTCCATAGATGCTGCTGCACCTGCTGAGTTTCTCCAGCTTTTTTGTGTACCTTCGATTCTCCAGCATCTGCAGTTCCTTCTTAAACACTTCAAATATGAAGTCCTGACCCTCTGTAGAAGGGTCCTGACCTGAAACGTTCCCCTGTCCACTTCCTCCACAGATGCTGCCTGACCTGCTGAGTTACTCCAGCACGTGATGTTTTTGTTCAAGAGCCCAGCATCTGCAGTCTCTCACGTTTCGTTCAGCTCTTGACTTCTTTTTCTATCCTCATAGTTTCTCCACTTCTCCATAAGACATTCTTAAAACCTATCTCAACCTACCCGAAAAACTCACAATGTGCCTGCCTCTATTTTTGAGAACTTTAGCCTTGTCGTGTTTATGCTAAACTCAGTATTAACTTACTGTCTACATGAAGAAGGGTTTCGGCCCGAAACGTCGCCTATTTTCTTCGCTTCATAAATGCTGCTGCACCCGCTGAGTTTCTCCAGCAATTTTGTGTACCTATTAACTTAGTTTAGTTTAGTTTAGAGATACAGCGTGGAAACAGGCCCTTTGGCCCACCGAGTCCGTGCTGACCCACGATCCCCGCACATTAACACCATCCTACACACACAAGGCACATCTTACATTTATACCAAGCCAATTAACCTACAAACCTGTTCGTCTTCGGAGTGTGGGAAGAAACCGGAGATCCCGTAGAAAACCCATGCAGGTCACGGGGAAAATGCACAAACTCCGTACAGACAGCACCCGTCGTCAGGATCGAACCCGGGCCTCTGGCGCTGTAAGGCAGCAACTCTACCACTGCGCCACCGAGCCGCCCTGCAGTTATGCTTGTTTTATTTTGTAGCTTTATCCAAAGGAAAGCAGTGGATAATTGGGACTGAATCGCAAATTGAAATCTAATCAGCGGGCTCACATTAGATCTTCTAAATCCTTCAAAATGAGACTATATATTTGTCATCAATTCAGCAATCTATTATTCTCAACAAAGAAAAAAAATTAAACCCACTAGATTATATTGCAGGCTGGTAATCACACCCAGCTATGTTTTAATTTCTATGATTGATGCCACTAAGCCATCTTTATTTAATTATTAGCCCATTTTTTTTCCTGGTACACATCATGGCAGTATGCTATATGTCAGTGTCCTAATGCTTAATGAAGTGATATCTTCACTGGAAGTGTATTGGGAGAGAGCCAAAGGTTTATTATACAAGAAAGGCAGACATTACTTCTTTGCAAAGCATGTGCTTATGTAGCAGCAACTTATTTGTGGTTTTATGGACCAATAGATGATTGAACGGCCTACAGCTTCTCATTGATGAGCCATTGAGTCATAGAGTGATACAGTGTGGAAACGGGCATTTCGGCCCAACCTGCCCACATGCTCCCAGCTACACTAGTCCCACCAGCCCGCGTATGGCTCATATCCCTCCAAATCTGTCCTATCCATGTACCTGTCCAACTGTTTCGTAAACGTTGGGATAGTCCCAGCCTCGACAACCTCCTCAGGCAGCTCGTTCCATACCAGTGCTTCCCCACCTCAAAAAAAAATTCCCTCAAATAAAATCCCAAATTTCCTGGAATTTGATGGTGTTTCCTGAAATTCCCCAACTGTGCATGTGCAACTGCCGCCCCAAATGTGCACGCACGGTTACCAGGCCTAACTGCGCACACGCGGATACTGGGCCCACTGCGCACGCGCAGGAAGACGGCGTAATTTCGCGTCCATACCGCATCATCGGCGCCATTTTCAATTGCGACGCGGCTGACGGGCCTCTCCCCCAACTGCGTAGGCGCGGATGGTCGTAAATATACTTTATTCCCCCCCAAATCATCCCGTGGGCCTTACAATGCCATGTATGACAGTGATCGCAACTTCTACTGAAGTGCGGATGGCCGTTGGCTCATTAGAAGCTCATCCTCCCTTTGACCGGTCTTGTTTTTGGTCCTGCTGGGGGTCCACAGCCCCCTCCTCACCTGGCAAACCAGGGGGGAGATGGTTTAGTCGCCGACTATCCGACCATGAAGCAGGTAGCACGGGATTACATGGTACCCATGGTGGGGGGAACTCCATCCCTGTCCTGACCTGATAATATGATATTAGTTTATCTAAAATGTACAATCCAGGAAGCAGACTATTTGACCCAACTGATTTATGCCCCCCCCCCCTTCATTCAGCCCATCAATGTTTAAGTATTAGCGGAACGATGATAGACACAAAATGCCGGAGTAACTCAGCGGGACAGGCAACATTTCTAGAGAGAAGGAATGGGTGACGTTTCGGGTCGAGACCCTTCTTCTGAAGAGTACAAAGAAGGGTCTCGACCTGAAACACACCACCCATTCCTTCTCTCCAGAGATGCTGACTGTCCCGCTGAGTTACTCCAAAACTTTTTGTGTCTATCTTCAGTGTAAACCAGCACCTGTATGTCACTGTATATCATGTTGTCACTTGTGGGCGGAGCACCAAGGCAAATTCCTTGTATGTGAATACTTGGCCAATAAACCTATTTAGTCCTTCAACTTGTTCATTCCTTCCTACACATTGGCGGGATGAATGATTGACACTCCGCGATGTTTAACGAGATACCAAGCAATTGATTTTCACTTGTTCAGCACCTTTGTGAAGTGGAGGAGATGCAAGTCTAGATTCCCCAAACTGGAGTTCCCTTTGTAGGAATTCATTGTGCTGTCAGATCAACCATTTTGTTCCACTTGAACTGTTGTTCATCGCATCAGCATGATCGCTGTGTGCTGCTTGTTCATGTTGATTCATGTTCTTTGATTAATGTTGGTACTCTTATTCCTTTGCAAACAATGGCAAAAAAATCTGATCTCCTCGAGAGCTTTGTGTTCTGAAGTCTTTGGAGTCTGAAGAATAGGGTCTCGACCCGAAACATCACCTGTTCCTTCTCTCCTGAGATGCCGCCTGTCCGTGCTGAATGTCTCCAGCATTTTGTGTCTATCTCAAGTCAAGAGAGCTTATTGTCATGTGTCCCAGATAGGACAATGAAATTCTTGCTTCGGTGTAAACCAGCATCTGCATGTTCCTTCCAACATGCTTTGTATTCCATGCTTGGTGTATATGCGTTCATTAAACCAACACCTTCACACTTCTCTTAGTCTTTTACCCAGAGTAGGGCAATCGAGGACCAGAGGACATAGGTTCAAGAAGAAGGGGAAAATATATAATAGGAATCCGAGAGGTTACTTTTTCACACAGAGGTTGGTGAGTGAATGGAACAAGCTGCCAGAGGAGGTAGTTAAGACTGGGACAATCCCATCATTTAAGAAGCAGTTGGACAGGTGCATGGATAGGACAGGTTTGGAGGGTTATGGACCAAGTACAGGCAAGTGGGACTAGGGTGGCTGGGACATTGTTGGGCGGTGTGGGCAAGTTGGGCCGAACGGCCTGTTTCCGCACCGTATCACTCTATGACTCTATTTTTCACTTGTTCTATCCTTATTTCACACCTTGTGCCTTTTCATCTCTGTCCCTTGTCCAACCACCTGCTTATTGAAAAACCCCCCTCATCAGCACCAACCTAACCCTTGCCCGCCCTTCCTCCCCCAGCTGTCTCCCCCACGCCACCACAATCAGTCTGAAGAAGAGTCCCAACACGAACGTCACCGCTCCAAAGGTGCTGCCTGTCCCACTTTCACGACCTAATTGGCGACCTCTGCCGAGTTTGCCCTTGACTCGTACTCGCAGCATGGTCGCCACGAGGTCGTAGGAGGTCTTCGTAACTCTTCCTCATGCTCGTGAGTGGTCTCCGCGCACTCGTGGCCTCAAGTAGGTTGCGGCGTTTTTTCCAGCCTGATAAAAAATGGCCACGAGTAAAGAAAAAGGGCGGCATGGGAAAAATTGATACTTTTTACTCGTAGGTTGGTCGTAGTAGGTCATGATGGTAGTTGTTGGTCGGTAACTGGCCCAAGAAAAAAATGCAAACATGACATCATTTTATCATGTGATCATTTTCCACTCGTAGCTAGTCGTAGTTGGTCTTGGGTGGTCTTAAATCAATTATCAGTACTCCACACCCAGGCAGTTAAAAGGAGAGACAATCTCATTACACAGGATCCCACCCAGCCCCTGCACAAGTCTTTCCAACTTCTGCCATCAGGCCGCCGATATAAAGTCCCCCTATCCAAGAAAAACATCCACAAGAACTCATTCATACCCATTGCCATAAACAGCTTAAATAAAAAATGAACAATGGACAAATTAACCCTGACGCATTGTCACTTTGCATGTATCCACAACTTTTATCTTGTCTATTTTTACAGTTTTTAATCTTTATATTTGCTTTTAAGATCGATACACACTGTGTGCTCGCAGAAATCTGTGTTGTATGACTGCTTATCAGTACATTGTCCTGTCTGTATGTTGAGCCACGTCAAAGAAGATTTTCTGTTACGACAGACAATAAAGTTTTCTGAATCTCAATCTGAATCTTATGATTGAGGTCGAGGGGAGTCATAGGAGGTCGTAGACATAGTCGTAGACATAGTTGTAGGAGGTCGTAGACATAGTCATGGGAGGTCGTAGACATATTCGTGGGAGGTCGTAAACATAGTCGTGGGAGGTCGTAGACATAGTCGTAGGAGGTCATAGACATAGTCGTAGGAGGTCGTAGATATAGTCGTAGGAGGTATTTTACTTCGGCGAGTCAACACAAACTTGACATTTTTTTCCAACTCGTCTAGGGTCTTCTAAACTCGTGGATTAGATCTTTTTTTTTGTAAACCGGCATCTGCAGTTCCTCGTATCTATCACATCAGTTTCTTCTTCGGACTGAGATAAAGTGACAGCGCTGCCACGCAACGGTTTGTCAAAGCAAACAATTCTGGATTATGGAAATGTGAAATTAGATCACAACTGTTGGAAATATTTAGTGAAGATGGAAACAGAATCAATGTCTCAGGACATTGATTTTGAGTCGGAACAGAATAAAGGGCCTGTCCCACTTGCCGATTTTTTTTTTTGGCGACTGCCGGCATAATTGACTGACGAATCAGGTCACTGAAAAAGTTGCGGTGAGATGCAGCACGATGCGGCGGTGACGCGGCGTGACGACGTATTGACGCGCGGTGTTTCCTCAAGTGTCGCAACATTTATTTTTGGCGCCGCTGGATTTTGAAATGTTCACAATCTTTTGGCGACACTGATATGACGCCGGCAGTCGCCAAAAAAGTGGGACAGGCCCTTGAGGATCTACAAGGCCAGTGATTTCACTCTCCATTTTAGGAAGCACAAATCTGCATGCCAGAAAGCCATGCACACAGTAAAAGACTGTGTGGAGTCTTTTACCCAGAGCAGGGGAATCGAGAACCTGGAACATAGGTTTAAGATGAGGTGGGAAAGATATAATTGGAACCCGAGGGGGCATCACTCCCAACAATGTTATCAGAATACAAAATCCTACCAGAGTCATAGGGTCATAGATTGATACAGTATGGAAGGCCTTTCGGCCCATCTTGCCCACACCAGCCAACATGTCCCAGCAACACTTGTCCCACTTGCCTGCGCTTGGTCCATATCCCTCCAAACCTGTCCTATCCACGTACCTATTTAATTGTTCCTTAAATGATGGGATAGACCCAGCCGCAACTATCTCCTCTGGCAGCTTGTTCCTACAGCACAGAAACAGGCCCTTCGGCCCACCGAGTCCACACTGACCAGCGATCCCCGCGCACTAACGCAAGCCTACACACATTAGGGACAGTTTACACTTATACCAAGTGTACAAACCCAAGCCAATCAACCTGCAAACATGTACGTCTTTGGAGTGTGGAAGGAAACCGAAGATCTCGGAGAAAACCCACGCAGTCACGGAGAGAATGTACAAACCCCGTACAGACAGCGCCTGTAGTCAGGATCGAACCCGGGTCTCTGGCGCTGCGAGGCAGTAACTCTACCTCCGCGCCACCCTATTCTCCGTTAACAGCTGTGCCTTCAGCTTTTAACATCTAAAGCTTAAAAAAAAACCTACTTGAATTGTAAGGAAACCGGGCAGGCTCCACCATTCAATCAGATCAAGGCTGACCCTGTATCATGTCGACCTTCTAAAGGTATATCGTTTTATTCTGAGTCTGTGGCCTCTGGTAGCAGACTCTCCGGCCGGTGGAAACACCCTCTCCACATCCATTCTGCCCAGGCCTTTTCACTATTCGAGGTGAAGGAAATGGCACTCAACATTTCTCCTGCTTAAAAAATTCTATATACACACGAAATTCAATTGAAGTCACCTTGAGTTAAAAGATTGGAGACAGCGTTTTCCAGTGCCTGCCACAACACAATGAGTGCAGATGGAGTCAGACAAATTAGATTACAGACTGACTCTTTGATGACTGGTTTACCACATGAGATCTATTTTAATCTCATTTTGCTCGAAGACACATACTTTTTGTTCCCCAGATATAAAACCAGAACTGGGAAATCCTCTTAGTTTTGTTTAGTTTACAGATACTGCGCGGAAACGAGCCCTTCGGCCCACCGAGTCCGCGCCGACCAGCGATCCCCGCACACTAACACTGCCCTACCCACACCAGGGACAATTTATATTTATGCCAACCACATTAACCTACAAACCTGGATCGACACAAAAAGCTGGAGTACCTCAGCGGGACAGGCAGCATCTCTGGAGAGAAGGAATGGGTGACGTTTCGTGTCGAGACCCTTCTTCAGCAGAAGAGTCTCGTCTCATCTCGTCTCGTTTGAAGAAGGGTCTCGACCTGAAACTTCACCCATTCCTTCGCTCCAGAGATGCTGCCTGTCCTGCTGAGTTACTCTGACTTTTTGTGTCTATCTTCGGTTTAAACCAGCATCTACAGTTCCTTCTTTCACAACATAGTTAGTACATCTTTGGAATGTGGGAGGAAACCGGAGATCTTGGAGAAAACCCAGGCAGGTCATGAGGCCAAAAGGAAGAGGAGTAGAATTAGGCCATTCGGCCCATCAGGTCTACTCTGCCATTTAATTTTAACTCTCTCCTAACCCCATTATCCCGCTTTTTCCCCATAACAATAGACAATAGGTGCAGGAATAGGCCATTCGGCCCTTCGAGCCAGCACCGCTATTCAATGTGATCATGGCTGATCATCCCCAATCAGTACCCCGTTCCTGCCTTCTCCCCTGACTCCGCTATCTTTAAGAGACCTATCTTGCTCTCTCTTGAACTGACATAACCTCTGACACCGGACATGGGAAGAACGTACAAACTCCGTACAGACAGAACCCGTCGTCGGGATCGAACCCGGGCCTCTGGCGCTGAAAGCACTGTAAGGCAGCAACTCTACCGCTGCGCCACCGTGCTGCCCTATGCTCTCCCGCTGGCTAAACTACCAGCGGGCACTAATTATGTAATATAAGGAAATATTTTGGAAAGTAATCTGCTGCTGTCACAATATATACACAACCAAGTATTGAATCCCGATTCATCCCATCCATATATCTGCCAAACAAAATCCCAAAATTGACTGCATTGCTGAGGCAAAGCTCAGGACTATGGTTTCTCTTGGGAGCTCGGATCAATACCATTCAATTAAGAGGCTGCAGGCAACTTTCCGGAGAGCTTTGAGGTAAGTGAAAGGTGACGTGTAGATTTTTGTATTTTTCCCCCCAGTTTCCAGCCAGCATTAGAAGAAGCTTGAAGCAATCAACGTCTCATTTACCGCACTGCTTTAATTTTAAAAGCATTTACTCTCTCCCAGCGTCAGAACAACGCCACGGCGATGTGATTTCAGTCTCACAGGATCCAAAACCCATTTCCTGCTTTACTCCGCGAGTGGACTGAACACTTCATTGTGTTTTAGGCGGAATATGAAGCGATCAACGTTCGGGACATTGTACCAAACTTAACCCATTCATAAATCTTGTAGAAGCTCTTCGCATCCTAATGCATCAATTTGGAACAAATCCTACAGGATATTCCGGGTCGGATAATCAATGTCTCCCGATATTTTAGCTGCTTGGGATTTAATCCAAAGATTCAGATGTTAAAATGTAGCGCTGTCTGGATTAAAAGATTTTTTTTTAACATTGCAGTCGTCAAAGACTGCATGAATCCTTAAGGGCCAGTCCCACTTGGCCGTCATTTGCGCGTGAGTTACGCGACATCATTTACGCGTCACGATTCTCGCGACATGACACGCACGTGACATGCGCATGGTGCGCATTACGCACGCATGATACGCGATGACATAGGCAGTGACGCACGGCCGTACGCGGCATCGCAGAATTTTGTGATGTACAAAATCTTTGCGCGGCATCTGCTTGACGCACAAATGATGGCCAAATGGGACAGGCCCTTTAATGTAGTTTAAATATTCAGCAGGAAGGAACTGCAGATGCTGGTTTAAACCGAAGATGGACGCACAAAGCTGGAGTAACTCAAGGGGTCAGGCTGTATCTCTGGAGAAAAAGAATGGGCAATGTTTCTGGTCGAGACCCTTCTTCAGACTCCTTGAGCATCTGTCCCTTTGAGGGGACTTTGAATATCCTCACTGTATTTTAAATATTTCTACAATAGTTTGCTTTGGGGTGATCACGGTGGCGCAGCGGTAGAGTTGCTGCCTTACAGCGAGCGCAACGCCAGAGACCCGCGTTCGATCCCGACTACGGGCACTGTCTGTACGGAGTTTGTACGTTCTCCCCGTGACCTGCCTGGGTTTTCTCCGAGATCTTCGGTTTCCTCCCACCCTCCAAAGACGTGCAGGTTTGCAGGTTAATTTGTCTTCAGTAAAATTGTAAATGTCCCAAGTGTGTGTAGGATAGTGTTAATGTGCGGGGATCGCTGGTCGGCGCGGACTTGGTGGGCCAAAGGGCCTGTTTCTGCACTGTATCTAAAAAACAAAAAAAAGATGATTTAGAAGGAACTGCAGATGCTCGAAAATCAAAGATAGACAAAAAATGCTGGAGAAACTCAGCGGGTGGGGCAGCATCTATGGAGCAAAGGAAATAGGCAACTTTTCGGGCCATCAGTCTGAGGAAGGGTTTCGACCCAAAATGTTGCCTATTCCCTTCGCTCCATAGAGGCTGCCTCACCCGCTGAGTTTCTTCAACATTTTTGTCTACCTAAAAAAAGATGATGTCACCGTTCTTCACTGATGGTTCAGAAAGTCGAGGACCCAGTGGTAGAAGGAGGCTGCTGATTCCTACGTCCATGAGTTTGGACAGGAACGTGGTGTTGAAGCCAGAACTCTGGTTGATAAAGAAGAGACTAACGTCGGAGTCCTTGTTGGCTAGAATGTTCCTGAGATGAGGTTTGGCCCAAGGGGATGGCCTCTGCCGTGGACCTGTGGCGATGGTAAGCAAATCTCAGTAGGTCAAGGCTGACTGGGAGACTGGAATTAATGTGCACCATGTGCACTTGTCTCATGAAGCACATCAGAGACACTAGCAGTAGTCATTAAGTCGCGGTAGTCTGAAGAAGGGTCTCGACCCGAAACGTCACCCATTCCTACTCTCCAGAGATACTGCCTGTCCCGCTGAATTACTCCAGCTTTTTGTGTCTATCTACGCTACCTTACTTTTCTGTTCATCGTAATTTTCTTGACGCACAAGTTTATAATTCCTCCTTAATGAAGAGACATTTACTCTCATTGGTGACCGAAAGTGATGAGTGTTTAGTTTGTAGCCACGTGTACCAAGGCACGGTGTAATGCTTTTGTTACATGCTAACCAGTTCACAGAAAGACTATACATGATTACAGTCGAGCCATCCACAGTGTACAGATACAGTACATAATAAATGGAATAACATCTAGTGCAAGGTAAGGTCCAGTAATCTCTGATTAAAGATAGTCCGAGGGTCTCCAATGAGGTAAATAGTACCGCAAGGCCCCTCTCGAGTTGTTGATAGGATGGTTCAGTGTGCTGATAACAGCTGGGAAGAAACTATATAACCATATAACCATATGATACAGCACGGGGCCATCTCGGTTCTAGTCCGTGTGAACACATGATCTCCCCTAGTCCCATATACCTGCGCTCAGACCATAACCCTCCATTCCCTTCCCATCCATATAACTATCCAATTTATTTTTAAATGATGAAAAAAAAACGAACCTGCCTCCACCACCTTCACTGGAAGCTCATTCCACACCGCTACCACTCTCTGAGTAAAGAAGTTCCCCCTCATGTTACCCCTAAACTTCAGTCCCTTAATTCTCATGTCATGTCCCCTTTCCTCCAAACTGTCCTTGAATCTGGAGGTATGCGTTTTCTCATTTCTGCTTGATGGGAGAGGGGAGAAGAGAGGAGTGACCAGGGTGCGACTGGTCCTTGATTATGCTGCTGGCCTTGCCGAGGCAGCGTGAAGTGTAAATGGAGCCAATGGAAGGGAGGTTTGTCTGTGTGATGGCCTGGGCTGCGTCCACAATTCGCTGCAATTTCTTGTGGTCTTGGATGGAGCTGTTCCCAAACCATGAGAATTGATCAACTTTAAGCACATCATCTTACGCCTTGATTCTATCTCTACTAATTCATGTATGGTTCAACATATTATATATCGTACTCTAAATGATTAAATACACTTCCAATTCCCTCAAGCAGTTGGTGCTGGATGTTGAGCAGTGGTGGGGAATCTTTTACATCCAATTTAAACCTTTGTTTTGAGTCTGTGGAAGAAAGGACGGTAGTTTAGGAAGGAGATGAGAAGAAATTCTTTAGTCAGAGGGTGGTGAAGCTGTGGAATTCATTGCCACAGAAAGCTGTGGAGGCCAAGTCAATAGACAATAGGTGCAGGACTAGGCCATTTGGTCCTTCGAGCCATTCAATGTATCAAGTATCAAGTATCCTTATTGTCATTCAGACTTTTCCGTCTGAATGAAATTTCGTGCCTTGCAGTCATAACATAGAATAAAATAACAAAACACACAATGAACACAGTTTAACATCCACCACAGTGAGTCTACCAGGCACCTCCTCACTGTGATGGAAGGCAAAAGTCTTAAAGTCCTTGTCTCTTCCCTCCTTGCTCTCCCTCTGCGTTGAGGCGATCCAAGCTTCCGATGTTGTGACCCCGCCGGGTGATGGTAAGTCCCGCGGCTGAATCCGAGCTCCGCGAATGGGCCTGTTCAAACTCCGCGGCCCGGGGCGGACGAAGCTGCCACCCTCCAGTCCAGCGGACGCAGCTGTTGTTGCGGAAGCTCCGGAGAATCGGTCACCAACCTGTGACCTGCGAGCTCCCGACGTTATCGTCCACTGGGCCCGCGTCCGAGCCTCCGAGGCTCCGAAGTCGAGGTCGCCGCCGCCGCAACGCCGCCACAGCCCCGAAGTCGGCCAGCCCCGCGTTGGTAAGTCCTGGCTGGCTCTGCCTCCGGAGCCTCAAGGTCAGTCCCAGTTGAAGGCCTCCCACTCCGCCATTAGGCCTCAGCGCAAATGGAGACGGAGGATACAACAAGAAAAGGTCGCATCCCCCGATGGAAGAGACAGTTTCTACCCCCCCCCCCCTACCCCCACACATACACGACTAAAATAAAACTGAAACAAACTGTGACAACGGGACGAGAAAACAAAAAATAAAGAAAAAACAAATGGACTGCAGGCGAGCCGCAGCTGCTAGGGCAGCGCCGCCACTTCCGGATTTATCAGTACCCCGTTCCTGCCTTCTCCCCATATCAACTGACTCCTCTATCTTTAAGAGCTCTATCTAACTCTCTCTTGAAAGCACCCAGAGAATTGGCCTCCATTGTCTACTGAGGCAGAGAATTCCACAGATTCACAACTCTCTGGGTGAAAACGTTTTTCCTCATCTCCGTTCAAAATTGGATGGATATTTTCAAGGTGGAAATAGATAGATTCTTGATTAGTACGGGTGCCAGCGGTTATGGGGAGAAGGCAGGAGAATGGGGTTCGGAGGGAGAGATAGATCAGCCATGATTGAATGGGGGAGTAGACTTGATGGGCCGAATGGCCTAATTCTGCTCCTATCATTTATGACCTTATGAGTTTATTCTGCTGCTGCATTTCTACGGCAATTAAGTAATCTAATGGCTCCCCACTTCTCCCCCCCTCCCCTCACCTCTCCCCCCCCCCCAGTTCCCCTCACCTCTCTCCCCCCCCCCTCTCTCCCCCTCACTCTCACCCTCTCTCTCTCCTCCCCTCCACCCCCACCTTTCCCCTCTCACCACCCTCCCTCTTCTCCTCGCCACCCCCTCTCCCTCTTGCCCCTCTCTCTGTGTCTCTGCCCCTTCTCTCTCTGCCCTCACTCTCTACCCCCCCCCCTCCCCCCCTCTCTAGATGTGACTGCAAGTTGGGGGCTATGCATCAGTAGATAGGGTGGTTATGGGGTAAAAGGAGCAAATTAATAATATTAATATAATATCAAGGGGGGTAATTAGCGTGAGTGTGGGGGGGGATAGTTAGTGTGTGTGACGCTGCATGCCGCCTCCCCCCCACACAACCGCACGTTGGGGGAACAGACCCAACGGGTCTGCACTTGGTCTAGTACACTATAAATGGCTTGACTGTGGTCATGTATTGTCTTTCCGCTGACTGTATAGCACGCATCAAAAGCTTTTCACTGTACCTCGGTAATAGGAGGTAATAGGACGACACAAATGAGGGGGATTTTTTTTGTGCCTGTCAAAAAAATCTATGCTACTCCATAAAATATCCCTTGGCCTCCTGCACTCCAAGGAATAGACTTTTACCTATAGCTCATGCCCTCATGTTCTGATAACATTGTTGTAAATCTTCTCCTCCTCTTTCCAACATAATGGCATCTTCCCTACACGGAAACATAGACAATAGGTGCAGGAGTAGGCTAATCAGCCCTTCGAGCCAGCACCCCCATTCAATGTGATCATGGCTGATCATCCAAAATCAGTACCCCGTTCCTGCTTTGTCCCCTGGTCCCTTGATTCTGTTAGCCTTAAGAGCTATATCTAACTCTCTTTTGAAAACATCAAGTGAATTGGCCTCCTCTGCCTTCAGTGGCAGAGAATTCCACAGATTCACAACTGAAGTTTTTCCTCATCTCAGTCCTAAATTACCTACCCTTTATTCTTAAACTGTGACCCCTGGTTCTGGACTCCCCCAACATCGGGAACATTTTCCCTGCATCTAGCCTGTCCAATCCCTTAAGAATTTGATATGTTTCTATAAGATCCACTCTCATCTTTCTAAATTCCAGAGAATACAAGCCCAGTCGATCCATTCTTTCATCGTTTGTCAGTCCCGCCACCTCGGGAATTAACCTGGTATACTCTCGTTGGATGATGAAAACTCCGCCTGAGAACCGAGTGATGACAAATCTGAAGTTTGAGTGCTAAATATAGGTGTGGGAAAGTAGTCTTTGTCCCCATGCATTCACCTGAGAAGGCAGATCACTGCTCTTCTGTTAATGAGAACTCAAATGCAGTATCAGCTCGGATTTTAACCAAACTAATCAAATATATATCTATCTTAAATAAACCGCTTCGTTTTTAGTTTGGACATACAGCTTGGAAACAGGCCCTTCGGCCCACCGGGTCCGTGCCGACCAGCGACCCCCGCACATTAACACTATCCTACACACACTAGGGACAATTTACATTTACACCAAGCCAATTAGCCTACAAACCTGTACGTCTTTGGGGTGTGGGAGGAAACCAAAGTTCTCGGAGAAAATCCATGCAGGTCACGGGGAGAAGGTACAAACTCCGTACAGGCAGCACCCGTAGCCGGGATCGAACCCGGGTCTCTGGCGCTGTAAGGGAGCAACTCTACCACTGCCACCGTGCCACCCGCTATGTAAAAAAGTTGGTCAGTGGATTAGTTCTCTTCCCATCTCCATTATATTTCTCAAAACACTAATTTTAGTTTTGATTTCCGCTCTCAGTTCACTGATATGGTTTTGGGCGATTAGACATAATCTGATGTTCTATTAGAGTAGATCTAATGTAATTATTAGCCATATCTATTAAACCGTTGGATAGCCAAGTTTAGAGATTAGATCGATGAGAATTGAAAGGCCTCAATGCATTAGTACATTTTGCATTCTTTGCGAGCAGTTTTATATAAAGAAATATGAATATTTATGTCAATGCAGGAGGAAGTTTGCCTAATTGATTTGAATCAAAACTGCTTGGTTGTTGAAACCTTTCAAGTAATATTGTAGTTCTATTCAATTGACAGTCCAATATTCTGCATTTATAAGGAAGTGCTGTCAGTTGTAATCCAAATATAATTGATAGGAGACATTAAAGAAACATTACCGTCTTAGTGGAGGCTCATTTGCTTTTGGATAGACTAAAAGGTGAATTATCCTGAGGGAGGTGCCCCAATTTCCTCCATGCCCAGAGGATTCAAGGACATTATGTACCCGGCTGAAACAAAACATTTTCCAATTTTTTATGTTGAGCACATTGTCTTGAATTTTTAAGATAAGTGCCCTTCTCAATAGACAATAGACAATAGACAATAGGTGCAGGAGTAGGCCATTGGCCCTTCGTGCCAGAACCGCCATTCAATGTGATCATGGCTGATCATCCCCAATCAGTACCCCCGCTCCTGCCTTCTCCCCATATCCCCTGACTACGCTATCTTCAAGAGCCCTATCTAGCTCTGTCTTGAAAGTATCCAGAGAACTGCGCCTCCACCGCCCTCTGAGGCAGAGAATTCCACAGACTCACAGCTCTCTGTGCGAAAAAGTGTTTCCTCGTCTCCGTTCTAAATGGCTTACCCCTTATAGATAAACTGTGGCCCCTGGTTCTGAACTCCCCCAACATCGGGGACATGTTTCCTGCCTCTAGCGTGTCAAAACCCTTAATAATCTTATATGTTTCAATAAGATCGCCTCTCATCCTTCTAAACTCCAGAGTGTACAAGCGCAGCCGCTCCATTCTCTCAGCATATCACAGTCCCGCCATCCCGGGAATTAACCTTGTAAACCTACGCGGCACTCCCTCAATAGCAAGAATGGCCTTCATCAAATTAGGGGACCGAAACTGCACACAATACTGTATGAATGTGTAATACCAGTTTATATTATTCAATTTACTAATTAAACTTTTCGTGTCCATCTTGTTACAAATGTTGACCTCGCTGTCATAGTCCGTCCTGAAAAGAACGCAAGCTTCCGGCGACAATCAGTGGGAGCCGTCACTTGTGGCAGTAGATGATGATGGTAACAGAATTAGCTCGGGATACCTCCAGTTTCCAGCTTCTGCTTCTGCCACGGGGCCAATAAAATACACTTAGACTCCCATATGAAAAAAAAGAGATACAGTTCCCTTTGGTCAAATATAGGAGTATGTTTTCATAGAGTCATAGAGACTTACAGGCTGGAAACAGGCCCTTCGGCCCAACTTGCCCATACCGGCCAATATGTCCCATCTACATTAGTCCCACCTACCTGCCTTTGGCCCATATCCCTCTAAACCTGTCCTATCCATGTACCTGTCTAAACGTTTCTAAAACGTTGCGCTGGTACCTGCTTCAACTACCTCTTCCAGCAACACGTTCCGTACACCCACCACCACCCTTTGTGTGGAAAAAAAGTTACCACTCAGGTTTCTAGTAAATCTTCCCCCTATCGATTCCCCTACTATGGGCAAGAGACTGAAATTACATTTAAAATTAGTTAGTCTGGTCAGACATTTCAAACATGTTCTCCTTGTCATCAGGTGCTTTGTAGAGTTTAGTTTTAAAGTTTTCTTCTACTCGCCGATCGCTATTTAATTAAGAATTAGTGATTTGATATGTGCAGACCTGACAAGAGCACCATTGAAAGCCAGTGACATGCCTTTAGGTGAAGAATGGTGTACATTTTGTTGAGGTGATGTGAAGTATTAAAATTGTCTTTCAGTTTTAATAAGAGCTTAAACAGGTTCAAGAGAACACAGTGTGCTGGAGGTTCAAAAGTACACAAAGTGCTGGAGTAACTCAGAAGATCAAGCAGTTTTACTGGATAAATTCATTAGACAACAGACAATAGACCATAGGTGCAGGAGTAGGCCATTCAGGTGCAGGAGCAGGTATAGCAGGCAGTGAAGAAAGCGAATGGCATGTTGGTCTTCATGACAAGAGGAGTTGAGTATACGAGCAAAGAGATCCTAGTGAGACCACACCTGGAGTATTGTGTGCAGTTTTGGTCCCCTAATTTGAGGAAGGACATTTTTGCTATTGAGGGAGTGCAGCGTAGGTTTTACAAGGTTAATTCCCAGGATTGTGGTACTGTCATATGCCGAGAGAATGGAGCGGCTGGGCTTGTATAGTCTGTAATTTAGAAGGATGAGAGGTGATCTTATTGAAACATATAAGATTATTAAAGGCTTGGACACGCTAGAGGCAGGAAACATGTTCCCGATGTCCAGCACCAGCACCAGGGGCCATAGTTTAAGAATAAGGGGTAAACCATTTAGAACGGAGACGAGGAAACACTTTTTCACACAGAGAGTTGTGAGTCTGTGGAATTCTCTGCCTCAGAGGACGGTGGAGGCAGGTTCTCTGGATACTTTCAAGAGAGAGCTAGATAGGGCTCTTAAAGATAGCGGGGTCAGGGGATATGGGGAGAAGGCAGGAACGGAGTACTGATTGGGGATGATCAGCCATGATCACATTGAATAGCGGTGCTGGCTCGAAGGGCCAAATGGCCCACTCCTGCACCTATTGTCTATTGTCTAGATTCGGCCCTTCAAGCCAGCACCACCATTCACTGTGATCATTCTTGCCAATATGATTTCCTATATCCTTTCTATGGGTGTTTTCCAATTTTTGACATGGGCCAAGAAGTAATTATAGAGTTGAGGCTACCCAAGAAACATTTGTTTCAATGTTGTCCTCAGGGCCGCATGGCGGCGTAGCGATAGAGTTGCTGCCTTGCAGCGCTTTAAGTGTCTGAGGCACGGGTTCGATCCCAACTATGGAGTTGTACGTTCTCCCCGTGACCTGCGTGGGTTTTCTCCGAGATCTTCAGTTTCCTCCCACACTCCAAAGACGTACAGCTTTGTATGTTAATTGGCTTGGTTTAAATGTAAATTGTCCCTAGTGTCTGTAGGATAGTGTGGGGATCGCTGGTCGGTGCGGACTCGGTGGGCCGAAGGTCATAAGGAATAGGAGCAGAATTAGGACATTCAGTCCATCAAGACTACTTTGCCGTCCAATCATGGCTGACCTGTCTCTCCCTCCTAACCCCATTCTCCTGCCTTCTCCCCATAACCCCTGACACCCGTACTGATCAAGAAAGGCCTGTTTCCGCGCTGTATCTCTAAAATAAACTAAACTAAACAAATAAGGGCCCTGCTTAGAATTTAATGATAATATGCGTGAAAAGAAACGCACTCTTATTTTAAGTGCTACAGGACTTGCAGCCATGGCTTGTTGATGTAATTAGTCACAATGTTTTTTTTATTCATAAGCTGGATCGCATGTTATTTGGAAAGGAGTGCAAAAAGCAAAGCAAATTGCTCGGTGCCCCTTTTAACCTGTTACAAGCAACACTCTAAAACTGTCATTACTCGCTTAAATTGCTGTGTGTTGAGAAAGGTTATGGTCCAAATGCATAAATGCATTAAATAGATGTTGTGTACGCGGTGATGATGGGCCAGGGCCAAGTGTCGAAATGGTTTGGTTTTCCTGAAAAAACATACTAATTCCAGAACGCAATCTTCTGACTAGTCAGTAAATATAAATAATAAAGTATAATAACAATGGACGTTGGCCTCTTGAGGCATGGCATCTGTACGTTGCAAACGGTTTCGGTGATTGAAGCACTTTGGCTTTTTATTGATCTCTATCTCAAAACGGCGTATTTACCGAAGAGAATTTTTACGCCCTTGAACGAGTTATTAGCACGAGCAGTTTAAAGGGCCTAACTCACGACCTCTGCCGAGTTTGCCCTTGACTCATACTCGCAGCATGGTTGTCACAAGGTCGTAGGAGGTCGTAGGTAGGTCGTGATGCTAGTCGTAGGTACTCGTGGCATCAAGCAGGTCGGGGCGTTTTTTCTTGCCTGATGAAAAGTGTCCACGAGTAGAAAAGGTTGTGAATTGGGTCGTGGAAGTGGGCCAAGCCCTTAAGCAAAGAAAACCTCATGAGGAATGGAGGGTGGGCCTTAAAGCAAATGGGAGGTTGATGAGCTAAACAAATATGTCACAAAACAGGGAAACATAGAAAAATATGTGCAGGAGGAGGCCATTCGGCCCTTCGAGCCAGCATCGCCATTCAATATGATCACGGCTGATCATCCAAAATCTGTACCTCGTTCCTGCTTTCTCCCCCATATCCCTTGATTCCGTTAGACATAAGAGCTAAATCTAACTCTCTCTCCTGAAAACATCCAGTGAATTGGCCTCCACTGCCTTCTGTGGCAGAGGAATCCACAGAACTCTCTGGCTGAAAAGCTTTTTCCTCATCTCATTCTGGATGAAAATATTTTTCCCCATCTCATTGGCTTGGTGTAAATGTAAATTGTCCCCAGTGTGTGTAGGATTGTGCAGGGATCGCTGGTCGGGGAACATGGGTCATTTTTACATCCATGCTAACTTTGCCAGCTTCCAAATTCAACACGTTGAGTATTGATTTCTCCAACTTCAACTAACCCTTGCATCCCTTCTCTTCCATCCCTCCCCCACCCAAGTTGTTGTACCAGGTTCAAAGTCGTCTTGTTGAGTCTCATTGTCTGTAACTCGTTTTCACCTAGCACACAGCTGACAGTGCATTTTTTCCATTATCTTTGTTCCATTTTTGCATATCTTTCATTCAATTGTTTTATTCAGACGGCACGGTGGCGCAGCATTAGAGTTGCTGACTTCTAGTGCTTACAGCCCCAGAGACCCGGCTTCGATCCCGACTGCAGGTGCTGTCTGTAAGGAGTTTGCACGTTCTCCCCATGGCCTGCGTGGGTTTTCTCCGAGATTTTCGGTTTCCTCCCACACCATATAACCATATAACAATTACAGCACGGAAACAGGCCATCTCGACCCTTCTAGTCCGTGCCGAACACATATTCTCCCCTAGTCCCATATACCTGCGCTCATACCATAACCTTCCATTCCCTTCCCCTCCATATAACTATCCAATTTATTTTTAAATTATAAAAAAACGCCTCCACCACCTTCACTGGAAGCTCATTCCACACAGCCACCACTCTCTGAGTACCCCAAAGAGGTACAGGTTTGTAGGTTAATTGTCTTTGGTAAAATTGTAAATTGTTCCTCGTGTGTGTAGTATAGTTTCAGTGCGCGGGGATCGCTGGTTGGTGCGGACTCAATTAGCCAAAGGGCCTGTTTCCACTCTAAAAAAAAATAGGGATATGGATGGTGTTTGGTTACTGCCAATTGTCCAGTATAACCGAGTGAGGGGGGGTAACGTTTAACCCAAGGCCGGGATGGATGAAATGCGCCGTTGAGAGTATAAACAAGTGGGAATTCACAGGCCAACGAGCTGTCTCTCTTTGGGGTAGCTGAGGGGCCAGCGCATCAGATAACCTGAGTAGGAAGGAACTGCAGATGCTGGTTTATGCCGAAGTTAGACACAAAATGCGGGTGTAACTCAGCAGGACAGGCAGCATCTCAGGATACCCTTCTGGGGTATTCGGACAGAGGGGTCTCAACCCGAAACGCCACCCATTCCTTCTGTCCAGAGATGCTGCTCTGTCCCGTTGAGTTACTCCAGTATTTTGTGTCTATCTTCATCGCATAACCTGGCAGAGGTGGAGAGGAGGGGGTGAAGGGGGGAATGCAATGGGAGCCTCGGTCCGCTATAACCAAGATCTCTAATATAACGGTACGTTATTGTGAGGCGTTATTGTAATGGAAGTTAGCAAGTAATTGGTACACTGTAAACTTGCATAGATTGGAGTGTAATAACAATCAGATAACGCCAATAATGCTGGTGAAGGAACAATATTGGCTAGAAGATCAGGGTGAATTTTCCCAAAGTTAGATGTACATTGGACGTAGCTTAATGCCAGAACTGTGTGTAAAATCATGAGAGGAATAGATCGGAAGCTGCACAGAGTCACGTGCCCAATTAGGTGAATCGAGGACCAGAGGACATAGGCTTAAGGTGAAGGGAAAAATATTTAATTGGAGTCTGAGGGGTAACTTTTTCACTCAAAGGGTGATGGGTGTATCGAACAAGCTGCTGGAGGAGATAGTTGAGGCAAGTTTAAGAAACAGTTAGACAGGTACGTGGATTGGACAGGTTTGGTGGGATATGGACCAAACGCGGGCAGGTGGGACTAGTGTAGCTGGGACATGTCGGCCGGTGTGGGCAAGTTGGGCCGAAGGGCCTGTTTCCATGCTGTATCACTCCTTGGCTCCATGACAATCGTAATTGTATATGTTTTGGACCCGTTTTTTAGTAAATGCGATGAACGACACCATGATTCTTGAAATCCTTCCAGAACGTTCCTTCCTATATCCAGGCCAAAACATAAACGCTAAAACCGTATAGTGGTTGTCTCTCATGACAGGGCGGCACTGTGGTGCAGCAGTAGAGTTGCTGTCTGACAGTGAATGCAGCGCTGGAGACCCGGGTTCGATCCCGACCACGGGTGCTGTCTGTACGGAGTTTGTACGTTCTCCCCGTGACCTGCGTGGGTTTTCTCCGAGATCTTCGGTTTCCTCCCACATGCAAAGACGTGCAGGTTTGTAGGTTAATTGGCTTGGTAAATGTAAAAATTGGCCCTAGTGGGTGTAGGATGGTGTTAATGTGCGGGGATTGTTGGTCGGCGTGGACCCGGTGGGCCGAAGGACCTGTTTCCGCGCTGTATCTCTAAACCAAACTAAACTAAACATGCCATTAAAGATCAATGTTTTAAATTGTCTTCATCATAAGGTCATAGGAGCAGAATTAGGCTATTCGGCCCATCAAGTCTACTCTGCCATTCAATCATGGCTGATCTATCTCTCCCCCCTAACCCCATTCTCCTGCCTTCTCCCCATAACCCCGACATCCATACTAATCAAGAATCAATCACTGCTTTATAAATATCCATTGGCCTTGGCCTTGGCCTCCACAGCCTTCTAAGCCAAAGAGTTCCACAGATTCACCACCCTCTCACTAAAGAGATTTCTCCTCATCTCCTTCCTAAAACGATGGTAGAAAAATAAAAATTTGGCCAGTAATGTTGCTTAGTGTCTTTAGAATTAGGATTATAAACAAAATGCGACACAATGTAATGGTTTGCCACATCATCATCAGTTTGCAGAGAGTGACAATGTGTTTGTCTTTACCGACAACTCAATGAGGAGAAGGTTCAGATTAAATTTACTTCATACTCAACTTTATCTGTGGGAAATGAAAATGTAAATATCTCAAATAGGCAAGCCGCCTTAATTAATCAAAATTGTTTGGCTTAAGTTAATGCTTAAACCAAATTGTTTTGTTTTAGGATGGGTTTTTTTCTCACGTTTTAATACTGAAATAGGAGTGTTTGAGGAAGATAATTCAAGGATTAAAATTTTGAGGCAGTGCTTGCTCAGAACTAAAAGTGTTAGCACATGATATTAGTTCTGAGGAAACATTTGCATCAAAAATGTAATCCTTGTATTATTTTTCTTTAAAACTCTCATTTCACTCAGTTACAATTGGCTGCACAGTTTAGTTTAGGTTAGTTCAGTTTCGAGACAGCGCGGAAACAGGCCTTTCGGCCCACCGTGTCCGCGTCGACCATTGATCCCCGCACACTAAAGGGCCTGTCCCACTTACCGATTTTTTTCGGCGACTTGCCCGGCACCCGTCATAGTCGTAGCAGGTCGCTGAAGATTTTCACCAATTTTGTTGAACATCCAGAGGCGACCAGAAAAAGGTACGACTCTTTGGGCGGCTATTCACGACCATACAGGCGGTATGTCGCGGGGTGACGACTGTTTGGTCGTGAGTAGTTGGTCTAAAGACAATAGACAATAGGTGCAGGAGTAGGCCATTCAGCCCTTCGAGCCAGCATTGCCATTCAATGTGACCATGGCTGATCATCCCCAATCTGTACCCCGTTCCTGTCTTCTCCCCATATCCCCTGACTCCGCTATCTTTAAGAGCCCCATCTAGCTTTCTCTTGCCATGACTTTGGTCTGTCGTGGAAAGATAGGGAGGAAAAAAAATAGTTGTACCTTTTTCTGGTCGCCACTGGATTTTCAACATTTTGAAATTTTTCGGCGACTTGGTGCGACTACGGTGGGTACCGGCAAGTCGCCGAAAATAATTGCGTAAGTGCGACAGGCCCGTAACACTATCCTACGCACTAGGGATAACTTTACAATTTCTACCGAAGCTAATCAATCTACAAACCTGTGCATCTTTGGAGTGTGGGAGGAAACCGGAGCACCCGGAGAAAACCCACGCGGTCATGGGGAGCACCTGCAGACTCTGTACAGACGGCACCCGTCATCAGGATCATCACCGTTTGGTGCTGTAAGGCAGCAACTCTACCGCTGCGCCACCGTGCCGCTCCTGATCCCAAGGCAAGGCTCAACAAGGCATCATCTTTGAACAGAAAGAGACAAAATTGGCAACAAATGCAAGTGAGCAGGTTTGCAACACACAGATGGTGAAGTGTGAGATATTTGGGCAGGTTCATGGATACAGAAGATCTGGAAGGATATGGGTCCAATTTCAAGAAGGCGGGACTAGTGTTGATGGGGCATCTTGGTCGGCATGGGCAAGTTGGGCCGAAGGGCCTGTTTCCGTGCTGTGTGACTATTTGACTTTACGACCTCATTTCTCAACACCTTTCCCAGTGAAGTGTTCTTTCTTTATGAATCTGTTTACTGCACACTGCAACTGAATATATTGATTCCCTGAATGAAATTGGAGAGGGCAGTCTCAGACACGGGTTATATTTCCTTTTGACTGTCAAACCCCAAGCATTCATGAATTAACTCCAGCCATTGTTTCTTCTATTTGGCTGTGTTCATTCGCCACATTATTCCCAAGCAGAGTAGAGATGATTAGATGATTTCCTTGTCGTTCACCATGTTACTGTAAGGGACCAAAGATTGATTGTATGCATATTTATAGCATAACTATCTTCCACACTGCATTTTTCCAGAGAAATTATCTACTTCTGTTGGGATAAACTGTTGTGCCTTCTGCTTCATCTGTTGACTTTTTCACTGCACAATGGGTGGCTCAGCGGTAGAGTTGATACTGACAATGGGTGCTGTCTGTAATCCCCTAAATCCCCCTCACCTGTATCCATCTATTGGGAGTAGACACAAAATGCTGGAGTAACTCAGCGGGACAGGCAGCATCTCTGGAGAGAAGGAATGGGCGACGTTTTGGGTCGAGGCCCTTCTTCAGACTGATGTCAGGGGAGGGGGCGGGACAAAGATAGAATGTAGTCGGAGACAGTAAGACTGGTGGGGGAACTGGGAAGAGGGAGGGGATGGAGAGAGAAAGCAAGGGATATTTGAAGTTAGAGAAGTCAATGTTCATACCGCTGGGGTGTAAACTACCCAAGTGAAATATGAGGCGCTGTTCCTCCAATTTGCGCTGGGCCTCACTCTGACAATGGACGAGGAACAGGACAGAAAGGTCAGATTGGGAACGGGAGGGTGAGTTAAAGTGCTGAGACACCGGGAGATCAGGTAGGTTAAGACGGACTGAGCGGAGGCGCTCAGGGAAACAATCGGCGAGCCTGCGCTTGGTCTCGCCGCTGTAAAGTTGCCGCCTGGAACAGCGGATACAGTAGATGAATGCAGTAGATTCCCAACTATTGGGAATTCTCCTTCCCATTCCCACACTGACCTATCTGTCCTAGGTCTCCTCTATTGTCAGTGAGGCTAAATGCAAATTGGAGGAACAGCATCTCATATTTTGCTTGGGCAGCTTACAGCCCAGTGGGATGAATATTGATTTCTCTCACTTCAGGTAGCCCCGGCATTCCCTCTCTCTCTATCCCTCCCCCACCCAAGTCGCACCAGCTTCTTGTTTTCACCCAACGAACAGCTAACAACGGCCTGTTTCCTTTATCATCGTTACTTTTTTGCGTATCTTTCATTCATAATGATCATAATCATACTTTATTAGCCTTGTATGTTTTGCAACATACAAAGAATTTTGTTCTTTATTGTTCTTTATCTCAAGTCAAGAATGTTTTATTGTCATGGGTCCCAGATAGAACAATGAAATTCTTACTTGCTGCAGCACAACAGAATATGTAAACATAATAAATAATATGATAAACGAGAGAGAGAGAGAGAGAGAGAGAGAGAGGAGAAAAGAAAATTGTCCATATCTCTCGTTTCCCTTAACTCTCACCAGTCTGAAGAAGGGTCGCGACCTGAAACGTCACCCATTCCTTCGCTCCAGAGATGCTGCCCGTCCCTCTGAGTTACTCCAGCTTTTTGCGTCTATCTCCAACTATCGCATGCTCTTATAGAAAGGAGGTGAGGAGGAACTTCTTTAGTCGGTAGGTAGTTAATCTCTGGAACTCATTGCCACAGAGGGTTGTGGAGGCCAAGTCAATGAATATTTTTAAGGCAGAGATAGACAGATTCTTGATTGGAACGGGAGTCAAGGGTTATGGGGAGAAGGCTGGAAAATGGGATTAGGAGGCAGAGGTCAGCCATGATTGAATGGCGGAGTAGACTCGATGGGCCGAATGGCCTAATTCTACTCCTATAACTTGTGAACATGTGAACGTCTCACCCCCACCTTTGTCCGGCCCCCACCTTTCTTCCAGTTTTCTCCCCTCTACTGCATTCAATCTGAAGTAGGGTCCACGACCTGAATCCATCACCTCCAGAGAAGCTGTCCGGCCCACTGAGCTATTCCATTGAGTTCCATTGACGCATTGAGTTCTACCCAAGATTTCAGCTTCTGCAGTTCGTTGCGTCTCCATCCACTTCCCCCTTCTCCGCCCACCTCCTTAATATCCCTTGGCAATCCCCCTTAGTCTTCCCCCTTAGTCCTGATTGGGGGACTTGACCTTACATGTACGCTTACACCTTTCGGCTCCAAGGATGCTGCTGAGAATCCACTGAGCATCTACATGGATCCACTGAGTCCCAAGATAGACGCAAAGTGCTGGAGTAACTCAGCGGGTCAGGCAGCATCGCTGCATGGGTGACGTTGCGTGCAGGAACCCTTCTTCAGACTGTAAGTAGAGGGGAGGGAACTGGAGGTTGGAATCATCCAACAACAGATGATCAAGGAAGGCTGGAGCCATTAGGGCCCTTTTCTGGGCTGGGGAAGATGTTCACAAGTTATAAGAGTAGAATTAAGCCAATCGGCCCATCGAGTCTACTCTGCCATTCAATCACGGCTGATCTCTGCCTCCTAATCCCATTTTCTTGCCTTCTACCCATAACCTTTGACACCCGCTCTAATCAAGAATTTGCCTATCACATTTTCCCTCCCTCATTTCCCTCTCCCTCCTCTCTTCTCTCCCCTCCTCCCTCCCCTCTCCCTCTCTCTCTCTCTCTCTCTCTCTCTCTCTCTCTCTCTCTCTCTCTCTCTCTCTCTCTCTCTCTCTCTCTCTCTCTCTCTCTCTCTCTCTCTCTCTCTCTCTCTCTCTCTCTCTCTCTCTCTCTCTCTCTCTCTCTCTCTCTCTCTCTCTCTCTCTCTCTCTCTCTCTCTCTCTCTCTCTCTCCCCCCCCCCCCCCCTCTCTCTCGTGTGATGTAAGTCCCTCTTGTTTTCTGTTCAGCATCTACTATCCCCTTTGTCTTTGGTTCTGTCAGGGCAGCACGATGGTGCAGCTGTAGAGCTACTGCCTTACAGCGCTAGAGACCCGTGTTTGATCCTGATTATGGAGTTTGTACCTTCTCCCCATGACCTGTGTGGGTTTTCTCCGAGGTATTCGGATTCCTCCCACACGTACATTGTTTGAAGGTTAATTGGCTTGGTATATATTTGTAAAATTGTCCCTAGTGTGTGTAGGATAGTGTTAATGTGCGGGGATCGCTGGTCAGCGCAGACTAAAGGGCCTGTCCCACTTCCGCGTCATTTGTGAATCCCAAAATCCTGGGGCGCCGCCGTCACTGCCTACGTCACCATGTGCGCATCACGTGCCCATCACGATTATGTTGCGTAATTGACGTACAAATGACGCCCAAGTGGGACAGGCCCTTAAGTGGGCCGAAGGGCCTGTTTCTGCGCTGTATCTCTGAACTTAACTAAACTAAACCATGCAATGTATTCCACAAGAGCAGTAACTTCATCTTCATGGTGTGCAACTGATTTTCAGTACTGCTCCAGTAGTTGCGTCTCACATTAAAACATTTTTTGATTTATTGTTAACTGAGATGTTCATCGTTGAAAACATAATTTAACTTGCGCATCAATATTATACTCAAACGACTCAAATAAATTGGAGTAAAAAAGCACAATCACTCCTCATTTGTCCTTGTCCTTCGCTACAGAAATGTTTTGACGAACTGCCGGGAAGAGTGCAGAGAAGATTTACAAAGATGTGTCCAGGATTTGAACCGGCTAGACTTTTATTCCTTGTAGCGCAGGAGGTTTGAGACGTGATCTTATAGAGGCGTATAAGATCATGAGGGGAATAGATGGGGTGAATGCACAGTCTCGTTCCCAGAACGGGGAATCATGAACCAGAGGACATAGGTCATAAGGTCATGAGGTCATAAGGGGTCAAAGTCAAATTTATTCGTCACATGCACCAATGAAGGTGCAGTGAAATGAATTTGCCAGCAGCGATACACTTAAAAAAAGAACGCACGTTACGCAATAAGATTTAACACAAACATCCACCACAGCATTCTTCACTGTGGTGGAAGGTAACAAAGTCAGTCAGTCCTCCTCCTCCGTTCATCCGTGGTCGGGGCCATAAACCCGCCCTAGTGGCCGCTACAGACGGTCGGATGTACAGGGCCTCGCGTCGGGATGATCGAAACTCCGACGTCGGGACGGTCGAACACACTCCGCGGCTCAGAGCGCCCGAATCGGCCACTTTCGTACTTAACAGGGATAGGAGTAGAATTAGGGCATTCGGTCCATCAAGTCTACTCCGCCATTCAATAATGGCTGATCTATCTCTCCCTCCTAACCCCATTGTCCTGCCTTCTCCCCATAACTTCTGACACCCGTACTAATCAAAGTGTACGGTGAGAGGGGGAAAGATTTAATAGGAATCAGAGGGGCTACTTTTTCACACAGAGAGTGGTGGGTGTCTGGTACGAGCTGCAAAATGAGTTAGTTGAGGCAGGTACTATAGCACGCCATTTAAAAGACATTTGCACAGGCACGTGGATAGGAATGGTTCAGAGGAATATGGGAGCTAACAATTTTTGTGAGGAGACTTTAAATCTGTTCAGCCAGGTGGTCTTCATAAAAATCCCATGATATTCCTTAAAATAAGTGTACTTATTCTTGTGGTTTTGGCCAATAATCTATCCTCCAGTTAACCTTGCAGAAATGCTAACATATCATTTCACACTGGATAAAGTGTCCTTGCTTTGGGCAAAATTTGCAATGCATGTCCCACATTACACATGTAAACTGCTTTGGTGCATTCTGAAGGTGGGGAAGTCTATCTTTTTTTTAAGCACGAGTTCAAGATATATGTTTTACTGAAGCTCCTCAGAGCTCAGCAGTCTATACCAACAAGAAGCAAATCGCAGTGATATTTTCTCACTGCTAATGTCACTCTCAGTCACACATGTGTGTTTAGTCAGAGGGTGTTGAATCTGTGGAATTCATTGCCAATGAAGGCTGTGGAGGCCAAGTCATTGGCAGGAGAATGGGGCTTAGGAGGGAGAGATAGATCAGCCATGATTGAATGGACAATAGACAATAGGTGCAGGAGTAGGCCATTCGGCCCTTTGAGCCAGCACCGCCATTCAATGTGATCATGGCTGATCATCCACAATCAGTACCCCGTTCCTGCCTTCTCCCCAAATCCCCTGACTCCGCTATTTTCAAGAGCGCTATCTAGCTCTCTCTTGAAAGCATCCAGAGAACCCGCCTCCATCGCCCTGTGAGGCAGAGAATTTCCACAGACTCACCACTTTCTGTGAGAAAAAGCTGTCCATACGGAGTTTGCACGATCCCCCCGTGATCTGCGTGGGTTTTCTCCGAGATCTTCGGTTTCTTCCCACGCTCCAAAGACGTACAGGTTTGACAGTGAATTGGCTTGGTGTAAATGTAAGTTGCCCCTAGTGCGTGCAGGACAGCGTTAACGTGTGGGGATCGGTGGTCGGTCGGCACGGGCTCGGTGGGCCGAAGGGCCTGTTTCTGCGCTGGTATCTCTATACTAAAGTAAACTAAACCTAACTCAAGGACAGCAGCCACACAAAGAGAAAATGCAGCAACACCATCACAGGACACCAAAAATGTACAGTGCTCCCAGCATATTTTTCATGCATAATAATAATTTGAATTATGTGTATGGTCTAGCTGACACTATGATAAATATACTACAACAAATCTTATGGTGCAGCACCTTTAATCTAGTAAACATCCCAAAGCATTTAAGAATGCCGAGAAGATTTATGAGGACACAGCCAAGGTACGAGAAGCCTGAGCATTAAGGGCCTGCCCCACTTGGGCGTCATTTGCGAGTCATTTACACGACATAGTTTTCGCGTCACGACACACGACACGTGACGCGCGCATGGCTGAAAGGGACAAGCAAAATGTTTCGGCAAAACAAACGGTGACCGATGGAGTTTTGAGGAAGGATTAAAGGTGCGTTGTGATATGCTTGCTAAACAGTGGGCCTTGATGCTGGCTTTCATTATCACATGTATGGGTGTCAGGGGTTACGGGGAGAATGGGATTAGAAGGGAGAGGTAGATCGGCCATGATTGAATGACTTGATGGGCCGAATGGCCAAATTCTGCTCCTATTACTTATGACCTTGTGATGGGTCTGACGAAGGGTCCTGACCCGAAACGTGGGGTCGCCAACTGTCCCGTATTAGCCGGGACATCCTGCATTTTGGGCTAAATTGGTTTGTACCGTACGGGACCACCCTTGTCCCGTATTTGACTGCTACTACTCAGGTCGAGGGGACTGTTGGGTTGGAGCGCCGCGTCCGGCCCCGCCTCACCCGGCCCGAAGTAGTGCAGTCCATGGAGTGCAGCAGCAGCAGCAGCAGCGCCTCGCCCGTGGCCCCGTCGGTCGGCAGCCCGGCCAGCTGTCCGATCTTCGGACCTTCGCTTACCGCCGACACCACCACCACCCCTCCTTCTCATGGCCGATCATCGGTTCATGAGTTGGATGGGGCGCCGGACTTTGCCCGTGACCTCGCGCGGCCCGGGCCAAAACTCCTCAGCTGTCCCGCCGGCTGGGCTTTGTGTGCAGTCCCGCACCCGGGCCAACTCATCATTCACCCAGCCACGGCCGAGTCGGTCAACGAATTGCTGTCGGGAATTTGTCCCTTATTTTGACCTTTAGTCCCATCCCTTATTTGGGTGTGAGAAAGATGGCAAACCTACCGAAACGTCACCCATCCTTTTCCTCCAGAGATGCTGCCTGACCCACCGAGTTACTCCAGTGCTTTGTGTCTATCTTTTTCTTTTGCCTGTTCAACTTAATAGCTCTTGTAATGAATTTCACCACAATGTCAAGCTGAAAGGGACCAGGAAAATGGATGCTTTCAAGAGAGAGTTAGATAGAGCTCTTAAATCCGACGGAAAGCAAAACGACTGATTGATGATGGGAAAGATAAAGGCTTGTATTTTCTGGTGATGTAACTGTTATATAAGGTTGAGTGAATAAAACCTTTTTTCAACTGATCTTCAGACAAGGTTTACCTGGGGACAGGTGGCCTTCTGTGGTCGCGGCTACCTGTCAGATTCAATTAATACCTATTTGACTTGTAGTTTTATCTGCCTCGAATTGTCATCTGCTCCTGCTGGTATAATAACTTGGATTGTGATGAATTAACATTCATCTAATACTCCCAGTGCAGTATTCAATGCTGCAATGTCTGAGATGTCGAGCTGAAATTCCTCTTGTGGACATCGTACTGTTGCTCTTTCTACTCCCTAAGTTGGAGACAAACAAGGCAGGCAGCAGTCTGATAAGGCTAGGGGTATGATTTTATCCTGTGTTGGTAGATACTATTTTATTAATACGTTGTATGGCCATTGATATTTCTGGGCGCATACCATGGGCTTGTTTACTCTGGAATTTAGGATGAGAGGGGATCTTATTGAAACATGTAAGATTATTAAGGTACACAAAAATGCTGGAGAAACTCAGCGGGTGCAGCAGCATCTATGGAGCGAAGGAAATAGGTAACGTTTCGGGCTGAAACCCTTCTTCAGACTGAACCCTTAAGATTATTAAGGGTTTGGACACGCTAGAGGCAGGAAACGTGTTCCCGATGTTGGGGGAGTCCAGAACCAGGGGGCCACAGTTTAAGGAAAAGGGGTAAGCCATTTAGAACGGAGACGAGGAAAAACTTTTTCACACAGAGAGTTGTGGAAATTCTCTGCCTCAAAGGGTAGTGAAGGCTGGTTCACTGGATGCTTTCAAGAGAGAGTTAGGTAGAGCTCTTAAAGATAACGGAGTCAGGGGATATGGGGGGAAGGCAGGAACAGGGTATTGATTGTGAATGATCGGCCATGATCACATTGAATGGAGGTGCTGGCTCGAAGGGCCGAATGGCCTACTCCTGCACCTATTGTCTATTGTCTATTGTTCAAATTGACGGCCATTTTTCCCGTGTTTCAGTTCTCATCGCTGAAGTTTGGAAGGATGAGGGGAGACCTCGTTGAAACTTACCGAATAGTGAAAGGCTTGGATAGAGTGGATGAGGAGAGGATGTTTGATTGTTGACAGAGGTCATAGCCTTAGCGTAAAAGGACATTCCTGTAGGAAGGAGATGAGGTGGAATTTCTTTAGTCAGAGTGTGTTGAATCTGTGGAATTCATTGCCACAGACGGCTGTGGAGGCCAAGGCAATAGATATTATTAAGGCAGAGATAGATAGATTCTTGATCAGTACGGGTGTCAGGGGTTATGGGGAGAAGGCAGGAGAATGGGCTTCGGAGGGAGAGATAGATCAGCCACGATTGAATGGCGGAGTAGACTTGATTCTGACAAGGGCCGGCACGGTTACACAGCGGTAGAGTTACTGTCTCACAGCGCCAGAGACCCGGGTTCGATCCTGACTGCGGCTGTTGTCTGTACGGAGTTTGTACGTTCTCCCCGTGACTGCGTGGGTTTTTCCCGGATGCTCCTGTTTCCTTCCACAGTCCAAAGACGTACAAGTTTGTAGGCTAATTGGCTTTGATAAAGATTGTAAATTGTCCCTGGTGTGTGTAGGATAGTGCTAGCATAGGGGGAGAGCTGGACGCCGGGGACTTGGTGGGCTGAGGGACCTGTTTCCGCGCTGTATCTCTAAACTAAACAGAACTAAACTAAACACAATGAGTGTATAGAGCGAACAATACTATAAATGTAGAGAAAGCTACGAGATATTTAATATTTTTTATCAATACAAGTCACCAATACAATGATATCCCTTCAACATGTGCAATGCACACCTCCAGATTCAGGGACAGTTTCTTCACAGCTGTTATCAGGCAACTGGATCATCCTACCACAACTAGAGAGCAGTGCTGAACTACTATCTACCTCTTTGGTGACACTCGGACTATCCTTGATCGGACTTTGCTGGCTGGACCTTGCACTAAATGTTATTCCCTTAACTTGGATCTACACACTGTAAACGGTTCGATTGTAATCGCGTATTGTCTTCCCGCTGACTGGTTTGCACGCAACAAAAGCTTTTCACTGTACCCCGGTATACGTGCCAATAAACAAAACTGAAAACTGAAAAATTGAGCCAATTTTCTCTCTCTCTCTGGAACGCCGAGCTGGAATTGGGACGAATCTTTTGCAGGGCATGTAAGAGATCGTAACTTGTACGTGATTCTTCTTGGCTTATGCGTAAGCCACTTTAGCCATTTCATTGCTGCCCGGTGTTTAGAAGAAGCCAGCGCAAAATCTTTACAATCTGATAGATTTAGTTTCGACTTACTGGCAGCATGAGAGAGATCATCTTCCCACGTGGGCAATGAATTAGTTTTGTTGGCCGCTTTCGTGAACGATTGAGTGTTTTTCAAATACTCATTCGCACCGCGTTGAATTTGTGGAGATTAATTTGCTCAAGAAATTACTTTCCATCATGTGCATGGAAACACATTCCAGTTAAATTGATTCATATGTGTACAAGCATCCCCAGGTGTGCAAGCACTGGACTGAAATGATTTTTATTTTCATTGAAGAAATATGCCAATAATGTTTGTGTTTGAAATGGCAGCCTTCTGCATTAGGATGCCTCAGTGAACTAGATAGTCATCTTTTTAATTGAACGCACGATAAATCCTGGGTAAATGTTGGCTTTTACCACGGACACCCGTACTAATCAAAAATTCTGCCTTAAAAATATCCACTGACTTGGTCCTTCACAGCCTTCTGTGGCAAAGAATTCCACAGATTCACCTCCCTCTGACTAAAGACATTTCTCCTCATCTCCTTCCGAAAAGCACGTTCTTTAATCTGAGGTTACGACCTCTATTTCTAGATTCTCCCATTCGCGGAAACATCCTCTCCACATCCACTCGATCCAAGCCTTTCACTATTCTGTACGTTTCAATGAGGTCCCCCCTCATTCTTCTAAACTCCAGCGATTACAGGCCCAGCGCAGTCAAATGCTCATCATATGTTAACCCACTCATTCCTGCCCTCTTAAGTATTGAAAGAAACCGCTGCACATACTATTTTACTTATGTTTTCTTTGTCGTTTTTTTAGCTTATTATTCCTTTTTTAATCAATTAATCAATTTGATAATTTATTGTTATTCAATAGACAATAGACAATAGATGCATGAGTAGGCCATTCAGCCCTTTGAGCCAGCACCGCCATTCAATATGATCATGGCTGATCATCCCCAATCAGTACCCCGTTCCTGCCTTCTCCCCATATCCCCTGACTCCGCTATTTTTAAGAGCCCTATCTAGCTCTCTCTTGAAAGCATCCAGAGAACCTGCCTCCACCTCTGAGGCAGAGAATTCCACAGACTCACCACTCTCTGTGAGAAAAAGTGTTTCCTCCTCTCAGTTCTAAATGGCTTACCCCTTATTCTTAAACTGTGGCCCCTGGTTCTGGACTCCCCCAACATTGGGAACATGTTTCCTGCCTCTAGTGTGTCCAAGCCTCGTATTCCTCATGGTCATGGGGAGAAGGCAGGAGAATGGGGTTAGGAGGGAGAGATAGATCAGCCATGATTGAATGGTGGAGTAGACTTGATGGGCCGAATGGCCTAATACTAATTCTCACCGTGTTGAAATTGTGGAGATTAATTTGCTCAAGAAATTACTTTCAATCATGTGCATGGAAACACATTCCAGTTGATTCATATGTGTACAAGCATCCCCAGGTGTGCAAGCACTGGACTGAAATGGTTTTAATTTCCTTTGAAGAAATATGCCAATAATGTTTGTGTTTGAAATGGCAGTCTTCTGCATTAAGATGCCTCAGTGAACTAGATAGTCTTCTTTTTAATTGAACGCACGATAAATCCTGGGTAAATGTTGGCATTTCGCCTTGTTAAAGGTTGAATGGTATTCACTAGCTGGGATGGCTGCCGACTTTGCAAGAGCACCCTATTAAACATTATATTTTTATGTAGTTCTTTGCACCCAGCAGTTTCTCAGAGCTGTGGTCACAGGAGCTTAAGGAGTCTTCTTTTTTTTTTAACTTAAACAGCCTCCGCTGATTTATGCGCCCAGTTCATGAAATGTTGTTGACTCGTTCCATGATCACAAAAATGTTTCTATAAATCTGCTCATATGAGCGTAAATGACATCCAATTCTGTGTTAGGCAGGTTCTTTGATGGCTTTTCAATGCACTGAGATGTCGGCAGCCGTGGTGAGTTTATTGTAAAGGTGCTGAACATAAATGATAGATCTGAAGGTAATTCAATGTTATTTTGAATGGCCTGATTTCCTAAAATGCGCAAAAATGTTTTTCAAGCAGATAATGCATTTTATTATTGCGCTACCTGTCAGTAATGGCGCTGATGGGTTGTCGTAGATTTAACGGTTAAGACTAAAATGCGCTTAGTTTAGTTTAGTTTAGAGATACGGCACGGAAACAGGCCCTTCAGCCCACCGAGTCCGCACCGACCAGTAATCCCCTCACATTAACACTATTAATTATTAACTAGGGACAGTGTACACATACACCATGCCAATTAATTTACAAACCTGTACGTCTCTGGAGTGTGGGAGGAAATTGAAGATCTCAGAAAAACCTACGCAGTGACGGGGAGAACAATAGACAATAGATGCAGGAGTAGGACATTCGGCCCTTCGATCCAGCACTGTCCTTCAATGTGATCATGGCTGATCATCCCCAATCAGTACCCCGTTCCTGCCTTCTCCCCATATCCTCTGACTCCGCTATTTTCAAGGACCCTACCTAGCTCTCTCTTGAAAGTATCCAGAGAACCGCCCTCTGAGGCAGAGAGTTCCACAGACTGACAACTCTCTGTGTAAAAAAGTGTTTCCTCATCTCTGTTCTAAATGGCTAACCCATTATTCTTAATAGTACAGACAGCACCCGTAGTCGGGATCGAACACGGGCCTCTGGGCACTGCAAGCGCTATATGTCAGCAACTCTACCGTTGTGCCACCGTGCCTTAGACACTCTAGTGCAGTCTGAATGGCAGTGTCATTGATTTGGTGAAATTAACACTTTGCTCTTGATTCGAGCGTATCTTCACAGCCATAAGTTTAAAAGAAATAGATGCAAAGTGATGGAGTAACTCAGAAGGTCTGGTAGTCTTCCTGGAGAACATGAAAAGGTGATGTTTCGGGTCGAGGTCTGGCCTTCAGACCGATCCTACATACACTAGGGACAATTTAAAATTTACAGAAGCCAATCAACCTCACAGAAGCCGCTAAATATGCAATTATAATAACATTTCATGGACTCATAGTTTATTCACTTGATTTATTTTTAGTAGCAAGTAGGAAGAAACAGTTGTATGAGAAATGGATTATGCATTGTCTGATGAGTTTGAAGTTGCAGCTTTGTATATTTACTAGGACTAGTTTGACATGAAGTTTGCCTCGAATTTAGGCACAAAATGCTGGAGTAACTCAGCGGGACAGGCAGCATCTCTGGAGAGAAGGAATGGATGACGTTTCGGGGCGATTTGCTTCTTCAGACTGAGCGTCAGGGGAGAGGGAGACATAGAGACATGGAAGAGTAAGGTGTGAAAACACAGATCAAAGGGGACGATGATCAAGAAAATGTAGATTGGTACATTGTTAGCTGAGGAGAAGGTGAGAACGAGGCATTCACTCAGTAATATGTAATCAGGAGGACAGTGGAACTAGTTGGGGAACTGGGAAGGGAGAGGGATGGAGAGAGAGAGAGAGAATGCAGGAGTTACTTGAAATTAGAGATATCAGTGTTATACTGCTAGGGTGTAAGCTGCCCAAGCGAAATATGAGGTGCTGTTCCTCCAATTTGTGCTGGGCCTCACTCTGACAGTGGAGGAGGCCCAGGACTGTAAGGTCAGTGTGGGAATGGGAGGGGGAGTTAAAGTGTTTGGCAACCAGGAGATCAGGTAGGTTTAGATGGACTGAGTGGAGGTGGTCAGCGAAACAATCGCCAGGCCTGCGCTTGGTCTCGGCGATATATAAAGTCCACACCTGGAACAGCGGAAACAAACGCCATGCTACTCCACCTCACTTGCACACGTAACGCAAGTGGTGAATGCGTTGAGATGAAAGCTGTATCAATCTGAGGCCTCCTTTCCTGGTTTTGTGAATGAAAGAACAGATGAGGATCAATGAGTGTGGAATCACTGGAAATTCAATGTTTCATTCCCCCTCCTACCATGAGGCTTCTTGTTTGATCAGCGAGGCTCATGTTCTCTGCACTTTAATACAGTTAAACATCCTAAAGTGCTTCACGGGACATAAGGTCGGTCAGAAGTGATAGGAGCAGATTTAGACCATTCGGCCCATCAAGTCTACTCCACCATTCAATCGTGGCTGATCTATCTCTCCCTCCTAACCCCATTCTCCTGCCTTCTCCCCATAACCCCTGACACCCGTACTAATCAAGACTCTATCTCGGTACAAGAAGGACCTGCGGATGCTGGTTTAAACTGAAGATAGACACAAAAAGCTGGAGTAACTCAGCGGGACAGGCAGCATCTCTGGAGAGGAGGATCTATCTCTGCCTTAGAAATATCCACTAACAGTGCCCCCACATCCTTCTGTGGCAATGAATTCCACAGGCTCACCGCCACTGACTAAAGAAAATCCTCCTCATTTCCTTCCTGAAGGGAAAGGCCTTTAATTGTGAGGCTGTGACCTCTAGTCGTAGACTCTCCCACTAGTGGAAACATCCTCTCCACATCCACTCACTATTCGGTAAGTTTCAATGAGGTCCCCCCCCGTTCTTCTAAACTCCAGCGAGTACAGGCCCAGTGTCGACAAACGCTCATCATATGTGAACCTGGTGTTAATATGTTATCAAACAAAATTGGACAGTGGCCCAGATATCAGGGCCTGAACTATGGGCACAGGTTGGAGAAAGCTGGGACTTTAGTCCTTGATATATGCAAGAGGCTGAGGATGATCTGAGAGATGTGTATAAAATAATTGTGACGGGAGTCAAGAGTGTGGACGCAGAGTGTCTTTACGCCTTGGTAAAGGAATCGAGAACAGGAGGGCATGGGGTTAAGGCGAGAGGGGAAGGATTTAATAGGAACCCTAGGTGCATCTTTTCACACAGTGGATGGTGCGTAGACTTAGTTCCTCCCACACAACAAAAACACACTGTGTGCATTGGGCAGCAAGCTTTTGCCATTCTGTTCAGTCATGTGCGACGTCTTCCATCCTCAATAGGTTAGCGTCCCGGGCTTCCAAATCCTTCTGTAATGTTCGCCTCCGTGTGAGTTTTGGTCGGCCTCGTTTCCTTCTTCCGTCAGGTTGCCACGTCATTGTTATCTTAGGGGCACGTTCTGGTGACATTCTGAGCACATGTCCTGCAGATTTCATCCTGCGTACCTCAATGTCCTGGCTGAGAGGCTTTGTTGCAGTTTGCCAGTACATCTCCTCCCAGCTACAGAGATGTGGTCTCTGTTGCTAGTCTTCAGGATCTTCCTCAAACAGCATTGTTGGAATGCATTTTTCATCTTCACATTGATTTTCCATGTCTCACTGGCATAGAGGGCTTTTAGCAGCTTGGATATCTCGCCACTAGACCATATTGGTTGCATTCGTCTGAAGACCGATGCAGCTTTACCAATTCGGGAGTTGATGTTGACCTTTGCATCTCCATCTACTGTGAACATGCTGCCAAGATAGGTAAATCTTGTGGCGTTTAGATTATTATTGTCACGTGCACCAAGGTACAGTGAAATGCTTTTTGAATGGCGGATTGAATGGAAGAGTAGACTTGATGGGCCGAATGGCCTAATTTTACTCCTATCACTACTTCAGATCTTATGATCTTATGACTTTTTTGCTGCGTGTTATCCAGTCAGGACTTCAGCAGTTCCTTTGTCCTTCTAATGGCTAGTAGGTGGAATGAGACCAACAACCCTTTAATAAGCCCTTCAGGAAATTCAAGAGTTCAGATTGTTTGATTATCGTATGTCCCGAAAGAGAAGAATGAAATTCTTGCTTGCAGCAGCACACAATGTAAACATACTTTAATACTCAGGGGAGACCACAGTTCAGGCAGCACTGTGGTGGTACAGTTGCTGCCTTACAGCACCAGAGACCTGCCTTCAATCCGGAACTCTGGGCACCATGTTATAGGAAAGATGTTAAGCTTTAAAGGGTTCAGAGAAGATTTACGAGGATGTTGCCAGGACTAGAGGGTCTGAGCTATAGGGAGAGGCTAACAGGCTGGGATTATATTCCTTGAAGCGCAGGAGGATGAGTGGTGATCTTATAGAGGTGTACAAAATCATGAGAGTAATAGGTCGGGTAGACGCAGAGTCTCTTGCCCAGAGTAGAGGAATCGATAACCAGAGGACATGGGTTTTAGGTGAAGAGGAAAATAATTACCAGGAATCAGAGAGGGGTAGCTTTTTCACACAAAGGGTGGTGGGTGTATGGAACAAGCTACTAGATGAGGTAGTTGAGGCTGGGACTATCCCAACATTTAAGAAAAAGTTAGACAGGCACATGGATAGGACAGGTTTGGAGGTATATGGGCCAAACGCAGGCAGGTGGGACTAGTGTAGCTGGGACATGTTGACCGGTGTGGGCAAGTTGGGCCGAGGGGCCCGTTTCCACACTGTACCACCCTATGATTCTATGACTTTATCTACTGACCAAAAATATGAAGCTGTATATTAAATTGCTTACTCAATTTCTGAGCAGTAATGCTCTTGTGAAGTCTTTTGCAACATGTTACTGCATTAAAAGAACCATGTATATGCAAATTATTGTCGTTGAATATGTTGCAAGTGCTTCTTCTCCATGTTGTCACTCCTCCAACAAATTTGTTTCTTGTTCCTTTGAATTTTTCAGGGACTAATCCGTTAAAAATTTAATTGGGCAAATGAGTAAAGTAAGCAGCGGGGATTGCACAAGTTTGAAACAGAAAGCTTATTGTTTATTATTTAGATTGTGTGATTGTGTTATTAAAATTGTGACAGCTTAAAGGGCCTGTCCCACATGGCGATGTTGCAGGCATCACATCAGGGTCGCCAAAAGATATTGAACATTTCAAAATCCAGCGGCGACAAAAAAAATGTTGCGACAATCGAAAAAACACCGTGCGTCAGTACGTCATCACGCCGCGCATTTTATGGTTACCTGGTACGTCAATCAATGAGGCCGGCAGCTGCCAAAACATTCGCCAAGTGAGACAGGCCCTTAAAAGTGCAAAGTTGGACAATAGAAACATAGAAACATAGAAATTAGGTGCAGGAGTAGGCCATTCGGCCCTTCGAGCCTGCACCGCCATTCAATATGATCATGGCTGATCATCCAACTCAGTATCCCGTACCTGCTTTCTCTCCATACCCTCTGATCCCCTTGGCCACAAACACTAAACTCCCTCTTAAATATAGCCAATGAACTGGCGCCCTCAGATCCAGAGATTCTCTCGTGAAAAACGCAGCGTATTTTACGGCTGTACCCCTGTCCTGGTCCCCAACACGGGAACAATCAAGCCTGTTGAACCCTTAAGAATTTTGTAAGGCAGCAATGCCTAGAGAGTATAAACCAAATCCATCTTTCTTCATCGCCAAGTGGGACTCTGCCCTTGGCAAATGTCCTTCCTCAGATTTGGGGCAAAGTTACAGGTTTGGACAGACCCTATACTGATTGAGCACTCAAAGTGCTATGAAAGCCAAATTATTCGCTTTTTTACAGCCTGCTGCACCTGCAGCCTACCTTCAATGACTGGTGTACCATTTCAAGATGGTAACGGTTAAAATATCTGCTTTTTTTTGCCACCAAATTGGGATTTATGGCATTAAACTGCGTCTCCCACTCACCCAGCCTATCCAAGTCATTTGCAGTTTAACGGAAAGAATCCGCAATGAGATAGTCAGATCTAGTAAATATCCCAGACTGAGCCGCGGTACCCCAAACGCATTGGAAAAGCGTTTAACTCAGCCTGTTTGGGAGTTCTCTATCCACATCAGGCAGCAGTTTGTATACTAATCTCTGGAGACCTTGGGAATGGGTGACGTTTCAAATCTGGACACCTTCTTCATACTGAGAGTCAGGGGAGAGGGACACTAGCGGCATGGAAAGATACAGAACAAATCAGAGCTGGTACCGGTGACCCAGGAAAGGTGGAGCCCACAATGGTCCATTGTTGGCTGGAGAATCAATCTCAAAAGGGGACAGAGCTGGACAAGGGAATGGGGGTTTCAAATCTGGACAGACTGAGAGTCAGGGGAAACTAGCATGGAAAGACAAACAAATCAGCTGGGGTGACCCAGGAAAGGTGGAGCCCACATGGTCCATTGTTGGCTGGGGGGGGTGGAAGGGGAGTGAAACTAGCAGGGGGGAGGTGGGGGGGGGGGGGGGGGAGACGGAGGAGAAGGCAATGCAAGGGTTATCGAAAATTAGAGAAATCAATATTCTTGCCGCAGGATTTGCTCCTATGGTCATAAGTGATACCAGCAGAAATAGGCCATTCGGCCCATCAACACTACTACGCCATTCAATCATGGCTGATTTATCTCTCCCTCCTAACCCCATTCCCCTGCCTTCTCCCCATAACCCCTGACACCCGTACCAATCAAGAACCTATCTATCGCTGCCTTAAATAAACCCATTGACTTGGCCTCCACAGCCTTCTGTGGCAATGAATTCCACAGATTCGCCACCCTCTGACTAAATAAATTCCTCCTCATCTGCCTAAAGGAATGTCCTGTAATTCTGAGGATGTGAACTTTGGTCCGAGATTCACCCACTGGTGGAACCATTCTCTCTGCATCCACTTGTAACCTTGTATATAATACAACCACCATCGAAGAGAGACACAAAAAGCTGGAGTAACTCAGCGGGACAGGCAGCATCTCTGGAGAGAAGGAATGGGTGACGTTTCGGGTCGAGACACTTCTTCAGACGAGGTTCTTCAGAAGAAGGGTCTCGACCCGAAACGTCACCCATTCCTTCTCTTTTTGACTTTTTGTGTCTGTCTTTGGTTTTAACCCAGTACAGTGTATCTGCAGTTCCTTCCAACACAACCATCATCGGGTCATGTTGTGACTCCTTGTTTTTTTAATGCTATGTTAAGATCAATATCTTTTCATCTTTGCCAAATCTTCAGATGATAATAAAAAGTTCTGATGCAAAATAGGAATAAAACTCACACAGTGTCTATATCCCTTTAGGCTGTGAAGGATGATTTTGTGTTGCAATTTATTCATCATTTTCAAGTCCTTACAAATGATGCTGTTATCTCCAGCAGTTGGTTTCAATTAAGACTGGCTGTTTTGCTGTTCTATAACATGCTCGCTTTAAGCTCTGGACCTTCTCTTACTGGTAAACTCTGCAGATATTTTCATTCTCTTTTCACCCCCTTGCTGTCTGTGCGGAGTTTGTACATTCTCCCCGTGACCGCGTGGGTCTCCACCAAGATCCCGCTTTTCTCCCACGCTCCAAAGACGTACTGGTTTGTAGGTTAATTGGCTTGATATGTGTAAATTGACCCTAGTGTGCCTAGGGTGGTGTTAGTGTGAGGGGTCCGCTGGTCAGTGCGGACAATCGACAATAGGTGCAGGAGTAGAGGCCATTCGGTCCTTCAAGCCAGCACCGCCATTCAATGTGATCATGGCTGATAATCCGCAATCAGCCATTTGGAGGGATATGGACCGAACGCAGGCAGGTGGGACTAGTGTAGTGGAGACATTGTTGGCCGGTGTGGCCAAGTTGGGCCGCAGGGCCCGTTTCCACACTGTATCACTCTATGACTCCATGACTCTATGACATTGTGGGCAAAGGGAGATCCGAGCCATAAATTTTCATGAGTCAGCATTCTTGTTCAAAGGGGCTGGAAAGAAAGGAAGTGGATAAAACATGGCGATAAGTATTGGGATAGACAAACGCTGCAATGGCCTGTTTCTGTGTGGTGATGCTGCATCTCTTCACATTGTGGAGTTTTTTTTTTAAACTGAGGCTTTGTTCATTTTCAATTTGACTGTGGAGCTTGACAGGCTATGGGCTTTATTCTTTAGAACAGCAATTTCACAGAACCGATAACAGTCAACCAGCCACTGCTGCAAGGTCATTAGAAGTGAGGTATTCAACATAGTGTCACGGTCACTATTGCTGATTCTGTGGAAGTGTTTAGTGTTTTTAAAGTTTATTTTAGAGATATACGGCGCGGAAAGAGGCCCTTCGGCCCGCCGAGTCCGCGTTGACCAGTAATATCCACACCACTAACACTGTCCTACACACAGTGGGGACAATTTACAATTTATTCCAAGGCACTTAACCTACAAACCTGTGAGTCTTTGGAATGTGGGAGGTAACCAGAGCACCCAGAGAAAACCCATGCGGGCCACGGGGAGAACGTACAAACTCCGTTCAGACAGCACCCGTGGTGAGGATCGAGCCCAGGTCTCCGGCGCTGTGAGGCAGCAACTCTACCACCGCACCACCCTGCAGCCCTGTGTTGCACAGGAGATGTAACTGGTTCAGAAGCTAAAGGTAGACAAAAATGAGAAACTCAGCGGGTGAGGCAGCATCTATGGAGCGAAGGAATAGGTGATGTTTCGGGTTGAGACCCTCAGACTCCAGAGGAAGTGTTTCGACCTGAAACGCCACCTATTCCTTTTCTCCGGAGATGCTCCCTGACCCGCTGAGATACTCCAGCTTTTTGTGTCTATCTTTGGTTTCAAACCAGCATCTGCAGGCCCTTTCTACTCATTATTATACCATTGTCTATCTTTTAGTTTAGTTTAGAGATACGGCGCGGAAATAGGCCCTTTGGCCCACCGAGTCCGCACCGCCCAACGCTCCCAGCATCCTACACACACGAGGGACAATTTTACACATTCACCAAACCAATTAACCTACATATCTGTACGTCTTTGGAGTGTGGGAGGAAACTGAAGAACTCAGAGAAAACCCACGCAGGTCATGGGGAGAACGTATAAACTCCGTACAGACAAGCACCCTTGGCCAGGATCGAACTCGGGTCTCCGGCGCTGTAAGGCAGCACTCTACCGCTGTGCCACCATGGCCATTTCTGGCCATTTGAATTTGGGCATTACTTTATATTCATATTATATTTTTGCTTTGAGTATTGGAGACTTCTGATGCTGGCTGATTAATGTTTTGATGTTTTTTGCTCGGTGGGTCGAAAAGGCCTGTTTCCCGTGCTGTATCTCCAAACTAACCTAAACTAAAGGCTCCAAACAAGGCCCTTGGCCTCCTGGTCAGCGTTAAGACTGCAGGCTGAAGGGCCTATTCCTCTGCTGTACAATTCTATGTTCTATTAAAATCCCTCAACTTTGAACACACAAAAAAAATTGTCTCACCAGTCCAATAATCTCCCTTTTTCAGGTAGACAAGAATGCTGGAGAAACTCAGCGGGTGAGGCAGCATCTATGGAGCGAAGGAAATAGGCAACGTTTTGGGTCGACGCCCTTCTTCAGACGCGGGTCACGGGGAGAACGTACAAACTCTGTACAGACAGCGCCCGTAGTCAGGATCGAACCCGGGTCTCTGGCGCTGTGAGGCAGCGACTACCTTTTACAGCGTTTGTTGCTGCTGAACCACACTTGGAAAGTTGGTGGGTACAGCTGACATTCCAACCGTGTAGGCTGGCTGACAGCTGGTGTGGCAATGCTGATAGACTAGATCTCGCCCGTGATAAACTGCACTGGCTTTGGAAGATAGTGAAAATTAGACCTCTTCTTGTTTCTCTCTGAGAAAAACGTAATTTAATTTTACAACATTGCTTCATTGGATTCTATCGCCGGCCTCCAAAGTGACAAGGTGGGAAAGGGTCCCTAAAGGCACTCAGATGGTTTACTGGGAAGGTTGACAGCCCTCATCCAACAGCAAGACCTTATTCTTCTTTAAAATGGAGCCACGGTGATCAACACTTCGTTCTCACTGCCCTCAAATCATTTCCCAACGTATGTTATCATTTCTTCTACTAGTTTAGTTTAGTTTAGTTTAGTTTAGATCACATTGAATGGCTCGAAGGGCCGAATGGCCTTCTCCTGCACCTATTGTCTATTGAGATACAGCTTGGAAACAGGCCCATTGGCCAATCATATCCGCGCTGACCAGCGATCCCCGCACACTAGCACTATCCTACACACACTAGGGACCATTTATATTCATACCAAGCCAATTAGCCCACAAACCTGCAGTGTGGGAGGAAACCGGAGCTCCCTGGAGAAAACCCACGCGGGTCATGGGGACAACGTACAAACTCCGTACAGACGGCGCCCGTAGTCAGGACCGAACCTGGGTCTCTGGCGCTACGAGGCAACAACTGATTGGGGATGATCAGCCATGATCACATTGAATGGCGGTGCTGGCTCGAAGGGCCATAAGGCCTACTCCTGCACCTATTGTCTATTGTCTAATAACTCTACCGTGCTCCACCGTGCCACCCTCGATACTACCTCCTCCATTTGTTGGGTTAGTTTCGAGGTACAGTGTGGAAACAGGCCCTTCGGCCCACCGAGTCCGCGCCGGACCAGCGATCCCCACACACTGACACTATCCTACACACACTAGGGACAATTTACAATGATACCATTTTAGTTGGCCCCTTCACCACTGCTTCTCCATTGTTGTTTGAGACGTGAGGTATTCTAATTTGCCAATGACCTATTTAGCCAAAAATATAATGGATCATCATGACATTCAGGCAATGATTATAAGTCTCATCACTGAATGAGAGTCTTTGCAACTCAGTTGAAAGCATTAAAACACTCCCAGGCATGTCACAGACCATTTGGTAATCTAAATGCAGAATGCTATCAATATGTAGGGTAATGTTATGAGACAGCACAAACCCATGAGAAGGCGCACACACACACACATGGCCACGCACTGAAGCCAAATGAAAAGCATAAAGGTTGTCACATATTTCTTTCCCAAATTGGCTGTAGTCACTCAAACTAAATCTTGCATTACTTACATTCTTTGCCCCATGGACGTTAAAGGCTGCTTCAGTCCAAGGTTTCTTAATTGAGGGCTTCGGTGATAAAGCAACACCTTAATAAGGAGAGATCCATCATTTGTTGGAGCGGCACGGTGGCGCAGCATTAGAGTTGCTGCCTCACAGCGCCAGAGACCCAGGTTCGATCCTGACTATGGGTGCTTGTCTGTACGGAGTTTGTACGTTCTCCCTCTAGACCTGCGTGGGTTTTCTCCAGGTGCTTCGGTCTCCTCCCACACCCCAAAGACGTGCAGGTTTGTAGGTTAATTGGCTTCGGTGAAAATTGTAAATTATCCCTCATGTGTAGGATAGTGCTAGTGTGCTGGGATCACTGGTCGGCGTGGACTCAGTGGGCCGAAGGGCCTGTTTCCGCACTGTAGCTCTAAACTAAACTAAACTAAACCAATATATATCTAATGCATTGTGCAAAACTACCAATGAAATGCTGAAATATGTTGCCAGATTATAATTCAATGCATAAAATATTTCTAGTTTAGTTTATTGTCACATGTACCAAGTGAAAAGCTTTTGTTTGTGCACAGTCAGTGGGAAAAGTAAACATGATTTAAATCGAGGCATCCACCATCTACAGACACAGGATAAAGGGAATAATTACTGCAAGATAAAATCCTGCAATGTCTTCTCTTCCTCAATTCTCGTTTCAATTTACCTTGAATCTGTTATCTTTGCTTATCGATCTTTCTGCCACTTTCTCCGTATTAACTTCAGAAAATTAATCCAGATCATTTTAACTCGACATGAAGCATATCATTTCTTTTTTAATTCTTTAGTTTAGTTTAGAGATGCAGCGCATTTCCGGCCTACCTGGTCCGCGCCGACCTGCGATCCCCGCACATTAACACTATCCCACACACACCAGGGACAATTTACAATATGAAGGTCAAGTCGCAGGTAGATAAGGTGGTCAAAAAGGCTTTTGGCACTTTGGCCTATTGAGTGTAGAAGTTGAGAGGTCCTGTTGCAGTTGTATAAGACGTTGGTGAGACCGCATTTAGAATATTGCTTTCAGTTTTGGGCACCATGTTATAGGAACGATAATGTCAAGCTTGAAAGGGTTCAGAAAAGATTTAAGGGCCTGTCCCACTTTCACGACCTAATTCACGACCTCTGCCGAGTTTACCCCTGACTCATACTCGCAGCATGGTCGTCACGAGATCGTAGGAGGTCGTAGCAGGTCGTGATGCTAGTCGTAGGTATTCGTGGCATCAAGTAGGTCGCGGTGTATTTTTAAGCCTGATGAAAAATGTTCACAAGTAAAAAAGATCATGAATTAGGTCGTGAAAGTGGGACAGGCTCTTTACGAGGACGTTGCCAGGACTAGAGGGTGTGAGCTATAGGGAGAAGTTGAGTAGGCTGGGTCTCTATTCCATGGAGCGTAGGAGGATGAGGGGTGATCTTATAGATGTATAGATCAGGTAGATGCACAGTCTTTTACCCAGAGTAGGGGAATCGAGGACCAGAGGACATAGGTTCAAGGTGAAGGGGAAAATATTTAATAGGAATCCGAGGAGTAACTTTTTCACACAGAGGGTAGTGGGTGTATGGAACAAGCTGCCAGAGGGGGTAGTTGAGACTGGGACTATCCCATTGTTTAAAAAACAGTTGGACAGGTACATGGATAGGACAGGTTTGGAGGGATATGGACCAAGCGCCGCAGGTAAGTGGGACTAGTGTAGCTGGGACATTGTTGGTCGGTGTGGGCGAGTTGGGCCAAAGGGTCTGTTTCAACACTGTATCATTGTATGACTAGTATATATCAAAGCCAATTAACGTACAAACTTGTACATCATTGGAATGTGGGTGGAAACCGGAGCATCCGGAGAAAATCCAAGTGGGTCACGGGTAGTACGTACAAACTCCGTACAGACAGCACCCGTAGTCAGGATCGAACCTGGGTCTCTGGTGCTGGAAGGCAGCGACTCTACCGCTGTGCCACCGTGCTGCCCTGGTTCTCTGATCTCTTTGTTAAAATACAATGCCTAGAAAAGCTTAATATGTTTAAGATTCATTTGATTTCAGATGTAACAGGAAGCTTATGAAGGGATCCTTCTTCTTTTGCGTTCCATCTTACTACTTTTTATCATTGTGGAAGATTAATGAAGGAAAGTATTAAAAAATTAATTGTGGATTCAGATGGACTCTCACCTTGCAAGACATAAATTCAATTTATCTTAGTTTAGATTAGAGATTCACCATGGAAACAGGCCCTTCGGCCCACCGAGTCCACGCCGACCATTGATCACCCATACACACTAGTTATCCCACGACATGCTTGGGGCAATTTACAGAGGGCTAATAAACCCACTTACGTCTTTGGGATGTGGGAGGGAACCGGGGCACCCGGAGGAAACTCGCACGGACACAAGGAGAACGTGCAAACTCCACACAGACAGCATCCGAGGTCAGGATCGAACCTGGGTCACTGGCGCTGTGAGGCAGCAGCTCTACCAATTGCTGTGGTTATCTTAGTTCAATTCAGTTTAGTTTATTGTCGCATGTACCGAGGTACAGTGAAAAGCTTTTTGTTGCGTGCTATCCAGTCAGCGGAAAGCCAATACATGATTACAATCGAGCCATTTACAGCGTACAGATACATCAGGGGCCGGCAACCTACGGCCTCCGGGCCGAATGCGGCCCGTAACCCAAAATCATCCGGCCCCGCGGGCAGATTGTTTTCCTCGTAACCATCCGGCCTGCCGGGCGCCCCGAGCAGCGGGCGAGCTCTGTCTGTACCGCATCCTGCGCAAAGCCGCCGGCACGGCCGCGCACCTTCTGTGAACACGTTTAAGAAAGAACTGCAGATACTGGAAAAAAATCGAAGGTAGACAAAAATGCTGGTGAAACTCAGTGGGTGAGACATGCAAGGATTGCATGAGGCTGCCTCACCCGCTGAGTTTCTCCAGCATTTTTGTCTACCTTCTGTGAACACGTGATTTGTTGCCTGCCATCCGGGGCGGGATGGGGGCGGGATCCATGTGTACACGTAATAGATGTGGCCCAGCCATCCGCTCACAGACAGACATGCGTCCCGGCCCCTATGCAGAACAAGGTTGCCCACCCCCGAGATACATGATAAGGGAATAGCGTTTTGTGCAAGGTAAAGCCAGTAAAGTCCGATCACACATACAACAAATAATCCTCCGTCAGTTTCGCCACCTCCAACGTGATCCCTACCACTCGCCACATCTTCCCATCTCCCCACCATGTCTGCCTACCGCAAAGACCGCTCCCTCCGTAGCTCCCTTGTCAATTCTTCCCTTCCCTCCCGTACCACCCCTTCCCCGGGCACTTTCTCTTGCAACCGCAAGAAATGCAACACCTGTCCCTTCACCTCCCCCCTCGACTCCATTCAAGGACCCAAGCAGTCGTTCCAGGTGCGACAGAGGTTCACCTGTATCTCCTCCAACCTCATCTACTGCATCCACTGCTCTAGATGTCAGCTGATCTACATCGCTTCACCGAACACCTCCGCTCGGTCCGCAAGAACCTACCTGACCTCCCGGTGGCTCAGAACTTCAACTCCCCCTCCGATTCCCAATCCGACTTCTCTGTCCTGGGTCTCCTCCATTGCCAGAGTGAGCAACACTGGAAATTGGAGGAACAGCACCTCATATTTCGCTTGGGGAGTCTGCATCCTGCGGGCATGAACATCGAATTCTCCCAATTTTGTTAGACCTTGCTGTCTCCTCCCCTTCCTCAGCCCTCGGGCTGTCTCCTCCCATCCCCCAGCCCTGAGGCTCCTCCTCCTCCTTTTTCCTTCCTTCTCCCCGCCATCCCCTATCAGTCTGAAGAAGGGTTTCAGCCCGAAACGCTACCTATTTCCTTCGCTCCATAGATGCTGCTGCACCCGCTGAGTTTCTCCAGCATTTTTGTGTAAGTCCGATCACAGGTTGTCCGATAGTACATCAGCACTGCTCTCTGGTTGCTGAAGAAACTGTTCCTGACTCTGGAGGCATTTTCTCACTTCTACACCTTTTATCTATAATCACTGATAAATTCAATCAATTTTCATTTGGGCATTCTCATTATTTATTATTGTGTAAGCAGAAGGCATTTTATGATTAGTTATACTGCAAAGTTTTTGAATTGTAAAAGGTAGACTGCTCCACGCAGCTGTTAAATGCCGATCCTTCCTCTGAAAGATGTAATTTGTCCCATAATACATTTTAAAAGGAAATGAAAACAAGGGCGGCACGGTGGCGCAGAGGTAGAGCTGCTGCCTCACAGCGCCGGAGTCCCGGGTTCGATCCTGACTACGGGTGCTGTCTGTACGGAGTTTGTACGTTCTCCCCATGACCGCGTGGATTTTCTATGAGATCTTCGGTTTCCTCCCACGCTCCAAAGACGTACAGGTTGGTAGGTTAATTGGCTTGGTAAATGTAAAGTGTCCCTAGTGTGTGTAGGATAGTATTCGTGGGCGGGGATCGCTGGTTGGTGGGCCGAAGGGCCTGTTTCCGTGCTGTATCTCCAAACTAAACTAAAAGTGTACTGCAATAAAGACCGAGCTACCAAGAGCTGACATAGGCATGTCGAAACAAGGAACTGCCGATACAGATGCTGCCAGCTTTGTTCCCTAACTTCCATTCAATCTGAAGAAGGGTCCCAACCTGAAATGTCACCTATCCATGTTCTTCAGAGATGCTGCCTGTCACACTGAGGTTCTCCAACACTTTCTGTTCTTTTGCTGACACAGGCAGTAGGTTAACCTATGATGAGCTTTTGTCGGCACTGGGCCTGTACTCGCTGGAGTTTAGAAGAATGAGGGGGGGACCTCATTGAAACGTACAGAATAGTGAAAGGCCTGAATAGAGTGGATGTGGAGAGGATGTTTCCACTAGTGGAGAGAGTTTAGGACTAGAGGCCACAGCCTCAGAATTGAAGGTCATTCCTTTAGGAAGGAGATGAGGATAAATTTCTTCAGTCAGAGGGTGGTGAATCTGTGGAATTCTTTGCCACAGAAGGCTGTGGAGGCCATGTCAGTGGATATATTTTAATAGCCCTGTCCCACGGTGCGAATTCATTCCAAGAGCTCTCCCGAGTTAAAAACATATCAAACTCAGGGTAAGCACGGAGAATGAACGTAGCAGGTACGTCGGAGCTCGGGGACGTCTCTTAGCGCTAACGGCAGGTACGCGGGAAGACTCGCTAATGGCAGGTAAGCACGGGAAGACTCGTGAAGATTTTTCAACATGTTGAAAAATGTCCACGAGAGCCCCGAGTACCGACGAGCGGCCATTACCGTAAATCTCCCAGTTCGAATCAGGGCAAACTCGGGAGAGCGCTTGGAATGAACTCGTACCGTGGGACAGGGCTTTTAGGCAGAGATAGATAGATCCTTACTTAGTACATGTGTCAGATGTTATAGGGAGAAGGCTGGAGAATGGGGTTAGGAGGGAGAGATAGATCGGCCATGATTGAATGGCAGAGTAGAAATAAGGGGCCAAAATGGCCTAATTCTACTCCTATCACTTACGATCTTGTGATTAGCTGATATTTTCTGGTGGCATCTATGATGATATAATTGATTTTTTATTGGTTTGTGTGTATTATTGTCACATGTTGGGCCAATAGATCTGTGCCTGCAGCACCTAGACCGCCAGGGGACCTATGCGAGGATCCTGTTTGTTGATTTTAGCTCTGTATTCAACACCATTGTGCCAGAGCTACTACACTCCAAACTCACCCAGTTGACTGTGCCTGAACCCCTCTGTCAGTGGATCACCAACTTCCTGACAGACAGGAAGCAGCATGTGAGGCTGGGAAAGCACATCTCGGACCCGCAAACCCTCAGCACAGGAGCACCGCAAGGCTGCGTACTCTCCCCTCTCCTCTATTCTCTCTACACCAATGACTGCACCTCCACAGACACCTCTGTCAAGCTTCTCAAGTCTGCGGACGACACAACCCTGATTGGACTGATCCAGGATGGGGAGGAATCTGCCTACAGACAGGAAGTGTCACAGCTGGCGTCCTGGTGCCATCGCAACAACCTGGAGCTCAATGCTCTTAAGACGGTGGAATTGATTGTGGACTTCAGGAGAGCTCCACCTCCCCTCACCCCACTCACCATCAACAACACCAGTCACATCTGTGGAGTCATTCAAGTTCCTTGGAACCATAATCTCCAAGGACCTGAAATTGGGGGGGGGGGGGAGGTAAAGCTGGAAAACTTTCCAGCAGCTTTGCAGGGAGTTGGTAGTTTTCCACACCCCCCCCCCCACCACAATCAATCTATGCAAGTTCCATAGATGCCGCAGGATCTGCTGAGTTACTCCAGCAGCATCTGTGGAGGACATGGACAGGCAATGTTTCATTCTTCAGAATCGAAACACAGAAACATGGAAAATAGGTGCAGGAGTAGGCCATTCTGCCCTTTGAGCCATTCAAATGATCATGGCTGATCATCCATAATCAGTACCCCGTTCCTGCTCTCTCCCCATATCTCTTGATTCCGTTAGGGCCTGTCCCACTTGGGCGTTATTTGCACGTCATTTACGCGACATCATTTACGCGTCACGACGCACAACGCGCGGGTAACGATGCCGCGTGGTGAGACGTGGTGGCGTAGGCAGTGACGAATGGTAGCGCGCGATGCCCCAGGAGTTTGGGATTCTCAAAATCCTCGTGCGCCACCTGCGTGACGCGCAAATGGCGCCCAAATGGGACAGGCCCTTAAGAGCTAAATCTAACTCTCTCTTGAATGGTCTGAATGGTCTGAGACATGAAGCTCCTAGACTGTGGAACAGCATCCCTCTTCCCATCAGAACTGCCCCCTCCATCGACTCTTTTAAATCGAGACTTAAAACTCATCTTTACTCTCAAGCCTTTCTTGACGTCCTCTGAGGGAGGGCTATATTTATGTTTGTACTTAATCTATGAACCAATGTTGTATAACGTTAGTACCTCCACCAATGTAAAGCACTTTGGTCAACGAGAGTTGGTTTTCAAATGTGCTATAGAAATAAAAGTGACTTGACTTGACTTGACTTGACATGAAACATCTCCTGTACATGTCCTCCAGAGATGCTGCCTGATATTTTAGTTTAGTTTATTTTAGAGATACAGTCCAGAAACAGGTCCTTTTGCCCACCTGGTCCACGACGACCAGCGATCCCTGCACATTTTCTCCCCGGAGAAAACCCATGCAGGTCACGGGGAAAACGTACAAACTCCGTACAGACAAGCACCCATAGTCGGGGTCAAACTTCGGGTCTCCGGCGCTGCATTCGCTGTAAGGCAGCAACTCTACCGCTGCGCCACCGTGACTGCTCACATATCTGCTAAATATTTACAATATCTGCTGCGTTACTCCAGCACTTTTGTGTTCCCTGCTCGATGCCCGCATCTGCATTTCTCCTTGTGTCTGCGTGAGCAACACTAAACCAGGGGAAACAGCTCCTCTGTGTTCATTTCTTCCTGGATTGCTGTTCTATTTTTAGCGAGCTGAGCTGAAAGCGGTTTGTGACCATTTCCTGCAGGAACCTCGTTAATGAACCAGATTCATTGCGAAATATTTCAATACACAAGCACACTTCAGCAGTATTTATTGCCAACTAAGCTTTTTGTACATTTTATGCCCAGATGGTCTGGGAACAGAAGAAGTTTACTGGTGTGCACACCAGCTTTAATAATCTTTTTAGCAGTTTTGTTTTGCCGTGTGTTCCTAAGGAGTGATTTATTTTCGGTAAACACTATTTGGTAAAAGGTCAGAAATTTATCTTTTGACAATAGGCCGGTGATCGTTTTTCACACGTAGGATTTATAGAGCACAGAAGAGCACAACACAGGAACAGATCCGCCCACCCACAATATCCATGCTAAAGAGGGAAGCCAAGTTTAATTAATTTCCATGGCCTGCACATTAGTTTAGTTTAGGATACAGCGGGTCCACGCTGCCCAATGATCCCCGGGCACTAGCGCTATCTTACACACACTAGGGAAAATTTGGAGTGTGGGAGGAAACCGGAGTGCCCGGGGATAGTCCACAGGGTCACGGGGAGAACGTGCAAACTCCGTGCAGACAGCACCCGTAGTCAGGATCTCTGGCGCTGAGTCAGGCAGTAACTCTACCTCTGCGCCACCATGCTGCCCTCATGATCCATATATCTTAATTTCCTTCATTTCCATGTGCCTGTCCAACTGGGTGGTCACGGTGGCGCAGCGGTAGAGTTGCTGCCTTACAGCGATTGCAGCGCCGGAGACCAGGGTTCAATCCTGACTACGGGTGCTGTCTGCAAGGAGTTTGTACGTTCTCCCCGTGACCCTGTGGACTTTCCCCGGACACTCCGGTTTCCTCCCACACTCCAAATTTTCCGAGTCAGGCAGCATCTCTGGGGAAAATGGACAGGCGACGTTTTCGGGTCGGGACCCTCGACTTCTGCAGAAGAGTCCTTACCCGACAACATCACCTATCCATGTTCTCCATGAGATGCGGCCTGACCCTCACCTGCTGAGTTACTCCAGCACTCTGTGACTTTTTTTGCAAGCCATCTTCTGCAGTTCCTTGTGTTTTTAGCGTTTAACATATGATGGAAATACGAATGCTGCAATAGGTGCTGGAGGAAGTCAGCGGTTCAGGCAGCATAGAAACAAAGAAAATAGGTGCAGGAGGAGGCCATTCGGCCCTTCGAGCCATTCATTGAGGAGGGAATGGACAGGGGGGTCTTCAGCTTGGGTCGGGTCTGCAGAAGTGTTCCAACCCAAAATGTTGCCCATCCATTCTCTCCGCAGAAGCTGTCTGACCCGCTGAGTTTCTCTGGCACTTTGTGTTTTCCTCATAGTACATTCATAATATAAGTTTTCATGCACTTGGAACAGCAAGCATAAGTTCATACGTTGTAGGGGCAGAAGTAGGCCATTCGGCCCATCAAGTCTACTTCGCCATTCAATCATGGGTGATCTATCTTTCCCTCTCAACCCCATTCTCCTGTCTTCTCCCCGTAACCCCTGACAGTCTTAAGGGCATGTCCCACTGTACGAGGTAAATCAAGAGTTCTCCCGAGTTTTCCCCTGATTCGAACTCGGAGAATGTCCGTAGCGGGTCCGTAGGAGTTCGTGGATATCTCGTAGCGGCTCGTACGAGTAACGGTAGGTACTCGGGAAATCCGGTAAACTCGTGACATTTTTTCAACACTGTGAAAAATGTCCACGAATAAAAAAAATACTCGTGATGAAAAACTCGTACGAGCCGCCACAAGACATCTAACATAAAGGAGAAATGTCTGATTTTGGTTTAGTTTTAAATACAATTTCACATGCAGACTCACTCGTTTTGAAGATGGAAATGCTTAGATTGGTCAACCGCAGGTAGTTTGTGTAAAAAAAAAATTCTGAGTTGTGGATCATCGTTGCCAAAGGCAGTGATCTATCCCTCTGGAATAGATCACCAGAAATACAAGAAACTGCAAAGTTGCTAGTTTGTGTTCTCTCTTGTTCACAGAATCCAAGATCAAATTCTCTTCCCCCACAGAAGCAAATTCTCCAGGCGACGCATGTTTTCCCAAATAGGAGGAATAGTTTTTTTTTTCCACTTGCTTGCTTGTTTCTTGACAATGAAAAATCATGACCTCGAAATTGGACCACATACAAAGCGTTTTTTTTGGGTTCTTAGCTAAGTGTAAATTCTGTTTTGCCCACATTTTTAATGCATTTGCATCTATTTCTGTTGGAAATCCACAACGTCATGAAATTGGACCAGCACTTGTGATTACAAAACGCTTACTGATTGATAGCTGTCGTTTTTCTCCGATCTTTTGCGCAATGAATTTGGAAGGTTTTGGCGGTACTTTTCCAGTGCTTTGAGGTGTCTACCGTAAACTATATATTTCTCTGCAGTTTGGAAGGCGTGGAATCGTTGAGGATGTTTTATTAGTTAGTGTAATATACTTGCAGGTTATGTTCTAACTCTACCGTTGAGCTGGGGCGGCACTGTGGCGCAGAGATAGAGTTGCTGCCTTACAGCGCCGGAGACCCGAGTTCGATCCTGACTAAGGGTGCTGTCTGTACGGAGTTTGTACGTTTTCCCAGTGACCCACATGGGTTCACTCCCAGTGCTCCGGTTTCCTCCCACACATCAAAGACCTGCAGGTTTGTAGGTTAAACACTCCCTGTTTGAACTGTTGCCGTCAGGCAGACGGTACAGATCTACAAGGACAAGGACAAATAGACTAAAAAACAGTTTTTACCCCACTGCTATAAAAGCTCTAAATGTAGCCGCCAAGGAACGCAGGGGCGATACAGACTAAGGGACTGTGGTAACTGTGGAATCGACAGAAGGATGGAGGGTTGGGTGTGTATGCGTGCTTTGTTCGTGATATTTATTTAGTTGTTTATCTTTATTATTTTAAATTGTATGTATCGCTAGCTTTTAGAAATGTTTGAATGGTGCACTGACTGGCTGACATTTTAAATTTCGTTGTACATGGTTCATGTTACAATGACAATAAAGAAACTATTCTATTCTATTCTAATTGGCTTCTGTAAATTGCCCCAAGTGTCTGCCTCAGAGGGCGGAGGATACTTTTAAGAGAGAGCTAGATAGGGCTCTTAAAGATAGCGGAGTCAGGGGATATGGAGCGAAGACTGGAACGGGGTACTGATTGGGGATGATCAGCCATGATCACATTGAATGGCGGTGCTGGCTCGAAGGGCCGAATGGCCTACTCCTGCATCTATTGTCTATTGTCTATTATTAAAGCTTTATTTCAGACACAGGTCCATATACACATCAAACAGTACATTGTGTGCAGGATTTGAAATCACATAGAACTAATGTGCAGATGATCAGTGGTTGGCACGGACTCAATGGGCCGAAGGGCCTGTATCTCTAAACTAAAATACATTTCTATATAGTGTGCTGGTCTCCTCTGGAATCACTGACAAGGATGACAGAAACTTGAGTCTTGCTTGCCAACCTGTGTACAATTCAGCAATCACTATCGGCATATCTTTTTCACACAGAGAGTTGTGAGTCTGTGGAATTCTCCGCCTCACAGGGCGGTGGAGGCCAGTTCTCTGGATACTTTCAAGATAGGGCTCTTAAAGATAGCGGAGTCAGGGGATATGGGGAGAAGGCAGGAACGGGGTACTGATTGTGGATGATCAGCCATGATCACATTGAATGGCGGTGCTGGCTCGAAGGGCCGAATGGCCTACTCCTGCACCTATTGTCTATTGTCAAGATTATGTAGCTCAGTGTGTCTCATGAGGTCTCATGTGGTGGAATTTATTCAGTCAGAGGGTGGTGAATCTGTGGAATTCATTGCCACGGAAGGCTGTGGAGGCCAAGTCGATGGATATTTTTAAGGCAGAGATAGATTCTTGATCAGTGCGGGTGTCGGGGGTTATAAGGAGAAGGCAGGATAATGGGGTTGAGAGGGGAAGATCGTTCAGCCATGATTGGATGCCAAAACTGGTCCCCACAGCCTTCTGTGGAGCACGTGACTAAACCTAAACCATCTAAAAGTCATCTACCATTGCTCTATTTTTGTTTGAGACATCACAGTAACTTTCAATATTTTTTCCACTTTGTCCTTAGACAATAGGTGCAGGAGTCGGCCATTCAGCCCTTCGGCCCTTCGAGCCAGCACCGCCATTCAATGTGATCATGGCTGATCATCCCCAATCAGTACCCCGTTCCGGCCTTCACCCCATATCCCCTGACTCCGCCATCTTTAAGAGCCCTATCTAGCTCCTTATTTAATTCCTACAGAGATCTTGCTTCCTGAGCCACACATGGAAGCGCAATCCATTTCCAAATTAAAATTAAAATATAATCTACTTATGCGTTAGGACTAATCATAAATTGATGTTCCAATGAAGTGCCTCTGTTCGATTTACATTGCTGCTTTGTGTTCATAAATAAATGGCACAATTTTCAAATCGCTATTTTTCCTCAAAGGATTTGAGCTTTTATACGAAATTAGCTCAAGAAACCCACTGTCTAGAGAGGGTGGGCATGTACACACCATTGTTTTAAAAATGGCAACGCATTTGGCTTTAAACATGTATTATATTCTATATATTTTTGCAACACACTGGATTAGTTTCGCGCCCACTGTAAGTCAAAAGACATATTATTATATGTGTAGGAAGGAACTACAGATGCTGGTTTAAACTGAAGGTAGACACAAAAAGTTGGAGTAACTCAGCGGGACAGGCAACATCTCTGGAGAAAAGCAATAGGTGAGGTTTCGAGTTGAGATCTGAAGAATGTGTCAGAGGTTATGGGGAGAAGGCAGGAGAATGGGGTTAGGAAGGAGAGATAGATCAGCCATGATTGAATGGCGGAGTAGACTTGATGGGCCGAAAGGCCTATTTCTACTCCTATTCCTTATGGCCTTATGAATGATTAATGGTCAGAATGGGAACAGAAAGCATTTGCAGCCATAAAGATTAGAGTGGCACGGTGGCGCAGCGGTAGAGTTGCTGCCTTCGAATGACCTGGGTTCGATCCAGACTACGGGTGACGTAGAGTTTGTACGTTCTCCCTGTGACTATCACTTGGTTTTCTCTGGGTGCTCAGATTTCATCCACCACACCAAAGACGTACAGGTTTGTAGGTTAATTGGCTTGGTATGAATGTAAAATTTGTCCCTAGTGTTAATGTGCGGGTGATTGCTGGTCGGCGTGGACCCGGTGGGCCGAGGCGCCTGTTTCCGCGCTGTATCTCTAAACGAAACTAAACTAAACCTCCAGTCCATGCGTGAGTGTGTGACTATCCAAAAGCTTCTAAAATGCCACCATCATCCCTGGCAGCGTGTTCCATTGATGAACGACAATAATTGTGCATTTTGATAGTCGTTACATGCAGATTAAATGCCATGTCGCAAGGAAAAAAACAATATCCATGAAGAGGAAATGTCAAATGTAAATTTATTACAAAATTATTTCATATTTCATAATACATGTCAGAAGTGAGCCTTAATTAATACGTTAATATAGCCCATTTTACATACACACATTTGGCACAGAAAGCTTTTATAACCATCATGAAACCTAAATCTATGATTTAACATTTACACAGCTCCTCGGATGGCTCAGTTCCTAATCACACCGTTCAGTAGAAACTGCGCTTTTGTGAATCCGGATTATGTTTTATTGCTTGCCTCCTGGGAGTTTAGTTTAGTTTGGTTTAGTCCCAACGAGGAAGCAGGCCCTTCGGCCCGCCGAGTCCGTGCCGACCAGCGATCCCCGTACACTATCCTTCTTCTTCTTATCGAGTCCACATTACAAGATTAGAAGGTTACACAAAAAAGCTGGAGAAACTCAGCAGGTGCAGCAGCATCTATGGAGCGAAGGAAATAGGCAACGTTTCGGGCCGAAACCCTTCTTCAGACAAGATTAGAAGTTGGTCAGCCAGAGCTGAACTCAGTTCTCAGCTTCTGTACTCAATGGTGTCTGTCTTGTTGCTTCTTGTACGTGGTGGTGGAAAGATTGGTGGAAGCAGGGCCGCGACGTGAACGCTCTTTCCTTGACCCCATTACTATCCTACACGCCAGGGACTATTTACAATTTTACCGATGTCAATTAGCAACCTGCCATTATTTTTACTGTACAGCAATTATTCTTTTACTTTAGTTTAGTTCGGTGATACAGTGCGGAACCAGGCCCTTCAGCCCACCGAGTCCGCGCCGACCAGCAATCCCCGCACACTAACACATACTAGGGACAATTTTACATTGATACCAAGCCAATTAACTAACAAACCTGTGCGTCTTTGTGTGTAGCAAGAAACCGGAGCACCCGATGAAAATCCGCACAGGTCGCGGAGAGAAAGTACAAACTCCGTACAGACAGCACCCGTAGTCAGGATCGAACCCTGTCTCTGTCGGGTTCAACTCTACCGCTGCAACACTAAACTAAACCTAACTGAACAAAACTATTGCGTCTAAGTTTTCCATGGCAAAAATGAGAACTGGAAAGAAATTAAATAATTTATCAACACAATTCATTCTTATGTCATTGCAATACAATTGAAAATGTAAAGGGAAGTTAAGTAAACCCATGTTCAGCGGTGCTTCACATCATTTGATAATGTCACCCAGTTACTCCTTCCTGTGTTGCACATGTTCGTCTCACCCTGTTTACTAAATCAGATGTTATTCCACATGCAACGCCACACTTGTGCGAATTTAATCATCTTGTGGGTTGCAAATTTATTGATTTTGTTCTGATTGAATCATTGAATTTTTGTTTTGATCTATTATATGTTGTCTATGTGCATTGTGTTTACGGGCCTATTATGTTGTCATTGTTCAATTGTTGGTATGTATGATAATATCAAATACTTAGTCAAGAGTGGTCTACTGTCATTTGTCTCCGAAACGAAACAATGAAATTCTTACTTGCAGCAGCACAACAGGCCTGTAACTACAACATGAACCAAAAAATGTATAGTGTATGTATATATATATATATGTATATATGTGTGTGTGTGTGTGTGTGTGTGTGTATATATGAAGTGTGTGTGTGTAATATATATATATAATTTGAGGAAGGACACTCTTACTATTGACGGAGTGCAGCGTAGGTTCACCAGGTTAATTCCCGGGATGGCAGGACTGACATATGATGAAAGAATGGAGCGGCTGGGCTTGTAGTCACTGGAATATAGAAAGATAAAAGAACAGGCTAAAATTATTAAGGGATTGAACAGGGTAGATGCAGGAAAAATCTTCCCAATGTTGGGTGTCCATAACCAGGGGTCACAGTTTAACACAATGGTAGGCCATTTAGCATTGAGATGAGGAAAAACGTTTTCACCCAAAGAGTTGTGAATTTGTGGAATTCTCTGCCTCAGAGATAGATAGAGTTCTTAGGCCTAGTGGAATCAAGGGATATGGGAGAAGGCAGGCACGGGTTACTGATTGTGTAATGATCAGCCATGATCACATTGGCGGTACAGGCTCGAAGGGCCAAATGGCCTCCTCCTGCACCTCTTTTCTATTTTTCTTTTTTTTTTCTAATTTGTTTTTTTATTACATTGCTTGCTGCTTGCGAGAGTTGGTGTGTGCAACTTGACAGTCTTGTTTCCCGCACTACAAAATTGTCTTCAATGTAAAAGGCCTCCGTAGACTATAAAGCATTCTTAGGATGTGCTGAAAGGAATATCAAATGTGCACTAGAAATGCAAATTGTGTTTTTTTTTCTTGTGCGACACATTGGCAGAGTTTTCAGCGTCTATACTCCTGTGTCTAGGTATTTTCCTTTTTGAAATCTCTTCTTCCTGTTAATTCAGCTTGAAAAGCATCTTCAAAAGCTCATTCTTTGACAATGTCCTTGTCTATCTCTCCAAAATAATGTTCTTGTCATTTTTACTCCCTGTTGTGAAGCACTTGAAATATTTACCTGTATCGAAGACACTGAAGCACTCAATGTAGGGGAGTAACTCAGCGGGTCAGGCAGCATCGCTGGAGAACATGGTGGGTGACGTTTTGGGTTGAGACCCTTCTTTAGACTGAAGGGTCTGAAGAAGGGTTTCGACTCAAAAGGCCACCTATCCATAGTAGAAACAAAGAATTGCAGATGCTGGTTTTTATACCAAAAGTAAACACAAAGTGCTGGAATAATTCTGCGGGTCAGGTAGTGTCTCTGTAGAAACAGGATGGGTGATGTTTCGGGTCAGGTCTAAAGATGGCTCTGAAACGCACCCACCTGAAACGTCACCCATCCTTTTATCTCCAGAGATGCTGCATGACCAGCTGAGTTACTCCAGCACTTTGTGTCCTTTTGTGTATTAGCCAGCATCTGCAGTTTAGTTTGGTTTAGGGAGACAGCGCGGAGAAAGGCATTTCAGCCCACCGAGTCCGCACCGACCAGCGATCCCCGCACATTACCCTACACACACACAAGGGACAATTTAATACGTTTTTTATACACCAAACCAATTAACCTACAAACCTGTACGTCTTTGGAGTGTGGGAGGAAACCGACGGTCTCGGAGAAAACCCACGCAATCACAGGGAGAACGTACAAACTCCGTACAGAGAAGCACCCATAATCATGATCGAACCCGGGTCTCTGGCGCTGTGAGGCAGCAACTCTACCGCTGCGCCACCGTGCCGACCCTGGTTCTTTGTGTCTACTATTTGAATACACAGCACAGCACATGAGTGGTACTCTGCAGTTTTGTGGAATCAGCGGTCGTTGCATAGACCGTTATATTTTGATTGCTTTTCCCCAAGTCTGAACAATTGTCTTGTAATATTTACATTTTGCAACAACAGTAAATAATGCATTATGATGATTAACTAATATTACTCTCCTGCAGTTGTTTTGTGTCACGTTTAGTTTATAACTTAGCTTAATGGAACTTCAGAAGGAGACAATTATTGTAACCCATTACCGTTCACCAGGCTCTTCAATCTAAATGATCAGTTGCAGTTCCTGGTTGCAGAACAGCAAATGCAGGGAATGGTAGACCTACAGAGCATGTTGTGCGGGTTTAATGGACCTCTTTCACTTGGGTTTAAAATTAATCTGTGCCGGATGGAATAAAATATCTGCTCTAGTATTCAATATGTGAAAAAATCAGTCACATTAGTTCCAAACATGTATCTACCTACAGTATATGATACTGGTATAAATTGGGAATATCCTCAAGAGAGAGTTGGAGAGTGGGAGTTAGATAGAGCTCTTAAAGATAGCGGAGTCAGGGGTTACGGGGAGAGGGCAGGAACGGGGTACTGATTGTGGATGATCAGCCATGATCACATTGAATGGCGGTGCTGGCTCGAAGGGCCGAATGGCCTACTCCTGCACCTTTTGTCTATTGTCTATTGATTTAGCTCTTAGGGCTAAGGGAATCAAGGGATATGGGGAGAAAGCAGGAACGGGGTACTGATTTTAGATGATCAGCCATGATCATATTGAATGGCGGTGCTGGCTCAAAGGGCCAAATGGCCTACTCCTGCACCTATTTTCTATGTTTCTATAAAATGAAGGGGAAGTTCCATGGCATAGCCTGACACATTAGACAATAGACAATAGGTGCAGGAGTAGGCCAGTCGGCCCTTCGAGCCAGCACCTACATTCAATGTGATCATGGCTGAACATCCACAATCCACAAATTTTAATTTTCAGTTGACTAAATTAGTGTTGAGGTCCTTATTTTTTTTTAACTTTCATCCTTATCTGCTATAATGACCAAGTTCTGGTCTTCAGTGTGTCAAAGTTCCACCTAATATTAGGAATGATATTCCCAATCTCTCCCTCATTCCCCTCCCCCTTCCCAGCTCTCCCGCTGCCTACTGTCTCTGCCTCTCCCCCACCAACATCAGTCTGAAGAAGGGTCTTGACCCGAAACGTCGCCTATTTCCTCTCTCCATAGATGCTGCCTCACCCGCTGAGTTCCTCCAGCATTTCTATCTACAGTCTATGTTCCTAATTTATACCTGTCATTTAGATAGGTACAGTACATGGATAGGACAGGTTTGGAAGGATATGGCTAAAGCGCAGGAATGTGGGACTAGTGTAGCTGGGACATGTTGGTCGGAGTGGGCAAGTTGGGTCGGAGGTCCTGTTTCCACACTGTATCACTCTATATGTCTCTATGAAAGGTGAGGCTATATACTTTGTCTTCAATATTACCCACTCATCCTGTTGGGCAAGATTTTCCAGTGTTGGAGATGGCAGAAACTGCAGATGTTGGGATCTTAAGCAAAAAACACCAAAGTGCTGGAGGAACTCAGCGGGTCTGGAAGCATCTGTGGAGGGAACGGCAAATGACATTTCATATCGGGACCCTTCTTCAGACTTTATTTTTCCAGCACTGACTTACTAACAACAGTGGAATCAAAAATCAATCATTTTAGTTCAGTTTTAGTTTGGTTTAGTTTGGAAACAGACCCTTTCGGCCCACCGGTTCCGCGCCGACCAGCGATCCCCGCACATTAATCCTACACCCACTGGGGTCAATTTTTTCCTTTACCAAGCCAATTAACCCACAAACCTGTACGACTTTGGAATGTGGGAGGAAACTGAAGATCTCGGAGAAAACCCACGCAGGTCACGGGGAGAACGTACAAACCGTACAGACAGCACCCGTAGTCGGGATCAAACCCGGGTCTCCGACGCTGCATGCGCTGTAAGGCAGCAACTCTACCGCTGCACCACCATGACCACCCTCTGGTAGGTCGTATTTTGACGTAAGCAATTTTCAATTCTCTGGTTCCTCCTCTCAGCACGAAGTTCAATTAAGAATTAGAAACTGAGCAGACCCAGCCACATTAATACCGTGCCTTTAAGAATGAATTAAAAACTCATTATGTTATGTCATTCATAACTTGATTCTACAAAACCTTTCCATCAGTAAGACAACGTCAGAAGTGGACCCTCAACTTGCATAGATGAGTGCAGCTCCAAAAACATAAGTGATAGGAGGAGAATTAGGCCATTCAGCCCGTCAGGTCTAGTCCGCCATTCAATCATGGCTGATCGATCTCTTCCCCCAACCCCATTCTCCTGCACTTGCGAGCGGAGCACCAAGGCAAATACCTTGTATGTGTATATACTTGGCCAATAAACTTATTCATTCATTCATTCATGCATCCATTCATTCATTCATTCATTCTCCCTGTCACCCCTGACACGCGTACTAATCAAGAATCTATCTATCTCTGCCTTAAGATAGAGCAGCTTGCTTCATTGTTATTCCATCCACCACGCTAAACGTTCATTCTTTAGGCTTTAGACTTTAGAGATACAGCGTGGAAACGGGGACTTTGGTCCATCGAGTCCACGCCGACCAGCGATCACCCCGTATATGAGCACCGTCCTACACACTAGAGACAATTTACAATTTTTACCGAGGTCAATCAGCCTACAAACCTGCACGTCTTTGGAGCGTGGGAGGAAACCAGAGCACTAGGAGCAAAGGCACGTGGTCACGCCTCAAAGGCTTTTCACTGTACCTCGGTACACGTGACAATAAACTAAACTGAAACAGGGAGAATGTAGAAAATCCGCACAGTCAGCACCAGTAGTCAGGATCGAACCGGGGTCTCTGGCACTGTAAGGCGGCAACTCTCCTGCTGCGCCACTTATTCTCTGCAATACCTGTACACTGTGACTGCAGAGCATATTATTTGGAATACAAATTGCAATGACTTTGTAAAAGTAATCTGAAGAATCACCCAGACTAGTGACCTCTACCTTGTGAAGCTCAAGGCCAACAGAACTCAACCACCCGGGTCCAATTCAACCACTTCTGGTCCAATTCATAAGGAATAGAATTAGGCCATTCGTCCCATCAAGTCTACTCCGCCATTCAATCATGGCTGTTCTTTCTCTCCCTTCAAAACCCCATTCTCCTGCCTTCTCCCCATAACCTCTGACACTCATACTAATCAAGAATCTCTTTGAATCACTTCCCTCTGGAAGGCGACTCCGGACTGTCAAAGCTGCCACAGCCAGACATAAAAACATCTTTTTTCCACGAGTAGTAGCTCTACTCAACAGTCTGTAGCCTCCTTGTGCTCTGGTATTTTATTTCATTCTTCACATGTTTAAATTATAATGTTTTATTTTTAATTGTCGACTGTATATTGTGTTGTTACTTGCGAGCAAAGCACCAAGGCAAATTCCTTGTATGTATACATACTTGGCGAATAAAATTTATTCAATTCAATTCATTTCGAAGCTACCTATCGCTCCGAGATATATCCACTGACTGCCTCCACAGCCTTCTGTGGCAAATAATTCCTCAGATTCACCTCTCTCTGACTAAGCAAATTTCTCCTCATCTCCTTCCTAAAAGAATGTCCTTTAATTCTGAGGATATGACCTCTAGTTCTAGACTCTCCCACTAGTAGAAACATCCTCTCCTCATCCACTCTATCCAAGCCTTTCACTATTTTGTACGTTTCAATGAGATACCCTCTCAATCTTCTAAACTCCAGTGAGTACAGGCCCAGTGCCGACAAATGCCCATCATAGGTTAACCTACTAATTCCTGGGATCTACCCTGGAAACCTCCTCTGGACCCTCTCCATAGACAGCACAACCTTCCGCAGATATGGATATGCCCAAAACTGCACCATGATGGGCAGCACAACGGTAGAGTCGCTGGCCTACAGTGCTTGCTGCTCCGGAGACCCGGGTTCGATCCCGACCACGGGTGCTGTTTGCACGGAGTTTGTACGTTCTCCCCGTGACCTGCGTGGGTTTTCTCCGTGATCTTCGGTTTCCTCCCACACTCCAAAGACGTACAGGTATGCAGGTTAATTGGCTTGGTGTATGTGTAAATTATGCCTAGTGCGTGTAGGATAGTGTCAATGTGTGCGGGGGTCGCTGGTCGGTGCGGACTCAGTGGGCAAAAGGGCCAGTTTCCGCGCTGTATCTCTAAACTAAACTAGGGTAAACTAACGAAGTGTAGGAATGATAAAAGAGATTGATTAGGATATATATGTTACATGTACTCATTAAGGCAACTGAAAAGCTGATTTCATTGCATTTGATTTCAAACATGATGGAACTGGCATCGTACAATAATTGATACAAATACATCGATAGATGCTCCTGAACACATCATCAGTGATGTAACCTGGGGTCATTGGGTGTTTCGGGTCTTTCAACATCAGACACCCTCACCCAGGCGACCCAGCCGTGGTTGATCAGACCACGACTTGTGTTCAGGAGGCATTCGCTCCTCCCCATGGACCTCCTCTCCTGATCCAGAGCCATCTCAAGGCCTTCTCCACTGCCTCTGTGGTTTTCTTGATAGCCCTTCTCCTCGCCACTCCGTTGATGCCCAGTGCACTCAAGGCTTTGTAGAGCGATTGCCCTGCAAAACCTCTGCAGCCAACCTCGATGGGCATACACCTTGCCTTCCAGCCCTGCTTGTGGCAGTCTATGACCGGTTCTTCATATTTGGCCATCTTGCTCTCGTGGGCCTCCTCCAGACGGTCCTCCCACGGCACTGTCAGTACCAACAAGACGATGTTTTTGGTCGCCTCTGAGACCAGGAGGATATCTGGCCTCAGGGTGGTCGTGGCAATGTGCTGTGGGAACTGTTTGGATGGAAAGAGATAGGTTTTTTTTCTAGTGAGTCCAGGCAAGTGGGTTTTCGACATGATTTTTGTACTTTTACTATTATTGTCATGTGTACCAAGGTGCATAGAGTCTAACAGCGTGGAACAGGCCCTTCGGCTTAACTTGCCCACACCGACCAACATGCCCCATCTACACTCGTCCCATCTGCCTGCGTTTGGTCCATATCCCTCTAAACCTGTCCTATCCATGTACCTTACTGAGCTAGGTGGCTTCGGGTGGCACAGCGCGTCGGCTGCCCCGCCAGCGGCAGCTTCGTCATGTCGACGTTTTTTTGTTTTTTTTAGTATGTCCAAATGTATGTTTTAGTGTGGGGGGTGGTGTCTTATGTGGGGGTGGTGGGGAGGGATAGGGGGAAACCATTTTCCAGATGCCGACCGCCACCTCCACCCTTGCTCGATCTTCGCCCCCCACCTCATGGCCGATTGGTGCGGCTTTCCACCTTCAGCAGTGGGCTTTTCCATCTGTGGGGCGATCCCTTGCTGGGAATCACCGGAGAAGAGCTCCGGTAGCCGGCCTGCGGCCTATAACATCCTGAAGCATCGGTCTACGAAGCTTCAAGCAGCAAGTGTGGAGCCAACTTTACCATCGCGGAGTGGGCTGATCCCTTGCTGACTGACTGTACTTTATTGCCTTCCATCACAGTGAAGAATGCTGTGGTGGATTTTTATGTTAAATTCTATTGTGTACTAGACCAAGTGCAGACCCGTTGGGTCTGTGCCCCCAACGTGCGGTTGTGGGGGGGGAGGCGGCATGCAGCCTCACACACACTAACTATCCCCCCCCCTCAGGAGAGGTTGAGGACAGGGGGGGATAAGAGGGGAGAAGAGCTGAGAGGAGAGCGGGGGTTGCGGAGCAGCCTGGGGCCTATAACATCCTGAAGCCGCGGTCTCCGGTAAGGAGGGTGGGTGGGGGGAGGGGCAGGAGGGGGAGGAAGGAGGGAGGAGAGAAAAGAGAGGAGAGAGGAGAAGGGGGAGTGGAGAGAAGGGGGTGAGGGGAGGGGGGGAAGAGGAGAGGGGGAAGAGGAGGGGGGGAAGAGGAGAAGGGGGGAGAGGGGGGGGGGGAGAGAGGAGGAGAGAAACTGCAATAGTGGTTCGGGGGAGGGAGCGGGGGGGGAGGAGAGGGGGAGGGAGGGAGGAGCAAAGGGGGGGGGGGGGGGGAGTTCGAGAGTCGATTTCACCCAACCCAAAACCCCCCGAGCTTCGATCGTACTTTAACGAGAGGGCTTGCACATCGGGCTGTCCGTAGCAGCAACTGTGGGGGGGTTCAAGGCCCCCGACCAAGATTGACTGTACTTTATTGCCTTCCATCACAGTGAGGAATGCTGTGGTGGACTTTTATGTTAAAATTCTATTGTAATATAGATTGTGTTCTTTTTAATTGTATGGCTGCATGGTAACTCATTTCACTGTCCCTTAATTGGTGCATGTGACAAATAAATGTGAACCATGAACTAACCTGTCTAAACTGTTTATTAAATGTTGCGATTGTACCAGCCTCAACTACCTCCTCAGGCAGCTCGTTCCACACACCCGCCACCCTTGTGTAAATCTTTCCCCACCTCACCTTAACTCCATGTCCTCTGGTCCTCGACTCCCCTACTCTGGGCAAGAGACTCTGTGCATCTACCCGATCTATTCCTCTCATGATGTGAAAAGCTTTTTGTTTGTGTGTGATCCAGGAAAGAAAACCAGTGTGTGATCCAGGAAATCAAACCATTCATAGTGCACGGATAAAGTGCACAATATTTCGTGCAAAAATACAACAGTGGGTTCTGATAAAGTCCATTTCAAGAGAGTTCAAAGATCTCCAATGAGGTAGATGGGAGGTCACTCTAGCTGATGAGGACCGTTCAGTTGACTGACACCAGCTGGGAAGAAACAGTTCCTGCAACCCATAAATTACTCTCAAAACATTAGGGCATACCCTGCTTTGAAAAAGGGTCTGAAGAAGGGTCTCGACCCAAAACGTCACCCATTCCTTCTCTCCAGAGATGCTGCCTGTCCCGCTGAGTTACTCCAGCATTTTGAGCCTATCTTCCATTTTCATTTGATCTCTGAACAGGGGTCACGGAAATAACTAGTAACACGAAGAATCCAAGATGATCTTTCATTGCCACATGTTACATCCTCCAACACATCTATAGTCTGCAGCTCAAAAATTAGCATTGAATGAATATTAAAGCAGAGGTTTCTGATCCTGATGCTTGTTAAAGATAAACTAAGTCGTACATTTATAAAGTCCCACTGGACAAATTCCCGTTTTTTTCATCATTTAAGCAATTACGAAGTCTTAAAATGTCAGCAATGCGGTTGTCGTTTTTCATACAAGTTCTCTGTGAATTTGATCTACAGAGTTTGTACGTTCTCCCCGTCACCTGCGCGGGTTTTCTCCGCGATCTCCAGTTTCCTCCCACACTCCAAAGACATACAGGTTTGTACGTTAATTGGCTGGGTAGATACAGCGTGCAAACAGGCCCTTCAGCCCACGGAGTCCGCACCGACCAGCGATCCTCGCACATTTAACACGACCCTACGTACACTGGTGAAAATACAACGAATCAGGCCCTTCGGCCCACCGAGTCCGCGCCGACTAGCGTTCACCGTACATTAACACGACCCTACGTACACTGGTGAGAATACTACGAAACGTAATATTGTCACCAGTGTATGTAGGGTCGTGTTAGTGTGCGGGGATCGCTGGTCGGCATGGACTCAGTGGGCCGAAGGGCCTCTTTGCGTACCTCTGTCTCTGAACTAAACTAAACGAAACACTTTGAATTGCCGCTTGTTGACTTTTCTGTGATGACTTCTGCAGACACAAGGTGTCTCTCCTCCTTTAATGGGGGGCACGCGAGCTTTCAGTGATGTTTGCTACTCAAGATATCAGCACCCTCCAGGGATGCATAGTCAACGATTGATGTTATTACTGACTGCACACAGCTATAGCATGAACAGCCAGGCAGTGCACGCATTCATCTCCAAGAGCAGCAGAAAGATTAAGCATGAGTTAATGATGGATCCCAATTCCCATGTCTGTTTTTTGGGAGTGAAGAAGGCAATGTCATCAAGCTGGAAAGATGTGCAGAGAAGATTTACGAGGATGTTGCCAGGACATGAGGGGGGGATGAGCTATAAGGAGCGGTTGGGCAAGTTAGGACTTTATTCCTTGCAGCTCAGTTGGGTGAGACTGTGTTTCCACTTTGAAGGAAATGACCCGAAATTTCCCCTGAACTCTGAGGGATGTTCATTATTTACTACTCCAAAATGTTTGAACTTAATTATGCCATTGTAGCGGCACCTAGTGGTGTGGCTGGGAAGTCAGAACCCTCGTCATTGGTCGGCACTGTCAAAAATGATTGAAATGAAATGATTCAATTATTGTCATTGTCAGTGTACAGTACAGAGACAACGAAATGCATTTTTAGCATCTTCCCGACACGGTGTGGGTGTCGTAACATTCCATTACAGGTGTGCCCGCGCCTGCATCAGCGCTCCTACAGGCAAAGGTCAGCCCAAGGACACAACGACAGTATGCACTCCAAGCGGGATTTGAACCGGCTACCTTCGGTCGCCAGCCGAACTCTTAGCCCATTGTGCTATCTGTCGTCCTGTCAGCGCTCCTCTCAGCGACAGGAGCTGTGTCCGTTAGCGAGACTGGGTTTTACGAGTTTCTATTTGTTTTTGTGCATAAAATCTATTTCCGCTCGACCTGCATGGTCCCACTGCACCATCTTGCAGGACCTTTTTAAAAGAGCCATAATTATGAGCCGTTTACAGATGTTCAGTAAAATTGAGATGACTTGCCTCTGCTCGAACTCAGGGAGGCTAACGCCAGGCAGCTGGCTTCTCCGCTGCCTGCTGCTGATGCCATTTACTGGAGAATAGTGACCAATTGTGGACTGGTGCTACATAATAAAAATCTGAAGGCATTCGACACCAGGGCAATCTATCGCAGGAAGTAATTTGGAGAGTGCAGCGATGAATTTGTACCCATCAACGCAATAATTAGGACGCTGCTATCCCACAGCACAATATAATTTGTACTTGCGGGATGTGGAAAGATCGGCAGAGGATCGAAAGATGAAGAGGACAAAACACAAAATGGATTCCGCGACAAAATAGGCAGACCCTTCCCCTATCGTAAGACATCTAAACTTGTGGGCATAAATAGACAATAGACAATAGGTACAGGAGTAGGCCATTCGGCCCTTCTAGCCAGCACCGCCATTCAATGTGATCATTGCTGATCATCCACAATCAGTACCCCATTCCTGCCTTCTCCCCATATCCCCTGACTCGGCTATTTTTAAGAGCCCTATCTAGCTCTCTCTTGAAAGCATCCAGAGAACCTGCCTCCACCGCCCTCTGAGGCAGGGAATTCCACAGACTCACAACTCTCTGTGAGAAAAAGTGTTTCCTCATCTCTGTTCTAAATGGCTTACCCCTTATTCTTAAACTGTGGCCCCTGATTCTGGACTCCCCCAACATCGGGAACATGTTTCCTGCCTCTAGCGAGTCCAAACCCTTAACAATCTTATATGTTTTTTCAGTCTGTTACATCATCTATCCATTTTCTCCTGAGATGCTGCCTGACTCCCTGAGATACTCCAGCACTTTGTGTGATATTTTTGTAAGCCAGTAACTGTAGTTCCATGTGCCTCCATTGAAGAGTGGAACACAGGAACAGCCCCTTCGGCTCACAATGTCCGAGCTGAACATGATAAGGTCATAAGGTCACAAGTGGAATTAGACCATTCGGCCCATCGAGTCTACTCTGCCATTCAATCATGGCTAATCTATCTCTCCATCCTAACCCCATTCTCCTGCCTTCTCCCCATAACCCCCGACACCCGTACTGATCAAGAATCTATCTATCTCTGCCTTAAAAATACCCACTGACTTGACCTCCACTGCCTTCTGTGGCAAAAAATTCCACAGATTCACCACGCTGTTTCTCTCAACTCAAAATCCATGCAAATAAGACTGGCCAATCATTCACGGAGAAGGGTTTCGACCCGAAACGTTGCCTATTTCCTTCGCTCCATAGTTGCTGCCTCAGCCGCTGAATTTCTCCGGCATTTTTGTCTCCCTTCGATTTTCCAGCATCTGCAGTTCCTTCTTAAACAATCGTTCACTTTTGTTGCCCAAACTACACACAACATAATGGACACCATACTGCACAGTGTGTGACATATTGGTCAGTGCTTTGCTGTGGAATTCATCCGAATATTTGGCTGAAAATGGCTTTTTTTAAATTTGTATTTCTCAAATCAATAGCATCGTAAGGTTTATCCTATGAAAAAGATGTTTGTAATCACGGATGCTATCGAACTAATGCCAAATGAAATGGAGAACAGAATTATGTACGATATTTGTACTCCTAAAACGTATCAGTCCGAGACCATCAATGTTGATTGCTAGTATATTATTTCAGAGCACCGCGCTCCTACCCTGTTCAATTAGGTTCACTCATTGAACACAGTCACTATTTTAGACAGTCAGATAACATTGTTTCTGTATAAAAGACAAAACGCTGGAGGAACTCAGCGCGGGGTCGGGCAGTATCTGGGGAGGGAATTGGACAGACGATGTTAGGTGTTAAAACATGTCCCGACCTGCAAAATGTGTAAGAAAGAACTGCAGATGCTGGTTAAAATCCTAGGTATAGACACAAAATGCTGGAGTAACTCAGCGGGACAGGCAGCATCTCTGGAGAGAAGGAACGGGTAACGTTTCGGGTCGAGATCCTACTTCAGACTGAGAGTCAATAGACAATAGGTGCAGGAGTAGGCCATTCGGCCCTTCGAGCCATTCAAGGTGATCATGGCTGATCATCCCCAATCAGTACCCCGTTCCTGCCTCCTCCCCCTATCCCCTGACTCCGCTATCTTTAAGAGCCCTATTTAGCTCTCTCTTGAAAGTATCCAGAGAACCGGCCTTCACCGTCCTCTATGGCAGAGAATTCCACACGCTCTCAACTCTCGGTGAGAAAAAATGTTTCCTCGTCTCCGTTCTAAATGGCTTACCCCTTACTCTGAAACTGTCGGGGGAGAGAGAGTCGAGCGATTCGGGTAGGGGTCTCAATCTGAAACGCCACCCCGTTCCTTCCCTCCAGAGATGCTGCCTGTCCCGCTGAGTTACTCCAGCATTCTTCCAGCAACTGCAGTTCCTTCCTGCAGAGTAGCTCAGGGCTGCACTCTAATTGCTCATCGGATGGTTCAGTTGCCTGATATAACATGTCAATGTCAAAGGCCATTTTCTTATGAGCTGCCAGGTTAGGAACTTGCCCAACCTCTTTGATGTCGGCAGAGATTGCATTGTCAGTTTGTAACATACTGCACAACCCAGATGAAGCCGGCACATTCTCAGCCGAGGTAAATTTGTGTATATAACCAGCTGGATGTAAAACTCCTGCTGCTGAAACACCAAGACATTTTACATCTAAAATTCTCGAAGACTGCTGCTTGTTTCCTTTCAAGTTTACAACAACAACAAACAAAAAAATTCTTTGATATCCTGAACGCTGGGTGCATTATTCATGTGCAAGAACGTTTTATTAGTATAGAGCTAAATAAATGACATTTAGTAAATGACACAAAACAGGGAGATAAAAAAAGAGTGAGTCTGTTTCAAAGACTGGGAGTGAAATCCAGCAGAGGTGTATAATTGACAGGGAAGAAGAAAAAACCAGCAGCGGGCTGATCCAGCCTCTCCCTACACAACGCCTGAAGGAATATCGTTATTCAGAACCCATCAGAGGTGAACGGAGAAATTAAATTGACCGCTTTCTGAAGGGAACTTAACTATTGTGGGATGGGGGGGAAATTAAACATGTCTCTCGCTGTGTAGTTACTCACATCCTTAACACCCAGGGCTTTTTTTAATTTGTGAGAGCATGCCTCTGCCAGCTGCGTTTGCTCACAGTTACATAGAAACATAGAAACATACAAAATAGGTGCAGGAGTAGGCCATTCGGCCCTTCAAGCCTGCACCGCCATTCAATATGATCATGGCTGATCATCCAACTCGGTATCCTGTACCTGCCTTCTCTCCATACCCCCTGATCCCTTTAGCCACAAGGGCCACATCTAACTCCCTCTTAAATATAGCCAATGAACTGGCCTCAGCTACCTTCTGTGGTAGAGAGTTCCAGAGATTCACTGTGTAAAAAATGTTTTTCTCATCTCGGTCCTAAAAGAATTCCCCCTTATCCTTAAACTGTGACCCCTTGTTCTGGACTTCCCCAACATCGGGAACAATCTTCCTGCATCGAGCCTGTCCAACTGCTTAAGAATTCCTGCACCTGTTTTCTATGTTTCTACATTTTTTGTTTCATTGGTTGTGGAGTCGCACAGCGCGGAAACAGACCCTTCGGCCCAGCTCATCCATGCTGACCAAGTTTCCCAAAGTAATCGAGTCCCATTTGCCTGCGCTTGGCCAATATCCCTCGAAACCTTTCCTATCCATCCACTAATTCAATGATACCTTATTGTTACACCCACCTCGGTGCAAACAATAGAGGATATGGATCACGTGCAGGCAGAAGGCAATAATTTAATTTTGCATCATGTACAACACAGACATTGTGGGTCGAAGGGCCTGTTCCAGTGATGTTCTGTTCTATGTACTGTCTTTCATCCACAGACCCATGTTCAGGTGGAGGAGAACCCTAATGATGGAGCTGTCTCAGAGTCATGCCAAACATCACTTGTTCCTTCTAAGCCTATGAATAGGGGCTAGCGGAGTCAGGGGATATGGGGGAGAAGGCAGGAACGGGGTACTGATTGTGGATGATCAGCCATGATCGCAGTGAATGGCGGTGCTGGCTCGAAGGGCCAAATGGTCTCCTCCTGCACCTATTTTCTATGTTTCACGGTACAGTTAAAACGCTGTTTTGCATACAACCCGGTAAAATCATACAGCAGACCTCACCTGGGCAGGTACATAATAGTCGCCACATTTCAACGCAGACAAAGTTACAAAAGTTCGTGGACCAGTCCTATCCACTGCCTGCCGCTGCTTATTGAAGAAAATAATTGGGTATTCTGATCGAGTATATCAGGCAACATTGCGGGCCGAACGGTCAGTTTCTGTACCATGTTCAAAAGCATTTTTGTAAATGGCCTAATGAATATTCTGGAGTAACCCAGCGGGACAGGCAGCATCTCTGGAGAGAAGGAACGGGCGATGTTTCGGGTCGAGACCATTCTTCTATTGTGTAAGCGCAGGCGTGAGAGTAACTAACTGGTTGAAAATTACATAGAGGTTAACTAGTAATGTTTTGCCCAGATCGCAAGGCAGTAACATCCATTCCGCACATTTCTTCCAATGACAGGTTCTAGTTTTAATTTGGTTTAGAGATACAGCGCGGAACAGGCCCTTCGGCCCACTGGGTCCTCGTCCGCGTCCGCCAGCGATCCCCGTACATTAACACTATCCGAAGTGGTCACGGTGGCGCAGCGGCAGAGTTGCTGCCTTACTGCGAATGCAGCGCCGGAGACCCAGTTTCGATCCCGACTACGGGCACTGTCTGTACAGAGTTTGTACGTTCTGACCTGCGTGGGTTTTCTCCGAGATCTTCGGTTTCCTCCCACACTCCAAAGACGTACAGGTTTGTAGGTTAATTGGCTTGGTAAATGTAAAAATTGTACCTGGTGGGTGTAGGATGGTGTTAATGTGCGGGGATCGCTGGTCAGAGCGGACCCGGTGGGTCGAAGGGCCTGTTTCACACGCTGTATCTCTAAACTAAAGAGTGGTGAATCTCGGGAACTCTCTGCCACATTTGTACTGAAGACAAATCAACCTACAAATCTGCACGTCTTTGGAGCGTGGATGGAAACCAGAGCACCCAGGGAAAACCCACACGGTCACGGGGAGAAGGTACAAACCCCGTACAATCAGCACCCATAGTTGGGATCAAACCTGGGTCTCTGGCGCTGTAAGACAACAAGTCTACCGCTGCGCCACCGTGCTGCTCCCGGAGCTATCTGTGAACGTGTCTATCCTTCTCGCAAAAATCTAGCTTTAGGTCATTCACAAAAATGGTATTGAAAACAGAAAATACAACAATACAGAAGCTGACCCTTCAGCCCACAATGTCAAACTGTTGCCAAGACAAACTAACCTCAATATCTACACATGATCCATATCCCTGCATTTCCCTGAACATCCATGTGCCGATATCAATGTCTCGACCTGAAAGATTTTTTGAAATTCATTTAGTCTTTTAGTTTTAGAGATACAGCGCGGAAACAGACCCTTCGTCCCACCGAGTCCGCACTGACAAGCGATCCACGTGCATTAACATTATCTGACACACACTAGGGACAATTTTACATACATACCTAGCCAATTAACCTACAAACCTGTACATTTTGGAGTGTGGGAGAAAACCGAAGATCTCGGAGAAAACCCACGCAGGTGACGGGGAGAACGTACAAACTCCGTGCAAACAGCACCCGTAGTCAGGATCGAACCCGAGCCTCTGGCGCTGTGAGGCAGCAACTCTACCGCTGCGCCACCACTAACACAGCTCCCTAAGATCTAAGAAGCTAAGTTTGAAAATCTATAGACTGTACTGAGAGCAACTGTGATATCAATTTTGATTGAATCATTAACATTTCATGTTTCCTATAATTAGACATCAACCGAGTGGATGTGGAGAGGATGTTTCCACTATTGGGAGAGTCTATGACCAGAGGTCATTGCCTCAGAATTAAAGGGTGTTCCTTTTCGAAGGAGATGAGGAGGAACTTCTTCAATCGGGGGGTGGTGAATCTGTGTAATTCTTTGCCACAGAAGGCTGCGGAGGCCAAGTCAGTGGATATATTTAAGGCAGAGATATTGTAGATAGATTCTTGATTAGTACGGGTGTCAGGGGTTATGGGGAGAAGGCAGGAGAATGGGTTAGGATGGAGAGACCGAGATCACCGAATCTCGGAGTAAACTGATGGGCAGAATGGTTTTTAATTATCACATGTACTTATGACTAGGTTATTTTATAGCATACCCGTTCCCAGCCCCGAATGCCCCCCCTATTTCCCTGGCGCTCCTGACACAGTCTTGATGTTGGTTGCTGTAAACCGCCTTAACACAGCTTCACAAGATAATTCACAAGCCTTTTTTTGGAAATTTTATAGACTGTACTGAGAGCCCGACCTGTGTGATATCCACGATCGTACCTACGATTTCCGGTGGGCGCATTTCGACTCTTTCAGCAGCGGCCTAGACATCAACGCGTTTTATTATTTTGTGTCTATGTTTTTATATATTTTTGTTAGTTTGTTGGGGTCTGTGTGACCAGGGGTCAGGGAGGGGGAAACTTTTAAATCTCTCCCTGAACGGGGTGTTCCTTTTTCGAAGTCTCCGCTATCGTTGGAACTTCTTCAATGAGGGGATGTGAAGGAGAGGACCGGGGACTCTGGTGCGACACACCTCAGGCTCGCGGAGAGGCCGAGTCAGAGCGAGGGGATATATTTGGAGGAGCGCTGCTGCTGCTGATGCTTTGCTGCTGCGGCCCGACCGATAGAGAGTCGGAGGCTTCAAAGTGCTTGTTCTGCGGACGGCGGCAGGCCGGGAGAATGCGGGTTAGGATGGAGAGATAGGGATCAGCCATGATTGAATGGCGGAGTAGACTGAAGGGCAGCGGGTTAAATTATCCATGTACTTATGGAATAGGTTCTTTTATAGCCATAAGGTTCCCAAAGAATGCCCCCCCTTATTTCCCATGCCTCCTGACACAGTCTTGATGTTGGTTGCCTAAAGGGCCTGTCCCACTTTCACAACCTAATTCACAACCTTTTTTACTCGTGGACATTTTTCATCAGGCTAGAAAATGGCCCCGACCTACTTGATGCCACGAGTACCTACAACTAGCATCACGACCTGCTACGACCTAGGTCGTAGCAGGTCGTGATGCTAGTCGTAGGTACTGTTTGATAGCTGTTTGAAGGTGAACATCTTTAATCCATTTGTGCAAGAAGGAACTGCAGATGCTGGATTAAACCGAAGGCAGGCGCGAAAAGCTGGAGTAACTCAGCGGGACAGGCAGCATCTCGACCCGAAACATCACCCATTCCTTCTCTCCAGAGATGCTGCCTGTCCCGTTCAGTTACTCCAGTTTTTCGTGTCTATCATCTGTCTTTCATCCATTTAACTGCTCACCTTCCAAGATTGGCCCATCATCCACACTACTGACTCACTTTGCTTTGAAACCACTATGTTCCTTAAGAAATCTCCAGAGTTCAGGCTCATAAGTAGCAATGAGTCACGAGGCTGTGAGATAGTATCAGGCAGATTGCAACCATTCTATTGTCCTGCCTCCCCGAGGGACTTGATCACTCGAATTACAAACGCATCATTATACTTGGACTACCTGGATTCTGATACTGGTTACGTCCCATTTCAATTAGTGCACCTGGCTTCAGTTTTGCACTGTACTCTCAACTATTATCCTAACTGCTTAGCAGTGTCTGTAACGCTAGGGACAGTTTCTTCCCAGCTGTTATCAGGCAACTGAACCATCCCAGCGCAACTAGAGAACAGTCCATAACTACTATCTACCTCATTGGTGACCCTCGGACTATCCTTGACCGGACTTTGCTGGCTTTACTTTGCGCTAAATGTTATTCCCTTATTGTGTATCCACGCACTGTAATGGGCCTGTCCCATTTATGCGATTTTTTTTTGGCGATTGCCGGCACCTGTCGTAGGTCATTGCAGGTCGCCGAAAATGTTCAACATGTTGAAAATCCAGCGATGACCAGAAGAAGGTACGACTCAATAGACAATAGACAATAGGTGCAGGAGTAGGCCATTCGGCCCTTAGAGCCAACACCGCTGTTCAATGTGATCATGGCTGAACATCCCCAATCAGTACCCCGTTCCTGCCTTCTCCCCATATACCGCCCCCTGAGGCAGAGAATTCCTCTTTGGGTGACTGCTCACGACCATACAGGCATCACCCCGCGACATGTTGCCATGGTGTCGCCTGTATGGTCGTGAGTCGTCTCCTCAGTCGCACAAAGAGTCTTTCTGGTCGCCCCTGGCTTTTCAACGTTGAAATTTTTTGCCATAAGTGGGACAGGCCAATTAGAGGCTCGATTGAAATCCGCTGACTGGATAGCATGCATCAAAAGCTTTTCACTGTACCTCGGTACATGTGACAATAAACTAAACTAAACTCCTGTGGGCACCAATCATCTGAAATAGTTTTTAATGTTATTGACTGAGAAGTGACTTCCTGAACGAGTGACATTCAAATTTTTGGAATAACTGGTCTTTGCAGGGATTTCCCAGGAGATTTCTTCATCTCTAGTTTAATTTAAGATAGACACAAAATGCAGGAGCAACTCAACTCAACAGGCAGCATCTCTGGAGAGAAGGAATGGGTGATGTTGCGGGTCGAGACCCTTCTCCAGAACTCTGATGGGAAAGGTCTGAAGAAGGGTCTCGACACGAAACGGTGCCCACTACCTTCTCTCCAGAGATGCTGCCTGTCCCGCTGAGTTACTCCAGCATTTTTAGTCTATCTTTGGTGTAAACATGCATCTTCAGTTCCTTCCAGCACATCTAGTTCATGGATGAGGAGCCATCTTGGGGAACGGCTGCTAACCAGCAGCCGTCCGTTTAATTCACCTTTTTTTTGTAGTTCTAGTGAGTCCTGTGTTTTGTTTGTGGGAGAAATAGACTTTTTAATGTGGGGGGAAGGGGGTAACTATATTTCTAGGTCCCTACCTGGTCGGTGAGGCCGCTTTTTCTCCGGGCTGCCCCGTCGACCCGTCCTCGTGGCCATCCAGCGGGCGTGGAGCGCCGTTTCCTTGCGGGGACCGCCCAGCACCTCGGCTTCGGTGGCGGCACAGTGCTGGAGCGCTATCGCGGAGCGGAGCGGGCGATGCCTTGCCTGGGTCGCCACGCTGGATCGATGCGCTGGAGCTCCAGTGAGCTGTGACCACCATGTTCAACACCTCCAGGCTGCGGGTCTACGGAGGCGCCGCAGGCGGGCGGGCGCCGACTTCAACATCGGGAGCCTGGGAGCTCCAAACCGGCGCGGCCTTGTCGGCTTCGGAAGCCGCAGTCTCCGGTAAGGAAGCAACCGTTCCAGGTGGCCCAACTGCTGAGAGGACTCTCCCGACTCCGGGAAAACAGCACCCGGCGAGAACTGCCAGGAACATCGGGCCTCCGTAGAGGCTATAGCGGAGGCCTCAATAGGCCTGACTTTAGGAGAACTGGGGATGGGGACTAGATATTGTGCCTTCCCCCACAGTGGTAACCATTGTGGGGGGATGATTTTTGTGTGTAAGTGATTATTTTAGTTTGTGTCCAAGATGGCTGTCGGAAGGGAGCGTGTACGCTGGCGCGGTTTAGCTGCCGCTGCTCTCTCTCTTCACATTGTGTTTTTGATTTTTTTGCCTTTGGATCGAATTCTGTCTTTAATTTGTGTATTGGTGATGTATTTATTATTTATTTTACTCCGATTATATATTTTTACTCTTGTTAAATTCTGTAAGGTGTCCTTGAGTCTTTTGAAAGGCGCCCATAAATAAAATTTATTATTATTATTATTATTAGTTCAGTTTAGTTTAGTTTAGAGATACAGCAAGGAAACAAGCTCTCTGGCGCACCGAGTCCACACCGACCAGCAATCCCCGTAAGCCAGCACTAACCTCCACACACTAAGGACAATATAATTTTTTTAATCAAAACCAAATTAATCTACAAACCTGCACGTCTTTTTAGTGTGGGAGGAAACCGGAGCACCTGGGGAAAACCCACGAGGTCACAGGGAGAACGTACAAACTCCATACAGACAGCACTTGTAGTCAGGATCGAACCCAGGTCTCTGCCGATGTAAGGCAGCAACTCTACCGCTGCGCCACCGTGCCAGCTTGAGAGTTCTGAGACCTGTTAAGTACTTGATGTATAATGTTCTATTTGGTTACGTCGGGATTAAGCCTAAAGTCAGGCAAAGCCCTATCTATTTCCGCACATAAAATGCCATAGTACTGTTATGCTTCATCATCTGAACTCTCGTGCATCATGTTACATCTGTCTATACCTTATTTAAAAACCTAACCTTGACCTACCCCTAACCCACATCACTTGAAGACTTAGGGTAATCTTAGTTTCTCATGTGCAGCACGACAGGAGATTGATTGGTATTATGAAAGTAAGTAGATACATCCATCTTAATATATAATGTAGAGAGTTCATAACCATGTGAAAAGTGCGATGTACACTATGACCATTTTAGAACGATGACATTAATTCATACACAGTTTTGTTAGGTTGCTTCAATGAGAAATTCACTCTTGGATCTTGGTGGAAGAGTGCAGGAATGTCACAATCGCTTGTCATCTGTAAATTTGTGTTAGAAATAAATTGGTGCCCCCAGAGCATGTTTAGTTTAGTTTAGAGATGCAGCGCAGAAACAGGCCCTTCGGCCCACCGAGTCCGCACCGACCAGCGATCCCCGCGCACTAATACTATCCTACACACACTAGGGACAATTTACACTTAATACCAAGCCAATTAACCCACAAACCTGCACGTCTTTAGAGTATGGGTTGAAACCGGAGCTCCTGGAGAAAACTCACAGGAAGAACATACAAACTCTGTACAGACAGCACCCTGAATCAGGATCGAACCTGGGTCTCTGGCGTGGTGAGGCAGCAACTCTACCACTGCACCACTGTGCCGGCCTTCATGATTCAGGAAAGATTATTATGTCTATTGGTAGTAACTTTATTTTAAATAGCAGCTCTCAAAAATACTGTTTATCTCTGTAGGTCTCTATCCGGCCTGCATATAGTCTTCACCTCCAGGTTGAGATCGTGTTGCCGACCTGTTCCATCTATCAATACATATCTAAAAACCCTGATCTTGTGCTTTTTCAGTTTGCGTGGTTTTTCAATTAGCGCAAACACTGTCCGTGATAGCGTTATGATTTTTCTCTAGCTCACTCACCGTTCTGTGCTGTGAGTGCATCAAGTTTTGTTCTGATTGGTGGTCTATCGTAAAATTTACCAAGGTTTAAAAATCGTAAAAACCGCGCGTGCGCAGATCGATCTCCTCTCCTGCCAGTCAGCACCGCGCGGATTGGTCTCTTCTCCTGTCACTCCGCGGGACGGTCCACCCCTTCCTGCGCCATCACGTCTTTACTGGAGTTGAGGTTGGCTGGCGGAGGTCTCCAACCAGACACAATTTTCGGAGGGACCAGAGGCGGCGTGGCGCGGCGCGGCACGGGAGATTGTCGCCAAGCGGATAGCGGAGAGTCTGATCGCGGTAGAGGAGAGCGTCCAGCCCCTTCCTCTCTAGTCCCCCTCACTGGCTCCTGCCCCTCCCACGTGATACCTCCCACTCCCCCATGGCTCTTCCCCCGTCTTTTCTCCGAGCTCTCCCCCCCCCCCACCCCCCCCGAATAAAGAAATTCCTCCTCATCTCCTACCTAAAGGAACATCCTTTAATTCTGAGGCTGTGACCTCTAGTTTTAGACTCTCCCACTAGTGTAAACATCCTCTCCACATCCACTCTATCCAGGCCTTTCACCATTCTGTATGTTTCAATGGTCTCCCTCATTCTTCCAAACTCCAGCGAGTACAGGCCCAGTGCCAACAAACGCTCATCATAGGTTAACCCACTGCCTGTGTCAGCAAAAGAACAGAAGGTGTTGGAGAACCTCAGTGTGACAGGCAGCATCTCTGAGGAACATGGATAGGTGACATTTCAGGTCGGGACCCTTCTTCAGATTGAATGGAAGGCAGGGAACAAAGCTGGCAGCATCTGTATCGGCAGTTCCTTGTTTCGACATGCCTATGTCAGCTCTATCATCTTCTAGTTGGGACATAAGTCAATGAAACCCTCGGGACTGTTGACCCAGGTCAGTTTATTGTCATGTGTGCCGAGGTACAGTGAAAAGCTTTTGTTGCATGCTGACCCATCAGCGGAAAAACTACACGATTACAATCAAACCGGTTACATGGAAGGTTACATGAATCACCCTTCTTGGCTGGAAAGCTTCTGGGAAGACTGAGGGATATTTTTTTCCTTAATTGAAGATGACTATCTGAATTTGAACTCCATTGATGTCGATGCAGGGGCTGAACTCAGGTCTCTGTAACACTAGTCCAGTAATTTCACTGCTCATAAGGTCATAAGGAATTGGAGCAGAATTAGGTCATTCGGCCCATCACTCAATGCTGCACCATCACTCTGGCCTGCTCTCCCATCTGCATGGACCCATAATAGGATTTGTGGTGAACGAGCTGTTTTTGCATGAATGAGCTGTTAACATTCACAGTTTAGCTCCTGTGTGATCATCATGTGGGGCAGCACGGTGGCGCAGCAGTAGAGTTGCTGCCTTACCGGACTTGCAGCGCTGGAGATCCTTGTTCGATCCCGACTACGGGTGCTGTCTGTACAGAGTTTGTATGTTCTCCCTGTGACCTGCGTGGGTTTCCTCCGAGATCGTCGGTTTCCTCCCACACTCCAAAGACGTACAGGTTTGTAGCTTAATTGGCTTAGGTTTATCTACTTGTTATAAGTGCAAAATTGTCTCGAGTGTTAATGTGCGGGCATCGCTGGTTGGTGCGGGCTCAATGGGCCGAAGGGCCTGTTTCCACCCCATTTCTCTAAACTAAACTATTTCAAGGTCTGTGCTGGAGTCAGGGGATATGGGGAGAAGGCAGGAACGGGGTACTGATCGTGGATGATCAGCCTTGATCACATTGAATGGCGGTGCTGGCTCAAAGGGCTGAATGGCCTACTCCTGCACCCATTGTCTATTGTCTATTGTCATCGGTACTTATGAAACCAGTTGAGTTGGTACCTTCAGATGAATTGTGGAGCATGGGGTTGTTTAGAGAAGGTGAATGGGATGCGTAATCGTTCACGATTATTAACACCGCTGTTTAGATTAGATATACTTTGTTTGAAAAAGTGAAAATCCCATGCAAAAATGGAGCCTTGAGCAGTAACAAAGGTTGCACTTCTGATCCTTGTTGATGCAATAGAATTGTAGCAGGTGTTAATCAAATGCTTTGAGAAGGCTGAATTGTACATCAAACTCTGGTGCTATGGTGACACGCAAGGAACTGCAGATCCGTGTTTACCAGAAAAAGACACAAAGTACTGGAGTAGCTCCGGGCAGAACGGACCTGACCTGATGCGTCACCTACCCATATTGTGCAGAGAGATTCTGCCTGTTCTGCTGAGTTGCTCAAGCACTTTGTGTGTTTTTCTGGTGCAAAGATGATGGATTAATACATGCTGCTCCAGCTTGATTTAATGTGTAAGAAGGAACTGCAGATGCTGGTTTACACCAAAGATAGACACAAAGTGCTGGAATAACTCAGAATGTGTCTGAAGAAGGGTCTCGACCCGAAATGTCAACTATTACTTTTCTCCAGAGATGCTGCCTGACCCGTTGAGTCACCCCAGCACTTTGTGTCTATCTTCACTTGATTTAATGACTGTACAAAGTTTCATGAGCTCAGTATGAGGGAGTGCAGTGTAGGATCATCAGGTTAATTCCCAGGATGGTGGGACTGACATAAGAGGAAAGAATGGGTCGACTGGGCTTGTATTCACTGGAACTTACAAGGATGAGAGGGATTCTTATGGAAACATATAAAATTCTTAAGGCAAGATGCAGGAAAAATTTTCTCCATGTTAGGAGAGTCCAGAACCAGGGGTCACAGTGTAAGAATAAGGGGCGGGCCATTTAGGACTGAGATGAGGAAAAAACTTTTTCACCCAGAGATTTGTGAATCTGTGGAATTCTCTGCCACTGAAGGCAGTGGAGGCCAATTCATTGGATGTTTTCAAGAGAGAGTTAGATAGATCTCTTAGGGCTCATAGAATCAAGGGATATGGCGAGAAAGCAGGAACGGGGTACTGATTGTGGATGATCAACCATGATCATATTGAATAGTGGGGCTGGCTCGAAGGGTCGAATGGCTTTCTCCGGCACCTAAGGTATTTTCTATGTTTCTATGTATTGTCTAGGTACTAAATTAACTCCCCCAAGCTGAGCTGTTTTCTGTCACCAACAGTGGAAAATATACGTTGCATATAATACGTTAGCACCAGTGACAATCTCTTGGCATGAGTTGAGTGGAAAATATAACTCATTGTTTCTGTTAAGAAACTTCTCCGTTGATGATGAAACTTTTGGAAAATTAATTATTCTGTCGTTTCTTGCCCAGAGTTGGGGAATCGAGGACCAGAGGACATAGGTTCAAGGTGAGCGGGAAAAGATTTAATAGGAATCCGAGGGGTAACTTTTCCACACAAAGGGTGGTGGGTGTATGGAACAAGCTGCCAGAGGAGGTATTTGAGGCTGGGACTATCCCATCGTTTAAGAAACAGTTAGACAGGTACATGGGTAGGACAGGTTTGGAGGGATATGGACCAAGCGCAGGCAAGTGGCACTAGTGTAGCTGGGACATGTAGGCCGGTGTGGTCAAGTTGGGCTGAAGGGCCTGTTTCCACACTGCATCACTCTATGACTCTCTGACCCTCTATGACTATATTTATCAAATACATAGAATAACAAGCATATTTAGCTTACAATATACAAAACTATATTTTCTGTTGCTAAATATCTCATTCAGGCGCCCAACAACAGGAGCAATCTTCAGTTTTAGGATTCAGCCTGGTGTGTGCCAATTTTATTCTGAGCCGTTAACTAAACCTTTAGCTAAATCCAAATATTTATTGATTGATGTTGCCATCCTTAATAGGAGGATGTTGCCAGGACTCGAGGGTCTGAGCTACAGGGAGAGGTTGGGTCTGCTGGGACTCTATTTCAGGTGTATAAAATCATGAGAGGAACCTTGGAGCACAGGAGGATGAGGGTTGATCCCAGTCTGAAGAAGGGTCTCGACCCGAAACGTCACCCATTCTGTCTCTCCAGAGATGCTGCCTGTCCCACTGAGTTAATCCAGCTTTTTGTGTCTATCTTCAGTTTAAACCGGCATCTGCAGTTCCTTCCTGCACAAAGATAGATTATTGATCAGGTACACAAAAAAGCTGGAGAAACTCAGCAGGGTGCAGCAGCATCTATGGAGCGAAGGAAATAGGCAACGTTTCGGGCCGAAACCCTTCTTCAGACTATTGATCAGTACGGGTGTCAGGGTTCACGGGGGGAAGGCAGGAGAATGGGGTTAGGAGGGAGAGACAGATCAGCCATGATTGAATGGCGGAGTAGACTTGATGGGCCGAACGCTCTATTTCTGCTTCTATCACCTGTGACCTTTTGACCTTCTGACAATTGGACAGTTGCATGTAAGGGAAAGCTTGAGAGGGATGTGGCCAAAATGCGGGCAATGCGATGGTTCATTCTGGTCGGCATGGACCAGTTGGGCCGAAGGGCCTATTTCCGAGGCGTGTGACTGTACGACTGCGACATTGCACTAATTTCTGGACCTCCAGTGCAAACTGTGGACGTGTGGGCTGAAAGATAAAAACCAGCGCAGATAAAAGAGATGGGCTAAAAATGGATATAATTTTCAACTCTGCTGGAATTTCTATTGCACAGCCAAAGGGGATGAGAACGATGGTCAGATCTCAAGCACTGATTAAATTGTTAACACAACGATGATTTAGAATACTAGCCATGATGCTGAGCCATGAGAATGGAGCTTTTAATACATTTATCGTTTGCAGTTTATATTTTAGGATTTGCACTTTTTTTAAAAAAAAGAACCCGACTCAGCATTTAATTACGTTTATTTGTGCCATGTGACATTTTTCCCCCTAATTAGGATATTTTGGCATTCATTGGAAAGCAAACCTTCAGCAAAAAAAAAACCTTACCTGAGCACATCAGAAAAAATGATCGCAAATGACCTTCAGTGACGCAATTAAGCCAGGATTTTTTAAAGCATTTCTTTGGTCCCCTAATTTGAGGAAGGACATTCTTGCTATTGAGGGAGTGCAGCGTAGGTTTACATGTTTGATTCCCGGGATGGCGGGACTGTCATGTGCTGAGAGAATGGAGCGGCTGCGCTTGTACACTCTGGAGTTTAGAAGGATGAGAGGGAACTCATTGAAACATATAAGATTGTTAAGGGTTTGGACACGCTAGAGGCAGGAAACATGTTCCCGATGTTGGGGGAGTCCAGAACCAGGGGCCACAGTTTAAGGATAAGGGGTAAGACATTTAGAACGGAGACGAGGAAACAATTTTTCCTCACAGAGAGTTGTGAGTCTGTGGAATTCTCTGCCTCAGAGGGCGGTGGAGTCCGGTTCTCTGGACACTTTCAAGAGAGAGCTAGATAGGGCTCTTAAAGATAGCGGAGTTAGGGGATATGGGGAGAAGGCAGGAATGGGGTACTGATTGGGGATGACCAGCCATGATCACATTGAATGGCGGTGTTGGCTCGAAGGGCCGAATGGCCTACCCCTGCACCTATTGCCTATTGTCTATAATCTATCTGCATGAAAGAAATTCAGGCAGAAACGGGGAATTTTATTCTCATTACATGTGTTGCTTTGGTTGATCCCATTGATGTGCTTGAAGATAGACACAAAAAGCTGGAGCAACTCGGCAGGGCAGGCAACATCTCTGGAGAGAAGGAATGGGTGATGTTCAGGGTCGAGACCCTTCTTCAGACATGTTTTTAGTTTTAGAGATACAGTGCGGAAATAGGCTCTCCGGCCCACTGGGTCCGCGCCGACCAGCGATCCCTGCAAATTAACACTATCCTACACACACTAGGGACAATTTTTACATTTACCAAGCCAATTAACCTACAAACCTGTACGTCTTTGGAGTGTGGGAGGAAACTGAAGATCTTGGAGAAAACTTCACGGGGAAAAAGTACAAACTCCATACAGACAGCACCCATAGTCAGGATCGAACCCGGGTCTCCGGCGCTGCATTGCCTGTAAGGCAGTAATTCTACCGCTGCGCAAGTTGGGTCGAAGGGCCTGTTTCCACGCTGTATCACTAGATGACTCTATTCACTGAATGGTCACTCTGAAGAAGGGTCTCGACCCAAAATGTCACCCATTCCTTCTCTCCAGCGATGCTGCCTGTCCTACTGAGTTACTCTAGCATTTTGTGTCGATCTTCGATTGAAACCAGCATCTGCAGTTCCTTCCTACACCATTGAAGTGCTCTGCAGTGTGACCTTTTTGTCCTTGGACCAGGGATGGGAGCAATTAACAGGGTTTACTGTCTTTCATCAGCTTAAAGTATCCTTGACTGAAACGTGCGAGTGCAGATGAAAGGCAAGATCAGGTTCAGTCTGAACACCCTTTGTTCTTGAAGCCTGTTGACACTTTTACTTAAACTGAGCAAATGTTTGAGAGGCAGCAGTTTTTTGGAAGGGAGGCAATGAAAACAGAACAAAATAAAATCACAAAAGCACCACGTTGATACTGTAGGTAGACAAAAATGCTGGAGAAACTCAGCGGGTGAGGCAGCATCTATGGAGCGAAGGAATAGGTGACGTCAGATTGAAGATCAGATTGAAGAAGGGTCTCGACCCGAAACGTCACCTATTCCTTCGCTCCATTGATGCTGCCTCACCCTCTTGATTTCTCCAGCATTTTTGTCTACCTTTGATTTTTCCAGCATCTGCAGTTCTTTCTTATACGTTGATACTGTAAAGGGCATGTCCCACTTAGCGATTTTTTTCGGCGACGGCGGTGATGAAGCGGTGATGCGGCGTGATGACGTATTGACGCGCGTTATTTTTTCATGTGTAGCAACATTTTTTTTGTCGCCGCAGGCTTTTGAAAATGTTCAAAATCTTTTGTTGAAAAAATCGCCAAGTGGGACAGGCCCTTAAGTCTGAATTAAAACCTAAACATGTGTTGGAAATACTCAGCAGGGGCAGTTTAAGGATCTTGTGATGAAATACTTTTGAGCACATGCTTGCCTCAAAGCTTGTCCTATTGAAAGAGCATCAACCTGTTTAATTCTGATTCTTTCTCTGCAGATGCTGCTTGATCTGCTGAGTATTTGGATAGGACAGGTTAGACAATAGACAATAGGTGCAGGAGTAGGCCCTTCGGCCCTTCGACCCCATTCCTGCCTTCACCCCATATCCCCTGTCTCCACTATCTTTAAGAACCCTATCTAGCTCTCTCTTTAAAGCATCCAGAGAACCTGCCTCCACTGGCCTCTGAGGCAGAGAATTCCACAGGTTCAAAGGAATATGTGCCAAACGCGGGCAGGTGGGATTTGTGTAGCTGTGACATGTTGGCCGGTGTGGGCAAGTTGGGCCAGAGGTGCTGTTTCAACTCTGCATGACTTTATCCACTGGTGCAGGCCAGTCGGAGACAGCACCACCATTCAATATAATCATGGCTGATCATCCAAATTCAGTATCCTGTTCCTGCTTTTTCCACATATCCCTTGGTTCCTTTAGCCATGAGAGCTAAATCTAACTCTCTCTTGAAAACATCCAGTGAATTGACCTCCACTGCCTTCTGTGGCAGAGAATTCCACAGATTCACAACTCTCTTCTTGAAAAAATATTATTCCTCATCAGTTACAGAGATAGTTTGAATAAGTTAGGTCTTTATTCTCTGGAGCGCAGAAGGTTAAGGGGGGACTTGATAGAGGTCTTTAAAATTATGAGAGGGATAGACAGAGTTGATGTGGGCAAGCTTTTCCCTTTGAGAATAGGGAAGATTCAAACAAGAGGACATGACTTCAGAATTAAGGGACAGAAGTTTAGGGGTAATATGAGGGGGAACTTCTTCACTCAGAGAGTGGTAGCGGTGTGGAATGAGCTTCCAGTGGAAGTGGTGGAGGCAGGTTCATTGGTATCATTTAAAAATAAATTGGATAGGCATATGGATGAGAAGGGAATGGAGGGTTATGGTATGAGTGCAGGCAGGTGGGACTAAGGGGAAAAAAAGTTGTTCGGCACGGACTTGTAGGGCCGAGATGGCCTGTTTCCGTGCTGTAATTGTTATCTCAGTCCTAAATTGCCGACCCCCCATTCTTAAACTGTGACCCCTGATTCTGGACTCCCCCAACATGGGAAACATTTTCCCTGCATCTAGCCTGTCCAATCCCTTAATAATGTTATATGTTTCTACAAGATCCCTTCTCATCTAAATTCCAGTGAATATAAGCCCAGTCGATGCATTCTTCAGATTTCCACAAGCAGTAATACCTTACTTGATGTATTCATCTTACCTCATTCCTCAGGGGGATGAGATAGAGCTTCAAGGGTGAGAGAAAATTATAGGTGGGAAAATTGACTGCCTATGTTTTGTTGCATTAACTTTAACGTAGGCAGTTGATGTTCTGTCATCCACTTCACACATCCAACCCACACCCCCTCCACAAAATTGGATTTTTGTTCTAACCCCCTGACCTGCTTCTTAAAGTCATTTTGCAAACATATTGCCCAGTAAAGATTTGTTAAAAGATGGACACCGTCATCATCATCGGCAGTCACTCGAAACGAGTATGACTGTCCTCTCCTCTCCATAGGGTCGTCTACTTGTGGGTCTGCAGATGTCTGTAGAGGTCGATCCGTGATCCACACACCTTGGTGCAATGTGGGCAGTGGCTGGTAGTCGTCGAGCCCCCTTCTCTCTCTCCTTACGGTGCTGTCGCTTTGTCTCTGCGACACAGCGAAGTTCCATTTCTTGGCGCGCATCTCCTACCTGCACGGATTTCCTCCAGGAACGCATGTCATACGTTGATAGAATGGACACAAAAAGCTGGAGTAACTCAGCGGGTCAAACAGCATGTTGTTGAAGAAGGAACTGCAGATGCTGGAAAATCGAAGGCACACCAAAATGCTGGAGAAACTCAGCGGGTGCAGCAGCATCTATGGAGCGAAGGAAATAGGCAACGTTTCGGACCGAAACCCTTCTTCAGACTGATGGGTCAAACAGCATCTCTGGGGAAAAGGAACAGGTGTGATGTTTCGGGTCTAGACCCTTCTTCTGACATACCTACACATTCCTAAAGGTTTGTTAGATGTAGGTACAAGGAACTGCAACAAAACAAAAAGACACACAGTGCTGGAGTAACTCAGTGGGTCAGGCAGCATCTCTGGAGAAAATGGATAGGTGACGTTTCGGGTCAGGACTCTTCTTCAGACTGATTGTGGTGGGGGGGAGGGGAGTAGTGGAGAAAGCTTGATGAGAGGACAGGCCAGACACAACCAAGTAATAAATATAATCAAATTTAACAGCAGATGCTGGTTTACTCCAGAGATAGACACAAAATGCTGAAGTAACTCAGTCGGTAAGGCAGTATCTCTGGAGAGAATGGATAGGTGACTTTATTGGGTAGGAACCCTATTCCTGTTAAGTGATAGGTGGATACAAGTGAGGGGTGTATTGACAAGCAGATGGTAGGGCAAAGACCAGAGGTGAAAAGACAGAAGGTGTGTGATGAGGATGGAAGAGTGACGGATAGTGAAGCCAGAGGAAGGAATATAGATGGAGGGGGAAGGGGAGAAATTAGAAGAGTCCACAAAGGGAAAGTAGAGATGGAAGGAAGGCTATTTATAGGTAAGTCAGTTAAATGAATAGGTTTATTGGCCAAGTATTCACATACAAGGAATTTGCCTTGGTGCTCTGCCCGCAAGTGACAACATGACATACAGTGACAGTTAAGAATGATACATAAAACATTAAACATTAATAATAAAACATTATTGATTAAACGTGTGAATTAAATAAAATACCAGAGCAAAAGGAGGCTACAGATTTTTGGTTATTGAGTAGAGCTACTACTCGTGCAAAAAACGCTGTTATTATGTCTGGCTGTGGCAGCTTTGACAGTCCGGAGTCGCCATCCAGAGGGAAGTGATTCAAAGAGTTTGTGGCCAGGGTGAGAGGGGAAAATTGAAGAACTCAATGTCCATATCATTAATTAGTACGGGAGTACAAATGCTATTGAGGGAGTGCAGCATAGGTTCACCAGGTTAATTCCCGGGGTGGCGGGACTGTCATATGTTGATAGAATGGAGCGGCTGGGCTTGTACACTCTGGAATTTAGAAAGATGAGAGGGAATCTTATTGAAACAGAAGTGTTTATTACGGGTTTGGACACGCTAGAGGCAGGAAACATGTTCCCGATATTGGGGGAGTTAGAACAGAGATGAGGAAAAACTTTTTCACACAGAGAGTTGTGAGTCTGTGGAATTCTCTGCCTCAGAGGGCGGCGGATGCTGGTTCTCTGGATGCTTTCAAGAGAGCTCTTAAAGATAGCGGAGTCAAGGGATATGGGGAGAAGGCAGGAACGGGGTAGTGATTGTGGATGATCAGCCATGATCACATTGAATGGTGGTGCTGACTCGAGGGGCCGAATGGCCTACTCCTGCACCTATTGTCTCTTGTCTATTGAGTCACGGGTTATGGGGAGAAGGCAGGAGAATGGGGTTGAGAGGGAGAGATAGATCAGCCATGATTGAATGGTGGAGAAGACTTGATGGACCAAATGGCCTAATTCTACTCCGATCACGTATGAACATCTGAACTTATTACGTTGTATGTTACCCAAGAAGAATCCTCCAGTTTACCCCCAGTTCCAATTTATTGGATAGACACAAAGAGCTGGAGTAACTTAGCGGGACAGGCAGCATCTTTGGAGAGAAGGAATGGGTGACATTTCGGGTCGGGACCCTTCTTCAGACCGACGTCAGGGGAGAGGGAAATTCATAGATAAGGAAGTGCAAGGTGTGAAAACGGGACAAAGGGGAATGGAGATCAATTTATTGGACCTGCACTAACTCAGGCCCTGACTGTTGACATGCAAGTTTCCTCTCCCTGCAGGGACAAGCACTGTGTCACCAGCGGGTGCAAGGCATAGAGTAGGTAACTGCAAGCAGAAAATGAGCAATTCGATACCTGCTGTGCCTCATAATGAGGCACTGTTCCAAATGCTCAGGTTAATCTCGTACAGATCAAGTTGATTTATTCTTGACAAGGAGACGCAGGAGATACGTTCAAGATCAACAGAACCAGCATCAGCAGAGAGAGAAAAATCAGATCAGTAGTTGACGGAAAAAAAAAAAGCTTTGTCCACCAGATCATTTTAAAATTCGCAGAGAAAATGCTTAAAGTAATTCAAAATTTTTTCCAGCGGGATTAAATAGATTGCTGTGTTTTTTTTCCCCCCGACTCGTTTCTGCACGTCAGGTTCTGGTGCCAATAACTGTCCCCGTTCCCACTGATCTTCTTACTGTCTCCATAGCGACGGGCGACAGCTGAGAAATGGCAACTAAATGCAGGTGCCTCTCATTTAATATCAACACTGCTGCTGACAGAACAGATAATGGGCAATAACACACTATTATGTTCTTGGAAAATGAAATGCCTTAGCAGCCAGCTGTCACGCTTCGGGGATTTATTTGTTACCGAGGGACGGGGCGAATGGTGGCAATTTCCTCGCTCCGGCGCTGGTGACCGGATAGACCTTGGCGGGAGTGTTGGTGGCGTGCGTATGATAAAACGCTAACGCATATACAATATGATAGAACGCCAGCATTCACAATATAGACAATAAACAATAGACAATAGACAATAGGTGCAGGAGTAGGCCATTCGGCCCTTCGAGCCAGCATCGCCATTCAATGTGATCATGGCTGATCATCCACTATCAGTACCCCGTTCCTGCCTTCTCCCCATATCCCCTGACTCCGCTATCTTTAAGAGCCCTACTTGGCTCTCTCTTGAAAGCATCCAGAGAACCTGCCTCCACCGCCGAATTCCACAGACTCACAACTCTGTGTGTGAAAATGTGTTTCCTCCTCTCTGTTCTAAATGGCTTACCCCTTATTCTTAAACTGTGGCCCCTGTTTCTGGACTAACCCGACATCGGGGACATGGTTCCTGCCTCAAGCGTGTCCAAATCCATTAATAATCTTATATGTTTCAAGAAGATCCCCTCCCATCCTTCTAAACTCCAGAGTGTACAAGCCCAGCCGCTTCATTCTCTCAGCATATGACAGAACGCTAGCATGAGCAATATACAATACCATAGAATGGGATATGACAGGGTTGATTGGTCATAAGGTCATAAGGGATAGGAGTAGAATTAGGCCATTTAGCCCATCACATCTACATCACACCTTCTCCCCATAACCTCTGACACCCGTACTAATTAAGAATTATCTATCTCTGCCTTAAAAATATCCACTGACTTGGCCTCCACAGCCTTCTGTGGCAAAGAATTCCTCAGATTCACCACACTCCGACTAAAGAAATTTCTCCTCATCTCCTTCCTAGAAAAACGTCCTGTAATTCGACCTCTAGTTCTAGATTCTCTCACGAGTGGAAACATCCCCTCCACACCCACTCTATCCAAGCCTTTCACTATTCTGTACGTTTCAATGAGGTCCCCTCCTCATTCTTCTGAACTCCAGCGAGTACAGGCCCAGTGCCGACAAATGCTCATCATAGGTTAACCCACTCATTCCTGGGATAATTCTTGTAAACCTTCTGCGGACCCTCTCCAGAGCCAGCACATCCTTCCTCAGATATGGTGCCCAAAATTGCTCACAATATTCCAAACCAGTGCCTTGTAGTGTCAGCATTACATCCCTGCTTTTGTATACAAGCCCTCTTGAAATAAATGCTAGCATTGAGTTAGAGCTCTTAAAGATAGCGGAGTCAGGGGATATGGTGAGAAGGCAGGAACGGGGTACTGAATGTGGATGATCAGCCATGATCACAGTGAATGGCAGTGCTGGCTCGAAAAGCCAAATGGCCTACTCCTGCACTTATTGTCTACAGTCTATTGAATTTGTGAAGTTGTGAATTTATGGAATTCCCTGCCACAGAGGGCAGTGGAGGACAAATCACTGGATGGATTTAAGAGAGAGTTAGATAGAGCTCTAGGGGCTGTTGGAATCAAGGGATATGGGGAGAAGGCAGGCACGGGTTATTGATTGGGGACGATCAGCCATGATCACAAAGAATGGCTCGAAGGGCCGAATTGGCCTCCTCCTGCACTTATTTTCTATGTTTTCTATGTATTCTATGAATACAAGCCCAGTGGCTCCAGTCTTTCATCATATAACAGTCCCGCCATTCCCGGAATCGACCTCGTGAACCAACGCTGCACTCCCTCAATAGCAAGGGAGTGAATAAAATTATCGTAAAAATGAGGTAGAATTTAGCTGGACTTGCTCTTGTTTTCCAATATACATAGTAATGTAGCTATGATCATCATTTTGCAGCAATGACAATGGCATAGCTACATTATGCTTCATCATACATCTTCCTGTGTTTCCACCATAATAAATTCATTTCTTACTGTGGTGATGAAATATATATGTTTAAAGAGGCTTTTTGTTTCCTTTAAATAATACTCATGTAATGGTTGCAAGAAATTTGATGAGGCAATAATGCATTAGTGCCATCATGAACAATTAATCAATTTTTCATGGAGACAGTAAATTTTAACTGTATAACCTGCATACATTTTCTTTTTCTTCAACTGTATGTTCCTGATTACAGACGACAGCTTAGGTTGCATTGATTATATTTCCTTATTGCAATCTTTCGAATTGAATTTAGCTCCACGGGAATAATTTTCTCCCTGTTGCTCTGCATGGTTTTGCAAAAATATTGGGTGAAATGGTGTTAGAATAGGGCGGTCAGCCAGATCTTAGTTTAGTTTGGAAGCAGGCCCTTTGGTCCATCGAGGCCATGCTGACCAATGCCACCTGTGCACTATCACAGTACAAGCTCGAAGGTAGACACAAAATGCTTGAGCAACTCTCCGGGACAGGCAGCATCTTTGGAGAGAAGGAATGGGTGACGCTTCGGGTCGAGACCATTCTTCAGACCCTGAAGAAGGTCTGAACCCAAGTCTGAAGAAGAGTCTCGACCCGAAACGTCTCCAGAGGTGCTGCCTGTTCCGCTGAGTTACTCCAGCATTTCTGAACCTTCTGAATTTTGTAGTCGGCAGGGCAGTACTCTGCATATTGCCAAATTGGACAATTTTACATTTTTATCAAGCCAATTAAACAAGGCAATTAACCTACAAACGTGTACGTCTTTGGAGTGTGGGAGGAAACCGAAGATCTCGGAGAAACCTCACGCAGGTCACGGGGAGAACGTACAAACTCCATACAGTCAGCACCCGTAGTCGGGATCGAACCCGGGTCTCTGCCGCTGCGTTTTGCTGTAAGGCAGCAACTCTACTGCTGTGCCACCGTGACTACCTTCAAGCTTGAACTGACAATTTGGTTTTCAGCCACCACTGCGCAGTTGGGGGCTATGGGTGAGTGGTGGAATATTGCGTTGGGGGAACATGGACCCAACGTGTCTGCGCTTGGTCTGCTATATTATCGAATGTGTATCGTGCTTACAGGCCTGTTGCGCTGCTGCAAGTAAGTATTTCATCGACCCGTGGTCAGCACACATGCCAATTAAACACCCTTGACTTGACTCTTAATTCACAGCAGTCAGGAAAGAGATCCAACAAATTCATGTCTCGGCCAAAGATATTGATAATAATTACGTTGACATTTACATTATTCCGAAAAGTAAGGACATAATGAAATATTCTCGAGTTGCGCAGAATAAAAACAAGTATTTAGGATGGGAACGGTAAACCAACACTGAATGGACAAGATGAAATTACACCCATTCCTTCTATCCAGAGATGCTACCTGTCCCGCTGTGTTACTCCAGCATTTTGTGCCTATCTTTAATATACACCAGAGATGCACTGACTGTCACTTCTACGAAAGCAGTGTTCAAAGAATTTAAACAACAGGGGGCTAATGATAGCCCTTCAATAGATTTATGTTTTTCAAGTTAATTATTCGTATTAGGTCTTGCATCTTTGCAACCTATTTAATCTTAATAAATGACTGGTATTGATTTAATATGTGCCGAGCTTCCGCTGGTAAATATTAATGATTGTGAGGTGCAGCAACAAGGGGTGGAACGTTGAGATCAAGTCACTTGGACAACTGTAGTATTGATCTTCCTATAGTCTACTGTAAAATGGAGAAGAGTTAAACGTGCTGGAGTGCAGCCAGACATCACGTTTTGTTTGCCTGCAATTCAGGGCAGCACAGTGGCGCAGCGGTAGAGTTGCTGCCTTAAGGGCCTGTCCCACTTTGGCGATTTTTTGGGCTACTACAGGCGACTAGGCTGTCGCCACATGGTCGCCGGGGTGTCGCCTGTATGGTCGTGAGTTATTTCCTCTGTCACCCAAAGAGTCGTAGCGTTGTTCTGGTCGCCGCTGGATTTTGAAATGTTCAAAACTTTTCGGCGATAGTGGGTTTGACGCCAATGAGCGTAGCTTGACTTCTCCTGACGTAGGTGCTGTCGTAGGTTGTCGCCAGGATGATGTAGGTTGTCGCCGGTGTTGACATCGGTGAATTCCATTGGCGACTATCTACGTCAACCGGCGAATTGTCTTCAGTTGTCACCGACAGGGTCGTTGCTTGTCGTCACTTGTCGCGGGTGGACGTAGGTTGTCGTAGGTGTGGTCGTAGGTGGACGTCCTAATGCGTCTCCGGTTGCCGGTAGCTTGCCGTAGCTAGATGTTGACTAGGTGGTAGGTTGTTGTAGACATTGTCGTAGATATTGTCGAAGGGGGGGGGTCCAGTTGTTGGTTTTTCGCCGACTCGCTATGACTATGACAGTCGCCGGCAGTTGCCAACAAAATCGCCATTACAGCGCTTTCAGCGCCAGAGACTCGGGTTTGATCCCAACTACATAGAAATATAGAAAATAGGTGCAGGAGTAGGCCATTCGGCCCTTCGAGCCAGCACCGCCATTCAATATGATCATGGCTGATCATCCAAAATCAGTGCCCCATTCCTGCCTTCTCCCCATATTCATTGATTCCATTAGCCCTAAGAGCTAAATATAACTCTCTCTTGAAAACATCCAGTGACGGGGGTGGCGTCCAGTTGGTTATGGCTGCCCAGCCTGAAGCTGTCTGTCTTTTCACTTCTTTCTTTTATTTTTAGTGTGTTAAAAAGTGGCTTGTTTGGAGGTCTATTCTTTTTTATGTGGAGGGGGAGGAGGGGGGGGGAGGGGGAAACTGCTCTTCCTGGTCCCTACCTGGTCGGAGAGGCGGCTTTTCTCCGGGCTGTATCTTCGACCCGTCCTCGCGGCCTACCAACGGGTCTGAAGCGGCCTTTCCTGAGGGGACCGGCCAGAACCACGGCTTCGGCGGCGGCCCAGCGCTGGAGCGCTATCGCGGAGTGGAGGGGGCGATGCCTTGCCCAGGTCGCTGCACTGGAGATGTGGGACTGTGGAGCGGCCAGCCGCGGGCGGGGGCGCTGACTTTAACATCGGGAGCCTGGGATCTCTCGGCGAGATCACCAGTGGTGGAGCTCCGTCCAGCGCGGACTGCCGGCTTCGGAAGCCGCGGTCTCCAGTAAGGAAGCGGCCGTTCCAGGTGTCCCAAGCCGTTGAGAGGGCTCCCCCGACGCTGGAGCACCATCACCCGGCGAGAGGGCCTGGAACATCGGGCCTCCGTAGCAGCGACTACGTAGGCCTCAATAGGACCAACCATGGGTGGACAAGCGGATGGGGACTGGACTTTGTGCCTTCCCTTGCAGTGGGAACCATTGTGGGGGGATGTTTTTATGTTTATTGTTAAATTCTTTAATGTTGAGTCTTATCTTTATTTGTGTGCTGCAATGGCAAGTCAAATCTCACTACACCAATTGGTGTATGTGATAATAAATGTCCTTTGTATCCTTTGTATTGGCCTCCACTGCCTTCTGTGGCAGAGAATTCCACAGATTCACAACTCTCTGGGTAAAAAAATGTTTTTCCTCATCTTAGTCCTAAATGGCCTACCCCTTATTCTTAAACTGTGACCCCTAGTTCTGGACTCCCCCAACATTGGGAACATTTTTCCTGCATCCAGTCTGTCTAATCCCTTAACTTTCTGTGCTGGTGCTTGTCTGTGCGGAGTTTGCACGTACGTTCTCCCCGTGACCCAGTGAGTTTTCTCAGAGATCCTCAGTTTCCTCACACACCCTTCAAAGACGTGCAGGTTTGTAAGTTAACCGGCTTGGTACCATTGTAAAATTGTCCCTCGTGTGTGTAGGATGGTGTTAATGTGCGGGGATCGCTGGTCGGCACGGACTTGGTGGGCCGAAGGGCCTGTTTCCGTGCTGTATCTCTCAACTAAACTGAACTGAACTACTGTCAGGGGCATCTTAGTGGAACACACATGCTGTTTTTCCTCAAGAAAACATGTAGCTTGTTTGTACTTGCTTTCACTTCCAGCTGTGTGAGACCCCTGTAATAAAGTAAAGAGACATCTTGTCATCGGGTGACATAATGCTCCCGAATAGAACTGTTTGTCATAGCCGAGAGACTCGGAGGAGTACTAATTGAAGCAAAACCTTTTTTGTTTAACTAAGCAGATATGCTCCGAGTGGATGATGTAATTGTATGGGCCAGTCTCGTTCAAATGAAACCTCTGTTCATTCCCTGGATAATACCTTTGCTACTAAGGAGGCAAAATTTACTGGGAGTTCCTGATACCACCATAGAATCTTACACAGGGAACATCTCTGGAAACATAGAAACATAGACAATAGTTGCAGGAGGAGGCCATTCGGCCCTTCGAGCCAGCACCGCTATTCATTGCGATCATGGCTGATCGTTCCCAATCAATAACCCGTGCCTGCATTCTCCCCATATCCCTTGATTCCACTAGCCCCTAGAGCTCTATCTAACTCTCTCTTAAATCCATCCAGTGATTTGGCCTCCACTGCCCTCTGTGGCAGGGAATTCCACAAATTCACAACTCTCTGGGTGAAAACGTTTTTTTTCTCACCTCAGTCTTAAATGGCCTCCCCTTTATTCTAAGACTGTGGCCCCTGGTTCTGGACTCGCCCAACATTGGGAACACTTTTCCTGCATCTAACTTGTCCAGTCCTTTTAGAAATTGATATGTTTCGATAAGATCCCCCCTAATCCTTCTAAACTCAAGTGAATACAAGCCTAGTGTTTTCAATCTTTCCTCATATGACAGTCCCGCCATCCCAGGGATCAATCTGGTGAAGTTACGCTGCACTGCCTCAATCACAAGGATGTCCTTCCTCAAATTAGAGACCCAGTGTAACTCAGTGGGACAGGCAGCATCTCTGGAGTGAAGGAACAGGCGACGTTTTGGATCGACACCCTTCTTCAGACCCGAAACGTCGAGACTCGACCTGAAACGTCGCCCCATTCCTTCTCTCCAGAGATGCTGCCTGTCCCGCTGAGTTACTCCAGCATTTTGTGTCTACTTGTGGCCCACACCAGCCAATATGTCCCATCCAGAACCAGGGGGTCATAGTTTAAGAATAAGGGGTAGGCCATTTAGGACTGAGATGAGGAACACCTGTAGTGAGCCCAGAGAAAAGACAAGGGAAGAGTCATGGGGAGAGGGGGGCATCACTAGGGAGGGGTGGGAGGAGCCAGGGGGACCAGAGGGGTGGTGGCTGGAATTGGTGGTGCGATGGGGACTCACAATTCTGTTTGGCGACATCTCCGACTCTGGGCTGGGCTGGGTCTCTAACTGTGGACTGGGTTGTGTCTCCGACCTGGTCTGCTGCTTAGGGTTGGGGCTGCTGCTTGGGGAGGGGCTGTTGGGGCGGGGCTGCTGCTTGGGGCGGGGCTGGTTGGGCGGGACTGGTGGGGCGGGGCAGGTGGGGAGGGGCTGTTGGGGTGGGGGGACTGTTTAGGACGGGGGGGGCTGGTAGGGGCGGGGCAGGTGGGGAGGGGCTGTTGGGGCGGGGCTGGTGGGGCGGGGCTGCTGCTTAGGACGGGGCTCCAGTGAAGATGTGATGGTGCAGGAATAGGCGGACCATCCCGGGGAGCGACAGGGGAAGAAACTAATCCGTGCAGCGCTGACTGGTAGGAGAGGAGATTGATCTGCACACCCGCGGTTTTTAAGATTTTTAAACCTCGCTAACTTTTACGACATTCAACCGATTGGAATGAAACTTAGTGACTCGCATCACAGGAGGACGGTGAGTGAACTGGTGAAAAATTGTAGTGCTATCACTATGTTTTTGCGCAAATAGAAAGACCACCAAACCGGAAGATAACAAGATCAGAGTTTTAGTTATGTATAGATAAAGGAATATTGTCTGAAGAACGATGTTGACCCAAAACATCACCTATTCCTTTTATCCATAGATGTGCCTGACCAACAGTGTTACTCCTGTTTTTTTGTGTTTGTCTCCATTTTTAAAATGCTTCTGCAGTTCCTTCCTGCACAATATTACAGGCCAATTGGTTTGCTGCAGTTGCATCTTTTATAAGCATTTAAAGCCATGCATGGCTCTACAAAGTGCTGGAGTAATGTAGCGGGTCAGACAACATCTCTGGGGAACGTGGTTGGGTGACATTTGGAGTTGGGACATTTCGTTACGCTCCTTGAGATCCTTCAGATTCTGCCTGACCCGCTGAGTTACAGTTTTGGACTGATCAGACAAGGTCTGAAGGGTCCCGACATTAAACGTCACCCATCCGTAGAGCAGTGGTTCCCAACGTGGGGCGTACGCCCCACAGGGGGGCAATTTGATTTTTAAGGGGGGCAATTTCCATCTAATGTTTTTTTCTTTTTTTTTTACAATTTTTTAGTAATTTCTTGCTCAGAACTTTAACTGTCTTTTGTTTATTTCATTTTTCTTTTTCATGGATGCCATGTTCTTTTGAAGCTTGTTTAAACCAAGGTATTGGCGTTTTAAGCTTCTTCAGCTGAAACGGAGTTCACTTTTTAAATGATAAGAATTATATATCACCACATGGGGGGGGGGGGCATCAGGATTTTAGAGGTGATTAGGTGGGGCATGGCCAAAAAAAGGTTGGGAACCACTGCCGTAGAGAATAACGTGAATAATGTTTAGCGCAAGATAAAGCTAGTAAAGTCCGATCAAAGACAGTCCGAGGGTCATCAATGAGGTAGATAGTAGTTCAGGACTAGACATTCAGCGGGTCTAGTTACCATTTCTGGAGAGAAGGAATGGGTGACGTATCAGGTCGAGACCCTTCTTCAGACTGAGAGTCAGGGGAGAGGGAGTCTACCGATATGGGAAGGGTCTTGATCCGAAACGTCACGCATTCCTTCTCTCCAGAGATGCTGCCTTACCTGCTGAGTTACTCCAGCACTCCAGCACCCTGTGTATGATCTACAGTTCCTTGTGTTCAAATTCCTGAAGATACTCAGTAGTCGCAGATAACTCAAAAACTTTGCCTAATTATTGAGACACATTTTGTTTTCAGATGTGAACATACAGACTTTGATCTTGCCATTGGTTTCAAATTAAATGATGCGAATTACTCATTTCATGCATTGAATGTGACATACTTGAAACTATATATAACATAATTACTATTTTGAAAAAATCTCTAAATCGAAGGATGAGAGGGAATCTTCTTGAAACGTATAAGATTATTAAGGGTTTGGACACGCTAGAGGCAGGAAACATATTCTTGATTTTGGGGAGTCTAGAACCAGGGGCCACAGTTTAAGAATAAACCATTTGGAACGGAGATGAGGAAACACTTTTTCACACAGAGAGTTGTGAGTGTGGAATTCTCTGCCAGAGGGCAGTGGAGGCCGGTTGTCTGGATACTTTCAAGAGAGAGCTAGATAGGGCTCTTAAAGATAGTGGAGTCAAGGGACATGGGGAGAAGGCAGGAACGGGGTACTGATTGTGGATGATCAGCCATGATCACAGTGAATGTCGGTGCTGGCTCGAAGGGCCAAATTGCCTACTCCTGCACCTATTGTCTATTGTCTATCGACAGAGACGTTGAATGGCCATAATTGTAGCGGTGACTGAATAATCTCTTTGTGAAGAGGAGCCATTTTGGTGCAATTCTGACGCCATTTTGCAGTCCCAGCTGCAGTTGGTAACAAAGGTCCATTGCAACCATGTCAGGAATTATGTGTAAGAAGGAACTGCAGATGCTGGTTAAAACCGAAGATAGATACAAAAAGCTGGAGTAACTCAGCGGGACAGGCAGCATCTCTGGAGAGAAGTGATGGGTGATGTTTCAGGTCCCCATCCCTGACCCGAAACGTCACCCATTCCTTCTCTCCAGAGATGCTGCCTGTCCCGCTGAGTTGCTCCAGCTTTTTGTGTCTCTCTCAGGAATTAGATGCGTTGATCTGCTTTCTTGACCGTAGCATCAACGTGTCAATGGGCACTTGAATGTCAGCACGGATTCAGTGGGCCGAATGGCCTGTTTCCGTGCTGTATGAATCTTCACTGGTTGAATTAAAGTGTTAACTTTTTTTATTTCAGTCTCACTGCTAAATGTGTTCCCAGAGCTTCCATATGTCAAGTGAAACTCCCATTAAGTGCACAACTGGCATATTACAGAGCTGTAAATGCAAATAGGAAATTACTAAATACACGTGTACGTCAAGAATAAAATATGAATGTGAGCTGAGATAAAGTGTTTGCAGCTATTTAGCAACATAAGTTATAGTTGGAGGCTACAGTTTCCATGCTGTAACTGAAGTTAAAGTGCATGTAATACAGAATGTTCATTAAGACTGTACTTCACAGATTATTCTCAGCATATGCACTCTGTGTTTAAGGGAAAGTAAAATAAGTGCTTGAGGGCGAGGGTGAGGGTATACAAGGCTTTTTAAAGGACAGTACAGTGGTGCATCGGTAGAGCTGCTGCCTTACAGCGCAAGGGATCCGGGTTCGACCAGTGATACTTGTCTGTACAGAGTTTGTACGTTCTCCCCGTGGCCTGCGTGGGTTTTCTCCGGGATCTCCGGTTTCAATAGACAATAGACAATAGATAATGGGTGCAGGAGTAGGCCATTCGGCCCTTTCGAGCTAGCACCACCATTCAATGTGATCATGGCTGCTCATCCCCAATCAGTACCCCGTTCCTGCCTTCTCCCCATATCCCCTGACTCCGCTATCTTCAAGAGCCCCATCCAGCTCTCTCTTGAAAGTATCCAGATAACCGGCCTCCACCGCCCTCTGAGTCAGAGAATTCCACACTCCAAAGATGCACAGGTTTGTAGGCTGATTGGCTTGGTAAAATTGTGTGGATCGGATAGTGTATGAGTGCGGTGATCGCTGGTCGGCACGGACTAGGTGGGCCGAAGGGCCTGTTTCCATGCTGTATCTCTAAACTATATTGAACTAATCATCAGGAAGATTTGAAGCAAGGAAGAAAGAGTTTCCGCTGGTACATTAACTTTGGGACAGATCGGTTGGGGTGAATAGCCATTTTATATGCTGCAAAATTTGTTTTTGCACTCATTATAAATGAAGGGCAGCAGATACTGAAACGTCATTCCCCAGTGACATGTCCCCTTAATGTGTTTTGATCCCAGCAGCACAACTTTAAGCTCCAGCTCCCTTGAGGAGCTTTATAACAATTTCATCGGTGCAGAGACAAAGAACTGCAGGCGCTGGTTAATACACAAAATGGCACAAAGTGCTGGAGTCAATGAGCAAGTCAGGCAGCATCTCTGGAGAACATGGATAGGTGACGTTCTCGGGTCGAGACCCTTCTTCAGACTGATTGTAAGGGAGAGGGAAGGAGAGAGCTGGAAAAGGTGAGAGGCCAGTCAAAGTGTAGCAGGTCATAGGTCGACATCGGCAAGGGAGGCTTTTGATCGGCAGATGTTTGGAACAAAGGCCAAGTTCAACCTCGGATCTCCAACCTTGGGTGCTTGTGGACTTTAACATCATGGAGCCCGCGGTCTCTGGTCAGTGACCGACTTCGGGGACTCCAAGCGGCGGGAGTTTGGCTACTCCGACGCGGGAGTTTCAATCGCCCTGACATGGGAGTTTCGACCACCCCGACGCTGTTGTATAGGGCTCTGGTGAGACCACATCTGGAGTATTGTGTACAGTTTTGGTCTTCTAATTTGAGGAAGGACATCCTTGTGATTGAGGCAGTGCAGCGTAGGTTCACGAGATTGAACCCTGGGATGGCGGGACTGTCATATGAGGAAAGATTGAAAAGACCAGGCTTGTATTCACTGGAGTTTAGAAGGATGAGGGGATATCTTATAGAAACATATAATATTATAAAAGGACTGGACAAGCTAGATGCAGGAAAAATGTTCCCAATGTTGGGCGAGTCCAGAGCCAGGGGCCACAGTTTTAGAATAAAGGGGAGGCCATTTAAGACTGAGGTGTGAAAAAAACTTTTTCACATAGAGAGTTGTGAATTTGTGGAATTCCCTGCCACAAAGGGCAATGGAGGCAAAATCATTGGATGGATTTAAGAGCGAGTTAGATAGAGCTCTAGGGGCTAGTGGAACCAAGGGATATGGGGAGAAGGCAGAAACGGGTTATTGATTGGGGACGATCATCAATGATCACAATGAATGGCGGTGCTGGCTCGAAGGGCCGAATGGCCTCCTCCTGCACCTATTTTCTATGTTTCTATTATATGACTACATGACTTGATGACCATTTCTGACTGTTTTATTTGTTATTTGGAATATTTATCCATTATTAAAGAAAGCTATGCTACCGTTTATAAGCTTAATATCCAAGGTTCATGTTACCAGGCCTTAATGATTGATTGCAAGATATATAAAGATAAATATTTTGCTTCCCTTGCGTGGCCACTGATTATGATTGATAGAGAAACGAACACAGCAACCACATCTATCTACCCTTAGTGAGACTACTTACTTTAGTGATGCTGCAAACGGCCATAAGTTTCGCTGCATACCTATTATTCTTTAACTTTGGTTTAGAGACACAGCCAGGAAACGGGCCCTTCGGCCCATCTAGTTCATGCCGACCAATGATTCCCCGCACATCAACACTACCCTACACACATTGGGGACAATTTTACATTTACATCAAGCCAATTAACCTACAAACCTACACGTCTTTGGAGCGTGGGAGGAAACCGAGGATCTGGGAGAAAACCGACGCAGGTCACGGAGAGAACGTACAATCTCCATACAGACAGCGCCCGTAGTCGGGATCGAGCCCGGGATTTTGGCGCTGTAAGGCAGCAACTCTATCGGTGCGCCACCGTGCCACCCAGATAGATATTTCTCCATGAGAACAATTGTACATTAGACGTTAGACAATAGATAATAGACAGTAGATGCAGGAGTAGGCCATTCGGCCCTTTGAGTCATGTGATCATGGCTGATCATCCACAATCAGTGCCCCGTTCCTGCCTTCTCCCCATATCCCCTGACTCCGCTATTTTTAAGAGCTCCAATCTAGCTCTCTCTTGAAAGATAACTGGTCTCCACCGCCCTCTGAGGCAGAGAATTCCTCCGACTCACCACTTTCTGTGAGAAAAAGTGTTTCCTCGTCTCCGTTCTAAATTGCTTACCCCTTATTCTTAAACTGTGTGGCCCCTGGTTCTGGACTCCCCCAATATCGGGAACATGTTTCCTGTGTCTACCGTGTCCAAACCTTTAATAATCTTAAATATTTCAAAAAGATCTTCTCTCATCCTTCTAAATTCCACAGTGTACAAGCACAGCCGCTCCATTCTCTCAGCATATGGCAGTCCCGCCATCCCGGGAATTAACCTGGTGAACCTACGCAGCATTGCCTGGATGCTCCAAACCATTTTCAAGGCATCTATTAATTTGGATATTGGATTCGATTCACTGCTGTATTTTTACTACCTTGATTAAATCCAGACTTTTCTGATCTCCTTTTTTATAGACTTCTCTCTTCCTGCCAAAAAGAATCAGTGATACATGAGAAAGAGTGTAAAAATGTAATGCTGCCACTGAGGGCTATAAAACTTAGTTTTATTTCTTCCATGTTGGACTTGTAAATGCTTATCACAGAGCTAATTTGTGACCACATAGAAGCAGACAGCTCTGCCCTAGATTGTGTGGAGCTTTCGAAGAAATCTCAAACTCTTAAAGTCTCAAAGCCCTGTCCCACTGTACGAGTTCATTACAGAGAAACATAGAAAATAGGTGCAGGAGGAGGCCATTCGGCCCTTCGAGCCAGCACTGCCATTTATTGTGATCATGGCTGATCGTCCCCTATCAATAACCTGTGCCTGCCTTCTCCCCATATCCCTTGACTGCACTAGCCCCTAGAGCTCTATCTAACTCGCTCTTAAATCCATCCAGTGACTTAGCCTCCACTGCCCTCTGTGGCAGGGAATTCCATACATTCACAACTCTCTGGGTGAAAACGTTTTTTCACACCTCAGTCTTAAATGACCTCCCCTTTATTCTAAGACTGTGGCCCCTGGTTCTGGACTCGTCCAACATTGGGAACATTTTTCCTGCATCTAGCTTGTCCAGTCCTTTTATAATTTTATATGTTTCTTTAAGATCCCCCTCATCCTTCTAAACTCCAGTGAATACTAGCCTAGTCTTTTCAATCTTTCCTCATATGACAGTCTCGCCATCCCAGGGATTAATCTTGTGAACCTACGCTACACTGCCTCAATCACAAGGATGTCCTTCCTCAAATTAGGAGACTAAAACTGTACACAATACTCCAGATGTGGTCTTACCAGAGCCCTATACAACAGCAGAAGAACCTCTTTACTCCTGTACTGAAATCCTCTTATTATGAAGGCCAACATTCCATTAGCTTTCTTCACTGCCTGCTGTACCTGTAAGCCAACTTTCAGTGACTGGTGTACAAGGACGCCCAGGTCTCGCTGCACCTCCCCCTTACCTAACTTAACCCCATTGAGATAACAATCTGCCCCCTTGTTTTTGCCGCCAAAGTGGATAACCTCACATTTATCTATATTATACTGCATCTGCCACACTTCTGCCCACTCACTCAACCTGTTCAGGTTGAGTGAGTGGGCATTCAAGAGTTCTCCCCGAGTTTGCCCTGATTCGAACTTGGAGATTTATGGTAATATCCGCTCGTAATTAATCGGGGCTATGGACATTTTTCAACATTTTGCAAAATCTTCACGAGTCTTCCTGAGTTTACCTGCCATTAGCGAGTCTTCCCGAGTACCTCCCGTTAGCGTTACATGCCAATAAGAGACGTGCCCGAGCTCCGACGTACCCGCTACGTTCATTCTACGTGCTTACCACGAGTTTGATTTTTTTTTTAACTCGGGAGAGCTCTTGAATTAACTCGTACAATGGGACAAGGCCATTAGACTGAAGTCTGAAGAAGTGTCCTGATCCCAAACAGCACCTCTCCATTATCTTCAGAGATGCTGCCTGAACTACCAAGTTACTCCCGCATTTTGTGTCTATCCTTTTGGAGCTTCCTTCGTGTTGTTTGAGCTGCTGACTTGGGCCTTGGGAAGGTTTAGTTGTCGGGCGGTGAGTTTCTAACCACAGGACCTGACTTTAGGCTTTTAGACATTAGAGATACCGCATGGAAACAGGCCCTATGACTCGCTCACCAACGATTGGACTAACCAACACACCAGGAACGATTTACAATTTCACCAAAGCCAATTAACCTACAAACATCTGCATCTTTGGGGTGTGGGAGGAAACCAGAGCACCCAGAGAAAACCCACGGCGTCACAGGGAGAACGTGCAAACTCCGTACAGACAGCATTGAGATAGGAGACTGGGACAGTAATTTTATTGAATACCAGGGGTGAGTGGTTAGACTGACTGATGCAAATGTTATTTACCATCTATCTACACGTGCCTGGTTGATCTTTGTATTGTATTGTATTGTATTCAATGTATTGTCATTATTTCATAAGACACAACAAAATGGATTTACCTTACAGTCATGTAACATAAAAATAAATAATAAATAAATTAAAAAAAATAATTTAAAAAATAGCACAAACACAGAAGTCCACGACACAACATAACCCCACAGCGGCACCAAAGTTGAGGAAGGTACCATAGTCCAGCCAGCCTCCCCGCCGATCTTCCCAGATGTTCACCCGTGGTCGGGGTTTCCGAGCACCCGCTGTCGCCGCCACGGGCGGGCCGGTGCTCAGGCCCTCACGCCGGGAACGATGGAACACCGACGCCGAACCTCGACGGAGAACATCCTCAGCGGCCCGGACCTCCAGATCAGCCACCTCCCACCGGAGTCCGCGGCTTCAGAAGTCCACAGGCCGAGCCGGGCGGAGTCGCAGGACTCCTCGATGTTGGTCAGTGCCGCCCGCGTTGGGAGCTCCGCGAACCACAGCTCCGCGATGGCGGTGCAGCAGGCCCAGCACTCCGGAGCTCCAAACGGTGATCTCCGGTAAGTCTTGCTGCATGCAGGCATGGCCTGGAGTATTGGCTGAGGAGGTTCAAATAGAACTGAATGTTGTGCATTCATGAGCTCATGTGCCTGCTTCAGACATTATGGTGAAAGGCAGTCAGATACTTCAGGAGGATTCATTTCACTTCACGTCTGAAATTCGTATATTTGTACCAAAGCTGCGATGAAGTCTGGAGCGGTCCCCCCTCCAAACCGGCAAAAGGTACAGAAGTGAGAAAACGCACACGACCAGGTTCAGGGACAGTTTCTTCCCAGCTGTTATCAGGCAATTGAAACAACCTGGTCAAGAAGGAACTGCAGATGCTGGAGAATCGAAGGTAGTCTGAAGAAGGGTTTTGGCCCGAAACGTTTGCCTATTTCCTTCGCTCCATAGATGCTGCCACACCCGCTGAGTTTCTCCAGCAATTTTGTCAAACAATAGAAACAACCTACCACAACCAGAGAGCAGTGCTGAACTACTATCTACCTCATTGGTGACCCTCGGACTTTCCTTGATCGGACTTTGCTGGCTTTACCTTGCATAAACGTTATTCGCTTATCATGTACCCGTACACTGTAAATGGGTTGATCGTAATCATGTATTGTCTTTCCGCTGACTGGATAGCACGCAACAAATGCTTTTCACTGCGCCTCGGTATACGTGGCGATAAACTAAACGGAACTGAATTGAATACTGATGTCAGTGAGCAGGTTATTGGTGATTAAGCGTTGCTTGCTTGTGCTATTGACAACACATTCCGTCACTTTACTGATTGGGTCGTTATTAGCAAGATTGGATTTGTTCTGCTTTTCTACGGATAAAGCCCTCATGAATATTTTAACAGTTTGGTCTTGATCCGAAACATCGACCAGTCTGTAGAAGGGCCCCAACCTGGAACCTCGCCAATCCATGTTCTCCGCAGACGTTGCCTCACCCGTTGAGTTACTCCAGCACTTAGTGTTCGATGCACGATTCCAGAATCTGCAGTTCCTTCTGCCTCTAAGTTAATATCTTGTCAGAAGATGCTAATGTTATAACATTGGTTGGACAGCTGTGTGAATAGTTCTGGAGCGTGGGTTTTAGTTTTAGAGATCCAGCATGGAAACAGGCCCTCCGGCCCTCCGTGTCCGCACCGACCAGCGATCCCCGCACATTAACACTATCCTACGCACACTAGGGACAATTCACACTTACACCAAGCAGATTAGCCTACAAACCTGTACGTCTTCGGAGTGTGGGAGGAATCCGAAGATGTTGGAGAAAACCCACGCAGGTCACGGGGAGAACGTACAAACTCCGTACAGACGGCACCTGCGCTGAACAATGATCACCCCATACACTAGCACCATCCTACACACCAGGGACAATTTACAACTTTTACTGAAGCCAATCAACATACAGGGCCGCACGTCTTTGAAGTATGGGAGGAAAAAGGAGCACCCGTAGAAAATGGCTCGATTGTAATCATGTATTGTCTTTCCTCTGACTGGCTAGCACGCAACAAAAGCTTTTCACTCTTCACAAAGTCACAGGTTCACCAAATTTCGGAGTAGAATTAGGCCATTCAGCCCATCGAGTCTACTCCGCCATTCAACCATGGCTGATCTATCTCTCCCTCTTAACCCCATTCTCTTCACAATTTTACCAAGCCAATTAGCCTACAAACCTGTGTGTCTTTGGAGTGTGGAATTCTCTGCCTCAGAATAAGGGGTAGGCCATTTAGAATGGAGACGAGGAAAAACCTTTTCACACAGAGGGTGGAATTCTCTGCCTCAGAAATCAGTGGAGGCCAATCCTCTGGATGCTTTCAAGAGAGAGTTTGATAGAGCTCTTAAAGATAGCGGAGTCAGGGAATACTGGTAGAAGGCAGGAAAGGGCTGATTGAGGATGATCAGCCATGACCACATTGAATGGCGGTGCTGGCTCGAGGGTCCGAATGGCCCACTCCTGCACCTATTGCCTATTGTCTACACATCTAAACAGACCCTTCCAGAGGAGTCAAGGATTCATGTGCACCGCTTCCGATCTTTGTCTACTCTCCGCCTGCTCTGCGACAAAATGCTAAAATAAAAGGACACCACTTCACATTCCAGTTGGACAATCCTACAACCCTCAGGATAAAAGGACGACAAGGAGGCATTTCTATTTGAAATTTGAAATTGAAAATTCATTTGAAATATCGCAGACGTGCAGGATATAAAAATGGGATAATACAGAGTTTGTGGCGATCGATGGTCGGCGTGGACTTTTCCCTTCCCATCCCTTATCTTAGGGCTTGCTTCCCAGTTATGTTTTCTGAGATGCCAACCAACACCCCCCTCCCCCCCCCCCCCCCTCCCAATTGCTGCTTCACCCACTGAATTCCTCGAGCATGTTCAGTTCGGTTTAGTTCCGTTCGATCCAGGTCAGTTTAGTTTATTGTCACATGCACCGAGGTACAGTGAAAAGCTTTTGTGCCGCGTCAGTGGAAAGACAATACATGATTACAATCGAGCCATTTACAGTGTACATGATAAGGGATGATAAACAGAAAAAAGCTGGAGTAACTCAGCGGTACAGGCAGCGTCTCTGGAGAGAAGGAATGGGTGGCGTTTTGGGTCGAGACCCTTCTTCACGTCACCCATTCATTCCTTCTCTCTGGAGATGCTGCCTGACCTGCTGAGTTACCCCAGCCTTTTGTGTCTACCTTCGGTTTAATACCAGCATCTGCAGTTCCTTCTGACACATGACAAGGGAATAACGTTTAGTGCAAGGCAAAGCCAGTAAAGTCTGATCAGAGATAGTCCAAGGGCTTAAGAAAGAACTGCAGATGCTGGAAAAATCAAAGGTAGACAAAAATGCTGGAGGAGCTCAGCGGGTAAGACAGCATCTATGGAGAGAAGGAATGGGCGACGTTTTGGGTCAAGACCCTTCTTTGGGTCTCGACACGAAATGTTGCCCATTCCTTCTCTCCATAGATGCTGTCTCACCCGCTGAGTTCCTCCAGCATTATTGTTGAATCAAAGATAGTCTGAGGGTCACCAATGAGGTAAATAGTAGTTCATTGGATCTCTTAAGGGCCTGTCCCACTTGGCAATTTTTTTGGCGACTGCCGGCATCATTGACTGACATTTCGCGCTGTGATGACATATTGAAGCGTGGTGTTTATTTCAAGTGTCGCAACATTTCATTTGTCGCCGCTGGATTTTGAAAGGTTCAAAATCTTTTGGCGACCCTGATATGACGGCGGCAGTCGCCGAAATCGCAAAGTGGGACAGGCCCTTTAGTTGTTGAAGTGGGGGATGAAAATCTTGATCATTGAATAGAACAAGAAAATTGGCCATTCTGCCCGAGAGATTTCACCATCGTTTATATTCCGTCAGTCACCTTCATCTACCCCTGTCAGTTCAACCTTCCATCCCTTTCTTTCCCCCCCGTGTGTTTATCTAACATTCCTGGCTTCACACTGTCAGGCTTGGAAAACGTTTCAATGCAATGCCCTCAGCGTATTTATTACCATTTCCTTTATTAACAAAGAGCGTTGATATTAATAGTAAAACATCAGCCCAAATTAGACGCAGGGAGAAAAAAATAAAAATCGCAATATCAATCGCGGTGATTTTTTAAGATCTATTTTCTGCTTCTCAAAACAAACAAATATAGCGGCATTATGATTAATGGGACGCACTGAAAGGTATTTAAAAAAAGGTCGGCATACTGCAAATGGTGGGCTCCGCGGAAAACAAAATGACCTAACCTCAGTCTGGAAGAACACATCATTTTCATGGTTCATCTGCACCTGAATTGAAATATTCTTTCAATTTTCCTCCTTTGGAAAGTAGAACAAAAGTGTGCTTGCTCAGAGAGAGTCTGGCCGGGGCTGATAAGGCACTCGGTGAGATTGGACTCAAGTCATTAAATGCGCCATCATTCATTCAGGAGTCAGGCTTCTGCTATAGGTCTGTTTGTTTGCAACATATCACAGATGCTTCATTTATTTATTTATTGCTTGTTTGTTTTGAACATTACCCGTGGTGTCACTTGGGCCAGATGCCCCCTGGCAGTTCCCATTAAGCACCCTGCTATTGTAATCATGTTCGTTTCTTCAAAGCGAGAAAGGAAGAATCATTGTATATGCGGTTACTTTCCTGGCACCGTTAGTGTGTGTGTATCACCCTCTCCGCTTTCTCTTTGGGTCGCTGGTAACACAGAGAAAGTTGGCATTTAATGGCTACTCCCCCCACCCCCAGGAGCAAAGAGGTCCTTCTGCAGCTGTACAGGGCCCTAGTGAGACCACACCTGGAGGACCACACCTAGATTCACTTCTAGGCTAAGATGGCATTGGTGCAATAGCTTATATATATTTTAGGCTAATATGCAATTTCTTAATGTATCTTTGTAATTCTTTGTACTGTTTGATGTGTATATGGACCTGTGTCTGAAATAAAGCTTTAATAATAATAATAATAATATTGTGTGCAGTTTTGGTTCCCTAATTTGAGGAAGGACATTCTTGCTATTGAGAGAGTGCAGCGTAGGTTTACAAGATTAATTCCCGGGATGGCGGGACTGTCATATGCTGAGAGAATGGAGCGGCTGGGCTTGTATACTCTGGAATTTAGAAGGATGAGAGGTTATCTCATTGAAACATATAAGATTATTAAAGGTTTGGACACGCTAGAGGCAGGAAATATGTTCCCGATGTTGGGGGAGTCCAGAACAATAGGCAATAGACAATAGACAATAGGTGCAGGGGTAGGCCATTCGGCCCTTCGAGCCAGCACCGCCATTCAATGTGATCCTGGATGATCATCCCCAATCAGTACCCCGTTCCTGCCTTCTTCCCATATCCCCTGACTCTGCTATCTATAAGAGCCCTATCTAACTCTCTCTTGAAAGTATCCAGAGAACCGGCCTCCACCACCCTCTGAGGCAGAGAATTCCACAGACTCACAACTCTCTGTGGAACCAGGGGCCACAATTTAAGAATAAGGGGTAAGCCATTTAGAACGGAGACGAGAAACACCTTTTCTCACAATCGAGCCATTCAGAAACATGGTAACATAGAAAACAGGTGCAGAAGTTGGCCATTCGGCTTATGATATGATCAATATGATGATGGCTGATCATCTAGAATCAGTACCCCGTCCCCGCTTTTTCCCCATATCCCTTGATTCCGTTAGCCCTAAGAGCTAAATCTAACTCACTCTTGAAAACATCCAGTGAATTGGCCTGCACAGCCTTCTGTGGCAGAGAATTCCACAGATTCACAACTCTCTGGCTCATCTCAGTCCTAAATGGACTACCCCTTATTCTTGAACTGTGATCCCTGGTTCTGGACTGCCCCAACATTGGGAACAATTTGGGGGATTTTGGATTTTGAAATGTGCAAAATCTTTTGGCGACACTGATATGACTCTGGCTAGTCGCCAAAAAAATCGGCAAGTGGGACAGGCCCTTTAGATTTAGCTCTTAGGGCTAATGGAATCAAAGGATATGGGGGAAAAAGCAGGACCGGGGGGGGGGGGGGGGGAACTGATTTTGGATGATCAGCCATGATCATATTGAATGGCGGCATTGGCTTGATGGGCCGAATGGCCTAATCCTGCACCTTTTGTCTATGTTTCTATGAGAGACAGATTGCAGAAACAATGTTGGGTCGGTGGGTCTTGTTTTATTTTCGGTGTGAGGCGTCCAGATGATGGCGCAGTGTAGCTGATAGGTGAGGGTGGCAGAAAGCTGCAATGGGGAGGAGCGAGTTAACAGAGCGGAAAGCTGAAATGCTGCAGCTGCCTCATTACAGGACGTGCCGTGGCTCTCTCTCCTCACTGGCCCGACATCAGCATGCGCCCTGCATGGACATGCCCTCCCTGATCAGCCGACATCCACCCTGAACCGCGCACAATCCCAACCCCACACACACACACACACACGCACGCACACGCACACTCACACACACACACACACACACACACACACACACACACACACACACACACACACACACACGCACTCACACACACACACACACACTCACACACGCACACACACACACACACACATACACCCACACGCACGCACGCACACACACACACACACACGCACGCACACACACACACACACGCACGCACGCACGCACACACACACACACACACACACCTCACACACTCACTCACACACACACACACTCACACACACACACACACACACACGCACGCACGCACGCACACACACACACACACACACACACACACACACACACACACACACACACACACACACACACACACACACACACACACACACACACACACACACACACACACACACACACACACACACACACACACACACACACACACACACACACACACACACACACACACACACACACACACAACACAACTAAAATGAATTCACATCCAGGTGCGAATTCAATACCATTCTGTGTTACAATTGCATAAAGTTAGCAATGAAGCCGAGGCGATCTGAAGGGACCGTAACAAACGCAGATGTATTTATTAAATGTAAAACATATATTATTCAAGAGATGCAAACCCTCCTTTTCACCCCCTGCCACCAAAAACTAAGTATAAATTCAGCCCCTCCCTCACTCTCAGTCTGAAGAAGGGTCCTGACCTGAGACATCAGTTTCATAGAAATTTATGCCTTAAATTAAAGAGAAGATAAACTCAAAATGCTGGAGTAACTAAGCAGGGGCAGGGCAGTATCTCCAGAGAAACAGGATGGGTGATGTTTCGGGTCGGGACCCTTCTTCAGACTGAGAGTCAGGAAGGGGCTGAATTTATACATTACTTTAGGTGGGGAAAGGAGGGCTTGCATCAATTGAATAATACATGTTTACATTTAGTGGACACGTCTGCGTTTGTTTCAGTCTTTCAGGTAGTCTCTGCTTATTCGTGCACAGTGTGTGTATTTGTGTGTGTGTGTGTGTGTGTGCGTCGATGTCTGGGGAAAGCAAATCTAAATAGTCGCATGCTATGTGTTGGGCAATGATGAATGGTGCTGTTTGTGTCTGAATGTAAAATGCTCTCACAGCCTGCTGTACCTACATGTGTGATGAAGAGTGTCACCTGATCTGGTTCCATACAATGCAAAACAAAGCTTTTTAAAGTAACTTGGTACAGCTGACAATAAAAAACCAGGGCCGAGAGAGAGAGTGAGAGTGAGAGAGAGAGTGAGATTGAGAGTGAGAGTGAGGGAGAAGGAGAGAGAGAGAGAGAGAGAATGAGAGAGAGGGAGAGGGAGGGAGAGGGAGAGAGAGAGAGAGTGAGAGCGAGAGAGAGTGAGATTGAGATGAGGGAGAGGGAGTGAGAGGGAGGGAGAGGTAGAGAGGGAGGAAAGAGAGAGAGAGAGAGAGGAGATTGAGAGAGGGTGAGGAGAGAGAGGGAGAGGGGAGAAGGAGAGGGGAGAGGAAGAGGGAGAGGGACAAGAGAGAGAGAGAGAGAGAGTTTCCCAATTTTTTTAGTCTTCTAAAGTTAATGAACAAGATTAAAAATGTTTCCCTATTTGTAAATCATTAAAACTTCAGAGGGGAGGGAGTGAAGGAGGACATTTGGGCTCAGGATGCAAATTCCATTGTTTAAGTAAGAGAAATCAGCAATTAGAACCATAGAAACATAGACAATAGGTGCAGGAGGAGGCCATTTGGCCCTTCAAGGCAGCACCACCATTCAATATGATCATGGCTGATCACCCCCAATCAGTACCCCATTCCTGCCTTCTCCCCATATCCCTTGATTTGAGGGAATTAACGGAGTACAATTGCTGGGCATTTGGACGTTACACTAGTCGGAGCAGGTGAGGCCATAGCAGCTGAGGCATTTGAAAGCAAGGATTAGATTTTTTTTTTGGGTTCAGTTTAGTTTAGAGACACAGCGTGGAAACAGGCCCTTTGGTCTGACCAACTGACCTGCGATCGCCCATACATGGGGTGACACGATGGCACAAAGGTACAATTGCTGCCTCACAGCACCAGAGACACAGATTCGATCTTGACTACGGGTGCTGTCTGTACGGAGTTTGCACGTTCTCCCCGTGACCGCATGGGTTTTCTCTGGCAGCTTCAGTTTCCTCCCACATCCCAAAGACGTGCGGGTTTGTAGGATAATTGTCCCACTGTAAGATGCCCCTGGTGTGTAGGATAGAACTAGTGTACGGGTGATTGCTGGTCAACGAGGATTTGTACAGGTTTGTAGGTTAATTGGCTTGGTATATATGTAAATTGTCCCCGGTGCGTGCAGGAAAGTGTTAATGTGTGGGGGTTCTCTGGTCAGTGCAGACTGGGTGGGCCGAATGGCCGGATTCCACGCTGTATCTCTAAACCAAACTAAACTATCACTATGTGTAGGAAGGAACTGCAGCTGTTGGTTTAAATCGAAGGTAGACACAAAATACTGGAGTAATCAGCGGGACAGGCAGCATCTCTGGAGAGAAGGAATGGGTGACGTTTTGGGTTGAGACCCTTCTTCAGACTGAACTAGCTCTATGTTATCTTAGTTTTGCATTCTACACACTGGGGGCAATTTACCAAAGCCAATTAACCTACAACCAATCTGAAGAAGGGTTTCGGCACGAAACGTCGCCTATTTCCTTCGCTCCATAGATGCTGCTGCACCAGCTGAGTTTCTCCAGCACTTTTGTGTACCTTCGATCTTCCAGCATCTGCAGTTCCTTCTTGAACACAACAACCTACAACCCTACATGTCTTTGGAATGTGGGAGGAAACCAGAGCACCTGGAGAAAACCCACGCGGTCACAGGGATAATGTACAAACTATGTACAGACACCACCCGTAGGATCGAGGAGTAGTCCATTCGGCCCTTCGAGCCAGCACCGCCATTCAATATGATCATGGCTGATCATCCGAAATCAATACCCTGTTCCTGCTTTTTCCCCATATCCCTTTATTTCGTTAGCCCTAAGAGCTGAAGCTCAGCTAGCGACTCGCTGCCGAATTTTTATTCAAATTTGTATTTGTCCTGTGGGACAGGGAACCCATGGCAGGCCAGTGAGCACAAGGGCCAACAGCGAAAGTGAGATTTGATGCAGGTTGAGAACCATATTTGGAGGGTGTGGTGTGAAACGGCAGCTGGATGGCATTAGATTAATCAAGTCTATTGTTAAACGCAAGCGGGGACATTTCAGCAGCTGATGGATTGAGCCAATTGAACCAAGAAAGGAATCTTTGCGTGTGCACTTTAGGATTAAATTAAAAAGTGTTAGAAACTGGTTGCTAAGAACAGATAATCTCCCATTTAAAAGAAATAGAATTTGCAGCAAACTATATGTCCGCTCAACACAAAGTGCTGGAGTAACTCAGTGAGTCAGGCAGCATCTCTGGAGAAAAGGAAAGGGTGACGTTTCGGGTTGAGACCCTTCATCAGACTGAAGGTGTGGATTCACTGAGACCGTTCATCAAACTTCTTCATAGACAATAGACAATAGACAATATGTGCAGGAGTAGGCTATTGGGACCTTCGAGCCAGCACTGCCATTCAATGTGATCATGGCAGATCATCCCCAATCAGTACCCCGTTCCTGCCTTCTCCCCATATCCCCTGACTCCGCTATCTTTAAGAGCCCTATCTAGCTCTCTCTTGAAAGTATCCAGAGAACCGGCCTCCACCGCCCTCTGAGGCAGAGAATTCCACAGATTCACAACTCTCTGTGAGAAAAAGCGTTTCCATCGACTCCGTTCTAAATGGCTTACCCCTTATTCTTAAACTGTGGCCCCTGGTTCTGGACTCCCCCAACATCGGGAACATGTTTCCTGCCTTTAGCGTGTCCAAACCCTTAACAATCTTATATTTTTCAATAAGATATCCTCTCATCCTTCTAAACTCCAGAGTGTACAAGCCCAGCCGCTCCATTCTCTCAGCATATCACAGTCCCGCCATCCCGGGAATTAACCTTGTAAGCCTACGCTGAACTAGTCTGAAGAAGGGTCTCGACCTGAAACGTCACCTATTCCATTTCTCCGGAGCTGCTGCCTGACCCACTGAGTTGCTCCAGCATTTTGTGTCTATATTTGGTGTAAACCAGCATCTGCAGTTCCTTCCTACTACGCATGATGGATTTATACTTAATTTTTCAAAATGATGTTGTTCCTTGTGTTTGCTCTGTGGCATGATGTAATGGACTGAACAGGCAAGGCAAAGAGCACAAATTAGGTTTCACCTCTGGGATTTTGAATGTAAAAGCCAACAGGAGTTAGACACAAAAAGCCTGAGTAACTCAGCGGGTCAGGCAGCATCTCGGAAGAGAAGGAATGGGTGACATTTCGGGTCCAAGCCCTTCTTCAGACTCCGTTTTGGGTCGAGACCCTTCTTCAGACTAATGGCATGTTTTCCTTCATAGCGAGAAGCTTTGAGTATCGGAGCAAGGAGGTCCTACTGCAGTTGTACAGGGCCCTGGTGAGACCACACCTGGAGTATTGTGTGCAGCTTTGGTCTCCAAATTTGAGGAAGGACATTCTTGCTATTGAGGGAGTGCAGCATAGGTTCACCAGGTTAATTCCCAGGATGGCAGGACTGACACATGACGAAAGAATGGAGCAACTGGGCTTGTATTCACTGGAAATTGGAAGGATGAGAGGTGATCTTATAGAAACATATACAATTCTAAATTGATTGGACAAACGAGAGATATAGACGGTGATATAGTGAGATATAGAACAAATGGATGAAAGATGCGCAAAAAAGTGACCCTGATAAAGGAAGCAGGCCATTGTTAGCTGTGTGCTAGGTCTAAATGAGTTACGGACAATGAGACTCAACAAGACGACGACTTTGAAACTAGAACGACGAATTGGGTGAGGGAGGAACGGAAAGAGAGGGGTGTGCAAGGGTTACTTGAAGTTAGAGAACCTCATATTCATACCGCTGGGTTGTAAGCTGCCAGAGCGAAATATGAGGTGCGTTCACAGAGTAACGTACAAGGGAATCTACCTCCTGAGTGCCCTCAGGGTTTTCTTCTGGTAGTCTTTATAGAAACATAGAAAGTAGGTGCAGGAGCAGGCCATTCGGCCCTTCGAGCCAGTACCACCATTCAACATGATCATGGCTGATCATCCAAAGTCAGTACCCCCGTTCCTGCTTTTTCCCCATATCCGTTGATTCCGTTAGCCCTAAGAGCTAAATCTAACTCTCTCTTGAAAACATCCAGCGAATTGGCCTCCACTGTGTTCTGTGGCAGAGAATTCCACAGATTCACAACTCTCTGGGTGAAAAAGTTTGTCCTCACCTCAGTCCTAAATGGCCTACCCCTAATTCTTAAACGGTTTGACTCCTGGTTCTGGACTCCCCCAAAATGGGGAACATTTTTCCTGCATCTAGCCTGTCCAATCCCTTAAGAATGTTACATGTTTCTATAAAATTCCCTCTCATCCTTCTAAATTGGCGGTAGACAAAAATGCTGGAGAAACTCAGCGGGTGAGGCAGCATCTATGGAGCGAAGGAATAGGTGACGTTTCAGGTCGAGACTCTTCTTCAGACTTCTAAATTGGCGAATGTCTTCAATCCAGCACTGGATCATAGCTGATGTCTGCTGTTGCCGCCAATGTGTGATGTCATTGGCGGCCTATTCCAAATGAAAATAAAGTCATATGAGTCATGTATATAAAATATCTTAACACAGGCCAAGTTTTTGTAACTCCGTGCACTGTTATTCATTACCGAGACGTGATCTATGTGGCATAATCATGTGACAGTATGAATTAATTACCGAAGGCCTACTTTAATTTAACTTCTGCATTCTCTCCTTTCCCGTAATTACTGCAGTTGAGTAACGATGGGCTCTGCTCGTCCGAATTGTCCTTGGAAATACTCAGCTCCGATGTATTGATTAAATGCAGGGGCCGCAGGCTGAAGTTTGTAATCATCACATTACCCCATCATTGCCTGGAACATTCCTGACAGGCAGTGGTCATTGTTTAATGTGACTGATTTCACAGCCTGTGTCCGTGTGTACCGTGGCATTATTATAATTGACAATCTATCTTAAATAATAACCGAACCGTGTGAATGCGCCAATTTTCATTTGAAACTGAACACAAGTGAGCAAGGGACAATTAGACTGGTTGGTTTTGCAGTTAGATCAAAATTCTGAGTAACGCGAAAAATCTGGCCCTCACTTTAGCGGCTAACTAGTTAATCCATCAGCAATGACCTGTGAGTTTATATCGGAGAATCAGCAGCTCGGGATGTTTGTTCATGATCTATCTTTGTACTATTTCCACTGATTAGAGTTTAGTTTAGTTTAGTTTAGAGATACAGCGCGGAAACAGGCCCTTCGGCCCACCGGGTCCGCGCCAACAAGTGATCCCCGCACACTAACACCGTCCTACACCCACAAGAGACAATTTACATTTACACCAAGCCAATTAACCAACAAACCTGCGCGTCTTTGGAGTGCGGGAGGAAACCGGAGATCCCGGAGAAAACCCACGCAGGTCATGGGGAGGACGTGCAAACTCCGTACAGGTAAGCACCCGTAGTCAGGATCGATCCCGGGTCTCTGGCGCTGTGAGCGCTGTAAGGCAACAACTCTACCGCTGCGCCACCTTGCAATGGGAGATAAAGTGACATTTCTGGTGATGACCATATTGGCAATCAAATTTTTCCGAAAATCCAACAGCCAAATCGATGATCAAAATGCCTTGTCAAGGGGCAGCACAGTGGTACAGTAGCCACCTCACAGCAGCAGAGACTCTGGTTCAATCCTGACCTCGGGTGCAGTCAATGTGGAGTTAGCATGTTCTCCCTGTGACTGCATGGATGTCCTCTGGGTGCTCCTGTTTCCTCAAACATCCGGGTTTGTAGGTTAATTGGCCATTGTAAATTGCCCCTAGCATGTAGGGAGCATGCAGAAGTGGGATAACATAGAACTAGTGTGAACTAATGTGTAAGAAAGAACTTCTTCTGCCACATTCCCTATTTCTCTGCTACAGAGGACAGTGGAGGCCAACTCACTGGATGGATTTAATAGAGAGTTAGATAGAGCTCTGGGGGCTAGTGGAGTCAAGGGATATGGGGAGAAAGCAGGCACGGGTTATTGATATGGGACGATCAGCCATGATCACAATGAATGGCGGTGCTGGCTCGAAGGGCCGAATGGCCTCCTCCTGCACCTATTTTCTATGTTTCTATGTTTCAAAGTTAGCTGTTCCAGGTGGAAACGTCTCTACATCGGCGAGACCAAGTGCAGGCTAGCCAATTGTTTCGCTGAACACCTCCGCTCAGTCCGTCTTAACCAACCTGATCTCCCGGCAGCTCAGCACTTCAACTCCCCCTCCCGTTCCCAATCTGACCTTCCTGTCCTGGGCCTCCCCCATTGTCAGAGTGAGGCCCAGCACAAAATGGAGGAGCAGCGCCTCATATTTCGCTTGGGTAGTTTACACCCCAGCGGTATGAACATTGACTTCTCTAACTTCAGATAGCCCTTGCTTTCTCTCTCCATCCCCTTTCCCTTCCCAGTTCACCCACCAGTCTTTCTGTCTCCGCCTACATTCTATCTTTGTCCCACCCCCTCCCCTGACATCAGTCTGAAGAAGGGTCTCGAACCGAAACGTCGCCCATTCCTTCTCTCCAGAGATGCTACCTCGCCAGCTGAGTTAATCCAGCATTTTGTGACTGCTGGCGTGGACTAAATGGACTGTACAGACAGCACCCATAGTCAGAATCGAACCCTGGTCTCAGGCGCTGTACGGCAATAAATCTACCGCTGGGCCACCGTGCCGCTCGACTCTTGTTTGATGGGGGAGGAATCAGATTCCACAAACAGGCAGAGTTATATGGATAGTTATATGGATGGGAAGGGAATGGAGGGTTATGGCCTGAGCGCAGGTATATGGGACTAGGGGAGATTATGTGTTCGGCATGGACTAGAAGGGTCGAGATGGCCTGTTTCCGTGCTGTAATTGTTATATGGTTATATGGTTATATGGTTATAGAGGAGGAGGAACAGGGTGCTGTGATTGTATGCCAAGTTCTGGGTTGCAGGTGTTTATAATGTATACTGTGTATGACTCGATTGTAATCATGTATTGTCTTTCTGCTGACTGGTTAGCATGCAACAAAAGCTTTTCACTGTGCCTCGGTACACGTGACAACAGACTAAAACTGAACTGAAACGAAAGAATTGGGTGTGTGGGAAGGAAGTGCAGGTGCTGGTTTAAACCGAAGATGGACACAAAAAGCTGGAGTAACTCAGCGGGTCAGACAGCATCTCTGGAGAGAAGGAATGGGTGACTTTCGGGTCGAATCTAAGGAAGGGTCTCGACCCTTCTTGAAAGGGTTCAGAAAGGATTCATGAGGATGTTGCCAGGACTAGAGGGTGTGAGCTGTAGGGAGAGGTTGGGTAGGCTGGGTCTGTATTCCATGGAATGTAGGTGGATGAGGGGAGATCTTATAGAGGTGTATAAAATCATCAGGGGAATAGACCAGGTAGATGCATTGAGTCTTTTATCCAGAGTAGGGAAATCGAAGACCAGGGGGCACAGGTTCAAGGTGAAGGGGAAAAGATTTTTTAGGAATCTGAGGGGTAACTTCTTCACACAGTGAGTGTGGGTGTATGGAACGAGCTGCCAGAGGAGGTAGTTGAGGCTGGGAATATCCCATCGTTTAAGAAACATTTAGACAGGTACATGGATAGGGCAGGTTTAGAGGGATATGGACCAAACGCAGGCAGGTGGGACTAGTGTAGTTGGGACATGTTGGCCGGTGTGGGCAAGTTGGGCTGAAGGGCCTGTTTCCACACTGTATCACTCTATGACTGTGACCCAACATGTCGCCCATTCCTTTTCTCCAGAGATGATGTCTGACCCTCTGAATCACTGCAGCTGTTTGTGTCTAACTAAGAAATTGAGTGATTTATAAATATATAACGGCAATATCCAGGTGATGTGACTTTAAATTACACAGGAATTACTGATATAAATGCATGCTGTGGTCGTCTCTTCATTGTGAAATAAAATAACATAGGTCAGATGGTGCAACGTTATGTTCCTGATGTTGGGGGAGTCCAGAACCAGGGGCACAGTTTAAGAATAAGGGGTAAAGCCATTTATAACAGAGACGAGGAAACACTTTTTTTCTCACAGAGAGTGGTGATTTTGTTTCTGCAGTCATACAAGAAAAAAATCAAGACACACACCAACACAATTTACACAAACATCCATCACAATGAATCTCCTCCTCACTGTTATGGAAGGCAAAGTCTTGTCTCTCCCCTGCTCTCCATTCTTCTCCCGAAGTCAAAGTCAAAGCCCCCAGCGGGCGCTAGCAAATCCGCGGCCATTTAAAGCTGCTCCGGGCGATGTAAGGCCCCGCTCCAGGTCATCCTCAACCCCGCAATTCGGGCGGGAGAAGTCGCCGTTGTCGGTGCCCCGCAAAGCAGTCTCCCACCGGGGACCCGCGAGCTCCCGGTGTCACCATTCACCGCAGTCGGATGCTTTCAAGAGAGAGCTAAATAGGGCTCTTAAAAATAGCGGAGTCAAGGGATATGGGAAGGCAGGAACGGGGTACTGATTGGGGATGATCAGCCATGATCACATTGAATGGTAGTGCTGGCTCGAAGGGCCGAATGGCCTACTCCTGCACCTATTGTCTATTGTCTATTGTCTATTGATCCAATCTCCATCATTAAGTAACCAAGATGAGCCGTGGATGCTGATGCAATTATCATGTCCAGGAAACACAGCTCGTAAATAAAACCTGCATCAGGATGAGCTGATTCTGCTCCAATTCCCTGATGGATGGGACCTGACAGATGTAGGCAAAACATTTCAATAACAAGGGAACTTTGCTGTGTTCTGCATAATTTGCGCACAACACAAGAGATCAAATCGATCCATTTTTTAGTCACTAATGTTTACTGAAAACACCACGGACATCATGAGTATAACTGCTTAGGTAGGCACATAGTGTTGGAGTAACTCAGCGGCACAGGCAGCATCTCTGGAGAGAAGGAATGGGTGGCATTTCGGGTTGAGACCCTTCTTTAGACTGATGTCAGGGGAGTGGGTGGGAAAGAGATAGAATGTTGTCAGAGACAGTAACACTGGTGGGAGAACTGGGAAGGGGAAGGGGATGGAGAGAGAGGGAAGAGCTACTTGAAGTTGGGTAAGTCAATGTTCATACCGCTGGGGTGTAAACTACCCAAACGAAATATGAGGTGCTGTTCCTCCAATTTGCGCTGGTCCTCACTCTGACAATGAAGGAGGCCCAGGACAGAAAGGTCAGTGTGGGAATGGGAGGGGGAGTTGACATGTTGAGCAACAGGGAGATCAGCAAGGTTCAGGCGGACTGTGCGGAGGTTTTCAGCTAAACGATCGCCGAGTTTGCGCTTGGTCTCACCGATATAACTGCTTAAGTCGGCACATAGAGCTGGAGTAACTCAATGACTCAGGTGGAATTTGTGGGGAAAAAGGATGGGCGATGTTTCGGGTCGGGACCCTTCTCAGAAACATAGAAAATAGGTGCTGGAGGAGGCCATTCGGCCCTTCAAACCGTTCAATATGATCACGGCTAATCATCCAAAATCCGTTCCTGCTTTCTCCCCGTATCCCTTCAGACAGAAAGCGCCCCTACTTCTGAAGAAGGGTCCCGACACAAAACGTCACCCAACATTTCTCTCCACAGATGCTGCCTGAGTCTGAAGGAGGGTCCTGACCAAAGATTATAGAGGAGCTCCTCTATAATCGTTGGTCCTGACCCATTACATCACCCATACATTTCTCCTGAGTTGCTGCCTGAGCTTGCATACTCTGGAGTTTAGAAGGATGAGAGGGAATCTTATTGAAACATATAAGATTATTAAGGGTTTGGACACGTTGGAGGCAGGAAACATGTTCCCGATGTTGGAGGAGTCCAGAACCAGGGGCCACAGTTTAAGAATAAGGGGCAAGCCATTTAGAACGGAGACGAGGAAACACTTTTACACACAGAGAGTTGTGAGTCTGTGGAATTCTCTGCCTCAGAGGGCGGTGGAGGCCGGTTCTCTGGATACTTTCAAGAGAGACCTGGATAAGGCTATTAAAGATAGCAGAGTCAGGAGATATGGGGAGAAGGCAGGAACGGGGTACTGATTGTGGATGATCAGCCATGATCACATTGAATGGCGGTGCTGGCTCGAAGGTCCAAATGGCCGACTCCTGCACCTATTGTCTATTTACTATTGTCTATGACTCTAGAGGATGTAAGTGATCCTTGCAGTTCATCTATCTGCATCTAGGCTTAGTTGAGACCGCATTGTTTCCGCTGCCTGTCAATGACATGCACACCATAGAAACGTCTATTCAGCTAATACTTTCCAATGTAAACTTCGCAGTGGCCTCTCCCTTGTCACTCAGATGTCTAATCCACAATATATTGATTTAATTACATTTTGATGTAACCTTTGCACTGTGATGCAGTGGCCAATATAATCAGGATTAAACAGAATACTTTTTAGAAGAATACCACTTTGGGAAGGTCTCTGTTCATTTCCAGAACTTTTACTCCAACCTTGTACATGAATATAATTGTCTGCATGAAAGACACTGAAGAAACCAAAAGTACTATCATCTACACTTTTTAATTAAAGCTGCTGGTCTTCCTTGACATAACCTGAAGTGAATTTAGCATTGAGGATAGGCACAAAATGCTGGAGTGACTCATAAGGTCATGTGATAGGAGCAGAATTAAGGGCCTGTCCCACATGGGCATCATCTGCACGTCATTTACGCGACATTGTTTACGCGTCATGTCACACGTGGCGCGCATGGTGCGTGGTGACGTCGGCAGTGACGCGCGGTCGTGCGCGGCGCCCCAGGATTTTGTGATGTACAAAATCTTCGCTCGCCATCTGCCTGACGCACAAATGACGACCAAGTGGGACAGGCCCCATTAAGTCTACTCCGCCATTCAATCGTCGCCTGATCTATCTCTCCCTCCTAACCCCATTCTCCTGCCTGCTCCCCATTCAATCATGGAAACCTAGATTAGGTGCAGGAGTAGGCCATTCGGCCCTCCTAACGCCCAATATGATTCTCCTCCAACTCTGCTGCCTCTCCCATACCCTCTGATCCCCTTGGCCACAAGGGACTAACTCCCCTTAAATATAGCCAATGAACTCGACTACTCTCTGCGGCAGAGAGTTCCAGAGATTCACCACTCTATCTATCTATCTCTGCCTTAAAAATATCCATTGACTTGGCCTCCACAGTTTTCTGTTGCAATGAATTCCACAGATTCACCACCCTCTGACTAAAGAAATTCCACCTCATCTCCTTTCGAAAGGAACCCCCTTTCATTCTGAGGCTGTGGCCTCCGGTCCTAGACTCTCCCACCAATGGAAACATCCTCTCCACATCCGCTCTATCCAAGCCTGTTGATGTTAAATGTAAGAAATTTGCAAAATTATCAGGGAGAATAAATATTTTTTAACAATGGCTCAATGAGAAATAAAGGTATTGGTCTTGGATGTCAGGAAAGAGGGAAGTATAATTCATTGGAGCAATATTGGAATTGAGATTGGCTAAATTTGTCCTTTCAGACTGTCTACAATTTGGATGCACATCACTTTTCGATTTGATGCTCTCAAGCTCTTGCATAATGGGCCAGAAGGAGGATTGATCTGAATTTGAAATTTAATTCTGGTCCGGACCCAAACAAAGTCAATCATAATCACGCATTTGCTTCATCTCAAATATACACCAGACATTTCATATATCATTCCTTGCATTAAAAAAGATCACGCCTTGATAGTCATACACTATTGCACATCATGTTAGAGTCAGAGAGTCATACAGCGTGGAAACGGGCCCCTCAGCCCAGGGCCGTCTAAACAGCATTATAGGCCCCTGGACGAAGCAGTGAACTGGGACCCCTACACCTCCAGTTTCTCTATGCTGAATCAAATATGCCGTCATGCACTTGCGATGTTCTTCTCCGTTTTCATGTTCTACGATAACATTCTACAATACATCGATTAGCATGGGGCCCCTATGCTCCTGGGGCCCTGGGCAACTGCCCAGCGTACCCATGCGTTAAGATGGCCCTGCCTCAGCCCAACGTGCCCACACCGACCAACATGTCCCATCTAGACTAGTCCCACCTGCTTGCGTTTAGGCCCAAATATCCCTCTAAACCTGCCCTATCCATGTGCTTGTCTAAATGATGAACCTGCTTCAACTACCTCCTCCGGCAGCCCGCTCCATACACACGCCATCCCTTGTGCGAAAAAGTGATCTCACGTGTCCCTATTAAATCTTTCCCCCCTCACCTCAAAACTATGCTCTCTGGTTCACAAATCCCCTACTCTGGACAAGAGACTCTGAGCATTTACTTCATCTATTCCTCGTGATTTTGTAGCCAAAAAAAGTGTGTGAGTGTGTGTGTATATGTGTGTATGTGTGTGTGTGTATATATAGATACGTGTACACACTCGCACACACATATACCTGCATATATATATATATATATATATATATATATATTCTATACACACACACACACACACACACACACACACACACACACACACACACACACACACACACACACACACACACACACACACACACACACACACACACACACACACACACACACACTGTTATTGTGTGTTTGTTTTATAAAACAATAATTGGTCTAAGGCAAAAACAATCCCCCCCCCTCCAAGTCTGTGTAGTATGGTTGTAGTGTTTTATAGCCTGCACTTCTTCTTATCGTGTCCACACATAAGATTAGAAGTTGCTCAGCCAGAGCTGAACACACTTCTCGGCATCTGCACACAATGGTGTCTGTCTTGTCGCTTCTTGTGCGTGATGGTGGAAAGATTGGTGGAAACATGGTCCGTGACGTGAACGCCCTTTCCTTGACCCCCAATAGCCTGATGGGTGTCAGGAAGAAGCTGTTCCTGAATCTGGACGTTACAGTTTTCAGGCTCCTGCACATTCCTCCCGATGTCAGGAGTGAAATGAGAGCGTGGCCAGGGTGGTATGGGTCTCGGATGATGCTGGCTGCCTTTTTGAGGCAGCGACTCTTGTAGATCCCTTCGATGGTGGGGAGGTCAGCACCCGTGATGGACCGGGCAGTGTCCACTGCTGTTTTACAGTCTTCTTGGTTCCTGGGCGTTCAAGTTGCCGAACCAGGCCATGATGCAACCAGCCCATATGCTCTCTACTGTACACCTGTAAGCGTTGATCGTACACGTGAGTGCTATCGTCTAAGTCAATGCATTCAGATTTTAGCAACACTCAAGTGGAGTAGTTCATAATAAAACCAAATGAAATCTGTTCTATTCAGATGCTTTCTTAACCTTTGTGATATTAGACAATAGGCAACAGACAATAGGAGCAGGCGTAGGCCATTCGGCCCTTTGAGCCAGCACCGCCATTCAATGTGATCATGGCTGATCATCCCCAATCAGTACCCCGTTCCTGCCTTGCTCAGAAGCCATTCAATCGTGGAATGACTATGAAATCCAATCCCGAAATAATAAATTGCAAAACATGAATCGCAACCTCAAAAACGGTGTTAATATTTTATACTACATGAATTGAGTTGATTATTAATGCATGAAATATTGAACATGAAATGATCAACTAATTATAATTTCCTCAGTAAGAATTAAATTGGAATTGCAGTGAACTTCAAGTGTCGACCTGGGATTTGGTCACTGTGGTGTTTACACCTTAAATTCCATAAGCTCCGTAAGTAACTACAATTCTCTCCCTCTTCATTCCCTAATTTCCTAAATAATGGGGTAGAATGTACCCTGTGGGGGGGAACTACAGACGCTGGTTTAGACCGAAGACACAAAAGGCTGGAGTAACTCAGCGGGACAGGCAGTATCTCTGGAGAGAAGTCTCTGGATGACAGATGGCGCAATGGGCTAAGTGTTCGGCTGGCGACCGGAAGGTAGCTGGTTCGAATCCCGCTTGGAGTGCATACTGTCGTTGTGTCCTTGGGGCAAGACACTTCACCCACCTTTGCCTGTGTGTAAATGCAATGTAATTATGTGAAGCACTTTGGGGTCAATGCAAGTTGACTAAAAATGTGCTATATAAATAAGATGATTATTATTATTATTATTATTATTATTATCTCAGGTCTGAAGAAGGGTCTCGACCCGAAACGTCACCCATTCCTTCTCTCTGTAGATACTGCCTGTCCTGCTGAGTTACTCCAGCATTTTGTGCCCATCTTCGGATAGAATATACACAATAGACAATAGACAACAGGTGCAGGATTCTGCTAGCCCCTAGAACTCTATCTAACTCTCTTTTAAATTCATCCAGGGAAACCATTGAGCTGAGCTCAACCTAAAGCTGAGGCTTTATAAGGCGTTGGTCAGACCCCATTTGGAATATTGTGAGCAATTTTGGGGACCATATCTATGGATGGCTGTGCTGGGTCTGGAGAGGGTCCAGAGGAGGTTTACAAGAATGATCCCAGGAATGTGTGGGTTAACCTATGATGAGCATTTGTTGGCACTGGGCCTGTACTCGCTGGAGTTTAGAAGAATGAGGGGGGGGGATCTCATTGAAACGTACAGATTAGTGAAAGGCTTGGATAGAGAGGATTTCCACTAGTGGGAGAGTATAGGACTAGAGTCTATATCCTCAGACTTAAAGGATGTTCTTTTCAGAAAGGAGATGACGAGAAATTTCTTTAGTCAGCGGGTGGTGAATCTGTGGAATTCTTTGCCACAGAAGGCTGTGGAGGCCTAGACAGTGGATATTTTTAAGGTAGAGATGGTTAGATTTTTGATTAGCACGGGTGTCAGAGGTTATGGGGTTAGGAGGGAGAGATAGATCAGCCATGATTGAATGGCGGAGTAGACTTTATGGGCCGAATTCTACTCCTATCACTTACTGTATGACTTTATGACCTTGTGAGCCATTGAACCATGGCGTCTAGAGACATTCCATAGGGTCTGTGGGGACAAATAGATTGCATGTTTGATAGCTGACTTCTAGGTAGGCTTGTAGGTCTAAAGCAGTCTTGTTTAATTGAATGTGGTCATCAACCTTCATTCATTTTAGATACATTTCTGTTCCTTCTATATTTCAACGCAATGTTTAAGAAACAGTTAGACAGGTACATACATGGATAGGACAGGTTTAGAGGCATATGGGCCAAATGTAGGCAAATGGGACCAGTGTAGCTGGAACATGTTGGCCGATGTGGGCAAGTTGGGCTGAAGGGCCTGTTTCCACACTGTATGATTCTATGACACTATGACATATTTATGCCTATTAAATTATGCGTATGTTTATGCCTATTAAATTAATGAGCAGTAGTTTCACGCATTTTTTTAATTTATTTGTTATTTATTTTTTAATTAGAAGTACAATAAGTTACAGTAATACACACCACATATATCTCATTACATTTGTTGTACCCCTTCATTTTTTGAGCTTTAAAAAAGATAGAAATAAAAGAAGTAAGGAAAGTGAGAAAGGGTCGTGAAGGTGCAGGAAAGTGTTGGGAAAAGAAAGCCCATTAGAAAAGGAGTTAGAGAAGAAAGTTAAGAAATAGACCCTAGAAAAGAAAGAAAGAAAGAGTAACAATCGCTCTATTATAAATTTTTAAAAAACTCTGCAAAAAGGGATATACCAACCGTATTTTTCACCCCCCGTTACTAGATCCTGGCACCATTTATTTTTTAAATTACTATTGCACCTTATGCTTGCAATAAGTCCATAAATGCAGACCACATCTTTTGGAAGTGGTCTGCTTTGCCTGCTAGGAGGAGTCTCATCTCTTCCAGATGTAATGTTTCGAACATGTTTGAAATCCACATTTTTATTGTTGGTATAGGAGCGTTTTTCCAGAATTTGAGTATAAGCTTTTTCCCGTTATTAGCTCGTAATTAAGTAAATTCTTTTGAAACACGTTTAGTTCAGGGCTACCTTCCGTTATTCCAAAAATAACCCATTCTGCTTTTGGTATGAGTTTTATTTTAAATAGTTTTGTGAAGATTTCAAATATTTCGTTCCAGAATTTTGGGATTTTTATACAAATAACACCTTAGTAAACAGTAAACCCAAAGAGCTGGGTGGTCTAGCGCTCCCTAACTTTATGTACTATAATTGGGCAGTAAATATTAAAAACATGATTCACCTGCTGGACAATTCTGCCCAGCAGGTGGACCGAATTGTAATGGAGAGAGAGGACTGCTCTCCGTGTAATACAGGAGCGACTCTACTCTCACCCAATGAATCTGAATAACAAAAATTACAATAGAAATCCAATTATACATAGCACAATTAGAACTTGGAAACAAATAAAACAGAATCTAAAATTAAGAAATCTATCTCTTTTAATGCCAATAGTCAATAATCCGTCGTTTAAACCTTCTACTATAGATAAATCGTTTACACAATGGGAAAGAATAGGCATCAAAACGCTCGGAGACGTATGAATTCGGAAAATTATTATCATTTCAACAATTACAACTGAAATATAATTTGAGAAATAATCAATATTTTAAATATCTTCAATTGTGTGACTATCTGAAAAAATACACAAAAGACTAACATAACATGCCTCTAGACTTACTGGACGAAGCAATGAAGACAAAGGCCGAATCAGCAAACCTAATATCATACTTATACAACACTATTTTAAATATAGAAATACCTACAACTGATGGTATTAGAAGAGACTGGGAACAAGAACTAGCTATAAAAATTTCAAAAAAGAGCTGGGATAAACACTTACTATATGTGCATAAATGCTCGATCAACATACGACATACTATAATTCAATTCAAAACTTTACATAGACTATATTATTCAAAAACCAAAATAAATAAACTTTTCCCTAACGTCTCACCCACTTGTGACAAATGTAAGTCTCATGAAGCTACCATAGCGCACTCTTTTGTTTTTTGTTTCACGCATTTTTAAATAAATTTCTCGTAAGTTAATTTGTTCTGTCCTGACTACGAGGGCTGGCTGTACGGAGTTTGCATGTTCTCCCCGTGACCCGCTTTGGTTTGTTCCGGGGGCTCCGGTTTCCTCCCACACTTCAAAGAAGTGGAGCATTGTAGGACTATTGGCCCTCTGTATAATTTCCCCCCTAGTGTGTAGTGTAGAGTGGATGAGAAAGAGAGATAACATAGAGCTAGGTAGACACAAATGTTGGAGAAACTCAGCGGGTGAGGAAGCATCTATGGAGCGAAGGAATAGATGACGTTTCGGGTCGAGACCCTTCTTCAGACTGATGTGGGGATGGATGGGGAGGGGCGTGGGAAGAAGAAATGAAGAGGCGGAGTCAGTGGGCTGTGGGAGAGCTGGGAAGGGGATGGGAAGGAGGGAGAAAGCAAGGACTACCTGATATTGGAGAAGTCAGTGATCATACTGCTGGGGTGTAAACTACCAATGCTGCTCCTCCAATTTGCGGTGGGACTCACTCTGGCCATGGAGGAGGCCCAGGACAGAAAGGTCGGATTCGGAATGGGAGGAGGAGTTGAAGTGCTGAGGAGATCAGGTTGGTTAATGGGTGATTCTTCAGTAAGTGCTTACTTTGGTGTCCCGCTATTTTGATGCCAAATATAAGGAAAATCCGTAATTCTATCCCATTTCTTCTTTTTCTATATTGTTAATAAACATAATCATCATAAATAAAGATTAAACCCTAAATGAATAAAGTGTTATATTTTAATTTATTTCCCGATGTTCGATGGCCCCCCCATAAAACCACATGTCCTGATGGCCACTTGTAAAATCTCTAGCAGGTATACTTATTTGATGGTGGATCTATCTGAAATGAAAATACTTTTAAACGGTAGGTAATAATAATTAAAATATTTATCACCCTTAAAAAAATTCCTCTATTCCTCATAAAATTATAATTCTTATCGTTTTTTTCAAAATGTCCTTGTCCCGATGATTGGAGTCATTTTCTGTAACGCACCTTTGTTGAGCAATCCCACATGGCTTTAAATAGAATAGACGTGAACATCCGACCTCAAAAGGCCGCGGAACGGAGCGGAGGTGTCGGGCGAAGCGATCGCCAAGCCTGAACTAGTGCGGACAGATGATCGATGGTCGGCCTGGACTGGTTGGGCAAAAGAGCCTGCTTCCATGTTGTATCCCTAAACTGAACCAAACTAAGCTGAACTCATGCTGCCAGGGACAGCGGTGGAGACCGACGCAATAGTTTAAGAGGCTTCTGGATGGGAACATGATGTGCATAGGATGGAAGGGTATGGGTTACATTTAGGCTGAGGAGATTGGGTTAACTTGGCATCAGGTTCATTTAACATGCCATCATATCTTTCTCTTTTCTCCACCTATTGTACTTGAGATGGATTTGAGAGTAGTTATGTATGGTATTATCTGGTCAGATTTGATAGCATGCAAAACAAAACTGTTCACTGTACCTCGTTACAGGTGACAATAATAAGCCCTAAACCTAAAGCTTCTTCCCCACTGTTAATAGATCCCTGAACCGTCCTCCAATTAGTTCAGGGTTTAGCCCCGATCTTCCAACCTACCTCACTGAGACCCTTGCATTTTTCTTTTTTAAATCTGCACTTTCTCTGTAGCTCCAAAGCTATGATGCTGAAATTCTATCAGTTTCATTTAGTTTAGACAACAGGCAATAGACAATAAGTGCAGGAGTAGGCCATTCAGCCCTACGAGCCAGCACCGCCATTCACTGTGATCACGACTGACCATCCACAATCAGTATCCCGTTCCTGCCTTCGCCCCATATTCCCTGACTCCGCTATCTACAAGAGCTCTATCTCACTCTCTCTTGAACGCATCCAGAGCATCGGTCTCCACTGCCTTCTGAGGCAGAGAATTCCACAGATTCACAACTCTCTGTGTGAAAACGGTTTTCCTCATCTCCGTTCTAAATGGTCTACCCCCCCCCCCCCTCCTTATTCTTATACTGTGGCCCCAACATAGGGAACATGTTTCCTGCCTCTAGCTTGTCCAAACCCTAAATAATCTTAATTTAGTGTACAGTCATGTGTACCGAGGTACAGTGAAATTGCTAACCAGTCTGCAGAAAGACAATACATGATTACCATTGAGCCCTACACATTGTACAGATACATGATAAGGGAATAACGTTTAGAGACAGCAACCCTAACCCTAAGACTTTTGCCTCCATCACAGTGAGGAGGTGCTTGGTGAACTCACTGTGGTGGATGTTAATTTGTGTTTACTGTGTGTTGTTTATCATTACATGTATGGCTGCAGGCAACGACATTTCGTTCAGACCGAAAGGTCTGAATGACAAATAAAGGATTCAATTCAATTCAATTTAGTTTAGTTTAGTATAGTTTAGTTTAGTTTAGTTTAGTTTAGTTTAGTTTAGTTTAGTTTAGAGATACAGCGCGGAAACAGGCCCTTCGACCCGCTAGGTCCGCTCCGACCAGCGATCTCTGCACATTAGCACTATCCTACACCCACTAGGGACAATTTGTACATTGACCAAGCCAATTAACCTACAAACCTGTACTTCTTTGGAATGTGGGAGGAAACCGAAGATCTTGGAGAAAACCCACGCAGGTCACAGGGAGAACGTACAATGTCGGTACAGACAACACCCGTAGTTGGGATTGAACCCGGGTCTCCAGCGCTGCAGTCGCTGCAAGGCAGCAACTCTACCGCTGCGCCACCATGGCTGCCCTAAAGATTAGTGCAAGGTTAAATCAGCCAGCAAAGTCTGATCAAGGATAGTCTGAGGATCACCAACGAGTGTTTATTGGCGGCTCAACGAATAAACACACATTCATGATAAAGTCCGACTTTATTTCATCGGTTACGCTAGAGCATTTCAACAGTCAGTTGCTGCATGCGTCCCGCGTACCCACTGGCCCCAAGAGAGAGATAGAGAGAGTCTTTGTGTGAGTACCGTAATACCGTAATTTGTGTAATGAAGGTTATAAAAGGCATGATCTAATTAAAGCCCTGTCCCACTGTACGAGTTCATTCAAGAGTTCTCCCGAGTTTCCCCTGATTTGAACTCGGAGATTTACGGTAATGGCCACTCGTAGGTACTCGGGGCTCTCGTGGACATTTTTCAACATGTTTTTCAACATGTTGAAAAATCTTCACGAGTCTTCATGAGCTTGCCGTTATAACCTGCCGTTAGCGTTACGAGCTCCGACGTACCCGCTACGTACATTCTACGTGCTTACCACGAGTTTGATTTTTTTTTTAACCTCGGGAGAGCTCTTGAATTAGCTCGTACAGTGGGACAGGCCCTTTAGTGTCTATCCAGTCATGATTACAATTACGTCATCGCCACTGGTATAATTTATCGCCTGTTGTACTTGTGTACAATTGGTATTGTGTGGTAGAATTTGACTGTCTTGCATGCAAATAAAGCTTTACGCTGTATCTTGTTACGCCAGGCAATAATAAATCCAATGCCAATACCACTTTGTGGTTGTTGGTCTAAAAGAATGCTGAGCATTATAGTCTTTTTAAAGAAAAAACGTAGTTATCAGTGTAAGTGCCAGATTGATCACCTGGTATGTTTTTATTACTAAACAAATATGATTATTGATTTGTGGTGCTGTGATGGAGTCTTGCAATGGTTCAGTGGTCGGAATGTCTAGACGGATCCGCAGTGAAGTTACAAAATATTGAAGGTTATGCGGGAAGAAATACAGGATGTATAACGGTGAGAAAGGGCAGTGAGATAGTTACTCTATTTTATGTCTTCAGTCAACATTATACGACCATATTTTAATTAGACAATAGACCATAAACAATAGGTGCAGGAGTAGGCCATTTGGCCCTTCGAGCCAGCACCGCCATTCAATGAAAGTAAGCATGCAGTCACAGCAGGCAGTGAAGAAAGCGAATGGCAAGTTGGCCTTCATAACAAAAGGAGCAAAGGGGTTCACCTGGACAGCAATAACACCTACATCAGGTTGCTGTTCATTGATTTCAGCTCCGCCTTTAACACCGTCATCCCCGCCAGCTTGATCACCAAACTCAGCGGACTTGGCATCTCCACCTCCCTTTGCAACTGGACACTGGATTTCCTCACCAACAGACCACAGTCTGTTAGGGTCAACAACCTCACCTCCTCCACTCTAACACTGAACACCAGCGTGCCACAGGGCTGTGTGCTCAGCCCTCTCCTCTACTCCCTCTTCACCCACGACTGCATCCCCAAGTATGGCTCCAACGCCATCATTAAATTTGCCGACGACACCACGTTGGTAGGACTGATCAGTGACAACGACGAGTCAGCCTACAGGGAGGAGGTCCAGCACCTGACAACCTGGTGTGCCAACAATAACCTCGTCCTCAACTCCAAGAAGACGAAGGAAATTATTGTTGACTTCAGGAAGATCAGAGGGGGCAGACATACCCCCATCCATATAAACGGGACTGAGGTGGAGCGCGTCTCCAACTACAAATTCCTCGGGGTACACATCTCGGAGGATTTGTCCTGGTCCCTCAACACCTCCAAGCTGATCAAAAACGCGCAGCAGCGCCTTTACTTCCTGAGGAGGCTCAAGAAAGCCCACCTGTCCCGCCAGATCCTGACCAACCTCTACCGCTGTACCATCGAAAGCATCCTGACCACCTGCTTCACGGTATGGTACAGCAGCTGCACTGCTGCGGACAGGAAGGCACTACAACGGGTGGTGAAAACCGCTCAGCACATCATCGGTGCCCCGCTCCCTGCCATGGATGCCCTCCACCGAAAACGGTGTCTGAGACGGGCCAGGAAAATCATCAAGGACCCCTCCCACCCCAACCATTGACTGTTTGCCCTCCTCCCATCAGGGAGGCAGTACAGGAGCCTCAGGTCTCGAACTAGCAGGATGAGGAACAGCTTTTGCAACAACACACTTACATTACTGAACTCGGAGTCCCGTCGCTAGATATCTTTGGTCTCTCCATCCACATTGTTAACCAGTACTCTTCTTACTCTAATGTATGCTTGTTCTGTATTTTTTATTCCTATCTTGCACTATGACTATGACCAGACACTAAACTACATTTTGTTGTACCTATACTTGTATCTGTGCAATGACAATAAAGTTGAATTGAATTGAAATGAATTCTGCAGTTCTACAGGGTCCTAGTGAGACCACACCTGGAATATTGTGTGCAGTTTTGGTCCTCTAATTTGAGGAAGGACATTCTTGCTATTGAGGGAGTGCAGCGTAGGTTCACAAGGTTGATTCCCGGGATGACGGGACTGTCATATGCTGAGAGAATGGAGTGGCAGGGTTTGTACACTCTGGAGTTTAGAAGGGTGAGAGGGTATCTTATTGTAACATATAAGATTATTAAGGGTTTGGACACGCTAGAGGCAGGAAACATGTTCCCGATGTTGGGGGAGTCCAGAACCAGGGGCCACAGTTTAAGAATAAGGGGTAAGCCATTCAGAACAGAGATGAGGAAACACTTTTTCACACAGAATTGTGAGTCTGTGGAATTCTCTGCCTCAGAGGGCGGTTCTCGGGATACTTTCAAGAGAGAGCTAGATAGGGGTCTTAAAGATAGTGGAGACAAGGTATATGGGGAGAAGGCAGGAACGGGGTACTGATTGCAGATGATCAGCCATGATAACATTGATTGGCGCTACTGGCTCGAAGGACTGAATGGTCTACTCCTGCACCTATTGTCTATTGTCTATTGTCGTTATCTAACTCTCTCTTGAAAGCATCCAGATTTCAAGATTAAAATAGATTTCAAGATTAAATTGAAAATGAACATGCAGTTACTAGAAATGTTATATGAATCCAGACATTGCTGATCATTTTCAGCCGACCTATCTCTCCTTGACCCAAAAAATTCACAACGTGTCCAGCTCTTATTTTTGAGAACTTTTGCCTTGTGTTTTATGTTAAATACATGTTTAGTACAGTTTAAATCAACGATAGACACAAAAAGCTGGAGTAACTCAGCGGGACAGGCAGCATCTCTGGAGAGAAGGAATGGGTGACGTTTCGGGTCGAGACCCTTAGTTTAGTTTAGTTTGATTTAGTTTAGTTTAGTTTAGTTTAATTTAATTTAGTTTAGTTTAGTTTAGTTTAATTTACAGATACAGTGCGGAGTCTGCACAGACAAACGATCCCCACACATTAACACTACCCTAACTGGTCAGGCCAGGGGGAGTTCCCCCTGCCACAGGTACCATGTAATCCCGTGCTACCTGGTCCATGGTCGGATAGTCGGCGACTAAACTGTCTCCCCCACCTGGTTTGCCAGGTGAGGAGGGGGCTGTGGACCCCCAGCAGGACCAAAAACAAGACCTGTCAAGCGAGCGAGCCAACAGCCATCCACACTTCAGTAGATGTTGCGATCACTGTCATACATAGCATTGTAAGGAAGGATGACAAAGCACACACACCAAAATCCTATACTTCCAGCGGCGGAAGTCCGCAGGAACTGGAGGACAGAGATGTGTGGTGCGTCCGTCACCGTTCCCGTCGGAAACTAGCGCCACTGCGTCACTAATGTTCTCAACGATGATGAATATACACACACTGGGGACAATTTACATTTAGATCAAGCCAATTAACCTACAAACCTGCATGTCTTTGGAGTATGGGAGGAAACCGAAGATCTCGGAGAAAACCCACGCAGGTCACGGTGAGAACATACAAATTCCGTACAGACAGCGCCCGTGGTCGGGATCGAACCCGGGCCTCCGGCGCTCTAAACGCTGTAAGTCAGCAACTCTACCGCTGCGCCACCGTGCCGCCCTATTTTGAGATGAGGAGAAATTCCTTCATGCATCTGGTGTGTTAAACCTTTATGTTCCCCAACCCACAGGTCAATGGCGTCTCAATCACCAAGGACATCCCATACGAGGGATTCAAAGGAATTCAGGGAAATGGGAATGGTGTGGGAAAAAGTCATTGTTGAAAGTCAGCCATGGGGTGACACGGTGGAGCAGTGGTAGAGTTATTGCCACAAGAGCCTGTCCCACTAACGCGACTTTTCAGCGACTGTCTTCGACCTTCAAGCTCGAGGGCACTCGCCTGAAAAACCTCGAGCTGGATCGACCGTCAGCGATGAAACCGCAAGCCGGATCGACTGTCCGCACACTCACCACACACACTCACACACACACACACACACACACACACACACACACACACACACACACACACACACACACACACACACACACACACACACACACACACACACACACACACACACACACACACACACACACACACACACAAACACATCGCAAAGGCAGGGGCCAGGGAAAGCGGGGGAGCGCTGTCTGAAATTCACACGGTGCAAAGCCGCGATGAACAGGAAGGTTAAAGACGGCTGGCACAGTTACGGTAAGTCCTTTAGAGAGTGCGGAGGGGGGGGGGGGGGGGGGGGGGGGGGGTGAGAAGGGGGGAGAAGGGGGGAGGGGAGGACACTTTTAAGAAGCCAGACGTACTTTTAATAAAGTTTAGCTGGCATTACCGGTCGTATACTTACCTATTTTATCCTCAATCAGCTTTACCTTTGACTATCCTCGATTACCTACGAATAACATGCCGACCTACTATGGCCTACCTTGACTAAACCCACGAGTAAAAAAGTATCGATTTTTTCCATGGTGACCTTTTTTTACTCGCGGGCATTTTTCAGCATGTTGAAAAATACGCCGCGACCTAGCTGAGGCCCCGAGTACGCGGAGACCACTCTCGAGCATGAAGGAGAATTACAAAGACCTCCTAGGACCTTGTGTCGACCATGCTGCGAGTATGAGTCGAGGGCAAACTCTTCTAAACTCGCCAATTAGATCGCCACAGTGGGACAGGCTCTTTACAGCACCAGAGACCCGGGTTCGATGCTGACTGCGGGCGAGTTTGCACGTTCTCCCCGTGACCTGCGTGGGTTTTCTCCGGGATCTCCTCTTTGTAGGTTGATTGGTTTGGTATATTTTTAAATTGTCCCTAGTGTGTGTAGGATGGTGTTAGTGTGCGGGGATCGCTGGTCCCCATGGACACGGTGGGCCAAAGGGCTTATTTCCACGCTGTATCTCTAAACTGAACTATGATTGGTAAAGTAGATTTGATGGGTTAAATACCCTCGTCCTAATACTTATTAGTGCGTAAAAATAAATTCCTGCAGGACTCAGCAGGTCAGGGTTAGGTTTCAGCTCCAAAACATCTTTGAAAGGAAATAGACAGGTAATGTTCAGATGATAGAAAATTAGAAAAAAGGAGGAGGCCATTCGGCCCTTCCAGCCAGCACCACCATTCAATATGATCATGGCTAATCATCCAAAATCAGTACCCTGTTCCTGCTTTCTCCCCCTATCCCTTCATTCCGTTTTCTAACTCTCTTGAAAACATCCAGTGAATTAGCCTCCACTGCCTTCTGTGGCAGAGAATTCCACGGATTCACAACTCTATGGATGAAAATGTTTTTCCTCATCTCAGTCCTAAATGGCCAACCCCTTATTTTTAAACTGTGTGACCCCTGGTTCTGGACTCCCCCAACATGGGGAACATTTATCCTGCATCTAGCCTGTCCATTCCCTCTCATCCTTCTATATTCCAGTGACTACCAGCCCAGTCGACCCATTTTTTCATCATATGTAGGAATTATGTTGAGTACATTTCACCTGGCTGAATCCCACCTGCACTCTCTCAGAAGCCCAAAGGTTCTCAATGACCTGAAACGTTCAAATGTGTGAAAAAGTTCTTCTCATCTCGGTCCCGGCAGCGGACCGGGAACAAGGATTCCCCTAGAGAGAATACACCAGTCTATCCAGTCTTTCCCCCTTATCCTTAAGCTGTGCCCTCTAGCAAGAGGTCAAGTCCATTTCCCTCCACCGACTTTGCCTGACCGACTGAGTCCCTCCAGCAGTTTGTTTATTGCTCCAGATTCCAGTATCTGCAGTCTCTGGATTCTCTAATGGGCACTTTTTATGTGACTGCAGGCGACTATGCAGTCGCCACATGTTCACGGGCGGTTGCCGGGGAGTCGCCTTCATGGTCGTGAGGAGTTCCCACATTCTGGGAACTAGTCGTGGCCTCATTATGGTCGCCGAGGATTTTTCAACAGGTTGAAAAATTAACGGCGACTGGAATGAAGCCGCCATGGAGAGTAGGGAGAATTCTCGAGCCGTAGGTGGGTCGCAAGGAGGTCCTAATGGGTTGACAGGTCGAAGGTTCGCGTAGGTTCATTGGCTCATTGGGGAAAAAAAAGTAAGCAGTAGTTTTCAGAACCAAGGATAACCGACCGATAATGTTAAATGTCCGCCGAGCTTCGCAGCCGCTCCTTCTCCCTCCTTCTCCTCCTCCTCCCCCCGCCCTCTTGTAAATGACTTACCATACACTGTGCTTTAGCCGTCTTAATTACAGCGCCAACTTTCCTATTCATCGCGGTGTGTCTGTATCACCTTGGATTTGCACCGTGTGAATTTCAGACAACGCTCCCCCCGCTTGCCCTGTCCCCCGCCTTTGCGATGTGTTTGTGCGTGTGTGTGTGTTCATCTCTGACAGTCGCCGCTCCAGTTCCCGTTTTTTTTAGGCGACTGCTGGCAACTTGAAAGTCGCCGGCAGTCCGCTGGAAAATCGCCTGTATCTCGCGTTCTTAATGTCTTTCGGAATACTAGGAAAGATGAATGTTTTGTGCCTGAGCCCTTGAAATGTTTAGATTGAGAGCATAATATTTTTGTTTAAAAAAAACGCCCCCAACACATCTTAACAAAGACTAATCAAACACATTCGGAAAATATGAAAAATTATATCATAACATATCCCATTGTTTAAAACAATAACAGGGGAATTGATGAGGAGTGACTCAATATATAATCAAATTAGCAGCTCATTGAAGTCACTACATCAAAAAAATTACATCTTGCGCATTTAATCATTGTAGCAGTGCGTGTAAAATTACATTGCGCTGTTAACTGGGAACTGTTAATTGCATACAGAAGTTTGTATGTACATGCTTAGTGAAAATAGAAGTTAGTTTCCACTGTAGAAGCAAAGAACTGCAGATGTTGGTTAATACACAAAAGAACACAGATTGCTGGAGTAACTCAGCGGGTCAGGCAGCATCTCAGGAGAACATGGATAGGTGACGTCTCGGGTCAAAACCCTTCTTCAGACTGCCAGGAGAACCTCTTAACAGAGTGAATGTGTGCATAGCTTGGATGGAGTGGATGTGGATGTTTCCATTAGTAGGAGAGTCTAGGACTAGAGGTCATATGACGTTCTTTTAGGAAGGAGATGATGAGAAATGTATTTAGTCAGAGGGTGATGAATCTGTGGAATTCTTTGCCACAGAAGGCTGTGGAGGCCAAGTCAGTGGATATTTTTAAGGCAGAGGTAGATAGATTCTTGATTAGTAGAGGTGTCAGAGGTTATGGTGAGAAGGCAGGAGAATGGGGTTAGGAGGGAGAGACCTTATCATCTTCAAGCCAGCACTGCCATTCACTATTTTATTGTGTATTCTTTTTGATTGTACTGCTGCTGGCAAGTTCATTTCACTGCAATTTATTATGTACGTGATGAATAAATCTGATTGATTGATTGATATGATCATCCTCAATCATACCCCGTTCCTGCCTTCTCCCCATATCCCCTGACTCCGCTATCTTTAAGAATCCTATCTAACCCTCTCTGGAAAGCATCCAGAGAATTGGCCTCCACTGCCTTCTGAAGCAGAGAATTCCATAGATTCACAACTCATCGGGTGAAAAAGATTTTTCCCATCTCCATTCTAAATGGCTTACTCCTTATTCTTAAACTGTGGCTCCCTGGCTCTGCACCCCCCCCCCCCCCCCCCCCCCCCCCCCCCCCCCCTCTCCCCACCCCCCAACATCGGGAACATGTTTCCTGCCTTTAGTGTGTCCAATCCCTTAATGATCTTTTATGTTTCAACAAGATACCCTCTCATCCTTCTAAATCCGAGTTTATATAAGCCCGGTCGTTACATTCTTTCAACATATGACAGTCCCGCCATCCTGCATGCCCTCAATGGCACGGTGGCCATTGAATCTCCTTCCTCAATTTTGGAGCAAAACTCCACACAATACTCTAGGTGTGGTCTCACTGAGACCCTGTAAACAGCTGAAAAACCTCTTTGCTCCTATACTCAACTCCTCTTGTTATGAAGGCCAACATGCCATTCTTTCTTCACTGCCTGCTGTACCTGCATGATTACTTTCAGTGAATGATGTACAAGGACCCCCAGATCTCGTTGTAAATAGGTACCTATTTCTGCTCTTATTTCCTTCGTTTTTAATTGCAATGCAAGAAATACATTTATACCAAATGGCTTTCTCACAAAAAACAAACTTGGCAATTATGTATTTTACTACAGTGATTTATGATATTTTCATCAGCTGCCAATTCCATAAGTAGGCCCGCTGCATCAAACCAGTCATTTGTAAAAATGTATTTCGTTTGTCTTGTAGGAATTACATGATAGTAAAGGCTTTCTTACCATTAACATTTAGGAAAAGAAGGTCAAGGATATGCGTTTTGTTCTGACTGTCACACCACGGAGGGTAATTCACAAACTGCCAATTGTTTTTGCCTTGTGAAATATTTTTTTGGCTTCAGTAACTCAGGTTAGTTATGGGCCTGTCCCACTTAAGGGCCTGTCCCACTTTCACGACCTAATTCACGACCTCTGCCGAGTTTGCCCTTGACTCATACTCGCAGCATGGTCGTCACGAGTTCGTAGGAGGTCGTGGGTAGGTCGTGATGCTAGTCGTAGGTACTCATGGCATCAAGTAAGTCGAGGCATTTTTCTAGCCTGATGAAAAATGTCCACGAGTAAAAAAGGTTGTGAATTAGGTCGTGAAAGTTGGACAGGCCCTTTAGGCGACTTTTTAGACGACTGCAGGAGACTATGCAGTCGCCACATGTTCGTGGGTGGTTGCCGGGGAGTCGCCTTCGTGGTCGTGAGGTGTTCCCGCATTCTGGGAACTAGTCGCGGCCTCATTATGGTCACCGAGAATTTTTCAACATGTTGAAAACTTAGCAGCGACCAGAATGAAGCCACCATGGAGAGTAGCGAGAATTCTTGTGCCGTATGTGGGTCGCCCGGAGGTCCTAGTGGGTTGACAGGAGGTTGAAGGTTCTCGGAGTTTCTCGTAGGTTGTAGACGGTGCTGACCAGTGGTTTTCATTGGCTCATTGGGGAAAAAAACATAAGCAGTAGTTTTCAGAACCAAAGATAACTGACCCGTAATGTTAAATGTCTGCCGAACTTCACAGCCGTGTATCTCTGGCTTATTAAAAATTGTCTGGCTTTTTTGGCGACCTGCTATGGCTATGACAGGCGCCGGCAATCGCCGAAAAAATTGCCTAAGTGGGACAGGGCCTTAAGAGGCAGGCATGGTGTAAATTAAAATGATTTGTTTCCCTGCGAAGTAATAGTCATTCGTGAAAATCGTCACATTTTGATCCCTCGTCAACTTTCCGACCAAATTATGGGATGACTCTAGAGCCAATTGTGTGGTGTGTTGGTGGTTGTTGTAAAGAAGGAAATGTGGAAAGCAACAGTCCTACAACAAACTATGGACTAGATATAGACACAAAATGCTGGAGTAGCTCAGCGGGACAGGCAGCATCTCTGGAGAGAAGGAATGGGTGACGTTTCAGGTCAAGACCCTTCATCAGACCAGCATTTTGTGTCGATCCTTGTGTAGTTTGAAGAAACACCATGGAAACAGGCTCTTCGGCCCACCAAATCTGTGCTGACCAGCGATCCCCGCACATTAAAGGGCCTGTCCCACTTGGGCGACCAAAACCACGAGTTCTGGCGAGTTTACCCTCGACTCACACTCACAGTAAGGGCGACAGGAGGTCGTAGGAGGTCTTCGTAACTCTCCTTCATGCTCAAGAGTGGGTTCCGCCTACTCGAGGCCTCAGCTAGGTTGCGGCGTTTTTTTCAACATGTTGAAAAATGCCCGCGTGTAAAGAAAGGTCGCCATGGAAAAAATCGATACATTTTTTACTCGTAGGTTTAGTCGTAGTAGGTCGGCATGTTAGTCGTAGGTAATCGAGGGTAGTCGAAGGTAGTCAAAGGAAGTCGTAGATAGTCTTCATCATAGTTGAAGGGAGGTCGAAGGAGATCGAAGGAGGTCGTCTTCACTCTCCACTATTTGGTGTCCAATTTTCCCGAAGTGAGTCGTAGCTAGTTGAAGCTGGTCTTCAACCTAGTCGAAGGAGGTCGAAGGAGGTCTTCAACATGTCATTTTTTCAAACTCTTCGAAAATCGCCAATCAGGTCGCCCAAGTGGGCCAACCATTTAACACTATCCTACACACACTAGGGACAATTTAACAATTTTACCTATCCAATTAATCTGCAAACCTATAGGTGTCATTGAGTGTGGGAGGAAACCAGAGCACCTGATTGTATTGAGGGGTATAAGTTCATGAGAGGAATGGATCGGGTAGATGCACAGGGTCTCTTGCTCAGAGTAGGTGAATCGAGGACCAGAGGACATAGGTTGAAGGTGAAGGGGAAAATATATAATAGGAATCTGAGGGGTAACGTTTTCACACAAAGGGTGGTGGGTGTATGGAACGAGCTGCCAGAGGAGGTAGTTGGGGCTGGGACTATCCCTACATTTATGAAACAGTTAGACAGGTACATGGATAAGACAGGTTTGGAGGGATATGGACCAAACATGGGCAGGTGGGACTAGTGTAGCTGGGACATGTTCATGTTAAAATGTGTTTTGTGTGTTCTGCTGCTTTTTATTTGTTTGACTTGACTTGGCAAATCAAATTCCACGTATGTTGCAAAACCTACTTGGAAATAAAGTATTATTGTGATTATTGTGATTGTGAATGGTGGAGTAGACTTGATGGGCCGAATTCTGCTCCGAGAACTTATGACCTTATGAAGGCAGACAGACTCCTCTCTGTTGTAAAATGCAAAACGTGCTAATGGAATTCCCTAAAGTCGAACTAGTCTTCAGTGCATAGTGATATCTGATTTACGACATGCGATGCTTCTGAGATATGCACATGTGATTAAATAGTGACTAATCTCAACATAAAATTGAAAAACAAACACTTGCATAACTATCATGGGCAGACGAGACAGCTTTACGGTCCCACAGTAGCAAGGGTTTATTTCCTGGTCACATTAAATTTTACAATAACATTTATGTTGATTTAATTTATTAAAGAGCTGGTTTATCATGTTTTCCTTAAGAAAGAAAGTATTAGGAAGTTTTATTGCATGATAGATTAACAAATATGCTCTTGTGAGAACTCGCCAAACTAATGAAAGAGCTTATTAATCTTTTTAATAAATGATTCACAATTCTATCCCCAGTCTCTCTCTCTCTCTCTCTCGGGTCTCGACTCGAAACGTCGCCTATTCCTTCGCTCCATAGATGCTGCCTCACCCGCTGAGTTTCTCCAGCATTTTTATCTACCTTCGATTTTTTTCAGCATCTGAAGTTCTTTCTTAAACGATCCTCATGGTTTAGTTTAGTTTAGTTTACAGATACAGCGCGGAAACAGGCCCTTCAACCCACCGAAACCGCACTGACCAGCGATCCCAGCACACTAGCACTATCCCACACACACTAGTGGCTGCTTACAATTTTACCTACAAACCTGTACTTCTTTGGAGTGTGGGAGGAAACCGGAGATCTCGGAGTAAACCCACCCGGTCAAGGGGAGAACGTACAATCTCGTACAGACAGCACCCGTAGTCGTGATCGAACCCGGGTCTCTGGCGCTGTGAGGCAGCGACTCTACCGCTGCGCCACCATGCTGCCCTTACACAAAGTGCTGGAGGAACTCACCAATTCAGGCAGCATATGGGATATGGAATGGCAGGCAATATTTCTGGTCAGGATCCTTTTCCAGATCCCTAATATTCCCTGGAATTGTGAATATATCTAATGACTTGGTAATGTAGATATTTTAAAATGTTCACCTGTATTAAAGTGACCCAACTCCTGAACTCCAGATATATCAGTATCTTCCTAACCATTTCTTCCTTCCTGAGTGTCTCAATAGTTTACTCAATAGGCCATTCAGCCCATCAAGCCCAGATCTATCTTTCCGTCTCAACCCCATTCTCCCCATAACCCCTGACACCCACACTAATCAAGAATCTATCAATCTCTGCCATTGACCTGGCCTCCACAGCCTTTAGTGGCAATGAATTCCACATATTCACCACCCTCGGACTAAGGAAATTCCTCATCATCTTTCCAAGGGTATGTCCTTTTATTCTGATGCTCTGGACCTGGCTGACCCAGTCAATTTCCCAGTCTGAAGAGCGGTCCCAATGTGAAACGTCGTTTGTCCATTCCCTCCCCAGATGCTGCCTGACTCACTGAGTTTCTCCAGCATTCTGTGTTTGGCTCAAGTCTCTAATATCTGCATTCCATTGTGTCTCCGTTCTGATAGCTTTGACAGCTACTATCTTGGTGCAGCAGAATGAGTTCAGAGGGACAATGTATCTGTATTTGCTGCCATCCTACCACAACACCAGAATTTCACAATTAAGATAGAGATATAGATGGAGATAGCGGAAACAGGCCCACCGAGTCCGCACCGACCAGTGATCCCAGTGCACTAATGCCACACCACACACACACACACACACGGGACAATTTACAATTTTACCGAAGCCAATTAACATACAAATCTGGGCGTCTTTGGAGTGTGGGAGGAAACCGGAGCACCCGGAGCAAACCCACGCAGGTCACGGGGGGGAGAACGGTCAAACTCAGTACAGATAGCGCCCGTAGTCAGGATCAAACCTGGGTCTCTGGCGCTGTAAGGCAGCAACTCTACCCCTGCGCCACCGTGCCGCACAATTATGCACATGCTTACCTGGTAATGCCAGACTTGTCGTCAGGGAGATACTACCAGTCTCCCCCTGACACTGGTCTCTCCATGAAGTTTGTTGTGGGAGAGAGAATTTGACCTGATTGCCCTTCACTTACATGTTGTTTTTGTTGAGATTTTTGCACCGGAGGAGTGAAGGTTTAAGTCAAGATCGTTTTATGAATGAATGAATGAATTAATGCTTTATTGTCACATGTGACGTCACAGTGAGATTCTGTGTTTTGCACACACAAGGTATGCAAATAGTCGCTACATAAAGGGCGCAGACAAAGTTACAAAGTATTCTATTTTAACACAAAAAGCCCTGTCCCACGGTACGAGTTCATTCCAAGAGTTCTCCCGAGTTTGCCCAGATTCGAACTCGGAGATTTACGGTAATGGCCACTCGTCGGTACGCCGGGCTCTCGTGGACATTTTTCATCATGTTGAAAAATCTTCACAAGTCTTCCCGTGCTTACCTGCCGTTAGCGAGTCTTCCCGAGTACCTGCCCTTAGCGCTAAGAGACGTCCCCGAGCTCTGACGTACCCGCTACGTTCATTCTCCGTGCTTACCACGAGTTTGATTTTTTTTAAACTCGGGAGAGCTCTTCGAATGAACTCGTACCGTGGGACAGGGCTTAAAGTATTTAATTTGAGGTCCTCCTTAGTTCTTGATGGTCCCCCCAATGCGAGGTCCCATTGCCTTATGTCCCGAAACGGAATAATTAAAGCAACACACAATAGACAATAGACAATAGGTGCAGGAGTAGGCCATTTGGCCCTTCGAGCCAGCACCACCATTTAATGTGATCATGGCTGATCAAGCAGCACAACAGGTAGGTAAACCAAGTAATATCCTTCGTAAACTACAAAGAACCTTCTGTATAAAGATTCAAAACACAGACAAATGAAAAGATAACAACAGTTGTGTCTAGTCTCATTTAGAGATACAGCGCGAAAATGGGCCCTTCGACCCACAGAGTCCATGCCGACCAGCGATTCCCGCACACTAACACTACCCTACACACACTAGGGACAATTTACACTTACACCAAGCCAATTAACCTACAAACCTGCACGTCTTTGGAGTGTGGGAGAAAACTGAAGATCTCGGAGAAAACCCATGCGGGTCACGGGGGAGAACGTGCAAACTCCGCACAGACAGCACCCGTAGTCGGGATCGAACCCGGGTCACCGGCACTGCGAGCGCTGTAAGGCAGCAACTCTACCGCTGCGCCACTGGGCCGCCCCGCTATTTTATTGGAAAAGCATAGTTGCAAGTGGCTGATAATTAAAAATTGATTTAATAGGTTATTAAGTTAAACATACTCTCTAATATATTCTGTAAAATAGCTAATGGCTCGGTAATATAGATATTTGTCAAGTGCTCACAAGTAGAAATGCGTTTAAATTTTTTTTTGAAACTTGGGAATTAATGGGTAGTGAAGTTAGAAAGCTGACTGCACGAAGGGAAAATACCTTTTTACAAAGCAATGCTCCGGGAATTCTCGGTTGGAACGGGTGTCAAAGGTTTTGGGGAGAAGGCAGGAAAATGGGATTAGGAGGCTGAGATCAGCCATGATTGAATGAATGGCGGAGTAGACTCGATGGGCCGAATGGCCTAATTCTACTCCTATAACCTGTTACGTAACTTGTGAATCTTCTTCTTGCGAATGAAACATAAACCAAATGATCTTATAGAGGTGTATAAAATAATAGATCGGGAAGATGCACAGAGTCTCTTGCCCAGCATAGGTGAATCTAGGACCAGGGGACACAGAGGGAAAGGTGAAGGGGAAAAGATTTAATCGGAATCTGAGGGGTAACTTTTTCACACAAAGGGTGGTGGGTGAATGGAACGAGCTGCCGGAGGAGGTAGTTGAGGCTGGGACTATCCCAACGTTTAAGAAACAGTTAGACTGGTACATGGATAGGACAGGTTTGGAGGGATATGGGCCAAACGTGGGCAGGTGGGACTAGTGTAGCTGGGACATGTTAGCCGTTGTGGGTAAGTTGGGCCGAAGGGCCTGTTTCCACACTGTATCACTCTATGTTTAAGAAGGAGCTGCAGATGCAGGAAAATTGAAGGTAGACAAAAATGCTGTAGAAACGCAGCGGGTGAGGCAGCATCTATGGAGCGAAGGAAATAGGCGACGTTTCGGGTCGAAACCCTTCTTCAGACTGTATGACTCTCTGACTGGAGGAATGAGTTATTTTTTTAATTGTGCCATCTCCAGCTTGCAATTACTGTATCTCTGCTTTCACACTGCATCGTGAATCACTCCTTGACATTTCAATGACATTTCGCACAAATTGCTTGTCTTCAGTTCTGTTGGGGTTTTTTTCACAACCTATTATTATTTGTTTAAGCAAACTTCCAGTAACTGGTAAAGAGATCTGAAGAATAAAGTGACTTCATTCAGGGACAGTTGAAGGAAAAGGCATGGCTAATTGTACTGCATTTTATAAGAAAGTTTTCTCCACAATCAAATGTAGAAACGCTTCAATAAATAATAGACAATAGGCAATAGACAACAGGTGCAGGAGTAGAACATTCGGCCATTCAGCCCTTCGAACCAGCATCGCCATTCAATGTGACCATGGCTGATCATCCCCAATCAGTACCCCGTTCCTGCCTTCTCCACCATATCCTCTGACTCTGCTATTTTTAAAAGCCCTATCCAGCTCTCTCTTGAAAGCATCCAGAGAACCAACCTGCACCGCCCTCTGAGGCAGAGAATTCCACACTCACCACTCTCTGTGAGAAAAAGTGTTTCCTCGTCTCCGTTCTAACTCTACTCCCATAACTTGTAACTTGTGAACTTGTGAATGATTGGGAGGAAATCGAATATCTTGCAGAAAATCCACGCAGGTCACGGGGAGAACGTCCAAACTCTGGACAGACAGCACCCGTAGTGGGGATCGAACCCGGGTCTCCGGCGCTGCGAGGCAGCAACTCTGCCGCTGCACCACTCTGTGTGCCCTGTTAGGTTTGGGATTATTATTGTCACATGTACCGAGGTACAATGAAAAGCCTTGTTTTGCATGCTATCCAAACAGATAAAATATACCCTATGTAAATGTAATCAGATCAAACTCAAGCACAATAGATGAAAGCAAAGGGAAAGATACAGAATATAATTCAAAGGTGCTTTTATTTCACATGTGCAAACGAACAGTGAAATTATTTTCTTACATGCAGTGGATGCACAGTGGCGCAGCGGTAGAGTGGCTGCCTCACAACGCCTGAGACGCGGGTTCGATCCTGACTACGGGTGCTGTCTGTACGGAGTTTGTACGCACGCTGGTAGGCGCGGACTCAGTGGGCCAAAGGGCCAGTTTCTGCACTGCATCTCTAAAGTCTAAAGATCAGGCAGCATTTGCAGAAAAAGAGGCAAAATAACTGCTTCAGTGCGAAGACCTTGTTCTCTGCAGCAGGCAGTAAACAATCTAAATTACTAGCTGACACAATGATCAGCCACACCAAACCAAAGCTTAGCAATTGTATTCTATGTTTACTAGCATTATTCAAGTGAGAATTACATAACAGTTAAACAGAAGGTTAAGTACGGATACTTTCAAGAGAGAGCTGGATAGGGCTCTTAAAGATAGCGGAGTCAGGGGATATGGGGAGAAGACAGGAACGGGGTACTGATTGTGGATGATCAACCATGATCACATTGAATGGCGGTGCTGGCTTGAAGGGTCGAATGGCCTACTCCTGCACCTGTTGCCTATTGTCTATTGTCTGGAGAACAAGGATAGGTGGGTTGGGCCCCTTCTAGTAATTTAGGTTTTTTGGGAGTTGACATGTACAGTCGGCTACTGTATTTGTTGAGGTTCTCTTTCTCACACTCTGAGAAGAGTCCCTGCCTATCTAAGTTATCATTCATTCTCTCCCTAATGCCCCTGTCCCACTGAGGAAACCTGAACGGAAACCTCTGGAGACTTTGCGCCCCACCCAAGGTTTCCGTGCGGTTCCCAGAGGTTGCAGGCGATTGCCGGAGGCTGCAGGTAGTGGAAGCCGGTAGGGAGACTGACAAAAACCTCCGGGAACCTCCGGGAACCGCACGGAAACCTTGGGTGGGGCACAAAGTCCCCAGAGGTTTCATTCAGGTTTCCTAAGTGGGACAGGGGCATTATACTTTTCTCCACAATATCTTCCCTTCCCTAGGTCATGTTCACATGTTTTAGGAGCGATATTAGGCCCATCACGTCTACTCTGTGGCTGATCTATCTCTCCCTCCTAACCCCATTCTCCTGCCTTCTCCCCTTAACCCTTGACTCCCTCACTAATCAAGGACGAATGGGTCATAGGTTAGAAGGGTCCCACCTGAAACATGGTCTACGCATGTCCTTCAGGTATGCCTGACCTGCTGAGTTGCCCCAGTAATATGTGCTTTGCTTAAGTCAGAGATCTATAGTTCAGGCTTTTCCCGCTCCAGCTTCTATGTTTAAACAAAATTGAAAGAAAAACATTTGGCGGGAAACTCAAACTAGGGTTGCCAACTGTCCCGTATTAGCCACCTCATCCGTCCCGACGTAGTGCAGCCCGTGGAGTGCAGCAGCAGCAGCAGCAGCACCTTGCCCGTGGCCCCGTCGGTCGGCAGCCCGGCCAGCTGTCCGACCTTCGGACCTTCGCTTACCGCCGACACCACCACCACCACCACCCCTCCTTCTCATGGCCGATCATCGGTTCATGAGTTGGATGGGGCGCCGGACTTTGCGCGCGACGTTGCGCGGCCCGGGCCAAAACTCCTCAGCTGGCCCGCCGGCTGGGCTTTGTGTGCAGTCCAGCACCCGGGCCCAACTCATCATTCACCCAGCCACGGCCGAGTCGGTCAACGAATTACTGTCGGGAATTTGTCCCGTATTTTGACCTTTTGTCCCTTATTCGGGAGTGAGAAAGTTGGCGACCCTACCTCAACCCGAAACGTCACACATTCCTTCTACCCAGAGATGCTGCCTGTTTTATTTTTTTAATATTGGTTTTATCACCTTTTGTGCTCTCTCCTTGTGGCGCTGTGGATGCTGGTTTAGACCGAATACAGACACAAAATGCTGGAGTAAACCTGCATCTGTAGTTCCTTCCTACATACTATTACACAAAATTGCCACTTGGAGACAAGCACATAAGGTGATAAAACCAATACTAAAAATATTTTTTAAAAAGGCGTAGAAAAGGAATCTATCAAAATATATTCACATCAACACACAAAAAATCTTTGCTGTTATATGACAGTAATGATCATTTGAGAGTGCAGTTAAAATCCACTGTGGGTTTTCTGAAAATGTATAAATGCAAATTCACTCACTGGAGTTTAGAAGATTGAGGGGGGCGGGGTCCGCATTGAAGCTTACAGAATAATAAAAGGTGTAGATAGAGTGGATGTGGAAAATATGTTTCCACTGGTGGGAAAGTCTAGGATCAGTGGTCATAGCATTAGAATTAAAGAGCGCTCTTTTCGAAAGGAGGTGAGGAGAAACTTCTTTAGTCAGGGGGTAGTTAATCTGTGGAACTCATTGTCACAGAGGGCTGTGGAGGCCAAGTCTGTGGATATTTTTAAGGCAGAGATAGACAGATTCTTGATTAGAATGGGTGTCAAGGGTTATGGGGAAAATGGGATTGGGAGGCTCTTATCACCAGCCATGATGAATGGCGGAGTGGTCTCGATGGGCCGAATGGCCTAATTCTACTATAACATGTGAACCTGCGAAAATAAGAAAATCAGTCAACAATCAGAACAAGTGGGACCATGCAAACTAATGTTTATGAAGACTTGTTGAAATTAAAAATTAATATAGCAGCAGTAATGAAAAAATAATGATATTAAACTGTGAGAAACTTCCAGAATCTGTCCGTTTTCATCCTGTGAGAGTAAGTATATTGAGGATATCTCAACCACAGTTTATCAACCTACTCGTAATTCAGAGCCATTCCATTAGTTCGGAAGACTGAGCATATTGTATTTGCTATTTGAGACCAGGCAGGTGGAGCAAAATATTCTTTATTGGCGAAAACAATGCTCAAACTACCATGTACCCAGTCAAGATTTAACTATTCCAGCTCCAGTCGATGCGAGGAGCACTAACTACCAAAGATTATAGAGCAGAGCAAGATAGACCACTCCTCCGAAATACAATGGACTGACGTGTAGTACGCAACGGAACGTCACGGCCGCCATTTGTTGATGCCAAACACGACATCTTTGGTAGCAGGGGCGGACTCCACAGTTATACAATCTGCTCTTACATCAGGTCGCAGGGAAAAGCGGGGGAAGAGGACCTTTCCTCCACTCCTGAGTTGATCCAGGACTGATTCTCGGTCCCCCCGATACTAGATGAAGGCGGCTGGCGGGAGAGCCTCAAGCGTCTGCCCGCGGTCGGCGCTCCCGAGGCAGCGGGCAATGCTCCTCTAGTATCTTTGGTGTAATCCGTTCCAAAGATTGATCCCCTCTATCATCCTTGGTGTAATCCGTGTTGTAGGGAACAATGTTTTATAGAGCATCGATCACTTCACACTTTTTTCACAGAGTGGCGCATCTTGCTCTGCTCTATAATCTTTGCTAACTACTGATCACTCTCAAAAACCCGCGAAGAAACCCCCGGTCACGCGATAGTCCCGACCAATGACGTGGGTTCTGAATACCCAGCTTCACCACTAGGTGCTGCTATAGTGTAATTGGAAGCAAAGACCGGTGGACAATTAGTTTTACATGTGTTAACAGGTTCTATAGTGAAAGGCCTGGATGGAGTGGACGTGGAGAGGATGTTTCCACTAGTGGGAGAATCTAGGACCAAAAGGCACAGCCTCAGAATTAAGGGACGTTCCTTTAGGAAAGAGATGAGGAGGAATTTCTTTGGCCAGAGGGTGGTGAATCTGTGAAATTCATTGCCACAAAAGGCTGTGGAGGCCCATGGATAGAGATAGATAGGTTCTTGATTAGTACGGGTGTCAGGGGTTATGGGGAGAAAGCAGGAGGATGGGGTTAGGAGGGAGGGATACTAGATCAATCATGATTGAATGGTGGAGTACACGGCCTTATTTTGCTCCTATCACTTATGATTTCGCAAGTAATTTCATTATTTAGTGGAATTTTATTACACTGTGCAATGGGTATTGTTACCTTGAAAATCTGGGCTGGCATTAAAAACAATAGTTAGCATTGGCAGAGAATTTGCCTTGGGAGATTTGTAGAAGATAGTGTTATGCTATGAATGCAATCTCCAGTATGTTTTATTAACTGCAGAGGGCTGAGGGGCTTTGCACAAATGCAAGCTGGAAACTTGCCTCCTTCACTCTCTTTAAGATTAGAAAACAGCGTCAACATCGAAACATGTCGTATTTCTGGTCAAATCTTTACAGAATGAAGATGACACATCCGTGCTGCCCATCCAAATCCGAATTTATGTTTTTAGGTTGGATCAAGTGATGTGATGCTCACATCTTAAGGAATAAATAAAGACAACAGCAAGAGGGTCCCTGTAGTAATTCAAGTCGCCTGACAAGTTCGAGCGTACAGAATTGTTTACTTATATTAAGGAGCCTTTTTCCCTTTTATCATTTAAAATCCTATCACGCACTTCAGTTTTGATAGGTAACTTTGTCTTTCATTTTTATTCAGTTGCTGAGATTCCACTGTTTAAGATTTTACAAAAAACCCACGCTATTTTTTAACTCTTTAAAACATCTGCCTGGCATCTTTTGCTGAACTGTTTGGGCAGCAAAGCAGCGCAGCGGTAGAGTTGCTGCCTCATGGCCTCAAGGCGACAGGGACCCAGGTTTGATCCTGACCATGGATGCTGTCTGTAGTTTGTACGTTCTCCCTCGTGACCTGCGTGGGTTTTCTCCGGGTACTCCGGTTTCCTCCCGCACTCCAAAGCTGTACAGGTTTAGAGGTTAATTGGCTTGGTAAAATTGTAAATTGTCCCCAGTGTGTGTAGGATAGTATTAGTGTGCAGGGATCGCTGGTCGGTGCGGACTCGGTGGGCCGAAGGGCCTGTTTCCACAGGGCCGATCTCAAAACTAAACTAATAAGAAATCCACAGAATACTGAAAAGGGGAACAAGATCCAAATCCTTAACAGAACAAAGGAACCAAAAATTAAATCAACTAATGGAAGTTCATGAAGATAGACGCAAAAAGCTGGAGTAACTCAGTGGATCAGACAGCATTTCTGGAGAAAAGGAATAGGTGGCATTTTAGGTCAAAACTGTCTGTCCCGCTGAGTTACTCCAGCTTTTTGTGTCTATCTTTGGTTTAAACCAACACCTACATTTCCTCCCTACACATAATGGAACTTCATTACTAATGTTCTATTTTGGTTCAGATTTATGCTGAATTCGGATGATTTTTTTGTGATGGCCAGTTAGACGAAGGAGTTACATAAAGGAGTTACATAAAGATGTCCTTCTGCAGTTGCACTGTAGGTTAATTGGTTTGGTGTAAATATAAATCGTCGCTAATATGTGTGGGATAGTGTTAGTGTACGGGGTAGGCACGGACCCAGTGGGCCGAAGGGCCTGTTTCCACGCTGTATCTCCGAAAACCAAAGTAAACTAACCCAAAAGGCATGAAGGCATTGTTATAAAGGCATGTTGGCCTTCATAACAAGAGGAGTTGAGTATAGGAGCAAAGAAGTCCTTCTGCAGTTGTACAGGGCCATAGTGAGACCACACCTGGAGTATTGTGTGCAGTTTTAGTCCCCTAATTTGAGGAAGGACATTCTTGCTATTGAGGGACTGCAGAGTAGGTTTACAAGGTTAATTCCTGAGATGGCGGGACTGTGATATGCTGATAGAATGGAGCAGCTGGGCTTATATATTCTGGAATTTAGAAGGATGAGAGGGAATCTTATTGAAACATATAAGATTATTAAAGGTTTGGATAAGATAGAGGCAGGAAACATGTTCCCGATGTTGGGGGAGTCCAGAATCAGGGGCCACAGTTTAAGAATAAGGGGTAAGCCATTAGAACGGAGATGAGGAAAATCTTTTTCTCACAGAGAGTTGTGAGTCTGTGGAATTCTCTGCCTCAGAGGGTGGTGAAGGCCGCTTCTCTGGATGCTCTCAAGAGAGAGTTAGATAGAGGTCTTAAAGGAAGCGGAGTCAAGGGATATGGGGAACAGTCAGGAACGGGGTACTGATTGTGGATGATCAGCCATGATCACATTGAATGGCGGTGCTGGCTCGAAGGGCCGAATGACCTCCTCCTGCACCTATTGTCTATTGTCCATTGTCTATTGACCTTATGAAATTATTTTTTATTAATTTATGGCCCCAACCACGGGTGAACAAAGGAGGAGGACTGGCCGAACTTTGTTGCCTTCCACCACAGTGAAGAATGCTGTGGTGGATGTTTGTGTTAAATTCTATTGTGCACGGTGTGTTCTTTTTTTTTAAGTGTATCGCTGCTGGCAAATTCATTTCACTGCACTTTCTTCGTTAGTGCATGTAACGAATAAATTTGACTTTGACTTTTGAAAAAATCACTAATAATTTTTTTTTTTTCCTCCTTCCCTTTTCTGTCATGCAGCCAGAGAAGACAACTCCGCCACTTTCCGAGGATCCGAGTACTTCTGCTACGACCTGTCCCAGAACCCCATCCAGAGTAGCAGTGACGAGATCACCCTGTCTTTCAGGACCTGGCAGCGCAACGGACTGATCCTACACACAGGGAAGTCAGCCGACTATGTAAACCTAGCGCTGAAAGACGGAGCGGTTTCCCTAGTCATTAACCTGGGATCTGGTGCTTTTGAGGCGTTGGTTGAACCAGTAAATGGGAAGTTCAATGACAACGCCTGGCACGATGTCAAAGTGACACGCAATCTGCGACAGGTAATGGTGGAGCCGTGTGCTGAGCTGCTAAACTGAACGGTAAAAAAAAAAACACAAAAGCAAAAAAAAAAAATTAAAAAATTGTCAGGCAGGATTGGGGGTGAGATAAAGATGAAACTGGTTTATGGTCACAACACAGCTCAAACTAACAGATCTATCTATCCTTTCACCCCCTCCTCCCTCCCACCCCACCCCACCTCCACCTTCCCTCCATCCTCGAAAGAAAAAAAAAATTGCTGATGGTTTATTTCACAATCCTCAAAGCCTGTTTTCTTTACTTTTTCTTTTCTTCATTCTCAGTTGAGTTTGTTCAGTGTCCTATCTTTGAAAGAGCTTGATGGCCTTTGTTGGTTTGATTTCTGGTTCCATTTTGTTCTGTTGAGCATTTGGAGATCTTGTTCCCCTTATCGGTTTTTTCCATTCTGGGCCTTTCCCATTATTATTTATTGGTTTAGCTGTTTCGTTTTTTTTTTAACCATTTTCATGCATTTATTACGGCTGAGTGGTTTGAGCTTGTAAAACCTCGCACGCTGGAATGTGTTTGTGTAAACTCGTTGTTTTCTATCTGGCTGGCTGCAAATCTTTTCTTTTGTCTGTATACGTACGTACGTGAGTGATTTCCTTCGCTCAGTTTGGAGCACTAATTGTCCCTGCCTTGACCCATTTTACTTCATTCTTTGCTTCCTTAGGCAGCAATCTCTGTCAGGGGCCATCTCTTTTCTTGATGGCTTTGGACGTATGAATGCCTCCTGTTAATAATAACTTCACCCTGTTAAAAAGGTCCCAGGACTAATGACACTGACTATATCTTCTGCAAGAGAGCGTCAAGATGTCGAGCCAGATTCTTGTCACTGCCAGCCGAGTCAGTCATCGTGTTTCTTTTCCAACGGTTAAACATAGGCTATTGTCATTTATTCTTGAAATCTCTGGATGGTTTCCAATCGCACGTATAGATGTTGTGTTGTACTTTCCCAGAAAGATTTGGTAAAAGTCAGATAGAAAGAGGAATTGTCGTTTTGGATTTCGTTAAACCGAGACTATTTTCCGTCAGGTGAAAGTGAAACAGGCATTAATAGACTTTTGAAAAAGCAATCGATCCCTCTTAAGATTCAGAATGAAACATCTTCCAAGGTGGCACATTGACAGCACCAAGAAACAAACGCACTTTTAGGATCCACCTCAGCATTGAATTCAGTTAGGTCTGTGGTGACAGTAATGTTCTGTGATGAGGTGTACGAAATGAAGCTCTTCCTGTTTTGTTGTTTAAGAATCGGAGGTCACTGTACTTAAATATTCGAACTGACGCCAAACCAGTTGTTGAGAACTTTTTTTTTTTTTGACTAGTTTTTTTTGGTCTGCTTTGGTCCTGAGGAATTCGTTGCATCTACTTTTATATGTCGAAGACCCGCTTTTTTTTTGTTAAAAAGGGAGAAAAAAAACTAACACTGATCATTCATGGAATGTGTCATTTTTTTTACTAACAGTTACCTAACCAACTAATGTACTAACACCCTAATTATCATCATGTTTTATTTTAAGTAACAAGCGTTCTGTTCACAATTTTTAATTTCCTTTCTTCCCCTCTTCCGCAAAGCACTCAGGCATTGGACACGCTATGGTAAACAAACTACATTGTCTGGTAGATATCATTCTTATTGTCTCTTTTTTTGGGTTTGCCGTGTGTTCCCCTCTTCCTCCCTCTTCCCCCCCTCCGCCCCCCCAACCCCTTCTTCCTTTTTTGTTTGGTCAGTGTAGACACCATCACAGCGAGGAAATGGGGTTGGTATTTCAGCCACTTTTTTTCTCTTTCCCCCCCTCTCCTTTTCTCCTTTCCCTTTCCAACCACCACCACCACCACCACCAGTTTGTCTTGTTATTATTTTCCTTTCGTTCCAGTTTTTATTTTCCTCTTTTTTCTTCTCTCTCTCTTTCTCTCTCTCTCTATCTCTCTTTCCTCGTCGCCAAAGCACTTTTAGTTCGGACCGTGACAGGGGGGGGGGGTGGCCCTTTAGCCCGATCGAGTCAGCCTTCTGTGTCTCATCACGGTGGCTGTAGGCGGACTGACGAGGGGCTCAGCCAAAAACCCCCCCAGAAATGGGCTCCGCCAGTTTTCACTCTCTGCACACCGCATGGCATGGCCATTTTTCCTTAACATCTGCGGCGTTACCGGGAAAAATCGAAGAACCCCAGTTCTCCATCCGACATCTGCCTTTCTAACCTACTTCCACTAACATGTCTCGTGTTAACCTCTCCCCCTCCTCTCTCTCTCCCTCCCCCCCCCCCTTGGCACTCTCCACCCCTCTCCACCACATACACACCACCGCCCCTCCCAACTTTCTCATCTGTTTTATCTGCATGCAAAAGACAACAGTGCTACTGTCGTTGAAACCCCTCTCCACAATCTTTTGTTCCCATGGCTTTTGTTTTGGCACGAGTGTGTGGGGTTTTGGCACATGCATGGGTTGTTCCCCCCCCCCTCTCCCCCCTTTTGGTTTTGGGGGTTTTTCGTTTCTCTCTCTCTTTCTTCGTTATTTTTCACTTTTTTCCCCTTCTGATTCCCCCCCCCCCCACCCCCACCCGAGTGGTTTGAAGAATGAGCTAATGCAGGCTGCTCACAGTGATGGAATTGGTGACTTTTTTTCTCATGGTTGAGCTTATCACTCATGTCATGCATATTCATGCTGTGGACGGTAAGAGTTCTCTCCGAATGCATGCTTTGTCAGTGTTCTACAGAACCAAGAAAGCCCAGGCAACAGAATCTCAAAAAAAAAAATCCCCCAAGAAAACGAAAATCCAAAATAATATTTTTGTTTTTCCCATCTGAATGATTCCTCCGACTCGAATTTTTTTTTTTCTCCTCTCTCCTGAGAAATAAATTGGCGTGACAGCAATAGATGGTTCCATTTTCTTGCCTGCACTGTTCCTTCCATTGTGTTAAAAAAAAAACACACGCACACACAGTTTGGACCCATCCAAGTGAGAATCTTGAATAAGGAGCCAGAACCGACAAGCATGGGCAGACTAAATGAAAAAAAAAAAATGTTCTTCTACAACTTTATCTACTGTATAAATACAGACCAGAAAATGGGACTTGCGAGTGTTTGCTCAAGGACTAGGAACCAAACGTAAACTCGAAACAAACTCACACACATGAAAGGTTGATTAAACTCAGGCAGGTGCCGGACAGCACAATGTGTAAAGGTCAATGTTGGCCGTTTTTCTCTTCATTATGTCCTTTGACTAGGTCACCATTTCAGTGGACGGCATCCTCACCACGACAGGTTATACCCAGGAAGACTACACCATGCTGGGATCTGACGACTTCTTCTACGTCGGAGGAAGTCCGAGTACGGCCGACCTGCCTGGCTCTCCCGTCAGCAACAACTTCATGGGATGCCTCAGAGAGGTAGAGTCAGTCGATTGTGTTTGCTGTATTCTTGCCGCTTTGACAATTGCGCCTTGCGTTGAGTTCAACCGTGTCTTCTGCACACCTGCTTGGTCCGTGACCAAGATCATATTCGTTTTCAAGAGAGAGCTAGATTTGGCTCTTGGGGCTAAAGGAATCGAGGGACTCTGGGGAAAATGCAGGAACGGGGGTACTGATTTTGGACGATCAGCCGTGATCGTATTGAATGGCGGAAGTAGACAAAAAATGCTGGAGAAACTCAGCGGGTGAGGCAGAAGAGCCCAGAAGAAGGGTCTCGACCCGAAACGCCGCCTACTCCGTTTCTCCATAGATGCTGCCTCACCCGCTGTGTTTCTCCGGCATTTTTTGTCTACTTTCGATTTTTCCAGCATCTGCAGTTCCTTCTTAAACATATTGAATGGCAGTGCTGGCTCGAAGGGCCGAATGGCCTACTCCTGCACCTATTTTTCAACGTTTCTACGTTTTCTATATGGACCTTTTGTTCCCATGGCTTTTGCTGAAGTGACTCCCAAGTGGTGGCGAGCACCACATTAGTTCCTCTGTCCTGGTAAATAATCTGTTGGATGGGACCGCAGATGCTGATTTACACTGAAGACAGACACAAAATGTTGGGGTAACTCAGCGGGGCAGGCGGTATCTCCGGAGAGACGGAATTGGGGTCGAGACCATTCTTCAGACAAGCTTCACTTCCTCAACCTGAAGAAGAGTCTTGACCCTTGAAATGCTACCCATTCCTTCTCTCCAGAGATTCTGCCTGTCCCGTTAAGTCCCTCCAGCATTTTGTGTTTATCTTTGGTAAATAACCTTCTCCGATACATTTTGTGATCATCGTCTTATACGTCTGCCTCCGGAATATGCACCCTGCCCCACCAACCCCTTGAGAATATATTGTCTTGTCTTGATATTTTGTCAATCCGTTTCATAATGTTACATACGTCTATTAGGCCAAGGAAACGTACAGCTGGAGAGAAGGCTATTCAGCCCATCGTATTGATGCCGGCCACTTCTTTGCAGTTAGAACAGTGATTAATTTAAGATTAGCCTCACTCTGACAGTGGAGGAGGCCCAGGACAGAAAGGTCCGTGTGGGAAATGGGAAGGGGAATCAATAGTGATTGGCAACCGGGAGATCAGGTTGGTCCAGGCGGGCTGAGCGAAGGTGTTCGTGAAACGATCGCCCAGTCTGCGTTTGGTCTCGCCGATATATAAGAGTCCATATCTTAAACAGCGGATACAGTAGATGAGGTTGGAGGAGGTGAGAGTGAACCGCTGCCTGACCTGAAAGGAGTGTCGGGGTCCCGGGACAGAGCCGAGGGGGGAGGTATAGGGTCAGGTGTTGCATCTTCTGCGGTTGCAGGGGAAGGTACCTGGGGAGGAGGTGGTTTTGGTGGGAGGGGATTAGTTAAGCGGGGGAGTTGCTGTTCCTGAGCATGGACGTTACAGTTTTCAGGCTCCTGTCCCTTCTTCCCGATGGCAGAGTCAGGGGATACGGGGAGAAGGCAGGAACTGGATACTGATTGTGTATGATCAGCCATGATCACATTGAATGGCGGTGCTGGCTCGAAGGGCCGAATGGCCTACTCCTGCACCTATTGTCTATTGTCTATTGTCTATTGACCAGGGTGGGTGTGGGTCTCTGGTGTTGCTGGCTGCCTTTATGAGGCAGCGACTCCTGGAGATCCCATCGATGGTGGGGAGGTCAGAACCGGTGATGGCAGTGTTCATCAGGTGGTCATGCTGATATTTTGTTCTATGGGGGAGGGCCTGCCGTTGTTCCTGTCCTTGCAAAGTTCTGACAGCTGGTGCAATTGCCATCAATTTTGTTGACAGAGTTGCCGATGCCAGGCCGGAAACAGTAACACATCATTAGTTTTACAGCTCCATCTTGCCATGTTTTGCTTTGACATTGAAAACAGCGTCAAGCTGGTGAAAGGTCTGTAACTTGAGGCCATCGACTGACACCCGCATGTCGCAGCATTGACCTCTGCATATGCGCCGTGGAGAGCATCTTATCTATCGGGATGCATCGCAGCACGGTTTTGGGAACAACTCCGAACCAAGACTTAAAGAAATTGCAGCGAATTGTCGACACAGCCCAGACCGTCACACAAACCGTCCTCCCTTCCATTGACTCCATCTACAGACTTGGTACTGGAGTCGGGCGTTTCAATGCCAGCGTGTGGAGGTGGGGACTCCGCCAGAACCCAGCCTGTGAATGCAGAGCAGAACAACAGACGGCCAACCGTGTCATCTCTGGGTGCCCGTTCTACCACCCACCAAATGGAGCTCTGTCAGGGCCTGGCAGACATTGACGCAGAGACAACAACCTGGCTGCTCAACACCCGGCTTGAGATCTAACTATTCCTTTGGTTTATGTTTCATTCGCAAGAAGAAGAAGACTGAAGCCAATTAACCTACAAACCTGCATGTCTATACGTGCTGCACAGTAATCTTTGAAGGCCAAGTTTACATATATTACTTAGTTTAGTTTAATGATACAGCATTGAAACAGGCCCTTCGGCCCACCGAGTCCGTGCCGACCAGCGATAACCCTATACACTAGTTCTATCCTGCGCACTAGGGACAATTAACCTACAAACCTGCACGCCTTTGGAATGTGTGAGGAAACGTACAGACAGCACCCATAGTCAGGATTGAACCTGGATCTCTGGCGCTGTAAGACATCAACTCTACCGCTGCGCCATTGTGCCACACTGCAGTGCTATTGTGCACATCCTCCAGAGATGGTGCCAGCATGACTCCAGCACTTTGTGTCTTTTTTTGCATTTCTTTCAACTTGAACGTCCAGGAGCGAAAAAGACGACAAAAAGTTGTGACCACTGCCCAGTCCATCACCGACTCTGACCTCCCCACCAACGACGGGATCTATCGTAGTCGCTGCCTCAAAAAGGCAGCCAGCATCATCAAGGACCCACACCATCCTGGCTGCACACTCATTTCACCATTGCCATCGGGAAGAAGGTACAGGAATGATAAAGGAAACAGGCCATTGTTAGTCTCGACCCGAAACGTCGCCTATTCCTTCTCTCCGTAGATGCTGCCTCACCTGCTGAGTTTCTCCATCATTTTTTGTCTACCTTCGATTGTTCCAGCATCTGCAGTTCTTTCTTAAACATTGTTAGCTGTTTGTTTGGTGAGAACGAGAAGCTGGTGCAACTTGGGTGGGGGAGGGATGGAGAGAGAGAGGGAAATGCTGGGGTTTACTTGAAGTTAGAGAAAATAATCAATATTCATACCACTGGGTTGTAAGCTGCCCAAGTGAAATATGAGATGTTGCAGATTGGATCTTAAGTATTGTGAAACATTCAAGTACGGTAGACAAGACAATGAAGATTCAAAAGTAGATTACAATAAGAAACTCATTAACTCACCTATTGTGAGAGCATAATTATCCATTATCACTTAACAATGAGAACTGAGAAATAATGTCACCTTACCAAACAAGTGTAGATGATTGTCAAGAGCAAAGATCCTATAGCGGAGCAAGATAGACCGCTCCTTCTGAATGCAATGGGCTGACGTGTAGTACGCAACGGAGCAGAACGTGGGCCTTTTTTTCATCCATTTCTGTAACCCGAACCGACCCGACCCGACTCGCAGTGTAATCAACATTGCGGGGGAACAGTTTGTGTTAATAAATTATAATTCTGAAAATGAGAAAAAGATTTTTACCAAATAACTTTTATTTTTACAAGGATGTTTCCGTAAGCGGCTTCCGTCTGCGCACTAGTATCTTTGCTCCGCTATGGGATCCTTGGTGTGGAGACGGAAGCCGGTTATGGAAATGGGGCCGAAAATGACCCATGAATCTGCCCATGACTGTACTACGTCTTTTTTCGTTGAATGGTCTATCTTGCTCGCTATAGGATCTTTGATCAAGAGGCTCAGTGGAAATTGTCTGTGGTAACGCATAATTTGTGGTGGCAAAACCCTTACCAATCAAGTATCTGAGAATCTCCGACTTAAAAATACCCAATGACTTGGCCTCCACAGCCGTCCATGGCAACTGAACCACCCTACCAGTCCTGAACTACTATCTACCTCATTGGTGACCCTCAGACTATCCTTGATCAGACTTTACTGGCTTTGCCTTGCACTAAACATTATTCCCTTATCATGTATCTATGCACTGTAAATGGCTCGGTTGTAACCATGTTTTGTCCTTCTGCTGACTGGTTAGCATGTAACAAAAAGCTTTTCCCTGTATTCGGCACATTGAACTTCTACAGGTGAACAGTAGAGAGCATACTGACTGGTTGCATCGTGGCCTGGTTCGGCAACTTGAACGTCCAGGAGCTGAAAAGACTGCAGAAAGTTGTGACCACTGGCCAGTCCATCACCGGCTCTGACCTCCCCACCATCGAAGGGATTTATCATAGTCGCTGCCTCAAAAGAGCAGCCAGCATCATCAGAGACCCACACCATCCTGGCCACACACTCATTTCACCATTGCCATCGGGAAGAAGGTACAGGAGCCTGAAAACTGTAACATCCAGGTTCAGGAACAGTTTCTTCCCTACAGCCATCAGACTATTAAACACAACAACAAATAAGCTCTGAACTACAACAGACTATTATTATTATTGCATTATATTTGTTTATTTATTGAGTATGTGTGCATGTATATATATACACACTGAACTTTTTTTTTCTCGTTTATGTACTATGTTACATATTCTGTTGTGCTGCAGCAAGTAAGAACTTAATTGTCCTATCTGGGACACATGACAATACAATACTCTTGACTCTTGACGTGACAATAAACTAAACTAAACTGACCTGAACTGAACTGCATTCCACAGATTCACCACCCTCTGACTAAAGAAATCCCTCCTGATCTCCTTTCTGAAAGTGCGTCCTTTTATTCTGAGGCTGTGCCCTCTGGTCCGAGACTCTCCCGCTAGTGGAAACATCCTCTCCACATCCACTCTATCCAGGCCTTTCACTGGTTGGAGATAAGGACAGGAGATGAACAGTGATCTCCCAAAGGAACTATTATGAGTTTTCTTTCTTCACCGACGTGAAACCTCCCCACATGGTTACCCTAGTGCAACTTTCCAGAGGGCGGGAAGTGTTTTCTGTGACCACTGACTGCATTCTCCTGTCACTCAGCATGGACCTTCCATCCGCTGCCCCGATTATCATCCATTCAATATGCACTGCTGATTAATGGACCAGGTCAGTTACGTGAGTCAGGAAGCATCCACTTTGTCCACATCGATGTGGAAATGCAGAATAAATGTGTCAAACTAGGCAGACATTAGTAGACAGTTGTTGAAACTCAAGAGTCAAGAGTCAATAGCGTTTTATTGTCATACGTCCCAGACAGAACAATGAAATTCTTACTTGCAGCAGTCCGACAGAATATAGAAACATAGTACACTGTATAATGTTTAAGAAAGAACTGCAGATGTTGGAAAAACCGAAGGTGGACAAAAATGCTGGAGAAACTCTGCGGGCGAGGCAGCATCTATGGAGCGAAGGAATAGGTGATGTTTCAGGTCGAGACCCTTCTAGAGCGAATGAATTGGTGACGTTTTGAAACGTCACCTTCACTCCATAAATGCTGCCTCACCCGTTGAGTTTCTCCAGCATTTTGTCTGCACTATAATGTAATAACCGAGGAAAAAAGTTCAGTGTGTACACACACGCACGCACGCACGCACACACACACATACACATATAATCATAATCATACTTTATTAGCCAAGTATATTTTGCAACATACAAGGAATTTTATTTGGTTATGAAATTCATTATGATTAAATATATATATATACATATACGTATATATATATATACACATACTTACATACCCATACATGCCCATTAAGACAACAAACAAACAATAATAGTGCATAAAGACAAACCAATGCCCCCAAGTCTATGTAGTTCAGAGATGATTTGAGGTTGTTGTGTTTAATAGCCTGATGGCTGTAGGGAAGAAGCTGTTCCTGAACCTGGACATTACAGTTTTCAGGCTCCTGTACCTTCTTCCCGATGGCAGGGGTGAAATGAGTGTGTGGCCAGGGTGGTGTGGGTCTCTGACAATGCCGGCTGCCTTTTTGAGGCAGTGACTCCTGCAGATCCCTTCGATGGTGGGGAGGTCAGAGCCGATGATGGGCTGGGCAGTGCTTGCCACTTTTTGCAGTCTTCTTAGTTCCTGAGCGTTCGAGTTGCTGAACTAGGTCGTGATGCAACCCAGTCTAAAAGCTCTCAACTGCGCACCTGTAGAAGTTCAAAGAGACAACTTCAGTGAATGATAGAATTGGAGCAGTAGAGAGCAAATAGCATTGCCAGTTACTGCAATTGTTTTGTAGCAAAATATGAGATGTGTTGAGAAGAATATAATTTGTACAGTTTAAATGCAAATCTTTGTGGTAGATAGCACCCATGATCTTGTAAGATGACCCCTTTTTAACACCAGTCATAGAGTCATAGTCATAGAGTGATAGAGTGTGGAAACAGGCCCTTCGGCCCAACTTGCCCACACCGGTCAACACCTCCCAGCTACACTAGTCTCACCAGACGTATTTGGTCCATATCATTCCTTTTTCTTAGGCACCCTTCGGTCATGGCTGCTATTTCCTATATGGAGGACGCCTGTGCGTGACTTTGTTTAACGTGGGGAGACTGGCTGAGCTAGTTGGCGCGGCCACGATGGCGCAGCGGTAGAGTTGCTGCCTCACAGCACTTTCAGCGCCAGAGACCCGGGTTCGATCCCGACTACGGGTGCTGTCTGGATGGAGTTTGTCTGTTCTCCCCATGACCTGCGTGGGTTTTGGCCGAGATCTTCAGTTTCCCCCCACACTCCAAAGACATGCCGGTTTGTAGGTTAATTGGCTTTCTATAAAGGTGAATTGTCCCTCGTGTGTGTAGGATAGCGTGAATGTGCGGGGATCGCTGGTCAGTGTGGACCAGGTGGGCCGAAGGACCTGTTTTCGCGCTGTATCTCGAAACAAAACTAAACTGAACAAGACAAAGATCTAAGGTAGACAAAAATGCTGGAGAAACTCAGCGGGTGATGCAGCATCTATGGAGAGAAGGAATAGGTGACGTTTCAGGTCGAGACCCTTCTCCAGCATTTTTGTCTACCTTTGTTTTTCCAGCATCTGCAGTTCTTTCTTAAACAAAGATCTATCATCAGATCCTTGCAACATTTTCATTTTCTTTTGCATTTCAGTTCCCGAGTACTTAATTTTGATACTGTTTTCCGTGCATCTATCCGCTATTTCATTATTGTTGAGAAATCTAATTTTTCAGCTTTGTAACTTCAAATAAATCTTTCTTTAACCTAAATTAAACATACCTGGTCAGCGCGGACTCGGTGGGCCGAAGGGCCTGTTTCCTTGCTGTATATCTAAACTAAACTAAACTCACGGCTTTTTGAGATGTAATCATTTGTAGCGAGTCCAAACTTTGTGATCAAACGGTTACTTTTATCGGGTGATATAAGTTTGACATACATGTGCGTTTGGGACCCTCCAACATATTGACCATCAGGTGACACCGCACATTGAATATTCAATAGTCAATAGTCAATAGTCTATTTAATTGACATTTGGACCCCTGATGATGTAGCCAGACACTCCCCTTACCCCATGACGAGGGTTCGACATTAAGTGGTCTGACCATCAGGTGACACCGCACATTGAATATTTTGGACCATTTAGGACCGCTGGTGGCCCAGCGGCTCAGCGGTAGAGTTGCTGCCACACAGTGCCAGAGACCCTGGAGCCGTAAATTGTCCCTAATGCGTAGGATGGGCGTAGGGCATGGGTGATCGTTGGTCAGCGTGGACTTGGTGAGCGTATCCACGCTGTATCTCTAAACTAAACTAAACAAAGCTAAACTAATTTGGAATTGGATAGGTCAGGAAAGGTGATGCCACAAAACCGCTTAGAAAACCTTTGATGAACATCAAGAGTGTTTAATTGGCAGAGACACCAGATAATCTAAGATAATTAGATTAAGATAATCTAAGAGACATAAAATAATTTATAGATAATCTATAAAATTCTTAGCGAGTAACAGAGTTAACATTTCAGAAAACAAACTGCCGTAAGTAGCAGAAGGGGAACGAGTATGAAGACAAGATAGGGGTGGTAGTGGAGGATAATGGAGGTATGTTTATCATTACTTTTTTGTTGTTTTGTTTTTGCTTTTGAAAAAAAACGAATAAAAAGATTTAAAAAGAGAGAGAAAAAGAAAAAAGGGAAAAAAAGAGGCTTCATAACTAGGGTGGCCAACTTCCTCACTCCCAAATAAGGGACAAAAGGTCAAAATAAGGGACAAATAATCCGACGGCAGTTCGTCGACCGACTCGGCCGTGGCTGGGTGAATGATGAGTTGGCCCGGGTGCTGGACTGTACACAAAGCCCAGCCGGCGGGCCAGCTGAGGAGTTTTGGGCCGGGCCGGTACCCCATCCAACTCATGAACCGATGATCGGCCATGTGAGAAGGAGGGGTGGTGGTGGTGTCGACGGTAAGCGAATGTCCGAAGGTCGGACAGCTGGCCGGGCTGCCGACCGACAGGGCCACGGGCGAGGCGCTGCTGCTGCTGCTGCTGCACTCCATGGGCTGCGCCACATCTTGACGCGTGTGTGATAATCGATTCTGGGTTAAAAGCTTTTTACTTAACACCAGGTGGTAGAAGCCTGAGTGTACCATGGCACCCTCAGTCACCTGCTACGGCCCTCTCAATGAATACACAGAAGTACAGGCACTATTTATACAGCTTAAAGCAGCTAAAAGCATATCCAGTAACTTTCCACTGTAGCATAATAAAGCCAGCCTTTACAGAGATATAATAGGGTTTTTTAATTAGGTTCGAGGTTAAACAGCTGCTATGATAATACGGTCCCATTGTGTGATAATACACACCACAGGATGCGAGCTTCAGACATTGGAATGTCTATTCTTTAAGAAAAACAACTCCTTATCTATGTTTCTGCTACCATGAAGGCCGCTCTGCTGGCACATTCAGTTTTAGTATGTTTGCTATAGCTAGAATAAAATGTCAACTACGGCATGGACCCTTACAGGTGAGGTGGGGCCGGGCGCGGCCGGGCGCGGCGCTCCCACCCGACAGTCCACTCGACCTAAGCAGCAGCAGTCAAATACGGGACAAGGGCGGTCCCGTACGGGACAAACCAATTGAGCCCAATATACGGGATGTCCCGGCTAATACGGGTCAGTTGGCGACCCTATTCACAATTGATGACCTATCTAGAAAAGATCTAAGTTGAAGAAGGTAGAACAGTACGGCACAATGTCCGCGCTGAACATGATGCCAAGCTAAGCCAATCTGCTCTGCCTGCAGGTGACCCACATCCCTCCATTTCCTACACATCCATATGCCTGTCCAAAAGCCTCTTAAATGCCACTATTGTATCTGCCTCCAGCAGTTCAGTTCAGTTTATTGTCACGTGTGTACCGAGGTACAGAGAAAAGCTTTTGGGCACTCACCCAGCCACTGCTCCATTTACTTGTGTTGCCACTTTCAGGAAGAATTTGGTGTCTTCTATAAACCAAGTCACCAATCCTCCTTGTTTACGTCCAAGTCATCGATACATATCACAGACAACACTACAGATCCTAGCGGAATAAGGTCATAAGGTCATAAGGGATAGGAGTAGCATTAGGCCATTCGGCCCATCAAGTCCACTCCGCCATTCAATCATGGCTGATCTATCTCTCCCTCCTCACCCCATTCTCCTGCCTTCTTTCCATAACCCCTGACACCCGTATTAATCAAGAATCTATCTTTCTCTGCCTTAAAAATATCCATTGACTTGGCCTCCACAGCTGTCTGTGACAAAGAATTTCATGGATTCACCACCCTCTGACAAAAGAAATTTATCTTCCACTCCTTCCTAAATCAGTCTGAAGAAGGGTCCCAACCCGAAACGTCACCTATTCCTTCCCTCCACAGATGCTGCCTCACCCGCTGAGTTTCTCCAGCATTTTTGTCAACCTTCCTAAAAGTACGTTTGTAAATTCTGAGGCTATGACCTCTTGTCCTAGACTGTCCCACCAGTGGAAACATCCTCACCACATAAACGAGACATACTCCAACCATAAAATAGCAAACCCTGGAGAGACTAAACACGGTAGACACCAGGAATCTGAAATGAAACATAGAATTGTGGAAGTCCTCAGCGGGTGAAAAAGCACGTGTGGGAAGAGAAACCATAGGGTTGAAGTTTTATCAAAACTGGACAGTTCTCACACAAATTGATGTTTGTCAAAGACAGTTGAATTCAATATTAAATGCTGAGGGCTGGAATGTTCCAAACTAGAAGCTGCTCCTTGAGTTTATATTGGGCTTTGTTGGACCAATGTACCATTTCAAAGATAGAAGTGAAAAGTAGATTAGAGAAGTCGGCACAGAAACAGACCCTTCGGCCCAACTTGCCCATGCCGACCAAGATGACCCATCTGTACGAACAGGCAATTAGCATCAGGCAACTGAACCACCCTACCAACAACTAGAGAGCTGTCCTGAGCTACTCTCAACCTCATTGGAGACCCTCGGACTATCTTTGATCGGACTTTATCTTGCACTAAACATTATTCACATTATTCCCTTTATCGGTGGCTTGATTAGAATCATGCATTGTCTTTCCGCTGACTGGTTAGCATGCAACCAAAGATGTAACGGTACCTCGGTACACATGGCAGTAAAGTAAACTCGAACGCAAACACTAGCCCCACCTGCTCACATTTGCCCCATCACCCTCTAAACCTTTCCTACCCATGCACCCATCCAAAAGCCTTTTAAACAAGTCAAGAGTCAAGTCAAGAGAGTTTATTGTCATGTGTCCCAGATAAGACAATGAAATTCTTGCTTGCTGCAGCACAACAGAATAATGTGAGCAAAAATACAGAACAGTTCAGTTCAATATACACATAAATAAGCAGATAAAGTTCAAGAGGCTGTTACAGTTCAGAGTCTGTTTGTTGGTGAGTTGAATAGCCTGATGGCTGTGGGGAAGCAGCTGTTATTGAACCTGGATGTAACAGAGTTCAGGCTCCTGTACCTTCTGTGTGATGGTAGCAGAGATGAGTATTTGGCCAGGATGGTGTGGGTCTTTGATGATGTTGGCTGCCTTTTTGAGGCAGCGACTGCGATAGGTCTCCTCGATGGTGGGGAGGTCAGAGCCGATGATGGACAAGGCAGTGGTCACAACTTTTTGCAGTCTTTTCCACTCCTGGACCCTCAGGTTGCCGAACCAAGCCACGATGCAACCAGTCAGCATGCTCTCTACTGTGCCTCAACTGCCTCCTCTGCAAGCTCTTTCCGTACACCCACCACCCACTGTGTGAAAAAAGTTGCTCCTCAGGTTCCGATTAAATATTTTTCCCCCCCGGTTTCTTATGTCATGGTAAACGGCACAACAGACTCGAAGATCTATACGACTACTCGATAGACACATAAAGCTGGAGTAACTCAGCGGGAAGCAAGGGTCTCGACCCGAAGCATCACCCATTCCTTCTTTCCAGAGATGCTGCCTATCCCATTGAGTTAATCCAACTTTTTGTGTCTATCTTTGGTTTAAACCAGCCTCCGCTGTTCCTTCCTGCTTATCCCCTATAAATGACTACTTGCTTCAATGAGATATGGTGGCGAAAACTGTTTTGTTTTTTTCCCACAAGGGTTATGTTATTACTTGTTATTTCCACAGAATATGAATGCATGAGGATATTTAAGATGATTGGTGGCCAAGAAATGTTCCAATAAACAGATGGTGACAGGCAGGGCAGTGAGGGGAAATTGTGATTCTCATTGCAATGTTCCCCATGTTGGGGGAGTCCAGAATCAAGGGTCACAGTTTAAGAATAAGAGGTAGGACATTTAGGACTGAGATGAGAGAAAACTTTTTCACCCAGAGAGTTGTGAATGTGTGGGATTATCTGCCACAGAAGGCAGTGGAGGCCAATTCACTTTGAAATTCACTGGATGTTTTCAAGAGAGAGTTGGATTTAGCTCTTAGGGCTAACGGAATCAACAGACAATAGACAAGTAGGCCATTCGGCCCTTCGAGCCAACACCGCCATTCCTTGTGATCATGGGTGATCATCTGCAATCAGTACCCCGTTCCTGCCTTCTCCCCATATCCCCTGAGTGCGCTATCATTAAGAGCCCTATCTAGCTCTCTCTTGAAAGCATCCAGAGAACCGGCCTCCACCTCCTTCTGAGGCAGAGAATTCCACAAACTAACAACTCTCTGTGTGAATTATCTTTCCCTCATTTCTGTTATAAATGGCATACCCCTTATTCTTGAACTGTGGCCCCTGGTTCTGGACTCCCCCAACACCGGGAACAGTAGGGAAATAGGGAGAAAGCGGGAACGGGGTACTGATTCTGGATGATCAGCCATGATCATATTGAATGACGGTGCTGGCTCAAAGTGCCGAATGACCTGCACCTATTGTCTATGTTTCTATTCTGCTTGCGAGGCGGATCTAGGTTCAGTCTGCTGGGTATCATAAATGATTTATGTATTTTTCCTTTTTGCCTTTCCACATAACTCTGAAGGGGAAATTTAGACAATGCACAATGACAGCTGACGGAGATAAATATGATTGAGAGAGTTGAGAGTTACTTGAACAACATGACTCATGCTCGAGAAAGAAGGTAATTTACGGCTGAAACACCTCTGCAAATTTAATTATTCACACTTGCAAAGTGGATTTCCACCTGGTGGCTGATGCCATTTAGATAGAAGCCTAAAAGGGCCTGTCCCACTTGGGCGACATTTCCGGCGACAGCCTGAAAAGAGGTAGTCGAGGCGTGGTCGGGGCGTGAGGCGCGGTGACACGTGCAGTGACGCGCGGTGTCTCCCTGCTGCCCCTGGATTTTGGAATGTTCAAAATCTACAGGCGACATCTGGGCATCTGGACATTGTGTCGTGCGCCCTGTCACACGCTGACGTGTGCTGTCCTGTGGGTGACGCCCGGTGACGCGGGTATATAACGCGCCGACTTATCCATTAAAAAGTTATTGGCCCTTGGATCTATTGTAGATAAGTTCATTTCCAATGCGATTATTATACTTCGGTGTAACCTTCCTCTGTTGCGAAGTGCGGGTGATGCGTATTGTCGTAGCTTGGCGTGACGGTGGCGCGGAGTCTCGTACAACTTGACGGTTTTTAGGGCGTCAGTCACTGACGTTCGCAATTGCTGAAAAAACCGCAAAGTGGGACAGGCCCTGAAAAGCCAATGTATCTCCACTTATCATAACTAGCTGTGGTCACCTTGCCCCCGAGCCTAAACTCCTGGTGCCTTTTAACTTGCAATGATCCTGAACTCTTGTAGTTTTGAGAGGGGGAGAGCAAAAAAACACTTTTGGCACAATAACGTACCAGCAATGCTGATATAAGATTAGTTTTTCTAGTGCCTGGCTTTTGAATATTTTTATCGGGCAGCTGAATGTTTCTCCTAGATTGGCAGAAATAGGGACCAATTCAAATGGACACATTTTCAGCCAACTCTCATACTCTGTGACAAGGAAACCCCTCCATATTCAGGGACAGTTACTTCCCAGCTATTATCAGGCAACTGAATCATCCTACCACAACCAGAGAGCAGTGCTGAGCTACTGTCTACCGCTACTCACATTATTTTCACCTCAGCGGAGTTATACTGAGTTATACTATATATTTCGTTTGGACCTCAAGGGGTCCAAATGACAATTAAATGTATCTTGTATCTTGTATCTTGTATACAGAGTCTGGCACAGACACCATGAAACAGCACGGAAACAGGACCTTCGGCCCACTTTGCCCATGCTGACCCAGAAGCCCCATCTGCCCGTATCCCTCTCAGGATGCGAGTCACACCCCGGTCACTCCCTCTTCTCCCCTCTCCCATCGGGCAAAAGGTACAGAAGTGTGAAAACGCACACACCTCCATATTCAGGGACAGTTTCTTCCCATCAGTTATCAGTCAACTGAATCATCCTAGCACAACCAGAGAGCAGTGCTGAACTACTATCTACCTCTTTGATGACCCTTGGGCTATCCTTGATCGGACTTTGCTGATCGGCTTTACATTGCACTAAACATTATTCCCTTATCATGCACACTGTAAATGGATCGATTGTGATCATGTATTGTCTTTCTGCTGATTGGTTAGCATGCAACAAAAGCTTTTCACTGTACCTCAGTACACTTGACAATAAACTAAACTGTACTGAACAGTTAAGGGACCGAATAGTGAATTGACCTGGATAGAGTGGATGTGCAGTGGATGTTTCCACTAGTGGGAGAGTCTCGGACCAGAGGCCACAGCCTCAGAATAAAAGGTCGTTCTTTTAGGAAGGAGACGAGGAGGAATTTCTTTAGTCAGAGGGTGGTGAATCTGTGGAATTCTTTGCTACAGAAGGCTGTGGAGACCAAGTCAACGGGTATTTTTCAGGCGAAGATTGACAGGTTCTTGATTATTACGAGTGTCAGGGGTTACGGGGAGAAGGCAGGAGAATGGGGTTGAGAGGGAAAGATAGATCAGCCATGATTGAATGGCGGAGTAGACTTGATGGGCCGAATGGCCTAATCCTGCTTCTAGAACATATGAGTTATGAAACCAGTCACGGAGAATTTTGGAACATTGCTCCACGAGCCCAAAGTCGAATCCGCTTTGAAATCTGGAGAATTTAAATTCGAATAAGTAGATAAATCTGTAATTAAAATAGTCTCAGTAACTGTCTAACTATTGGCTTGTTTAAAACAAAAATCAGTTTACAAATGGAGAACATGGATAGGTGGTGTGTAGGAAGGAATTGCAGATGCTGGTTTACACCAAAGAAAGACACAAAGTGTTGGAGTAACTTTGCCGGTCAGGCAGGATCTCTGGAGAAAAGGAATAGGTGACGTTTCAGGATGAGATCCTTCATCACACCGAGGCTTCAGTCTGAAGAAGGGATTCGACCCGAAGCATCGCCTATTCCATTTAGTGTTACTTTAGAGATACGGCGTAGAAACAGGCCCTTCAGCCCATCGACAATAGACTTGATGGGCCAAATGGCCTAATTCTACTCCTATTCCTTATGATCTTATGAACTCCGTACAGACAGCGCCCGCAGCCAGGATCGTACCTGGGTCTCTGGCGCTGCAAGGAAGGAATTCTACCGCTGCACCTCCGTGCCACCACAGTGATGCTGCCTGACCCGTTGAGTTACTCCAGCATGTTTGTGTCTATCCTATGGACGGACGGTTGATGTTTCGGGTCTGGACATTTCTTGTTGCATTTGTCCATAACTATCTTACACAGACAACTAAAGAAACAACAAAATGCAGAAACAAGGAGCTGCAGATGCCGGTTTAGAGGAAAAGGGAACAAAATGCCGGAGGAACTCAGTGGGTCAGGCAGCATCTCTGTGTCGGCGACGTTTCGGCTTGGAAACCTTCTTTCGACTTTAGTTTCGTTTAGAGAAACAGTACGGAAACAGGCCCTTCGGCCCACTGAGTCCGCACCGACCAGCAATCCCCACACACAAACACTCTCCTACGCACACTAGGGAAATTGTTCACCTTTACCAAGCCAGTTCTGCTGAATAATTATCTGGCATTAGTTCTCCGTTTGTCAATTGAGTACTGTTGCCATGGGGGTCTTTACCTGGAATATTCCCAAGGATATAACATAAATGTGTTTTTTTTTTAAAAAGGAAATGCAAATAATTTTTTTTCCTCTCCCCCGTCAAGATCATCACAGCTCTCTTCTGATTTCCGCGTGAGCTGTAGGGGTTTGTCGCTCCTTTGTAATAAACGGACTACTTTACCGTTCCCTGCTGTGCATCTTTTGATCTGCTGTCACACCATCAGCCTCTCCCCGGGTGCACATCAGCTGGATGAGCAAAGCCACCCACGTCGTTTATCCTCGTACATATCAGCACGATGCGTTAGGAGCGTCGCTTTCATTCTCCGCGGCAGGTTTCGGCAAAGTACACGCGCCAATCAAATATTCAGACCAGTTTGATGTTTCCTGAGGAAAGACTTTCAAGAGGGAGCTGGATAGGGTTATTAAAGTTAGCGGAGTCAGGGGATATGGGGAGAAGGCAGGAACGGGGCACTGATTGGGGATGATCAGCCATGATCACATTGAATGGCGGTGCTGGCTCGTAGGGCCGAATGGCGTTCTCCTGCACCTATTGTCTATTGTATATTGACTCCATGTGACAACGGCCCTCACAATACACTGTCGGCTCTGACCCGGTTGATGGCGTCCATCGAACCGGGGTTGGGAGACTGTGGGATCAGTTCATAGGTTCTAGCAGCAGATTCTGGCCATTCGGTTGTGTGTACATTTGTTCAGTTTTATTCACAGCTCAGAGAAACGTGACCCTCTGCCTTCCTCCAGCTTGCAGACACTGATTGAGGCACACCACTTCCTGGTTTTATAGTCCCTCCCCCCTGCCGCCAGCAGGGGCAGCAGAGAGAATGGGGAATTTTGTAAAATCATTAATATCTCTGTCATATTTCATCGACGGGAAAAATCCTCGGCACACATACGGCGGAGGGGGACTCTGAGCGAGGTGGCCAAAAATGACGGCCGTAGGTAGCGGCATTCTCTCAGAAATCGCAGCACAGATCGCCAAAACCGGTCAAGAACAGAGTTTTAGTAATATATAGATGGTGAGAAAGCAGGAACGGGGTACTGATTTTGGATGATGAGCCATGATCATATTGAATGGCGGTGCTGGCTCAAAGGGCTGAATGGTCTACTCCTGCACCTATTTTCTATGTTTTTATGTTTCTTGAGGGAAAGTTGGGAAAAGGGGAAGCACAACGGGATCCTTGTACATCAGTCTATGAAAGTAAGCATGGAGGTACAGCAGGCAGTGAAGAAAGCGAATGGCATGTTGGCCTTTATAATAAGAAAAATCGAATATAGGAGCAAAGAGGGCCTTCTGCAGTTGTACAGAGCCCTAGTGAGACCACACCTGGAGTATTGTGTGCAATTTTGGTACCCTTAATTTGAGGAAGGACATTCTTGCTATTGAGGGAGTGCAGCGTAGGTTTACAAGGACTGTCATATGCTGAGAGAATGGAGCAGCTGGGCTTGTATACTCTGGAGTTTAGAAGCTTGAGAGGGCATCTCATTGAAACATCTAAGATTGTTAAGGGCTTGGACACACTAGAGGCAGGAAACATGTTCCTGATGTTCGGGGAGTCCAGAACCAGGGGCTACAGTTTAAGAATAAGGAGTAAGCCATTTAGAACGGAGACGAGGAAACATTTTTTCTCACAGAGGGTTGTGAGCCTGTGGAATTCTCTGCCTCAGAGGGTGGTGGAGGCAGGTTCTCTGGATGCTTTCAAGAGAGAGCTAGATTGGGCTCTTAAAGATAGTGGAGTCAGGAGATATGGGGAGAAGGCAGGAACAGGGTACTGATTGGGGATGATCAGCCATGATCACATTGAATGGCGGTGCTGGCTCGAAGGGCCGAATGGCCTACTCCTGCACCTATTGTCTATTGTCGAATGTCTATTGAAACTAGAGGGAAGCTAGTATGAAATAAGTCTTTGAACCTGTAGTTTCCCTCTCCACCGACAGTCTGAAGAAGGGTCTCGACCCGAAACATCACCTATTCCTTCTCTCTGGAGATGCTGCCTAACCCGCTGAGTTACTCCAGCATGTTGTGTCTATCTTCGGTGTCAAGCAGCATCTGCAGTTCAATTCCTACACATTATACATGACTAACTTTGACCAAATCATGCTATTGATTTAGCCAACAAGGATCTAGGCATTTAGGCAGCCATGAAGCCAGCTTTTAAAACAGGTTGGAGAATTCAGTGAGTAATCCTTCGTTTAAGAAAAAAACCTGTTTCAACTCTCCTTCTTCAATATGAACAATAGATAAAAGGACGCAGAAGAGAGGAAGTGTAGGAAAAGCTTTTAAACTCAATGGGAGGGGAAATCATGCAAATGATGGGGGAAAGATTATAAAGTTATAGTTATAGGCACAGCAGGGAAGAAATGAATATAGGATGAAATTAAACTACGTTAAATGGAGAATGATATTCAATGAATGTTCGCAGGCAGCATGGAGGCACAACAGTCTGTAACCACTGGTTATGCATTTTATATACCAAACCTGATTATTCATTTGGAGGAACAGCACCTTATATTTCGCTTGGTTTCCATCGTTTCGCTGAACACCACCGCTCAGACCGCCTAAACGTACCTGATCTCCCAGTTGTTCAGCACTTCAACTCCCCCTCCCATTCCCACACTGACCTTTCTGCCCTGGGGCTCCTCCACTGTCAGAGTGAGGCCCAGCGCAAATTGGAGGACCAGCACCTCATATTTCGCTTGGGCTGAAACTGGGCAACCGGGAGATCAGGTAGGTTTAGGCGGACTGAGCGGAGGCGTTCAGCGAAACAATCGAAGGCACCAAGCGAAAAGAGAGGGAGGTGGAGGCAGGGAGAGTGGAGAGAGCTAGATAGGGCTCTTAAAGATAGCGGAGTCAGGGGATATGGGGAGAAGGCCGGAACGGGGTACTGATTGGGGATGATCAGCCATGATCATATTGAATGGCGGTGGTGGCCTGAAGTGCCGAATGGCCTACTCCTGCACCTATTGTTTATTGTCTATTGAGTGAAGGTGAGAAATTACACCCCGCCGCTATGAACATTGACTTCTCTAACTTCAAGTAACCCTTGCTTTCCCTTTCTCGCCATCCCTCCCCCTTCCCTTTCTGACTCAATTTTATCTCTGCCACCTTTTCCCAGCTAACAATGATCTATTCCTCATTTTCCTTGATCTCCATTCCCTTTGTCCTGGTTTCACATCTAACACTTCCTTAGCTGTGTATCCTGCATCTAGCCTGTCGAATCCTTTAAGAATTTTATATGTTTCTATAAGATCCCCTCTCACCCTTCTAAATTCCATTGAATACAAGCCGAGCCGACCCATTCTATCATCATATGCCAGTCCCGCTATCCCTGGAATTAACCTGGTGAACCTACGCTCAGTACTTGAGAGTCTTCAAGGTACAACAGAAGTCTTTATTACATTACTTCAATGCTGGCAGCAAGACAACTCAAAATGGCTGCACACACAGAATCTGACTACGCACTCTCTCACACTCACATGCACAAGCACGCACACACACACACACGGACGCACGCACACACACACACACGGACGCACGCACGCAGACAGGATAAACTATGTACAAGACATCTCCCTTTGTCCTGTGCAGTGCCACCTGCTGCACGGGAGGTGAAACGGGTCCTCCCACCCCACGCAGTCCACCAAACATCACAACTCCCTCAATAGCAATACTATCCTTCCTCAAATTAGGAGACCAAAATCGCTCACAATACTCCAGGTGCAGTCTCACCAGGGCCCTGTACAACTACAGTAGGACCTCCTTGCTCCTAAACTCAAATCCTCTCGCAATGAAGGCCAACATGCCATTAGCTTTCTCCACTGCCTGTTGTACCTGCATGTTTACTTTCCGTGACGGATGTACAAACACACCCAGGTCTCATTGCACCCCCCCTTTTCATACTCTGACACCATTCAGATAATAATCTGCCGTCCTGTTCTTGCCATCAAATTGGATAACCTCACACTTATGACCAAGTCTATTGCCATGACTCCTTTTATCTTATGATGAATTCTCTTGCACTCAGCATGAGGTACATGTATCCTATGTTTATCTTCGCTCCAGCTAGTTATGCCTTGCAATCGCAATGCATTTCCCAAACTAATTACTGCCTCTTCCAATATGACCTTTGACTTATCTTTGCTATATTGACCCAACTTCCCATCATTCTTTTGCAGTATGCAAGGCTCTTGAGTTTACCAAATTACAAATTTGCCCAATTTTCTTCTTTCCAGAAGGACCTATTTTCAAAGGTACACAAGGTACAAAGGTATTTTATTGTCATGTGTACCAATTAAGGTATAGTGAACTTCGATTTAAGTCTGATGAAGGGTCTCGACCCAAAACGTCACCCATTGCTTCTCTCCAGAGATGCTGCCTGCCCCGCTGAGTTACTCCAGCATTTTGTGTCCATCTTCGGTTTCAACCAGCATCTGCAGTTCCTTCCTACACAAGACCTTCTTATAGTCTTGTTTAGTCTGGAGATACAGCGTGGAAACAGGCTCTTCAGCCCACTTAGTCCGCGCCGACCAGCGATCCCCGTCCACTAACACTCCCCTACACCCACTAAGGACAATTTACGGAAGCCAATTCTTTAGAATGTGGGAGGAAACCAGAGCACCCGGGGAAAACCCACGCGGGTCACGGGGAGAAAGTACAAACTCCGTACAGACAGCGCTCATAGTCAGGTCTCTGGCGCTGTGCCGCCCTTTGTCAGAGTCTTTCTATTATCTATGCTTCCTTGTTCTGAAAATCATCATCAAACATAGTTCCTCCAGCCGTAATGTGTTCAACTCCTTTATAATTTTAAATCCTTTTAGTCTTTTGTAGAAATAAAAACCCCTGCCTGCTCTATTTCTGATTGTTCCATTCACTCAAGTCTTAAGTGCTACAATATTCTCTTTGTACTATAAAGAACAGAGGTATGTACATAGTCGTCCAGGTATTGCTTAACCATGCTCATGCATAAATTTAACACAAGCTTTAGGCTTCTACATTCTATTCTTCCAAACTTTGTCTACAATTATTAAAGCCCCATTGTGATCATATATTACCACCTCCGTAACATTAGACGTATTATGAGCAGTTTTGGGCCGCATGTCTGAGGAAGGATGTGCTGGCATTGAAGAGGGTTCCAGAGGAGGTTGACCAGAATGATCCCAGGGATGGCTGGGTTAACATATGATGCACTGGGCCTGTACTCGATGGAGTTTAGAAGGATGAAGGGACACGTCATTGAAATGTACAGAATAGTGAAAGGCCTGGGTAGAGTGGATGTGGAGAGGATGTTTCCACTAGTGGGAGAGTCTAGGGCCAGAGGGCACAGCCTCAGAATAAAAGAACGTACCTTTGGAAAGGAGATGAGGAGGAATTTCTTTCGTCAGAGGATGGTGAATCTGTGGAATTCATAACCACAGACGGCAGTGGAGGCCAAGTCATTGAGTATTTTTAAGGCGGATTGACGGTACTTGATTAGTGCGGGTGTCAGGGGTTATGGGGAGAAGGCAGGAGAATGGGATTGAGAGGGAGAGATAGATCAGCCGTGATTGAATGGCGGAGTAGACTAGCTGAGCCGAATGGCCTAATCCTGCTGCTCCGACGTGAACTTATGAATGAGTGCATTTCAAACCTGCCTTTTTAACTTCCTACTTTGCTAACCGTGAGGATTTCTCCATATGACTAGTTCCATTTGCCCACTATGGCTGGATGCCGGTTATCTTTATTAGATTAGTCAGAACCAAATTTAGTCAGGGATGGGGATATCCTTGGCGCAGATTCAATTACATTTTTAGGGTGATTTATTGGAGATAGGAGACATGTCTTTTTACTTTGCTGCAAACCACAAAATTATGACTATTGTCAAGGAGAAACTATTTTCTACTTGACAATATTAAGGTTTACAAGGTTAATTCCAAGGATGGCGGGACTGTCAGGTGCTGAGAGAATGGAGCGGCTGGGCTTGTATACTCTGGAATTTAGAAAGATAAGAGAGGATCTTATTGAAACATAAAAGATTATTAAGGGTTTGGACAGGCTCGAGGCAGGAAACATGTTCCCGATGTTGGGGGAGTCCAGATCTAAGCCGTTTAGAACGGAGATGAGGAAACACTTTTTCACCCAGAGAGTTGTGAATCTGTGGAATTCTCTGCGTCAGAGGGGGGTGGAGGCCGGTTCTCTAGATGCTTTCAAGAGAGAGTTAGATAGAGCTCTTAAAGATAGCGGAGTCAGGTGATATGGGGAGAAGGCAGGAACGGGGTACTGATTGTGGATGATCAGCCATGATCACATTGAATGGCGGTGCTGGCTCAAAGGGCTGAATGGCCTCCTCCTGCACCTATTGTCTATTGTCTGGTGTCTATTTCTCGTCTACCTCCGTTGTTTGAATTTTATGACTCATCATCAGAACTAGAAGATGTGGATAGACACCAAAATCTGGAATAACTCAGCGGGACAGGCAGCATATGTGGAGAGAAGGAATGGGTGACATTTCGGGTTGAGACCCTTCTTCTGACTAGTCAGGGGAAAATGAAACGAGAGCTGCAGACGATGATGTTGAGAGATAAAGAACAGTCAATGAAAGATAGGCAAAAATGTAACGATAATAAAGGAAACAGGCTGTTGTTAGCTGTTTGCTGGGTGATAACGAGAAGCTGGTGTCACTTGGATCGGGGAGGGATGGAGAGAGAGTGAATGCCAGAGTGACTTGAAGTGAGAGAAATCAATATTCACACCACTGGGCTGTAAGCTGCCCAAGCGAAATATGAGATGCTGTTCCTCCAATTTGCCATTAGCCTCACTCTGATAATGGAGGAGACCCAGGACAGAAAGGTCTTTGTGGGAATGGGAAGGAGAATTAAAGTGTCCGGCAACCGGGAGATCAGGTACATCCAGGCGGACTGAGCGAAGGTGTTGCGCGAAACGATCGCCCAGTCTACGTTAGGTCTCGCCGATGTCCACATCTTGAACAACTGATGCAGTAGACAGTGGGTGTGTGTGTGTGTGTGTGCGCGTGTGCGTGTGTGTGTGTGTGTGTGTGTGTGTGTGTGTGTGTGTGTGTGTGTGTGTGTGTGTGTGCGCGTGTCTGTGTGTGTGTGTGTGTGTGTGTGTGTGTAAACCAATTCTCGTCTAAATCTTTCGAGCTGTAACAAGCCACCACCAGTAACAGTGCAAGTGTGCCTCAAAGGTCCCACATCAAACCAGGAGTTAAGTACTGTTCTGGCAAAATGTCGATGATCTGCAAAAAATGATGATTGCTGTTTTTCTCCGTCATTAGTGTACCTGACGAGGATATTCGGTGCTTCATAGTTTTCTTAATGCCGTGCTTTCCAGTAATTAGGTTTGGAGAATGGATGTGCAATTATCCTCTATTAATCTGCAGCAAGGGCCATATTACTGTAAGTCCCAGCAGACTCCAGCTAAACCTGAAACAATCAGCTGCACTAAGAGAGCTTAGATGCATCTTGATACGGGGCTGATCACTGCATTGATGCACATGAGCTTGTGCCAACTCTTATTGCAGGGGTCGTCAGTTTAAATGTCAGGCGCGAACATTTGGAATGACCGGGAGATGAGGAGGAATTTCTTCAGTCGGAGGGTGGTGAACCCGTGGAATTATTTGCCACAGGACGGCACGGTGGCGCAGCGGTAGAGTTGCTGTCTTACAGCGCTTGCAGCGCCGGAGAACCGGGATCGATCCCGACTACGGGTGCTGTCTGTATGCAGTTTGTTTTTCTCCCCGTGACCTGCGTGGGTTTTCTCCAAGATCTTCGGTCTCCTCCCACACTCCAAAGACGTGCAGGTTTGTAGGTTATTTGGCTTGGTATAATAGTAAAAATTGTCCTCAGTGTGTGTAGGATAGTGTTATTGTGTGGGGATTGCTGGTCAACGCAAACCTGTTTTTGTAGACATGCCCTATAAATGCTGGCATGTCAGGGAGAAGCAATTTCACGTCTGTCTACCGAGCCGCTCGCAGCTGAAAGATAACATTCAGATTGAAAGAATGTAGACACAAACTGCTGGAGTATCTCAGCGGGACAGGCAGCATCTCTGGAGAGAGGGAATGGGTGAAATGTCGGGCTGTATAGCACCAGAGATCCGGGTTCGATCCTGACTGTGGGTGCTGTCTGTATGGAGTTTGTACGTTCTCCCTGTGACCTGCTTGGTATTTCCCTGGGAGCTCCGGTTTCCTCCCACACTCCAAAGACATAATGTTTTGTACATAATGTTTTGGCGACTAGGAAAATGGAATTCACAGAAGTCGCCACCGACGACAACCTCAACCTGCGCCACCCTGGCAAAAACCTACGACAGCAGCTACGTCAAGAGAAGATAAGCTACGACAAGCCCACGGTTGCAAACTGTCGCTGAAACGTTTTGAACATTACGAAATCCAGCGGCGACCAGAAAAATGCTACAACTCTTTGGGAGACTGAGGTGATTACTCGCGACCATAGAGGCGTCACCCCGGCGACCATGTGGCAACAGCTTAGTCGCCAGCAGTCGTCTAAAAAATACCCTAAGTGGGACAGGCCCTCTAGATGGTCTATCACCCAAGGCACTCACAACGTGCCTGACTCTAATTACATCTAAGTACAAACACTGAAATGTCCGACAACTTCAAGGATGCTTTTTTTTAGTTTTCAGTTTCTAGAGATACAGCGCGATAACAGGCCCTATGGCCCACCGGGTCCGCGCCGACCAGCGATCCCCGCACATTAACGCTATCCTACACCGACCAGGGGCAATATTTTACATTTATACCAAGCCAATTAACCTACAAACCTGCACGTCTTTGGCGTGTGGGAGGAAACCGAAGATCTCAGCGAAAACGTACATTCACGGGGAGAACGTACATACTCCATACAGACAGCACCCGTAGTCGGGATCGAACCCGGGTCTCCGGCGCTGCATTCGCTGTACGGCAGCAACTCTGCCGCTGCGCCACCGTGCCGCTCGAATGCAGCCTGACCTGCTGAGTTACACCAGTACTCCAGTGCCTTTTTTACGAGGTCTAAAAAGCACTGGGCAAGGGAAGCAACCCCATTGTTGACGCCCAGAAGTGAATTGAGATGAATCATGAACGGGCATTGGAAAAGGACATGTTGAGGAGTTTGGTCAAACGAGCTGCCATGGGCATGGTGGAGGATATTGCCTTCAAGTTGCCCAGTATTAATTGCTCCAACTTCATTTGACTTACTAACTTGACATCTGAACCTCCTGACCTAATATATACAATTCTTGAGGGATAGGGCAGGCTAGATGCAGGAAAAATGTTCCCCATGTTGGGGGAGTCCAGAACCAGGGGTCACACAGTTTAAGAATAAGGGGTAGGCCGTTTAGGACTGAGATGAGGAAAAACCTTTTTCACCCAGAGAGTTGTGAATCTGTGGAATTCCCTGCCACAGAAGGCAGTGGAGGCCAATTCACTGGATGTTTTCAAGAGAGAGTTAGATTTCACTCTAAGGGCTAATGGAATCAAGGGATATGGGGAGAAAGCAGGAATGGAGTACTGATTCTGGATGATCAGCCGTGATCATATTGAATGGCTGGCTTGAAGAGCCGAATGGCCTACTCCTGTTTTTCTATGTATCTAATGTTACAGCTTGATTCAGGTTTCTGTTTTTATTCGCACATTTATTATTGTTTTTACTGTTTTACGTTTACTGTGCAGATTTATTATAAAACATACTGTTTATATTCTCACGGGCGGGCACGGTGGCGCAGTGGAGTTGGTGCCTTACAGCAGTGGTTCACAACCTTTTTTTTAGTTCATGGCCCCCTTGGGCTCTTTAATTTTTCTGTGGCCCCCCCTGACATTATTAGTGGAAAAAAGGTGGCCCCCTTCATTGAACCTGTGGCCCCCTAAATCCCCAAATCTTTCTGTGGCCCCCCTGAAATTTGACATGGCCCCGTGGGACTATATGGCCCGAGGTTGGGAATCACTGCCTCACAGCACTTACAAAGCTGAAGACCCGGGCTCAATCCCGACTACGGGTGCTGTCTGTGACCTACATGGGTTTCCACCGAGATCTTCATTTTCCTCCCACACTCCAAAGACGTACAAGTTTGTAGGTTAATTGGCTTGGTGTATCATGTGTAAATTGTCCCCAGAGTGTCTAGGATAGCGTTAATGTGCGGGAATCGCTGGTCGATGCGGACTCGGTGGGCCGAAGGGCCTGCTTCAGTCCTCTATCTCTAAACTAAACAAAATTTAATTTAGTTTATGGTCATATATACCGAGGTACAGTGAAAAGCTTTTTGTTGCGTGCTAATCAGTCAGCGAAAAGACACTACATAATACAATGAGTTCTTTAACTCTTTAGATCTGGAGCCGTCCACGGGTGTACAGACCTGCGTAGGGAGGAACTGCAGATGGGGAATTACAGACCAGTTAGTCTAACATCGGTAGTGGGGAAACTGCTAGAGTCGTTATTAAAGATGGGATAGACACACAAATGAAATCTGGACAAAGGCATGTAACTCAGAAAGGGACAGGCAGCTTATAGAACTAACTGGAGAGAAAGGAATGGCTGGACGCTTTCGGGCATAAGAGACCCTTAAAGCACACGGCATTGGGGGTCAGAACTTCCAGGAAGCAAAGAGTGATTATGGCAGGGCATTCTGGGCTTGTATATATATATGATAGCATAGGTAGTTAAAGATGAAAATGCTGCTGTTGGAGTAGAGGTTTAAGAGAGTGGAGCGATTGTAATGCGAGATTGCAGATCCACTTGTGTGACGGGTACACAAAGAGCCTCCCGGCTTGGGCGCCATCTTGGATCAGTCCACAGTGCACAGATACAGGATAAAGGCGATAACGTTTAGTTCAAGTAAACTCCAGTAAAGTCCGATTAAAGATAGTCCGAGGGTCTCCAGTGAAGTAGACAACAGCTCAGGACTGCACTCTAGTTGTTGATAGGACAGTTCAGTTGCCTGATAACAGCTGGGAAGAAACTGTGCCGGAATCTGGAGGTGTGCGTTTTCACACTTCTGTACCTCTTGCCTGATGGGAGAGGGGAGAAGAGGGAGTGACCGGGGTGAGACTCGTCCTTGATGATGCTGCCGGCCTTGACAAGGCAGCGTGAAGTATAAATGGAGTCCACTTGTGTGAAGGCCCACAAAGAGGCTTGGGCGCCATCTTGCATCAGTCCACAGTGCACAGAGACAGGATAAAGGGGATAACGTTTAGTTCAAGTAAACTCCAGTAAAGTCCGATTAAAGATAGTCCGAGGGTCTCCAGTGAAGTAGACAACAGCTCAGGACTGCACTCTAGTTGTTGATAGGACAGTTCAGTTGCCTGATAACAGCTGGGAAGAAACTGTGCCAGAATCTGGAGGTGTGCGTTTTCACACTTCTGTACCTTTTGCCTGATGGGAGAAGGGAGAAGAGGGAGTGGCCGGGGTGAGACTCGTCTTTGATGATGCTGCAGGCCTTGACAAGGCAGCGTGAAGTATAAATGGAGTCAATGGAAGGGAGGTTGGTTTATGTGATGGTCTGGGCTGCGTCCACAATTCTCTGCAATTCCTCGCGGTCTCAGATGGAGCAGTTCCCAAACAGTGCTGTGACGCATCCTGAAAACATGCTATCTACGACGCATCTGCAGAAATACATCTGTAGATTTTCCTGCGACATATGTAGAAGCCATGTGGTCTTCTGACTTTATTATTTATTTATTATTATTATTATTTCTTAAAATTAGTTAGAGATACAGCGTGGAAACAGGCCCTTCGACCCACCAGGTCCGCGCCGTCCAACGACCCCCGCACATTAACACCATCCTACACCAACTAGGGACAATGTTTACATTTACCAAGCCAATTAACCTACAAACCTGCGCGTCTTTGGAGTGTGGGAGGAAACAGAAGATCTCGGAGAAAACCCGCGCAGGTCACGGGAAGAACGCACAAACTCCGTACAGACAGCACCCGTAGTCGGGATCGAACCTGGGTCCCCGGCGCTGCATTCGCTGTAAGGCAGCAACTCTACCGCTGTGCCACCATGGCCGCCCCCTCTCAGTATATTCCCATCAGTTTCATGACCCCCGCATTTCACCAGAACCTATTCTTTCTCCCATAACCCACCAATTTCCACTCGGTTCGATTGCAATCATGTATTCAGTTCAGTTTATTGTCACGTATGCCGAGGTGCAAGGCAAAGCTGTTTGTCGCGTGCCGTCCAGTCAGCGGAAAGACAATACACCTTTACAATCGAACCGTTCACAGTGTACGGATACAGTGATAAGGGAATGACGTTTAGTGCAAGGTAAAGTCAGCAAAGTCCGATCAAGGATAGTCCAAGGGTCATCAATGAGGTAGATCGTAGTTCAGCACTGCTCTCTGCTTGTGGTAGGATGGTTCAGTTGACTGGGAAGAAACTGTCCCTGAATCTGGAGGTGTGCGTTTTCACACTTGTCTTTCCGCTGGCTGGTCAGCACGCCACAAAAGCTTTTCACTGTACCCCGGCACACGTGACAATGAACTAAATGGATCTGAACTGTCTCGCAGCACCAGTGACTTTAGGTGCTGTGTTTCACGCGTTTGTCCGTTCTCACTGTAACTCTAAACATCCCCCTCAAGTGCTCCGGTTTCCTCCCACATCCCAAATATTGGCTGCTAAAAATGATCTACAGTTACTGGGCAAATCAAGAAAGTGTTAGTGGACATATGTATGTGTGTGTGTGGGTGAGACTAAAGAAATGGTGTTTACCTGGGACAGTGTGACTGGTAGGATTGCTACATTTGCTGAATCAATTGGTTTAACTGAATAGGGGTAGTTAGTCTCAGTCCCAACTGACACAGGGAACTCTTTTCTGGGTTCCCCTCTTGTGTTTAAAGGGCTTTAAACTGGAGGGTATCTGGGGGGCTGGATTTAAGGTGATTCCAAAAATGTAGTGCTCTTTTCTGGATATTTATTATCAGTGGGTATCTGCCTAATTCCGCCCTACATGCGTTTGTTGGTGTTTTCTTTTGGATACGGAGGATGTTCCGACAAAATTCTGCATGCAGGGCCTCCGTTGTATGTTTTTCCCATTTACTATAACTATGGTGACTGAGCGGACCCCATACTTCACTACCATAAAGCGCAATAGGCTGGATTACACTGTCAAATATTTTAAGCCAGATTTTAATTGGAATTTGGATGTTGTGGAATCTTCTTTCTATTGCATACAATGCCCTGTACAGGGTGATCAGCGGTCGGCTGGGACTCAGTGGGCCAAATGGCCTGTTTCTACGCTGTATCGATAAAGTCCACAGCACAGGAACAGGCCCTTCGGCCCACAATGTCTTTGCTAAACGTGATATCAAGATAAACTAATCTCCTCTGCCTGCACATCATCCATACCCCTCCTTTCCCTGCATATCCATGTTGTCTATCCAAAAGCCTCTTAAATGTTACTTTCGTATCTGTCACCACTACCACCCCTGGCAGCACATTCCAGGAACCCACCACCTCTGTGCAAAACCCTTGCACTGTACATCTCCTTAAAACATTGCCGCTCTCATCTTAAAGCTATGGTGGAGCAGCGGTAGAGTTGCTGCCTCACAGCAAATGCCGGAGACCCGGGTTCGATCCTGACTACGGGTGCTGTCTGCACAGAGTTTGCACGTTCTCCCCATGACCTGCGTGGGTTTTTCTTCCGAGATCTTCGGTTTCCTCACGCACTCCAAAGACGTGCAGATTTGTAGGTTGATAAGCGAGTTCGGTATTCCGACTGAGCATGCCCAGGTCATAGCTCCAAGACAGTCTCGGCAATGGTGATGCTGCATTGTGTGCAGGCTTGCCTTTTGTCCGTAGTAGGGGTCGGGTCGGGGTCGGCTCTCCGTCGCTGCGGTTGCTGTTGGGTCATCCCCGCCCCCTCCCCAATGTCCCTTCCCTGTCCAGAGGTGTCCGGGGTGGCTCTGGGGTGGTCCCGGACTTGCAGCCGCTGGCTCCAGCTCGGCTCTGCCTGTCCCGCCGGGTTGATACCGGCAGCCCTCCACCTCCACCCACTCCCCCCCCTCAGTCCGACACCGAGATCCTACTGAAGACGGGCAGCCGCCGGCCCTGCTCGAAGACGGGCGCCTCGGAGCCGCTGCTGCTGGAGTCGTCCTGGTCGAAGAGAGAATCTGCGGTTGGGCTCCTGCCGACCATGGGCAGGCCGGGCGCCCGCTGGAGCTGCGGGTACTGTTGGTGGTGGTGGTGCTGGCGGCAGCAGCAACCTCCTCCTTGCCCAGTCCCAAGCCCAGAGTCCGGGCCACCTCTAACTCCAGGTCGGGGGTGAAGGTCGCCCACAGCCTGACCCAGTCTAGCGCTGGGCCGGAGGAGGCCGAGACCAGGCTGGCGCTCTGGCGCAGGCGAGGCTGGGGTCCTCACTCCTCCTCGCGGTTGCGGGTGAAGTGGCAGCAGGTACAGTAGGGGCAGAAGCCGGTGGTGAGCAAGATACGGCTTGTACTTGGGGTGGCGGCTGAGGGAGCGTAGCTCTGCCAGGCCGTGGGCGAACTGATACTTGTCGCTGTAGCGGCCCCTCGGGGAGCAGGTTCCTCTGGAGATGGAGCGGGGTTGGGCTGGATAGCCTTTCACGGTACCTCGGTGCACGTGACAATAAACTAAACTGAACAAAACCTTTTGACACCAAGATAAACAAGCCATCTCTGGGAGCCGAAGCCTCATCCATCTCCGCTCTAATAAAGGTTCTTCAGGAAAGAGTGAAATGAAACATTGCTTTTGCTCTATTTATTCCCGTGACACCAGAGATGGATGAGGATCAGTAAATTGAACAAAGTTGACAGTTTATTCAGGGATTCAGCCCGCTGAGAAATCAATCTCCAGTTCTCAAGTGCAATTTTATTGAGACTTTATTCCGTACTTTTCCCTCGGCGAAATGCCTCCAAGTTCATCGATTAGTATCTTCAAGCGTAAAACTGTTTCCCAGGATTACTGAACAAACTGCATGGAAATAGTGTAGGAAGGAACTGCTGGTGCATGAATTGTAGGTAGACACAAAAATGCTGGAGTAGCTCAGTGGGACAGGCAGCATTTGCTAGAGTAACTCAGCGGGACAGGCAGCATTTGCTGGAGTAGCTCAGCGGGACAGGCAGCATTTACTAGAGTAACTCAGTGGGACAGGCAGCATTTGCTGGAGTAACTCAATGGGACAGGCATCTTTCCTACTGATGCATGGATAGACCATGTTTCAGAGAGATATGGGCCAAACACGGGCAGGGTGGGACGAGTGTAGATGGGACATGTTGGCTGGTGTTGGCATGCTGGCCTGTCTCCACTCTGTAAGACTCCGTGACTCGATGCTGGTTTACCCTGAAGACAGACACAACATGCCGGAGTAACTCAACGGGTCTGGCAGCATCTCTGGAGAGAAGGAATGGGTGGCGAGACCTAAGGAGCGGCAAGTTAGAGATGAATGAATGAATGATTGAATGAATGAATGTATGAATGAATGCATGAATGAATGAATGAATGAATGTATGAATGAATGAATGATTGAATGAATGAATAAGTATATTGGCCAAGTATTCACATACAAGGAATTTTCCTTGGTGCTCCACGCGCCCGCATAGAGATATGAAAAGGTTACAAAGAACAAACGAATGAAAGGTGTAAGAAGGAAACGCAGATGCTGGTTTAAACCGAAGATAGACACAAAATGCTGGAGTAACTCAGCGGGACAGGCAGCATCTCTGGAGAGAAGGAATGGGTGATGTGTAGGGTCGAAAAGGATTCTGTTTATTTGTGGGCTTCTGATCTCACTCATCCGCTCCAAGGTCTATTGCCTTTTCTTACCATCTGCCCGAGCCAGGATCATGGTCCATCAGGATCGTTGCGTTGCAAGTTATTCTCCCGGATGAGACAGTCAGAAATATCCATTGGGAAGATTGCAGTTTCACAAGTTGAAACACGTCAAATCTGCCACCTTGTGGTCATGTGGACTTGTTGCAGGTTTGAGCATTCTGCTGCCGAACCATAGAAATACAGTTTCGTTTGAACCAAAAATAATTTTAATCAAAAAAAAAACATTTACAATGTTTCGACTTGCTGGTTTAAACCGAAGATAGACACAAAAAGCTGGAGTAGCTCAGCAAGACAGGCATCATCTCTGGAGAGAAGATCTCTCAGTTGCTAAACACTTTAATTCTCATTCCCATTCCCACACAGACCTTTCTGTCCTGGGTCCCCTCCATTGTCAGAGTGAAACTAAACACAAATTGGGGGAACAGCATCTCATATTTCGCTTGGGCAGCTTACAGCCCTCTCCAAGACAGACGTGAAGCTCACCGTTTGACCTGTTTTTACAAAATGTTAAATGGTCAGCTCGACATAGACTACAAGACCTACACCAAACCCAAACCAATTAGGAGCAGACGAGGGCATTCGATCCAATTTGTGATCCCAGCTACAAAGACAGATGTGTACAGCAATTTGTTCTTCCCCCGCACAATTAAAGCATGGAATAATCTCCACCCAACTATAGTTACCCAACCAGATGCAACTAAATTTAAAGTAGTTCTTTCTTCCCAATAACCCTTTCTGGCTTAAGTCCTCCCTCCAACCCCTCCAGTTTAAATTCCATTTGGAATATTTTGGAGGGCCAAGAAACCAAGAACCAAGTGCCCAGTGGTATGAATATTGATTTCACTAACTTCAGGTAGCCCCGGCATTCCCTCTTCCACCATTATAAAACAATACAAACAAACCCACCACCATAATACAAAGTCAAGCTAATACATTTTAATACTGAATAAATTACTATACAACTATATCTCCATCCTTATTGAGGATGCATTCCACCCCTCAGCGGTCCTGGAAATCCACCCCAGGGCGCCCGTGGACAGCGCGTGCTCCTTTTCTAGTAGCACCCGGGCACGGACATAACCCAAGGAAATACATTCTTCCGTCGGGAGTCTCGCATGACAGACACAAAATGCTGGAGTAACTGGGCGGGACAGGCAGCGTCTCTGGAGAGAAGGAATGGGCAGCATTTGCCGTAAGGCAGCAACTCACTCCACCATGTTCAGGAGCTAACTTGGGTTGGTCTCTGTTAGCCACAAAAGTGCTTCACGGTGGCGCAGCGGGAGAGTTGCTGCCTTTCAGCGAATGCAGCGCCGGAGACCCGGGTTCGATCCCGACCACGGGCGCTGTCTGTACGGAGTTTGTACGTTGTCCCCGTGACCTGCGTGCTGCGTGGGTTTTCTCCGAGATCTTCGGTTTCCTCCCACACTCCAAAGACGTACAGGTTTGTAGGTTAATTGGCTTGGTAAATGTGAAAATGATCCTTAGTGTGTGTAAGATGGTGTTAATGTGCGGGGATCGCTGGTCGGCGCGGACCCGGTGGGCCGAAGGGCCTGTTTCCACGCTGTGTCACTATGACTCGATGACTCTTGTCTTCCTTCTGCCATTGCCGAGACTTCCTTGAGCTCTTGATGTTGTATATTTATTTCACAGAGGCTTCGAGAACATTGTTGAATCCTTTCCTCTGTCCACCAATGTTCTTTGTGATGCGTTTCAGCTTGTCTGAAGAAGGGTCTCGACCCAAAACGTGAGCTGGGGGTGGGCCTATCGATGTATCTACAGTACTTCCATTTTGACCTTTTACAGCTGAAATCTTCAACTAGAACCACAGCAGTAAAGAATGAGTTTTTAAAGTCGTTTTTAATGACTTTGGGATTGATGGATGCTCTCCACTGGAGCCATCTGAGTGTTAATTAGGGCCTGAGGAAGAGGGAGTTGAAGTTTGTGGGAAGGAACTGCAGATGCTGGTTTAAACCGAAGTTAGACACAAAAAGCCAGAGTAACTCAGCGGGACAGGCAGCATCTCTGGAGAGAAGATCTCCTGGTTGCTGAACACGTTAATTCTCCTTCCCATTCCCACACAGACCTTTCTGTCCTGGGTCTCCTCCATTGTCAGAGTGAAGCTAAATGCAAATTGGAGGAACAGCATCTCATATTTCGCTTGGGCAGCTTACAGCCCAGTGGTATGAATATTGGTTTCTCTAACTTCAGGTAGCCCCGGCATTCCCTCTCTCTCTATCCCTCCCCCACCCAAGTCGCACCAGCTTCTCGTTCTCACCCAACAAACAGCTAACAATGGCCTGTTTCCTTTATCATCGTTACTTTTTTGCATATCTTTCATTCATTTGTTCTTTATCTCTCCACAACATTGCCTATGTCTCTCATCTCCTTTATCCCTAACCACCAGTCTGAAGAAGGGTCTCGACCCGAAACGTCACCCATTCCTTCTCTCCAGAGATGCTGCCTGTTCCGCTGAGTTACTCCAGCTTTTTGCGTCGATCTTCAGTAAGTTGAAGTTGGTCCACTTATCTTTCCTGTGGATATGGAAGGCAATATTGGTTGTATCTCCCTCCTGTGTGTTGAGGTGCCTGCTGTACGCGATCCAAGTCTCAGAAGCACATAGGAAGATGGATCATGGGCGAGAGGTTTGTACTTAAGCAGAGGCCCCAACAGAACATTGTGTTCTTATCAGCTATATAAAAGGCAATTCAGATTGATCTCATTTCCCAGTTATTGCTCCATTCCCTTTTCTACCACAGAACATTGTGTGCTCTTCCAAGTTAAAGAGTAATCGAGCATGGAAACAAGCCCTTTGGGCCAACTTGTCCACACCGACCAAGATGTTCAGATGTTAGTCCCATTTGCCCCCTATCCAATTCTACCCATTTACCTGTCCAAGTCTTTTAAATGTTGCTATAGTTCCTGCCTCAATTACCTCCTTTGACAGTGTGTTCCATATTCCCACCATCATCTTAAGAGCTCTTAAAGATAGCGGAGTCAGGGGATATGGTGAGAAGGCAGGAACGGGGTACTGATTGTGGATGATCAGCCATGATCACATTGAATGGCGGGGCTGGCTCAAAGGGTCGAATGGCCTACTCCTGCACCTATTGTCTATTGTCTATTATTATCTGAGTGAAAAAGCTGCCCCTCAGATCAGTATAAAATCTTGTCCTCCTCACTCTCCAGTCTGAAGAAACATCACCTATCCCTTCTCTCCAGAGATGCTGCCTGACCCTACTCCAGATTTTTTGTGTCTATTCCTCAACTTAAACCTATGTCTTCTGGTTCTTGATTCCCTGACTGGGGGTAAAAGCCTGTGCATTCACCTTATCCATGCCTCTTATGATTTGATGCGCAATAAGATCACCCCTCAGCCTCCTACACTCCAAGGAATAAAGTCCTCGCCTGCCCGACAGTTTCCCAACAGCTCAAACCCACAAAGTCCTGACAAAACCCTTGCAAATTATCTCTGCACTGTTCTCTGATCAAAGACTTTCAATGTGTCTTACATATTCCACGTGAGATACCTCAATATATGTTATAGCCAACATGATGTTTAGAGTCATAGAGCATTTAAATAAGCCTTGAGCACAACCATGTATATATCAAGCATCAAGCATCTATCTACACTAATCCCAATTCAATCTTTCTGCATTCCCATCAACTCCCCACAGACTCTACCACTCATTTACCCTCTGGGGCCAATTTCCAATGATCAAGTAATCAATGGGGTGCCACGGTGGTGCAGAGGTAGACTTGCTGTGCAAGAAACCCGGGTTCGATCCTGACTGCGGGTGTTGTTAGGGCCCTTGTGAGACCACACCTGGAGTATTGTGTGTAGTTTTGGTCTCCAAATTTGAGGAAGGACATTCTTTGCAACCCTAACCCTATTGAGGGAGTGCAACGTAGGTTTACAATGTTAATTCCCAGGATGGCGTGACGGTCATATGCCGAGAGAATGGAGCGGCTGGGCTTGTATATTCTGGAATTTAGAAGGATGAGAGGACATCTCATTGAAACATATAAGATTATTAAGGGTTTGGACACGCTAGAGGCAGGAAACATGTTCCCGATGTTGGGCGAGTCCAGAACCAGGAGCCACAGATTAATAGCCTACTCCTACTCATGCACCTATTGTTTATTGTTTATTGTCTATTGTCTATTTTCTATTGCCTATTGTCTGTACGGAGTTTGTACATTCTCCCCATGATCGCGTGGGTTTTCTCTAAAAATAAGGGGTATGCCATTTAGAACGGAGATGAGGGAAACACTTCTTCACACAGAGAGTTGTGAATCTGTGGAATTCTATGCCACAGAAGGCAGTGGAGGACAATTCTCTGGATGCTTTCAAGAGAGAGATAGATAGAGCTCTTAAAGATAGCGGAGTCAGGGGATATGGGGAGAAGGCAGGAACGGGGTACTGAATGTGGATGATCTGCCATGGTCACAGTGAATGGTGGTGCTGGCTGGAAGGGCCGAATGGCCTGCTGCTGCACCTATTGTCTGTTGTCTATTGTCTATCTTCGGTTTCCTCCTACATTCCAAAGACGTGCAGGTTTGTAGGCTAATTGGCCTCAGTGGAAGTGTAAAAAATGGCCCGAGCGGGCAGGGTAATGTTAGTGTACGGGGTGGTCGCTGGTCGGCCTGGACTCGGTGGGCCAAAGGGCCTGTTTCAACGCTCCCTTTCCAAAGTCTAAAGTCTCAGGGTAAAGTCGGGCCAACCCACACATCTTTGGGATGTGGCAGGAAACTGGAGTGCACAGGGAAAACTCATGCAGTCACAGGGAGAACGTGCAAACCCCACACAGGCAGCACCTGAGAAGAGGTACGGCAGGGGCTCTGGAATGCCTGATGCCATAACCAACTACATTCCTTAATGGTGCAGCCCGATCCCACACAGCAATCTGTCACAAACATCATTGCTGATCCAGGACTGGAGTGAGACCTCTTTATCACCCCCCCCCCCCCCCCCCACACCCCCCACATCCAACAATGGACCATCGTGAGCTCCTCCTTTCCATGGTCATCGGTTCTGACTGATTTGCTCTGTGTATCTTTTCATAACTAGTTTCCCTCTCCCCCGACTCTCAGCCTGAAGAAGGGTCCCGACCCGAAAGGTCACCCATTCCGTTTTCTCCAGCCACACTGCCCGTCCCGCTGAGTTACTCCAGCATTTTGTATCCCTTGGGTGTAAACCAGCATCTGCAGTTCCTTCCCACGCATGTTTCAGAGATGATTGGTGGCCGATTGGGAAAGGGGGAGATGCAGCGAGACCTGGGTGTCATGGTACACCAGTCATTGAAGGTAGGCATGCAGGTGCAGCAGGCAGTAAAGAAAGCGAATGGTATGTTAGCTTTCATTGCAAAAGGATTTGAGTATAGGAGCAGGGAGGTTCTACTGCAGTTGTACAGGGTCTTGGTGAGACCACACCTGGAGTATTGCGTACAGTTTTGGTCTCCATATCTGAGGAAGGACATTATTGCCATAGAGGGAGTGCAGAGAAGGTTCACCAGACTGATTCCTGGGATGTCAGGACTGTCTTATGAAGAAAGACTGGATAGACTTGGTTTATACTCTCTAGAATTTAGAAGATTGAGAGGGGATCTTATAGAAACTTACAAAATTCTTAAGGGGTTGGACAGGCTAGATGCAGGAAGATTGTTCCCGATGTTAGGGAAGTCCAGGACAAGGGGTCACAGCTTAAGGATAAAGGGGAAATCCTTTAAAACCGAGATGAGAAGAACTTTTTTCACGCAGAGAGTGGTGAATCTCTGGAACTCTCTGCCACAGAGGGTAGTTGAGGCCAGTTCATTGGCTATATTTAAGAGGGAGTTAGATGTGGCCCTTGTGGCTAAGGGGATCAGGGGGTATGGAGAGAAGGCAGGTACGGGATACTGAGTTGGATGATCAGCCATGATCATATTGAATGGCGGTGCAGGCTCGAAGGGCCGAATGGCCTACTCCTGCACCTAATTTCTATGTTTCTATGTCTATGTTTCTATGATTGGGCAATGGATAAATATTAGTCAGATCTCCAGCCACCTCTTTGAAAAAAAAGATGTTTGATCTTCCCCAGTGAGAGTAAATGGACGTTTTAACATCTCATCAGAAAGATGGCAACCTATTCCTTTTTTTTTTATTTTATTTTTATTAGCAGTACAGTAAATCACATTAATACATCGCATATATCTTATTACATTATGTTGTACCACTTCATTTTTTGAGCTTTAAAAGAGAAAGAGATAAAAGAAGTAAGAAAAGTAAGCAAGAATCGTGAAGGTGCAGGAAAGTGTTGGGAAAAGAGAACCCCTTAGGGATGGAATTAGAGAAGGAAGCAAAGAAAATAATTAAGACCCTAGAAAGAAAAGAAAAAAAAAAAAAGGAAAAAAGGAAAATCAGTCGCTCTATTGTAACACAAAACTCCGCAAAAAAGGATATACCAACCGTGTTTTTATTAAAAATGTATTTTATACCCCCCGTTTCCAGGTCCTGGTTGCCTTTATATTTTAACTTATTATTGCACCTTAGCTTGTAATAGTTCCATAAATGCAGACCACGTCTTTTGGGAGTGATCTGCTTTACCTGCTATGGCAACCTATTCCTTCGCTCCATAGATGCTGCCTCACCCGCTGAGTTTCTCCAGCATTTTTGTCTCTTTGATTTTTCCAGCATCTTCAGTTCTTTCTTAAACAATCCTCCAACAATAGAGCACTTACTAGATACTGTACTTGGACAAACTTGGATTGTTATGCCTGGAGTGCCAGGGACTGAGGGGAGACTTGATAGAAGTACATAAAATTGATAGCAGTCACGGTGGCACTGCGGTAGAGTTACTGCCTTACAGTGAATGCAGCGCCGGAGACCCGGGTTCGATCCCGACAAGGGGTGCTGTCTGTACGGAGTTTGTACGTTCTCCCCGTGACCGCGTGGGTTTAGTTTAAGACCTTCGGTTTTCTCCCATACTCCGAAGACGTACAGGTTTGTAGGTAAATTGTCCCTAGCGGGTGTAGGATAGTGTTAGTGTGGGGGGAATAGCAGATCGGTGCGGACTCTGTGGGCTGAAGGGCCTGTTACCACGCTCAACTAAACTAAATAGACAATAGACAATAGGTGCAGGAGTAGGCCATTTGGTCCTTCAAACCAGCACCGCCATTCAATGTGATCATGGCTGATCATCCACAATCAATACCCCATTCCTGCCTTCTCCCCACATCCCCTCATCTCCGTTCTAAATGGCTTACCCCTTATTCTTAAACAGTGGCCCTGGTTCTGGACTCTCACAACATCGGGAACATGTTTCCTGCCTCCAGCGTGTCCAAACCCTTAATAATCTTGTATGTTTCAATAAGATCCCCTCTTATCTCTCTAGGGTAATCTTCCAGAGTGTACAAGACCAGTTGCTCCACTCTCTCAGCACATGACAGTCCCGCCATCCCGGGAATTAACCTGGTGAACTCACACTGCACTCCTTCAATAGCAAGAATATCCTTCCTCAAATTAGGGGACCAAAACTGCACACAATACTCCAGGTGTGGTCTCACTAGGGCCCTGTACAACTGCAGAAGGACCTCTTTGCTCCTATATCACGTTCCTCTTGTTCTAAAGGCCAACATGCCATTCACTTTCTTCACTGCCTGCTGTACCTGCATGCTTACTTTCATTGACTAATGAAACTAAACTAAACTAAAGGAACATATTCGCAGCATAAATCACCCTGTTGGATCTGAAACTGTTCAAAGCCTATTCCAGCGCAGTAAAATCCTTTGGGTTAAATCAATACATGTCCCATTTCAAGCTTAATCTTTAAACTAGCTCATTTAACATTGGTCTATAATATATAATGGCTCTGCTATCTTCTACAAATCAATTAAATATGTTTCCATTGATTTGCAATTCTGTATGCCTAACTGTCCAAGTTTGTTAATTTGATTGAAGCATTATTTATGAGACATTGTGGCCTTGATTTTATGATCGACCTCGGGAGAATAGTGTAAGCTGAAAATTGTAATTGAACAGTCTTTTGGCTCTTGCTCCAGAACTTCTGTAATGGAGATGGCATGAGAATGAAATTAGGAAGGAGAGATAGATCAGCCATGATTGAATGGCAGAGTAGACTTGATGGGCTGAATGGCCTGATTCTGCACCTATCACTTATGATCTTATGAAATCTAAGAGGGTGAGACCACCTTAAGGCGGCACGGTGGCGCAATGATGCTTTTCAGCTTTTACTGCGCCAGAGACCCGGGTTCGATCACCACTACGGGCGCTGTCTGTACGGAGTTTGTACGTTCTCCCCGTGACCTGCACGAGTTTTCTCCGAGATCTTCGGTTTCCTCCCGCACTCCAAAGACGTACAGGTTTTTGGGTTAATTGGCTCGGTACAAATATAAAGAGAAAATTTGCCCTTAGTGTGTGTAGGATAATGTTAGTGTGCTGGGATCGCTGGTCAGTGGGCCGAAGGGCCTGTTTCCACGCTGTATCTGAAACTAAAACCCACTGCACAAAATTTGGAATCTTTGCCAAAAATATCCTAGTGTGTGTAGGATTGTGTTAATGCGCGGAGATCGCCGGTCGGCACGGACTTGATGGGCCGAAGGGCCTGTTTCCGCGCTGTATCTGTAAACTAAACTAAACATGGGTGTCCCCATCCATTAAGATGATGGCCGAGTTTTAAACTAATTCCCACTTTTTCTGTAGTACCCAAGCCAGGAGTCAGGGGATATGGGGTGAAGGCAGGAACGGGGTACTGATTGGGGATGATCAACCATGATCACATTGAATGGCGATGCTGACTCGAAGGGCCGAATGGCCTCCTCCTGCACCTATTGTCTATTGTCTATTGACCAGCAAACACCCTGCACACTAGTATTGGTGATGGAGATGGAGATAGCAATATAGCGTGGAGACATGTCTTTCAGCCCACCGAGTCCGCGCCGACCAGCGATCCTTGTGCACTAACACTTTCCTACACACCCACACTAGGGGCCATTTTACAATTTTACCAAACCAATCAGCTGACAAACCTGTACGTCTTTGGAGCGTGGGAGGAGACCGAAGCAGTAAACCCACGCGGGTCACGGGGAGAATGTACAAACTCCGTACCGACAAGCACCCGTGGTCAGGATCGAACCGGGATCTCTAGCACTGTGAGGCAGCAACTCTACCTGCTGCGCCACCGTGCCGCATAATCTGGATCCGTTTACCTGAAGATGTCAAAATTAAGGGCATCTTCTACTTTGCATAGCCCTTTGTGGTGTTAAGCCAGTTGGGATTTTTCAAGATTGGGAGACCTGCAAGTTGTGTTTTTCCCCCTGTTACATCTTCAGTTGTTACATATAGTTAGTTAAAAATAGGAACGGCGGAAAAGAAGCAAATTTTTCCTGGTAGAGAATGTACGTGCGATCACTTCATTATTTCATATATTAAACCACCCATATTTTGTTTTAAATTAATGATTTTGCATTCAAGGGTAGAATGTGCTGGTTCTGTGGAGCTGGGAAATGTAATTAAATTCATGCTGGTTTGGCAGCTGATGGCCTCTCATCTACTTAGGTTAAGCTGAACAAATTTCTAATTTGTTTTAAAAAAAAGGACATGACAAATCAGCAATAATAGGTCTTCAAATCTTTTTTTTTTCCACTCGGTTTCCATTTTTCCTAACAATTCTTAATATGAAGAAGAACTTTCATTTAATATTCTTTCTTGTTGCCGGTTTCCGGATTTTTGGATCTTATCTTAATTGCAAAACTCGGTGCAAATTTCTTTGTTTTATTATATTGTTGGTTCTCTCAATTGATGAAAGGGAACGACACAATTAACGTCTGAGCCGCATGTGCCTGTCTAACTGTTGCTGGAACGTTAGGATGGCCACTGCCTCAAATGGTATAAGTGGAGTTGATAGAGAGAAGGTTGGTTTGTGTGATGAGTCTGGGCTGCGTCCACAATTCTCTGTGATCTCTTGCGTTTTTGGATGGAGCTGTTCCCGAACCAAAGTCTGTACATTATCACATGTGCGGATGTACAGTGACGTTCTAGTCTTGCATTCAGTTGTGTGAAAGACACATCTTCTAGATGCGCAGGGATGCATCCTCAGTGATGTGATCTGGGGTCATCGGCTGTTTCGGGTCTCACAACATCAGACAGTCTCGCCGAGGCGACCCAGTCGGGGTTGATCAGGCCCCGAACTTGCGTCCCAGCAGCAACCGCCCACGGATCAGCCCTCTTAATCCAAAGTCACCGAGTGGCTTTCTCTGCGACTTCGCTTGCGGGCAATCCCCAATTAGCACAAATGCATGGAAGTCATAGAAGCATAGAGTGATATAGCATGGAAACAGGCCCTTCGGCCAAACATGTCCCAGCTACACTAGCCCCAGCTGCCCGCTTGGTCCATATCCCTCCAAACCTGTCCTCTCCATGTACCTGTCTAATTGTTTCTTGAATGTTTTTTTTTGTATCAAAAATAATTTAATTAATTACGCTCACAATACAAAACAAAACCATGGTAACGCACCCATCTTCTTAGGCCCCCTGCGGTCATGGCTGATATAGCAAATATTTTGGCATTATACAAAAGTTCAAAACAGGTCATGCGTTGAAGGTTTGGGTTTATTATTGTGTCTGCGGTGCGTCTAACCGCGGGCATGGCGGGGACTTACCTTTCGGAGCGGGAGATCCCGACTGCCGGCCCGTGGCCTACAACAACGTTTGACGCCGCGGTCTGCGGTGCTTCTAACCGCGATGCGGTTAGATCTTTGTCCGCTGTTCTGCGGCCTACACCATCTTGAAGCCGCGGTCTCCGGTAGGGAAGCACCAATTCGGGACTTACCTTGCCTGCACATCTGGCCGCCCGCAGCGGCGACTGCGGAGGTTTGTGGTCCCGACCACGGGTGAACAATGGAGGAGGACTGACTGAACTTTGCGTCTTCCACCCTAGTGATGAACGCTGTGGTGGATGTTTGTGTTAAATTTTTGTTGTGTATTGTGTGTTCTTATTTATTGTACCACTGCTGGCAAATTCATTTAACTGCACCTTATTGTGTATGTGATGAATAAATCTGACTATTGACTATTGATTATTGACCTGTATGGGGAGCAGTGTGAAGAAAGAAAGACCTTGGTTGGGGATAAATCTTGGCTGCTTTTCCAAGACAGCGTGAAATCTAGATGGAGTCAATGGTGGGACGTATGTTGTGTGTGCAATGGACTGGGCTACATCCACACACCCCCCCCCCCGGCAGTTTCTTGAGGATGGGCAGAGCTGTTCCCAAACCAAGATGTGATGCCACCCGACAGTACGCTTTCTGTGGTGCATCTGTAGATATTTGCCAGAGTCACTGGAGACATAGTCAGAAGGTTATGATGTCCAATATTGAATACAGCACTCCAGCTGAGCGATAAGCTGTTTCCACTCGTTCACATGTTTTCAGCATTTTACTTGGTTGGTCTCAACAGCTTCATTTTGTTCTGGCTTCTATGGAAACAGATTATCAGAATGCGGCTAAAAGACAACGGTTTAAGGTCAGAAGGTCATGTATGTGATAGGAATAGATTGAGGCCATTCGGCCCATCCAGTCTACGCCATTCAATAATGGCTGATCTATTTCTCCCTCCGAAAGGGCCTGTCCCGCTTTACGAGGTAATTCAAGAGCTTTCCCGAGTTTAAAAAAAAATCAAACTCGTGGTAAGCGCGTAGAATGTACGTAGCGGGTACCTTGGAGCTCGGGACGCCTCTTAGCGTCTCGTAACGCTAACGGCAGGTACTCGGGAAACGCGGTAAGCTCGTGAAGACTCGTGAAGATTTTTCAACGTGTTGAAAAATGTCCACGAGAGCCCCGAGTACCTACGAGCAGCTTTTACCGTAATTCTCCGAGTTCGAATCAGGGGAAACTCAGGAGACTCTTGAATTAGCTCGTACAGTGGGACAGGCCCTTAACCCCATTCTCCTGGCTTCTCCCCATAATCTCTGACACCCGTACTAATCAAGAATCTATCTATCTCTGCCTTAAAAATATCCACTGCCTCCACAGCTTTCCGTGGCAATGAATTCCACAGATTCACCACCCTCTGACTAAATACATTTTTCTTAATCTCCTTCCTAAAAGAAAATCCTTCAATTCTGAGGCTATGACCTTCAGTCCTAGACTCTCCCACTAGTGGAAACATCCTCTCCACATCCACTCTATCCAAGCCTTTCACTATTCTGTATGATTCAATTTTTGTATTTTCTCCCCTCATTCGAGTTAGATAGAGCTCTAAGGGCTGGTGGAATCAAGGGATATGGGGAGAAGGCAGGCACGGGTTATTGATTGGGGACGATCAGCCATGATCACAATGAATGGCGGTGCTGGCTCGAAGGGCTGAATGGCCTCGTCCTGCACCTATTTTCTATGTTTCTATTCTTCTAAACTCCAGCGAGTACAGGCCCAGTGCCGTCAAACGCCCATCATATGCTAACCCACTCATTCCCGGGATCATTCTTGTAAACCTCCTCTGGACCCTCTCCAGAGCCAGCACATCCTTATATAACATATAACATACAACCATATAACAATTACAGCACGGAAACAGGCCATCTCGGCCCCACAAGTCCGTGCCGAACAATTGTTTTCACCTAGTCCCATCCTTCCTCAGATATGGGGCCCTGAATGGCTCACAATATTTCAAATGCGGCCTTATCTGCGCCTTATAGAGCCTCAGCATTACATCCCTGTTTTTGTACACAAGCCCTCTTGAAATAAATGCTGGCATTGAGTTTGCTTTCTTTATTACCGATTCTATCCTCGCCTTGTTCAACATTAATGCTTCAAATATCTACTCATTCTGTTGATGTTCGTGGGATTGCTGTGTGCAATGCGTTTTCCACATTTACTACACTGCCGCAGTCAACATAAGAGTACTTCATTGTTTTTGAAGAGTATTAGGATGTGATAAAATGATGTGTAGCACCTCGTATAATGCGGGATTTATTTGGTCATCATCTGGGTTATTGCTTCTGTGGTCTCACCTCCTCCCTGCACACAGTCTCCTCAGGCTTCACGTTAGACGTTAGAGCACGTAAACAGCCTGCCGGGTCCGCGCCGACCAGCGATCCCCATGCACTTGCACTATCCCACACACTCTAGGGACAAAGCCAATTCACCTACGTCCCTGCTCGTCTCTGGAGTGTGAGTGGACACACTGGAGCACCAGGAGAAAACCCTGGTTGGCGCGGACTCGTTGGGCCGAAGGGCCTGAGTCTGCGCTGTATCTCTAAACTAAATTTAAACACTAAACCAACAAACGGGAGAGCAAGCATAAGGGGCTACATTGTGTATTCCTGCTCATATTTCTTGTTCTTAACAAGCATATACATGGTCGAAGTCTGTCGAACTGAACGAGTAAATTAACTCAAAACACAAGTTTCAGTTAAAGAGTCTTTACTAGAAAGCACCCGGGTGTTGAGAGAACACAGTCACTCATATGGACAAGGAGTCAATAGGTGCAGGAGTAGGCCTGTCGCTGCTCCCTCTGAGCAATATAAAGAGTACAATCATATTTATACAGTTAAAACAGGTTGAAGCACATGGTTATGAACAAAGGAACTCAGTTACAGAAGAAATACATAACGTAGTTCCTCAGACAGGTTACGGAGGCATTGGAGTATTTAGGGGAGTACAGGCAGCTGCTGTAGCAATAAGGCACCTATTGGATTGTAACTGCAGGGCACTAGTATTGGTATAGAATGTGAGACCGGCTCTTATCTTAGTTCTCGCAGACACAGTGAAGGTCGCTTTATTCACTTCACAGAATTACTACAGAAGTCAGATTTAAAATGAAACTAGCATCCTTTACACAAAATGGCGGCCACAGCTAAAATGACTAAAATAAGCTAAATAAAATGGCGGCCATCGCTTTAACTCTTACAATGATGCATAAGCAAGATCTGATGTCAGGGGAGGGGGCGGGGCAAATATAGAATATAAGCTGAGACAGTAAGACAGGTGGGAGAACTGGGAAGGGGGAGGGGATGGAGAGAGAGGGAAAGCAAGGGCTATCTGAAGTTAGAGAAGTCAATGTTCATACCGCGGGGGTGTAAACTACCCAAGCGAAATATGAGGTGCGGTTCCTCCAATTTGTGCTGGGCCTCACTCTGACAATGGAGGAGGCCCAGGACAGAAAGGCCAGATTGGGAATGGGAGGGGGAGTTGAAGTGCTGAGCCACCGGGAGATCAGGTTGGTAACAACGGACTGAGCGGAGGAGTTCACTTAATATGTGTACAGCTATGGTGGCCACATTACAGGGAAGATGTGGGAGCCACAGAGAGTGGAAGAGATTCACCAGGATGTTGCCTGGAATGGAGGACTGCATTATAATAAGAAATTGGATGGGCTGGGTGAATTGTCATTGGAGCTTCGAAAGCTAAGGGGTGACCTTATAGAGGTTTATTAAATGATGAGGGGCATAGTAACGATAGATTGTCAGAATCTTTATCCCAGGGGCAAGAGGGTCTAAAACAAGAAGGCACAAACTCGACAAGACAAATTTATGTTCATGTTAATTGGAGCAAAATTAGGCCATTCTGCCCATCGAGTTTATTCCGTCATTCAATCATGGCTGATCTATCTCTCCCTCCAAACCCCATTGTCCTGGCTTCTCCCCATAACCCCCCGGCACTCGTACTAATCAAGAATCTTTCTCACTCTATCCAGCTCTCTCTTGAAAGTATCCAGAGAACCTGCCTCCACCGCCCTCTGAGGCAGAGAATTTCACAGACTCACAACTCTCTGTGTGAAGAAGTTTCCTCCTCACAGTTCACACTGCCACCCAGCTTTGTGCCATCAGCAAATTTGCTAATGTTACTTTGAATCCCTTCATCTAAATCATTGATGTATATTGTAAATAGCTGTGTTCCCAGCAGCGAGCCTTGCGGTACCCCACCAGTCACTGCCTGCCATTCTGAAAGGGACCCGTTAATCCCTACCCTTTGTTTTGATCAGCCATGATTGAATGGCGGAGTAGACTCGATGGGCCGAATGGCCTAATTATACTCCTATAAAAGCCCTGTCCCACTGTACGAGTTTATTCAAGAGTTCTCCCGAGTTTGCCCTGATTCGAACTCGGAGATTTACAGTAATGGCCGCTCGTCGGTACTCGGGGTTCTCATGGACATTTTTCAACGTGTTGAAAAATCTTCACGAGTTTTCCCGAGCTTACCGCATTTCCCGAGTACCTGCCGTTAGCGTTATGAGCCGCTAAGAGACGTCCCTGAGCTCCGACGTACCCGTTACGTACATTTTACGTGCTTCCACGAGTTTGATTTTTTTTAAACTGGGGGGAGCTCTTGAATGAACTCGTACAGTGGGACAGGGCTTTAACTTGTCAACATAATAAGATTTGATACAATTTAACAGAGATCTGAGGGATATATTTTTCACACAGATGATGGTGAATATTTGGAGCAAGCTTCCAGTAGAGGCAAAGTTATGTTACAATGTTAAAAAGGCATTTTGGAGAGTAACTTAGGCATGTAAGGCATTGAAAACTCATGAACAGATTTCCCCCCCGCTATTATCAGGCTTTTAAACGATCCTTCAGTAAGCTAGGCTACAGTCCAATTCCCCTCTACCCCATTGCAGTCATTGGACTTTGTCTATGGAACAGGTGTGAGAAAGAACTGCAGATGCTGGTTTAAATCGAAGGCAGACACAAGATGCTGGAGTAACTCAGCGGGTGAGGCAGCGTCTCTGGAGAGAAGGAATGGGCGATGTTTTGGGTCGAGACATCACACAGAACATTAAAACAGAATAATCTGGTCAGGATTAAATTCGACAAGCAAACTGACTTGGACTAAGATTACGAGATTTATTGCTGGCAACACAATACTCATAAGCCTCAAAACTAAATTTCAGTTTGTTGTTGAGGATAAAGGAAAAGACACAGACGAAAGCATTACTGCTGCCATCTGGTAGTGTTTGCTTCTCAACTGATTCACTGAAACACATAATGTGTAAGAAAGAACTGCAGATGCTGGTTTAAATCGAAGGTAGACACAAAATGCTGGAGTAAATCAGTGGGACAGGCAGCATCTCAGGAGAGAAGGAATGGGCGACGTTTCGGGTCGAGACCCTTCTACGGACTGATCTGAATCTGTCTGCAGGAGTAGGCCATTTGGCCCTCTGAGCCAGCACCGCCATTCAATGTGATCATGGCTGATCATCCCCAATCAGTACCCCGTTCTTGACTTCTCCCCATATCTCTTGACTCCGCTATTTGTCAGAGCCCTATCTAGAAAGTATCCAGAGAACCTGCGTCCACCATCCTCTGAGGCAGAGAATTCCACAGACTCACAACTCTCTTTGTGAAAAAATGTTTCCTTATCTCCGTTCTAAATGGCTTACCCCTTATTCTTAAACAGTGGCCCCTGGTTCTGGACTCCCCCAACATCGGGAACATGTTTCCTGTCTCTAGCGTGTCCAAACCCTTAATCATTTTATATGCTTGAATGAGATCCCCTCTCACCCTTTTAAACACCAGAGTATACAAGCCCAGCCGCTCCATTCTCTCAGCATATGACAGTCCCGCCATCCCAGGAATTAACCTTGTAAACCTACGCTGCACTCCCTCAATAGCAAGAACATCCTTCCTCAAATTAGGGGACCAAAACTGCATACAATACTCCAGGTGTGGTCTCACTAGGGCCCTATGCAACTGCAGAAGGACCTCTTTGCTCCTATAGTTGGGATGAAGGGCTTGTTTAGAGGCTGTATGACTATGATTAAGGAAGGCAAATTAATATCTTTAACGTTGTCCCAGAGAACAGCAATTTCCATTGGTGAAATGTGCATTTAAAACTGACATGTTAAGAAGAGTTTCACTCAGAATTGTGGTAGAGGGGTGGAGGGCGGAAAGCAGATGTTTGTGATTTGCATTGACAATAGACAATAGACAATAGGTGCAGGAGTAGGCCATTCGGCCCTTTGAGCCAGTACCGCCATTCAATGTGACCATGACTGATCATCCCCAATCAGTACCCCATTCCTGCCTTCTCCCCATATCCCCTCATTGGATTTGGACCTTAAAGTTCGGATGGGACGCTGTGATCGTGACCGCACGGTGGCGCAGCGGTAGTTGCTGCATTACAGAGCTGACAGCGACAGAGACCGGGTTCTCAACAATAAAAACAGCTAATGAAATGCCAGATATGCCTTGGATATTACTCATCAATATGCAAATCCACGTGGCTGGAATCAAATTTTAGATTTAAGTACCACTATGTAAAAAAATTATAGAGCCAAAATGCTGGAGTAACTCAGCAGGGCAGGCAGCATCTCTGGAAAGAAGAAATTGGTGACGTATCGGGTCGAGACCCTTCTGCAGACTCCCCAAAACGTCACCCATTCCTTCTCTCCAGAGATGCTGCCAGACCCGCTGAGTTACTCCAGCATCTTTGGTGTAAACCAGCATCTGAAGTTCCTTCCAATAAATAATATACTGTATACAAGGCAGGTCACTACCTCCATAAACCCCTTAACGAATAATGTGGCACGGTGACAGAGCAGTAGAGCTGCTGCCGTACAGCGCCAGGGACCCGGGTTCGATCCTGACTCCGGGCGCTGTCTGTACGGAGTTTGTACGTTCTCCCCGTGACCTGCATGGGTTTTCTCCCAGATCTCCGGTTTCCTCCCACACTCCAAAGACTTGCCTATTTGTAGGTTAATTGGGCTGGGGTTTATATAACTATAAGTGTAAATAGTGGATGTAGGCTTGTGTTAGTGTGCAGGGGATCGCTGGTCGGCATGGACTCGGTGGGTCGAAGGGCCTGTTCCCGCACTCTTTCTCTAAACTAAAAATCAAGGTTGAAGGTGGTGTGACTGTGAGAGAGTGGGTGAAGAACAGTGGTAGCTACTGCAGAATAAAACCATCTGTAAATACTACTCTTGTTATTTATTTATCACTCTACCAAAGCAGAATTTTGTAAGAATTTAAAAAAAACAGCCTCATAGCCCCTGAAGGCTGCTGCTTTTTCATGAAGTTTACATGAAAATTGATGGGGTGGCACGATGGCGCAGTGGTAGAGTTGCTGCCTTACATGCCTCAGAGACCTCGGGTTCGATCCTGACTTCGGGTGCTGCCTGTACGGAGTTTGTACGTTCTCCCCATGACCTGCGTGGGTTTACTCTGGGATCTCCCGATTCCTCACACACTCCAAAGACGTACATGTTTGTAGGTTAATTGGCTTCGATATAAATGTAAATTGTCCCTAGTGTGTGTAGGATGGTGTTAATAGATATATGCCATTTATTGTCACTATACATGTACAGTGAAACTGAAAGCTGCTCGTACTCAGTGCATACATACAATTTAGCACAAAAAACAAGAAACAGAAAAAACAAAAAACAGAAGGGAGATGGGGGGGGGGGGGAATAGGTGCACAAATTCTGCGGCGCTACATACATATATACATATATACAGATGGAAGTCCGTGTTGGGCGGTGTAGTCAGTGCATGTGTGAATTTGAATTTATAGTAGTTATAATTCTCGGAAAGCAACTATTCCTGAGTCTGTTTGTCCTGGATTTGATGCACCTATAGCGCCTTCCAGAGGGCAGCAGGTCGAACAGTCCAAACGCAGGATGGGAGCTGTCTTTGATGATCTTCTTTGCCCTGCTAAGGCAGCGGGAGGTGTAGATGTCCATCAGGGAGGGGAGAGGGCAGCCAATGATCCTCTGCGCTGTCCTGGTTACCCTCTGAAGCCTCTCCCTGTCTGCCATGGTGCAGCTGCCATACCATGCTGTAATGCAGTATGTCAGCAGGCTCTCGATGGACGAGCGGTAGAAGGTCAGCAGCAGGTTAGAGTCCAGGTTGTGCTTCCTGAGGACCCTCAGGAAGTGCAGCCGCTGCTGAGCCTTCTTGATGACCGCTGTCGTGTTGTCCGTCCAGGAAATGAGTGGGATCGCTGGTTGGCGCAGGCTCGCGGGGCCAAGGGGCATGTTTCCGCCCTGTAACTAAACTAAATTAAAATAGACCAGAGACATGAGAAATTCATGAGAGGAATTGATCGGCTAAAAACACACTCTTTTGTTTAGAGTAGGCATAGGTTTAAGGTGAGACAGGGAAATATTAATTGAAAACCTGAGGAATAGCTTTTTGATACAGAGGGTGGTGGGTGTATGGAACGAGCTGTCGGAGGAGGTAGTTGAGGCTGGGACTATCCCAATGTTTAAGAAGCAGTTGAACAGGTACATGGATCGGTCAGGTTTGGAGGGATATGGACCAAGTGCAAGGCAGGTGGGACTAGTCATGTAGCCTGGACATGTTGGTCGGTGTGGGCAAGTTGGGCTGAAGGGCCTCTTTCCACACTGTATCACTCTATGACCACTGACTTACTGACGGGAGATTTGGACTTGATAGTGGTCTCAGGATTGTAAGAAAGTAACGGATTGTATTTTCTAATTGTATCTGGTGCCCACATGGATATTGCCAGTGCATTTCCTGTGGTTTGTTATGTTATTTGGCGCCACCTGCATTGCAAACGCCTGCCATAGATTTTAAGTACAGCGCGGAAACCGTCCCTTCGGTCCACCGAGTCCGCGCCGACCAACGATCCCCGCACATCAACACTATCATACACACACTAGGGACAATTTACAATTACACCAAGCCAATTAATCTACAAAACCGCACGTCTTTGGAGTGTTGGAGGAAACCGGAGATCCTGGAGAAAACCCACGCAGTACACGGGGGGAATGTACAAACTGTGTACAGACAGCACCCGTACGTCAGGATCGAACCCGGGTCTCTGGCGCTGTGAGGCAGCAGCTCTACTACTATGCCGCCGTACCGCCCTATACGTTGATGTGTTTATGGAGGAAACAACCTGCCTTGAATAAATTATTTGTCGGAAAGAACTTCAGATCTGGTTACACCAAAGATGCTGCAGTAACTCAGCGGGTCTGATAGCATCTCTGGAGAGAAGGAATGGGTGACGTTTCGGGGAGTCTGAAGAAGGGTCTCGACCCGATAGGCCACCAATTCCTTCTTTCCAGAGATGCTGAGTTACTCCAACATTTTGCATATATATATTTTTTTTACATGGCGGTACTTAAATCTAAAATTTGATTCTGGCCACGTGGATTAGCATAGTGATGATGAGTAATATCCAAGGCATATCTGGCATTTCATTAGCTGTTTTTATTGATGAGAATCATTACAATGATTCCACTGTGTCAAATTGAACACGATGTATAAATCATAATGATACGAGTAAGCTCTAGTCAAGGGAATCATGCACAATCATCTTGTTGGTAATTTGACTTAAATGGTATATTAAACCTGACAGAATAAAAAGTAGTCTCATTGTTGTTTTTGTTCGTGTGTGGAGACTAGATGATGTCCCATATATCAGAACACATTTATTAAAATATTACTTTAGAATGACCTACATGTTTACAACAAATACAATTTTATTAGGCTTATGAAATATATATATAGTTAATACATTTTTCACGTTACTGCCTCGCAGGTCCGTGTAAATATAATGTTGCAACCCACGCAGACTTCGATAGGATATAAATATTTTTTCTCAAGCCTTTTTTCCCTCATGCAGCATTTTTATTCCTTCCGCTTCTTCACTTTTGTCTGGGGAAGAGATTGTGCGGTGGAGAGATTAGTTTGGTCTAGTTTTAAAGACTCAACGCGGAAACAGGCCCTTCGGCCCACTGAGACCGCACCGACCAGCGATCCCCGCACACTGACACAGTATCGTACACACACTAGGGACAATTTTATATTTGAAACCAAGCCAATTAGCCTACAAACCCTGTACGTCTTTGGAGTGTGGGAGGTAGGTTTTTATCATCATGCCATCAGGCCTCTGAACTTATAAATGCATCATATGGAATTGTGGAATTCTCTGCCTCAGAGGGCGGTGGAGGCCGGTTCGGATGCTTTCAAGAGAGAGCTAGATAGGGCTCTTAAAAATAGCGGAGTCAGGGGATATGGGGAGAAGGCAGGAACGGGGTACTGATTGGGGATGATCACATTGAATGGCGGTGCTGGCTCGAAGGGCCGAATGGCCTACTCCTGCACCTATTGTCTATTGTCTATTGTCTATTATTATTGTCTTTTATCTACCAATGTCACTTTTATCTTATCTTTTTTTGTACTAGTAATATCATTGCTGAGGTGACCAGTTGTCTTGTCAAACACATTTCATTGTACCGTTGACCCTGTGTTAACCTACATATGACAAATAAAAACTGAACTGAACCGAAGATCTCAGAGAAAACCCACGCAGGTCATGGGCAAAAGGTACAAACTCCGTACAGACAGCACCCGTAGTCATGATCGAACCCGGGTCTCTGGCGTTGCAAGCACTATCAGGCAGCAACTCTACCGCTGCGCCAGCGTGCTGGTTATAATCTCAACGTGTTTAACTCTTTGTGTTACATGAGCTGGTTATCTCCCTAATTTTCTGCCCTGATCCAGCTGATTGCAAGCGAGCCAAGCAAAATATTCACGCTGAGGGCTGTTGATTTAAATTATTTGTTTTGTGAACTATTCCGGTTGCCATTGTTCCCTTCAAAAGTAGAGTACAAGTGACTCAAGAGAAATGCAAAAAATAAATTCCTCTCATAAAATATTGTCAGAGAAATGTATTGCCCAAAGCTGGAGATGGAGAATACATTGGACAACTGAAAGGGAAATAGATATTTCAACGTTTAAGAGGTAAAAACAAGATAATTGGGATTTGAAAGAGAACGGCTTGCCACAATTGACAAAGTATGTTGCGATGCATTACCCTGTTCTCATGTTGTCATCTCGCAGTGATTTAAAATGTTTTCACACTGTGTCTCGAAACCAAACTAAACTAGTCTAAAATGGGACAGCACGGTGGCGCAGCGGTAGAGTTGCTACTTTGCAGCGCGTACAACGCCAGACACCCGAGTTCCATCCCGACTACGGGGGCTGTCTGTACGGAGTTTGTACGTTCTCCCCGTGACCTGCGTGGGTTTTCTCCGAGATCTCCGGTTTCCTCTCACACTCCAAACACGTACAGGTTCAAGAAGGAACTGCAGATGCTGGAAAATCGAAGGTACACAAAAAAGCTGGAGAAACTCAGCGGGTGCAGCAGCATCTATGGAGCGAAGGAAATAGGCAACGTTTCGGGCCGAAACCCTTCTTCAGATTGAAGAAGGCTTTCGGCCCGAAACGTACAGGTTTGTAGTTTAATCGGCTTGTTATAAGTGTGGATTGTCCCTAGTGTGTGCCAGATCTGAAGAAGGGTTTCGGCTCGAAAGCGTTGCCAATTTCCTTCGCTCCATAGACGCTGCCGCACCCGCGGAGTTTCTCCAGCACTTTTGTGTGCCAGATAGTGTTAGTATGCGGGTATCGTTGGTCGGTGCGGACTCAGTGGGCCGAGGGGCCTGTTTCCGCGCTGTATCTCAAAACTCTCGACTAAACTAAACTAAACCAAAAGACCCATGGGATTGTACCAATACATGGTCAATAATTTGTCAACAAAACATGAAAAAGATACAGCAGAAATGGATGAGAAATGAGAGATTTTCAAACAGACAAAATTATATGAACACAAATGTATTGAATCGATCTGTCTGAAGACATGTCCCCCAAGAATGTTGTGGAATTCAAATGTGGAATTCTATTGTAGTGGAGGAAGTGGGCGAGGAGGGAGGGGAACGTTTGTGGGATTGACCTAAAATTAGCGAATTCCATGTTCATGCCGCTGGGGTGTAAGCTGCCCAAGTGAAATATGAGGTGCTGTTCCTCTAATTTGTACTGGGCCTCACTCTGACAATGGAGGAGTCCCAGGTCAGAATGGGAAGGGGAGTGGTTGGTTAACAACTGGGAGAACCAGCAGACCTTGGCGGACCGAGCATACTTTTTCAGAGAAGCATCTTTCCTTGTGTCTACAGACATAGAGTCATAGAGTGATACGGTGTGGAAACAGGCCCTTCGGCCCAACTTGCCCAAACTGGCCAACATGTCCCAGCTACACTAGTCCCACCAGCCTGTGTTTGGCCCATATCCCTCCAAACCTGTACTATTCATGCACCTGCCTAACTTAATCTTAAATGTTGGGATAGTCCCAGCCTCAAACACCTTCTCTGGTAACTTGTTCCATACAACCACCACCCTTTGTGTGAAAAAGCTACCCCTCAGATTCCTTTTAAATCTTTTCTCCCTCACCTTAAACCTATGGACCTCGATTGACCTACTCTGGACTAGAGACTATTTGCATCTACCCGATCTATTCCTCTCATGATTTTATATACCTCTATAAGATCACCCCTCATCCTCCTGCGCTCCATGGAATAAAGACCCAGCCTACTCAACCTCTCCAAATATCTCACACCTTCTAGTCCTGGCAACATCCTCTTAAATCTTTAAGAAGGAACTGCAGATGCTGGAAAATCGAAGGTAGACAAAAATGCTGGAGAAACTCAGTAGTAGAGCCATTCTGCCCTTCGAGCCAGAACCACCATTCAATGTGATCATAGATTCGATTAGATTAGATTAGATCCTTTAATAATCCTTTACAGGAAATTACAGTGCCACAACAGCTTCAAGACAGACATAACACCACACATTTCCTCAGATAGCTTCCATACTTAATAAGTTAAAACACAATGAATGAATACTAAAAAAATGCAAAATTATTTTTGTGCATTATAAAACCTTATAGCAGCTGGTATACAAGACTTCCTATATCTCTCAGTTTTGCACATTGGTGCAGTCAGTCTCTGACTGAAGATGCTGCTCTTGATCACCTTCAAGGCGTGGAGTGGGTGAGTGGGGTTGGTCATTATTGAACCCAGTGTGTTCAGAGTTCTGGACTCTGCCACCTACTGGACCGTTAGTTGCTCAGCCCCGACCACTGACTGAGCCGGATTCCTGATCAGATTGTCCAGTCTGTTTTTGTCCGCTATGCGGGCGCCTTCTCCCCAACAGGCCACAGCAAAAAACAGAGCACTGGCCACCACTGAATGGTAGACAGATGATCATCCACAATCAGTACCCCATTCCTGCCTTCTCCCCATATCCCCTGACTCCGTTAGCCCTGAGAGCTCTAACTCCCTTCTTTGAATGCATCTGCAGATTTTTGTATCTACATATTATTTATTTCTTACATGTAATATTATTATTCACATATAACATGGACATTTGCATCTTATTTATTACTTTGAAGTCTATGGGATCATTATATGCAGAATATGTCTGCCATGTGTCTATGCATTACATTGCTGTTGGCACTTTAAAATCCCTCGCAGTTTGGATGCTCTTCGAAATGCAATTATTCTTCATCAATAAAACACCAACCCTCTTTTAATCCAATTTTCTGTCGCATGCTCCCTGCCTGAGACAGTGAATGATATTAGGCAGCATCTATGGAGCGAAGGAAATAGGCAACGTTTTGCGTCAAAACCCTTCTGAAGAATTTCCTTCACTCCATAAATGCTGCCTCACCCGCTGAGTTTCTCCAGCATTTTTACTATCCTCTTAAATCTTCTCAGTACCCTTTCAGGCTTGACAACATCTTTCCTATAACATGGTGCCCAAAACTGAACACAATACTCTGAATGCGGCCTCACGAACGTCTTATACAACTGCAACATGACCTCCCAACTTCTATACTCAATACTGTGACAAGATATTGGGGTTATAGGGATTGAAGCACATACAAAGGTAGGCAAGCTAAAGAACATGGAGCAATTTGAAAATACTATTTCAGATGCTGCACCTGTCCCAATAAATAAAAATAAGCATAGAATCGGAGTTCATTATTCACCAGTAACTTGAAACCATGGATCGACAAATGGAAAAAATTGCAGCAAATGTTATTCCCTTCATCATGTATTTGTACACTGTAAATGGCTCAATTGTAGTCAATAGACAATAGGTGTAGGAGTAGGCCATTCGGCCCTTCGAGCCAGCACTGCCATTCAATGTGATCATGGCTGATCATCCACAATCAGTACCCCATTCCTGCCTTCTCCCTATATCCCCTGACTCCACTATCTTTAAGAGCCCCATCTAGCCCTAATCATGTATTGTCTTTCCGCTGACTGGTTAGCACGCAACAAAAAAGGTTTTCACTGTACATGACAATAAACCAAACTGAAAAATGAAAACAGTATCAACAATTGCCGTTAAGAGATCCAGTGAGTAAAAAAAATTATAAATTATTAATGCTCGGTACTAGAATGTTGCCTGGGTTTCAACAACTAAGTTACAGAGAATGGTTGAATAAGTTAGGTCTTTATTCTCTGCAGCGCAGAAGGTTAAGGGGGGACTTGATAGAGGTCTTTAAAATGATGAGAGGGATAGACAGAGTTGATGTGGACAAGCTTTTCCCTTTGAGAATAAGGAAGATTCAAACAAGAGGACATGACTTCAGAATTAAGGGACAGAAGTTTAGGGGTAACATGAGGGGGAACTTCTTTACTCAGAGAGTGGTAGCGGTGTGGAATGAGCTTCCAGTGGAAGTGGTGGAGGCAGGTCTGTTGGTATCATTTAAAAATAAATTGGATAGGCATATGGATGAGAAGGGAATGGAGGGTTATGGTATGAGTGCAGGCAGGTGGGACTAAGGGAAAATAATTGTTCGGCATGGACTTGTAGGGCCGAGATGGCCTGTTTCCGTGCTGTAATTGTTATATGTTATATGGTTATGTGGTAACAATAGATTCAGGAACTGGAGGCGACGTTTAATTAACCTACAAGAATTGTCAGCTATGAAATGGCGGTTGTATTTTTAGTGAAGGCTGCATAATATCATTCACTGTCTCAGGCAGGGAGCATGCGACAGAAAATTGGATTAAAAGAGGGTTGGTGTTTTATTGATGAAGAATAATTGCATTTCAAAGAGCATCCAAACTGCGAGGGCTTTTAAAGTGCCAACAGCAATGTAATGCATAGACACATGGCAGACATATTCTGCACATAATGATCCCATAGACTTCAAAGTAATAAATAAGATGCAAATGTTCATGTTATATGTGAATAATAATATTACATGTAAGAAATAAATAATATGTAGATACAAAAATCTGCAGATGCATTCAAAAAAGGGAGTTAGACAGAGCTCTCAGGGCTAACAGAGTCAGGGGATATGCGGAGAAGGCAGGAACGGGGTACTGTTTGTGGATGATCAGCTATGATCACATTGAATGGTGGTTCTGGCTCGAAGGGCAGAATGGCTCTACTTACTTTAGTTTAGTTTAGAGATACAGCGCAGAAACAGGCCCTTTCGACCCACTGGGTCCGCGCCGACCAGCGATCCCCGCACATTAACACCATCCTACAAACTCTAGGGACAATTTTTACATTTACCAAGCCAATTAATCTACACAACTGTACGTCTTTCGAGTGTGGGAGGAAGCCGAAGATCTCGGAGAAAACCCACGCAGGTCACGGAGAGAACGTACAAACTCCGTACAGACAGCACCCGGGCCTACGGCGCTGCATTCGCTGTAAGGCAGCAACTCTAACTGTGCCCCACCGTGCCGCCCTATACTGGTATCTGTTCATCATTAGTTGTTCATAAATAAGTGAAATAAAATTGTTACGTGCTATTAAAGTTGCCAGGGGTAAACGGGACGGAAAAGGTTCGGAACCCCAGAGGGGATCATGGAATGATGCAATACAGAAGATAACCATTAAACCAACATTGCATGGAGAAAAATAGATACAAAATGCTGGAATAACTCAGCGGGTCAGGCAGCATCTCTGGAGAACATGTATAGGTCATAAGGAATAGGAGTAGAACTAGGCCATTTGGACCATCAAGCCTACTGTGCCATTCAATCATGGCTGATCTATCTAACCCCATTCTCCTGCCTTCTCCCCATAACCTCTGCCACCCGTACTAATCAAGAATCTATTTATCTCTGCCTTTAAAAATATCCACTGACTTGGCCTCCCAAGCCTCCTGGAGCAATGAATTCCACAGATTCATCACCCTCTGACTAAAGAAATTCCTCCTCAACTCCTTCCTAAAGGAACGTCCTTTAATTCTGAGGCTATGTTCTCTGGTGCTGGACTCTCCCACTAATGGATCACTACATCCACTGTATCCAAGGCCTTACATTATTCTGCAATGAAGTCCACCCTCATTCTTCTGAACACCAGCTGACATTTTGTGTTAAACAAGAAGGGTCTCAACCCAAAACGTGGCAATAAATTCCAAAGATTCACCACCTTCTGGTGAAAGAAATTGCTCCACGACTCCATTCTAATTGTACGCCCTTTTAATCTGAGGCTGTGCCTTGTGGTCCGAGACTCTCCTGAGATGTTTGACGTGCAAAAAAGATCAACGCATTGCTCTTCTTGTTGGTGTTTTAGACTCTTAACCTTTAAGTGTTGCGGATGCAAGTCTCAAGGGCCTGTCCCGCTAGGTGATTTTTTCAGCGACTGCTGGCATCATTGACTGACGTATCAGGTCACAGAAAAATTTGCGGCGTGACGGCGTATTGACGCGCGGTATCGCAACATTTTTTTTGTCGCCGCTGGAATTTGAAATGTTCAAAATCTTTTGGTGGCACTGATATGACGCTGGCAGTCGCCGAAAAAAATCGCCATGTGGGACAGGCCCTTCACTCCTCTAATTAATAGCTGGCTCGGTGTTAAGAGCTTTGCTTCGTGCAAATTTGACGGTGGACATCGTTAGTTGTCACAAGGTGTGCCCAGCAGCCTTTGTCCATTGGTGAACAGTGCGCCAGAATGAATTTAGTTTTTAGTTTGGTTTAGAGATATAGCGCGGAAACAGGCCCTTCGGCCCACCGAACCCGCGCCGACCAGCGATCAACGCACATTAGCCCTATCCTACACGCACTCGGAAAAATTTACATATCTACCAAGCCAATTAACCCACAAACCCGTACGTCTTTTGGAGTGTGGGGAGGAAACCGAAGATCTCGGAGAAAACCCACGCGGGCACGGGGAGAACGTACAAACTCCGTACAGACAAGCTCCCCAAGTCGGAATCGAACCCTGGTCTGTGGTGCAGTGAGCGCTGTAAGGCAGGAGCTCTAACGGTGCACCAGCGTGCTGTCCATCACAATTTAATGATCAGCCTTTGGATTAAATATCTTCACACCTCACTGTGTGAAAAAAAAAATCTATCCTGAGGTACTTGATTTGGGAACCAGTTCGAATGAATAAATCTGAGAAAATCCTCGGTGCATTCAGGACTAATTTGTTATAAAAGAGGCAAGTTTGTCAGCTGTGGCTCTGTAGGAAGCATTTTACTTCTGAGTCAGAAGGTTATGATGTCCAAAATTGAACACAGCACTCCAGCTGAGCGATAAGCTGTTTCCTCTCGTTCACAAGCTTTCAGCAGCATCTTGGTTGGTCTCAACAGCTTCATTTTGTTCTGGCTTCTATGGAAACAGATTATCAGAAAGCAGCTAAAAGACGTAAGTTTAAGGTCAGAAGGTCATGTGCTGGGGCAGAATGGGGCCATTCGGCCCATTCAGATTCAGATAACAGATTCAGATTCAGATTCAATTTTAATTGTCATTGTCAGTGTACAGTACAGAGACAACGAAATGCATTTAGCATCTCCCTTGAAGAGCGACATAGCAAAAACGATTTGAATAAAAATAAATAAATAATAAGTGTCCGGGGGGTGGGGGTGGTGATTGGCAGTCACCGAGGTACGTTGTTTAGTAGAGTGACAGCGGCCGGAAAGAAGCTGTTCCTCGACCTGCTGGTTCGGCAACGGAGAGACCTGTAGCGCCTCCCGGATGGTAGGAGGGTAAACAGTCCATGGTTGGGGTGAGAGCAGTCCTTGGCGATGCTGAGCGCCCTCCGCAGACAGCGCTTGCTTTGGACAGACTCAATGGAGGGGAGCGTGGAACCGGTGATGCGTTGGGCAATTTTCAACACCTTCTGCAATGCCTTCCGGTCGGAGACAGAGCGTTGCCATACCATACTGTGATGCAGTTGGTAAGGATGCTCTCGATGGTGCAGCGGTAGAAGTTCACCAGGATGCTGAGGAGACAGATGGACCTTCTTCAGTCTCCTCAGGAAGAAGAGACGCTGATGAGCCTTCTTGATCAGAGTAGAGGTATTGTGGGTCCAAGAGAGGTCATCGGAGATGTTGACTCCCAGGAACCTGAAGCTAGAAACACGTTCCACCTCCGTCCCGTTAATGTGGATGGGGGTGTGCGTGCCGCCTCTGGACTTCCTGAAGTCTACAATGAGCTCCTTGGTCTTCTTGGAGGTAAGGGCCAGGTTGTTGTCAGCGCACCATGCTGCTAAGTGCTGGACCTCCTCCCTGTAGGCCAGCTCATCGTTGTTGCTGATGAGGCCAATCACCGTTGTATCATCTGCATACTTGATGATGGTGTTAGTACCATGTAAAGGTGTGCAGTCATAGGTGATGAGGGAGTAGAGGAGGGGGCTCAGCACACAGCCCTGAGGAACGCCGGTGTTCAGGGCGAGGGTTGAAGAGGTGTGCTTGTCTAACCTCACAGACTGGGGTCTGTTGGTTAGAAAGTCCAGTATCCAGTTGCAGAGGGAGGGGCTGAGGCTGTGACCTCTGGTCCTTTCTACGGCGAATGGTGAGTAAGGTGGGCCTAAAATTGTTGTGCTAAAGAGTACCGTTTTGGCTGTATTTCTGGAACATACATACATACATACATACATACATACATACATACATACATACATGCATACGTACATACATACGTACATACATACATACATACATACATACGTACATACATACATACATACATACATACATACATACATATACATACATACATACATATATACATACATACATACATACATACATACAAACATTCATACACACATACATACAAACAAACAAATATATATATACATACAAGATGAGCGTTTTAGTTATATATAGACAATCTTGTAAAATACAGATGATCACCACCATAGGGAAGAATCACATTAAATTGGCAGGATTTTAAAAACTGTTGTGTAAAATACAGTTGCAATTAACAGTAAATGTGTCTGGTGTATTGATTAGGCTACAGAAGAGTCTAAATTGTGCGATCGGCTACGCCGTTACAGAAAGGGCAATAAAGCTATAAAGAATGCACAATTTAAAGAAAAAAAGGCATTTAAATTCTCAATAAATAAATCATGACATGTTAGTGCTTGCTTGTTGCCATACCAGTCCGGAGTGGGGAGGCCACTGTGGTTGCTGCCTTACAGTGCTAGCAGCGCCGGAGACCCGGGTTCAATCCTGACTACGGGTGCCGTCTGTACAGAGTTTGCACGTTCTCCCCGTGAACCACACGCGTTTTCTCTGAGATCTTCGGTTTCCTCCCACACTCCAAAGACGTACAGGTTTGTTGGTTGGTGTAAGTGTAAATTGTCCCCCGGTGTGTTTAGGGTAGTGTTAGTGTGCGGGGATAGCTGGTCAGTGCGGACTCGGTGGGCCGAGGGATCTGTATCTCTAAACTAAACTAAATGCCAGTATCGTACAATTCCCCACGAGTCGTGTGCCATCTTCAGCTTCAGGTATTCAATTTTTCTTTAATAAATATAGTGTTATCTGCCTGATCTATTTCCCATGACAAACCATTTAATACTTCAACAATTCATAGTGTTAAGAGTTTTCGATATGACCTCTATCTTCACTCGTATTGATCATTTTATATTGATGATTCCTCATAACTTGCTCAGCTAACGGTAGAAGGAGCTATGAAAACCGTACATTATCATCGACACAACTATCAAGTCTGCTCTTGACCAATTTCGCCCCAATGGACATTGTCCCAATATTGTGGGTCTCCCCCATCCAACTACTGCACTCTTCAGCCCTGTGTTACGAGTTTGACTCAACGACCTTTTCTTTGCACAATATCTATCTTTAGTTTCCTGTTATTTCTCAGAAAGTGAGCCGTCGGTGGGTCTCGGCCTGAAACCTCGCCCATTCCTTCTCTCCAGAGATGCTGCCTGCCCCGCTGAGTTACTCCAGCATTTTGTGTCTACCTTCGATTTAAACCAGCATTTGCAGTTCTTTCCTACCCATAAGGAACTGCAGATGCTGGTTTAAACCGAAGATAGACACAACAAGCTGGGCTGACTCAGCGGGACAGGCAGCATCTCTGGAGAGAAGGAATGGGCGACGATTCGGGTGGAGATTGGTTCGTGTGATGGTCTGGGCTGCGTCCACATGGTTTCCGGGCCTTGCTCCTTTATGTTTATTAATGTGTGAATCGCATTATCTCCTGAACTGGAAATTAATTATGCTTGAAGTATTGACTTTGTCAGAGCAAACAGCATCAAAAATAAGCATTGGCTCTTCACGGTGTGAATCAGCAGGTCACAAACCACACTTACATTTCTGAATTATTTTTTTAGTCCCATTTCAGGAAGTTAAGCGTGGAAATTCAGATTGAAGTTTCCTTGCACTGAAGAAGTGCTACACGCTCAGAGGTGTCATCTTTAGAACATTGGAAAGGACAGGAACAGGCCCTTCTGCCCGCAATGTCTATGCCGGCCATGACACCTAGAGAAACCAATCTCATCTCTCTGAACATTTAGTTTGGTTTGATTTAGTTTAATTTAATTTAGCTTAGTTTAGTTTAGACTAGAGGGTGTGAGCTACAGGGGGAGGTTGAGTAGGCTGGGTCTCTATTCTCAGAGTATTGTGTTCAGTACTGGGCATCATGTAATAGGAAAGATGTTGTCAAGCTTGAAAGGGTACAAAAGATTTACGAGGATGTTTCCAGGACTAGAGGGTGTGAGCTACAGGGAGAGGTTGAGTAGGCTGGGTCTCTATTCCATGGAACGCAGGAGGATGAGGGGAGATCCTATACAGGTGTACAAAATCATGAGAGGAATAGATCGGGTAGATGCACAGAGTCTCTTGCCCAGAGTAGTGGAATCAAGGACCAGAGGACATAAGTTCAAGGTGAAGGGGAAAAGATTTAATAGGAATCAGAGGGATAACTTTTTCACACACAGGTGTGGTGGGTGTATGGAACAAGCTGCCAGAGGAGGTAGTTGAGGCTGGGACTACCCCATCGTTTAAGAGACAGTTGGACAGGTACGTGGATAGGGCAGGTTTGGAGGGTTATGGACCAAACGCAGGCAGGTGGGAGAGGGGAGAAGAGGGAGTGCCCCGGGTGAGACTTGTCCTTGACTATGCTGCTGGCCTTGCCGTGGCAGCCTGAGGTGCGGTACCCACGATCCATATCTCTCTATTCCCTGGTTATACATGTGGCTGTAGCGGCATCTACTGGTGCTCGTCAGTATCGAACCCTGCGGTCGGAAGCCGCGCGCACGTGACTGGGAGGGGTCGGGTTTCGCGCGGTTTTCTGGACTCTGCCCGCCAGTCGCTCCAGGACCACTGTTGTGTTTTGTGACCAGTGTTATCGGTGAATGAGGATTGAGAATAAATTCCTTTCCAACCTAGTGATTGTCATAATTCATCCGCTAAATGGCGATGTAAAGGCCGCTGAAAGTTTGTAGTTGTACAGAGCTCCTTCTGCAGTTGTACGGGGCCCTAGTGAGACCACACCTGGAGTATTGTGTGCAGTTTTGGGGAAGGAATTTGAGGAAGGACATTCTTGCTATTGAGGGAGTGCAGCGTAGGTTTAAAAGGATAATTCCCGGGATGGCGGGTCTGTCATATGCTGAGAGAATGGAGCAGCTGGGCTTGTATACTCTGGAGTATAGAAGGATGAGAGGGAATCTCATTGAAACATATAAGATTGTTAAGGGTTTGGACACGCTAGTGGCAGGAAACATGTTCCCGATATTGGGGGAGTCCAGAACCAGGGGCCCCAGTTTAAGAATAAGGAGTAAGCCATTTAGAATGGAGACGAGGAAACACTTTTTCTCACAGAGAGTTGTGAGTCTGTGTAATTCTCTGCCTCAGAGGGCGGTGGAGGCCAGTTCTCTGGATGCTTTCAAGACAGGGCTCTTAAAAATAGCGGAGTCAGGGGATATGGGGAGAAGGCAGGAACGGGGTACTGATTGGAGATGATCAGCCATGATCACATTGAATGGCTCGAAGGGCCGAATGGCCTACTCCTGCACGTATTGCCTATTGCCTATTGTCTATTGAAATGCCACTATCGTATCTGCCTCCACCACCACCCCTAGCAGTGCATTCCAGGCATCCACCGCCCTCTGCACATCTCCTTTACACTTTTCCCCCCTTACACTTAGAGCTATGCCTTCATGTAGTCTTTGATATTTGACTGGAATTATGATAAATATGAATTCATTTTTATCAGACTTTAAGCTGAGACCCTGTCGGTACTCTCAGATGAATATCAAAGATCACAAGAGTGATTCATTTGAAGAACCGCAGGTGAATTATCTCTCCAGTCCATCCATGGCAGGATTTATTCCTTCATTAATATTAATATCTTGCTGCTGCTTGGGAGAGCTTTGCAGTGTACACACAGGCTAGCGTGTTTTTTTGACTGAACAAGTGCGAATATATTTCATCAGCAATTCATTGGCTGGAGATTGCTTTGGGACATGTCGAAGGCATGCAATACCAATGTAGGATCTCCTTTCCCAATTATATTATCGCCTTACACCTGCTTGGATGGCTGCGGCACGGTGGCGCAGCGATAGAGCACCAGAGACCCGGGTTCGATCCTGACTACGGGTGCTTGTCTGTACGGAGTTTGTGCGTTCTCCCCGTGACCTGCGCGGGTTTTCTCCGGGTGCTGTGGTTCCCCCCCCTGCCCCCCACACACACTCAAAAGACGTACAGGTTTGTAGGCTAATTGGCTTTGGTAAAATTGTAACGTCCCTAGTGTGCGGGATAGTGTTAGTGTGCGGGGATCGCTGGTCGGTGTGGACTCGGTGAGCTGAAGGACTTGTTTCCATATGAATCTCTACTGCTACTAAACTAAACTACTTGTTTAAGAAGGAACTGCAGATGCTGGAAAAATCGAAGGTAGACATAAATGCTGGAGAAACTCAGCGAGTGAGGCAGCATCTATGGAGCGAGGTGACGTTTCGGGTCGAGACCCTTCTTCAGACCGATGAAGGGTCTCGACCCCGAAACGTCACCTTTTCCTTCGCTCCATAGATGCTGCCTCACCCGCCGAGTTTCTCCAGCATTTTTATCTACCTTCTTTTAAACTAAGCTACTTGGTCTATGAGTGTGCAGGAAGCAACCGCAGATGCTGGTTTACCCCGAAGACAGACACAAAATGCTGGAGTGTCTCAGCGGGACAGGCAGTATTTCTGGATAGAAGGAATGGGTAATGTTTCGGGTCGAGACCCTTCTTCAGATTGAAGAAGCCGACCCGGTCAATGAGTTCATATTGCTGCTGTTTTTCCTTTTGTGCTCATGATTGGGCCCGGGTATAGTCCACCTCCTTGCTGATGGGAGGGGGGGGAGTTCCCCCCGCCACAGGTACAGTGTAATCCCGTGCTCCCTGCTCCATGGTCGGATAGTCGGCGACTAAACCGTCTCCCCCACCTGGTTTGCCAGGTAAGGAGGGGGCTGTGGACCCCCAGCAGGACGAAAAACAAGACCTGTCAAAGGGCGGATGAGCTTCTAGCGAGCCAACGGCCATCCACACTTCAGTAGCAGTTGCGATCACTGTTGTACACGGCATTGTAAGGCCCCGTGTCCGTTGATGTTTTCAACCATGATGATGATGATGATGATGATGATGAGGATCATCATCATTGTGGACAATATACTTTGTCTCTGGAACTGTTGGGCTCCGACGCTAAGAACTATATTCTACACTCTGTATCTTCCCCGTCACTCCAACCATTGCACTTGACTTTCACTTGACTGTATCCTAGATATAGTATTATCTATTTGATTGGACAGCATACAAATTTATTTTACTATTTCTCGGTGCACGTGACAATCACAAACCCAAATCTTATTAACTTGATCTTTCCCAGTCCCTGCTGTCCATAAAGCATTTCAATTGCGAGGCCTTTCTCAAGGTGGGAAAGACGATGTTATATATGTCGCTGGAAGCAAAACCAAGTTCATTACTGCTTCCATCACTTTATATAGACTTTCGATTTCAAATTGCCCCCAAGTATTTTATTTAATAAATATGATGATTACTTTCTTCCCAGTTAATTTCTACCATCACTACTCTGTTGTAACCGGCCTTCCCAGCTGACCAAGATCCGGGCTTACAGCTCTAAATGAACCTTCCTGCACTTTCCTCTTTACTTTTAGTTTATTTTAGAGATACAGCGCGGAAACGGGCCCCTTTGGCCCGCCGAGTCCGCGACGACCAGCGATCCCCGCGCACTGACTCCATCCTACACACATTAGGGGCAATTTGCAGTTAATACCAAGCCAATTAACCTACAAATTTGGACGTGCGAATAAGGGGTCGGCCATTTAGGACTGTGAGGAGGAAAAACTGTTTCATTTGGATAGTTTTGGATCTGTGGAATTTCAGGCACAGAAGGCAGTGGAGGCCAATTCACTGGAGGTTTTCAAGAGAGAGCCAGATTTAGCTCGTAGGGCTAACAGAATCAAGGGATATGGGGGGAAAAGCAGGAACGGGGTACTGATTTTGGATGACCAGCCATGATCATATTGAATGGCGGTGCTGGCTCGAAGGGTCGAATGGCCGACTCCTGCACCTATTTTCTATGTTTCTCTGTCTTTGTGCGAGTGTGGGAGGAAACCGGAGAAACCCAAGGGGAGAACGTACAAGCTCAGTACAGACAGCACCCGTAGTCAGGATCGAAGCCGGGTCTCTGGTGCTGTAAGGCAGCAACTCTACCGCTGCGCCACCGTGCCGTGATCCATCTTCAGACGCCACCTGAGCACGTTCTCCAGAGATGCTACATCTCTGCATTCTTGTGATTCCTTCTCCCCTCATGCTGACACAAGTCAAATACTTACTCTTGACATCCCTCACCCAGGGAACTCCTTCACACATTTTGCTGGCGTCGTTCATAAGCTCATCACACACAGTCTTTCTGCTAACTGGTCGGCACGCAACAAAAGTCTTTCACTGTACCTCATAAACTCAACTGCAACTGAACTCATTAGTGACAGAAACAGAATTAGGCCATTCGGCCCATCAGGTCTACTCTGCCATTCAATCCTGGCTGATCTATCTTTCTCTCTCAACCCCATTCTCCTGCCTTCTCCCCATGGCCCCCCGGCACCCATCAAGATTCTAGCACTCTCCGCCTTCAAAATATCCATTGACTAGGCTAGTTTCAGTTTTAGTTTATTGCCACGTGTTCATACAGTGATGTACACACACGCACGCACGCACGCACGCAAGCATGCATGCACACACACACACACACACACACACACACACACACACACACACACACACACACACACACACACACACACACATATACACACACACACACACATACACACATACATATACGCACACACACACACACATGCACACACACACACACACACACACACACACACACACACACACACACACACACACACACACACACACACACACACACACACACACACACACACACATATATACACACACACACACATATACACACACATACACACACACACATACACACACACACATGCACACACACACAAACAAAGCTTTGTCTCTAACATTGCAGTATATCTGGGGTGAAGATTTTGCGATTCAGAATATGCCCCTGCTAATCTTGACATCAAAGGTTAAGTAATAGCAATAAATACAAAGTTGGACTAAATGTTATTGTAATGGCAAATTATACATGATGACTCTAACATTACAGCGTATATGTATCACTTGCAGCGTGCAAGGTAACATAAATGTTTAAGTAAGGCCATTAACCAGAACTCAAATATATACATTTTATATAATTACATGTGTTATTCTACAAAACAGAACCGTACAGTAGACATTGAGCATCGCTTGCCGAGATCAGATATGGGGAGAAGGCAGGAACGGGGTACTGATTGTGGATGATCAGCCATGATCAAATTGAATGGCGGTGCTGGCTCGAAGGGCCGAATGGCCTACTCCTGCCCCTGCCCCTACTCCTGCCTCCTATGTTTAAGAGCCCTATCTAGCTCTCTCTTGAAAGCATCCAGAGAACGTGCCTCCACCGCCCTCTGAGGCAGAGAATTCCACAGACTCACCACTCTCTGTGAGAAAAAGTGTGCTAAGGGACAGCTTTTGCACACAAAGGGTGGTTGGTTTATGGAACAAGCTGCCAGAGGAGGTAGTTGAGGCAGGGACCATCCCAACATTTAAGAAGCAGTTAGACAGGTTCATGGATCGGACAGGTTTGGAGGGGATGTGGACCAAACGCGGGCAGGTGGGACCAGTGTAGCTGGGACATTGCTGGCCGGTGTGGGCAGGTTGGGCCGAAGGGCCTGTTTCCATGCTGTTTCACTCTATGACTCTATACATAATTAAATTTTGCAGTATAAGTCACAGTGCTGAGAGGTAGCAGCTTCAGCGTTTCTCAAATTGTGTGAGAGTGTGACAAATTGGAAGGGATAAATCCCTCGGGACATGCAGGCCAATTTACAAGATGTATTTGTGAGTTCTTTTTGTCAGATGTTTTCTCACAAACCATTTTCAAACTACTGAGGAAGGCCTTGCCATAATTTCTTATTAACGTAAGCCTTAGAAGTCTCTTGCATTAATATTGAACGTTTAATTCTGTTTAACGAGGGAACGATGTTGGGATTGTTTTTGATGTTTTTAAGGAATTGATTCGTCCACTTATGTCACCAGAAGATATTTAACGCGGGTCCATTTCCATAATTAGAATAATGTTTATCTCCACCAACTCTACCAGTAATATTTTATAGTTTTGTGTGGCTTGAATTTACATCTGCAAGGGAAAGCTGACACAGTTTGACACAGCTAGTTGTCGGTTTTAGTGTGATTACATTAGATGCTGTAAACTATTTACTGGGTTCTAGCAGGGAACTGTGCCTTAAACAATAGACAATAGACAATAGGCGCAGGAGTAGGCCATTCGGCCCTTCGAGCTAGCACCGCCATTCAATGTGATCATGGCTGATCATCCCCAATCAGGACCCCGTTCCTGCCTTCTCCCCATATCCCCTGACTCCGCTATCTTTAAGAGTCCTATCTATCTCTCTCTTGAAAGTATCCAGAGAACCGATTTCCACCGCCCTCTGAGGCACCGTTGCACTAGATTGTTCTAAGATGCAGAGCTTCATTGGCACAACATCCACTGTTATTTTTTTTCCAAAGAGAGCCGCAGGGTTAGCTTTCTTCAGTCTGAAGAAGGGTCTCAACCGGAAATGTCACCCATTCCTTCTCTCCAGAGATGCTACCTGACCCGCTGAGTTACTCTAGCTTTTTGTGTCCAGCTAGCCGCAAGGTTAGACAAGTACATGGATAGATCAAGTTTAGAGGGATATGGGCCAAACGCGAGCAGGTGGGACTAGTGTAGTTGGTACACATTGGTCGGCATGGGCAAGTTGGGCCGAAGGGCCTGTTTGCACGTTGTAAGACTCAATGACTGTGACACTGTGTGGGTTGAACTTAGTTGTCAGGCAGCATCCCTGGAGAAAAAGGATAGGTGACATTTCGGCTCCTTCAGTCGATCCCGACTACGGGTGCTGTCTGTATGGAGTTTGTACGTTCTCCCCGTGACTGCATGGGTTTTCTCCGAGATCTTCAGTTTCCTCCCACACTCCAAAAGATGTACAGGTTTGTAGGTTAATTGGCTTGGTATATGTGTTAATTATCCTTAGTGGTCTCCTAATTTGAGGAAGGACATTCTTGCTATTGAGGCAGTGCAGCATAGGTTCACGAGATTGATCCCCGGGATGGTGGGACTGTCATATGAGGAAAGATTGGAAAGAATGGGCTTGTATTCACTGGAATTTAGAAGGATGAGAGGGAATCTAATAGAAATATATAATATTATAAAAGGACTGGACAAGCTAGATGCAGGAAAAATTTTCCCAATGTTGGGGGAGTCCAGAACCAGGGGGCACACAGTCTAAGAATAAAGGGGAGGCCATTTAAAACCGAGATGAGAAAAAACCTTTTCACCCAGAGAGTTGTGAATCTGTGGAATTCAGATGCCAGCAGAGGCCAATTCACTGGGTGCTTTCAAGAGAGAGTTAAGGGCCTGTCCCACTTAGCGATTTTTTCGGTGACTGCCGGCATCATATCAGGGTCGCTTAAAGATTTTGAACATTTCAAAATCCAGCTGCGACAAAAAAAATATAGCGACACGTGAAATAAACACCGCGAGTCAAACGTGATCGCGCCGCGTCACCGCTGCATCACGCCGCAGATTTTTGTCAATGATGCCGGCAGTCGCCGAAAAAATCGCCAAGTGGGACAGGCCCTTTAGATACTCTTAAAGATAGCGGAGTCAAGGGGTATGGGGAGGAGGCAGGAACGGGGTACTGATTGTGGATGATCAGCCATGATCACAGTGAATGGCGCTGCTGGCTCGAAGGGCCGAACGGCCTCCTCCTGCTCCTGATTTCCATGTTCCTATGTTTCTTACTGCACTGCCTATACATCACTGCTCTCAAGTAGTGCAAAAAAAGTGCTTGCCTTAGAATGTAACAGATCTCTCCCAGCCTGCTGTCACCTCTGTGGCAGGACTGGAAGAAATGATTCGAGCTTTACGATTGTAAAGGTACAATACCACGGCCCTGCAGTCAGTTCCTGTGGTTTGTATTTTCTTCCCGAATCCCTGGGTGGTTAACCACGCTTAGAAATTCCCACGGCTCGCAGAACGCTCTTCAAATTGTGGGCACTATATAACCTTCAGGGCACGCCAGACATCGACTGGGCACCTTCAGGGCCCGCCAGACATCGACTGCAATCAGAATGTGTGTCACACCCGTTTTTCTTATTCCTCGCTATTTCAGTCCTTATAGGAATAGATCCAGTCAATAGACAATCTCCATCGCCTCTCGAGATGGGCCAGCTCGAGTTATCTTTGCATCTTTTGTGGATTTACTTACAGCTGGATGCAGGAGTCAGCTTTAAATTGCCTCTTACAGTCTGAGGAAATTAAGCTTCAGGTAGGGCTGACGGTGCTGAGAACTGCAGACAATGACACCACCCACTAAAAATAAAACAAAAATAGAAACTGCTGGAAATAGATATCAGGTGTTCATAAGGTCATAAGTAATAGGAGCTGATTTAGTCTGTTCGGCCTATCAAGTTTGGAGTGTAGTAGCTCTGGCACAATGGTGTTGAATGCAGAGCTAAAATCCACAAACAGTGGATGTTTGTGGATTTTCTTGCATAGGTCCCCTGGCGGTCTAGGTGCTGGAGGATAGAGTGCAGGCCCAGGTTGACTGCATCATCCACTGATCTATTGGCCCAATATGTGACAATAATACTCACAAACCAATAAAAAATTAATTAAATCATCGTAAATGCCCCCACAAAATATCAGCTAATCGTAAGGTCATAAGTGATAGGAGTAGAATTAGGCCATTCGGCCCATCAATTCTACTCTGCCATTCAATCGTGGCTGATCTATCTCTCCCTCCTAACCCCGTTCTCCTGCCTTCTCCCCATAACCCCACGACAAGTCATCAACAAGGTTCACCCTGCCTCACCCTCCACACACACTGCCTATCCTGCCGTAGAGTTTACTTTAGTTTAGTTTCGAGATACAGCGCTGAAACAGGCCCTTCGGCCCACCGAGTCCATGCCGACCAGCGGTTCCCACACACTAGCACTATCCTACACAAATGTAGCCAATTTACATTCATACCAGGCCGATTCACCTACAAACCTGCACGCCTTTGGAGTGTGGGAGGAAACCGGAGCACCCGGAGAAAACCCACGCAAGTCACGGGGAGAGCATATAAGCTCTGTACAGACAGCACCCATAGTCAGGATCAAACCCGGGTCTCTGGTGCTGTAAGGCAGCAACTCTATCACTGTGCCACGTGTGCCACTGTGCCTTAATATTGTATCATTGCGCAAGGCTTGTCAAGCAAGGGTGGCATGGTGGAGCAGCGGTAGAGTTGCTGCCTTACAGGGCTTGTAGCCCCAGAGACCCGGGTTCAATCCCGACTACGGGTGCTTGTCTGTACGGAGTTTGAACGTTCTCCCCGTGACCCGCGTGGGTTTTCTCAGAGATCTTCCGTTTCCTCCCAAACTCCAAAGACGTACAGGTTTGTGGCTTCATTGAATTTGGTTTAAGTGTAAATAGTACCCAGTGTGTGCGGGGATCGCTGGTCAACGCGGACCCGGTGGGCTGAAGGGCCTGTTTCCGCGCTGTATCTCTAAACTAAAGTAAACTAAACCTGGTGCTGAGAAAGATTGAGCCCTGCAGAAAAAAATAGCAATCAACTGAAACAAATGATCTTAGCCGAGCTGACCTCACAGTGGAAAGGATTCTGTGCACAATAGACTCACTTCCCCACATCAAGAATACGGATTGATACTGTCATTTAGAAAGGTAATCTGTCCCCTGAGGTCATTGTACAAAAAAATGAATGGGAATCCGGTCAAAGGTGATGTGGATAGAAGACTACACCGCAGAGTAATTGGGTAAGGAACTTATTTCACAGGCAGTAGAGGCTCATAAGTCAACTCTGACAGTTTACTTTTAGTTCAAAGTTTTAGTTTTACTTTGGAGGAACAGCACCTCATATTTCGCTTGGGTAGTTTACACCCCAGCGGTATGAACATTGACTTCTCTAACTTCAGATAGCTCTTGCTTTCTCTCTCCATCCCCTCCCCCTTCCCAGTTCTCCCACTAGTCTTACCATCTCCGCCTGCATTCTACCTTTGTCCCACTCCCTCCCCTGACATCAGTCTGAACAAGGGTCTCAACGCGAAACGTCGCCCATTCCTTCTCCACAGAGATGCTGCCTGACCCGCTGAGTTGCTCCAGCATTTTGTGTCTATCTTAAACCCCTGTCCCACGGTACGAGTTCATTCCAAGAGCTCTCCCGAGTTTGCGCTGATTTGAACTCGGAGATTTACGGTAATGGCCACTCGTCGGTACTCGGGGCTCTCGTGGACATTTTTCATCATGTTGAAAAATCTTCACGAGTCATCCCGTGCTTACCTGCCGTTAGCGAGTCTTCCCGAGTACCTGCCGTTAGCGTTACGAGCCGCTAAGAGGCGTCCCCGAGCTCCGACGTATCCGCTACGTTCATTCTTTGTGCTTACCACGAGTTTGATTTATCTTTAACTCGGGAGAGGTCTTGGAATGAACTCGTACCGTGGGACCGGGCTATTAGTTTTAGTTCAGTTTGGTTTTTCGATACAATGCAGAAACAGACTCTTGGAGCCCACCGAGTCCACGCGGACCGGCGATTCCCGCACACCACCGCCATCCTGCACATACTGGGGACAATGTTACTGAAGCCAATTAACCTACAAACCTGCCCGTCTTTGGAGTGTGGGAGGAAACCGGAGCACCTGGAGAAAACCCACGTAGGTCACGGGGAAAAGGTACAAATTCCATACAGACAGCACCTGTAGTCAGTACAAAGATACCTGTAGTCAGGATCGAACCCGGGTCTCCGGTGCTGTGCTGTGCCACTGCAGGAGCTTCTTAACAGCATTATAGGCTCCCAGGCAAATCATTGCACGGGGGCCCCTACACTTCCAGTTTCTTTATGCCGAATCAAATATGCCGTCATGCACTTGCGATGTTCTTCTCCGTTTTCATGTTCTACAATAACATTCTACAATACATAGATTAGTATGGCCCCTATGCTTGTGGGGCCCCGGGCAACTGCCCAGCGTGCCCATGCGTTAAGACCGACCTGCGCCACTGTGCCGCCTAGACACTGTTATGAATCAGATGGAAATTATTGTTTGTTTGATCATGAAGCCAATATCGACGGGTAGCTGAACACAAACGCAAATAGATAATGAATAAGCACTGACGCTTTCCAAATTAGACAATAGACTATAGACAATGGGTGCAGGAGTAGGCCATTCGGCCCTTTGAGCCAGCAATGTAATCATGGCTGAAATTCCCACTTCCCTTCCCACATTAACTGCACTATTCATGCCAGATGGGAATTTAGTTGATAAGAGTTAGAGCGGCACGGTGGCGCAGCGGTAGAGCTGCTGCCTCACAGCGCCGGGACCCGGGATCGATCCTGACCACAGGTGCTGTCTGCACGGAGTTTGTACTGTACGTTCTCCCCGTGACCTGCGTGGGTTTTCTCTAGGTGCTCCGGTTTCCTCCCACCCTCCAAAGAAGAACAGACTGGTAGGCTAATTGGCTTCTGTAAATTGTCAATTATCCTAATATGTAGGATAGTGCAAGTGTACGGGGTGATCAAATCAACTCGTCAACTCAAGTCAACTTTATTTGTCACATACACATACAAGATGTACATTGAAATGAAAGTGGCAATGCCTGTGGGATTTTGCAAAACAACAGAACAGAACCAGTATTTACATTTTAGAATTGAAAAAAAAGACACAACACAACAGTAAATTAGTCCCTGGTGAGATCAGAGTTTACAGTCCTGACGGCCTGTGGGAAGAAACTCCGTCTCATCCTCTCTGTTTCCACAGCGTGACAGCGGAGGCGTTTGTCTGACCGTAGCAGCTGGAACAGTCCGTTGCTGGGGTGGTAGGGGTCCCCCCTAATGTTGCTGGCTCTGAATCTGCACCTCCTGGTGTGTAGGTCCTGCAGGGGGGGGAGTGTAGTTCCCATGGTGCGTTCGGCCGAACGCACTACTCTCTGCAGAGCCTTCCTGTCCTGGGCAGAGCAGTTCCCAAACCAGATTGCGATATTGCTGGCAAGATACTTTCTACAGCACCAGAGTAGAAGCACTGAAGGATCCTCAGAGAGACTCTGAATTTCCTCAGCTGCCTGAGGTGGTAAAGGCGCTGCCTTGCCTTTCTCACCAGTGCGGCAGTGTGCGTTGTCGATGTCAGATCCTCTGTGATGTGGACTCCCAGGTATTTAAAGCTGCTCACACTATCCACAGTAGTCCCATTTATCTCCAGTGGCGTGTACGTCCTCCGATGTTGAGCCTGGCCGAAGGGCCTGTTTCCGTGCTGTATCTCTCAAGTCTAATGTCTGAAGAAGGGATCCGACCTGAAATGTCACCTGTTCTCTTTTACCAGAGGTGCTGCCTGACCCACTGAGTTGCTCCAGCACTTTTGTGTCTATTCTGGTGATATGATACAGCATCTCTGGAGAAAAGGAACAGGTGACATTTCGAGTTGAGAAGAAGGGTGCCAGGGGTTATGGGGAGTAGGCAGGAGAATGGGGCTAGGAGGGACAGATGGATCAGCTGTGATTGAGCAACAGAGTGGACTTGATGGGCCCAATGGAATAATTCTGCTCCAACTTAAATAGCTTCCATCAATGTCTGTGCAGTCCATTCCAGGTTCCTGGTGCAAGGTGTGTGGAGAGGTACATGGACAGGGACATGGGTAGGAATGGTTTAGATAGATATTGACTCAAAATGGATAGGTAGGACTAGCATAGATGAGGGCATCTTGGTCGGCTGGGGCATGTTGGATCCAGAACCAGGGGCCACAGATTAAGAATAAGGGGTTGGCCATTTAGAACGGAGACGAGGAAACACTTTTTCCCCCAGAAAGTTGTGAGTCTGTGGAATTCTTTGCCTCAGACGGCGGTGGAGGCAGGTTCTCTGGATACTTTCAAGAGAGAGCTCGATAGGGCTCTTGAAGATAGCGGAGTCAGGGGATATGGGGAGAAGGCAGGAACGGGGTACTGATTGGGGATCATCAGCCATGATCACATTGAATGGCGGTGCTGGCTCAAAGGCTCGAAGGGCCTGCACCTATTGTCTATTGTCTATTGGACTGATGGGCCTGTTTCTATGCTGTAAGACTCTATGACTATACATCTCTGAATAGATTTCTTTTCTTGGCAGCTAATTATTTTGCCAATCATCATAAGTTTGTGCCATCTTGTTTTTCCTCCGACCACTGGAAATAGTTTCTCTTTTTTGGCCACGTCAAAACATTTTATTGTTTGGTCAAAAACCTTTGTCATGCCATATCTGCTGCTCAAAGAGTAACGTGGACTTTTTTGCAGTCTAACCACTTAATTGTAATTCAAGAGAAAATTGAGGATTTTGAAAGTCGTATTTTGCACTGTTCTACTTGCAGCTGAAACATTTCTGGCAGAATACGTTCAAGGCTAAATCCATCATCTCCCATTGGCATCACCCCAGTCAGGAACCATGGAACTAATCTCAGCTACATAGTTGCCAGCTTTGATTATAGTCACTGTCACACAGTCACGGAAACAGGCCCTTCAGCCCAATTTGCCCGCGCTGATTAAGGTAGCAATATAGAAACATAGAAAATAGGTGCAGGAGGAAGCCATTCGGCCCTCCGAGCCTGCACCGCCATTCAATATGATCATGGCTGATCATCCAACTCAGTATCCCGTACCTGCCTTCTCTCCATACCCCCTGATCCCCTTAGCCACAAGGGCCACATCTAACTTCCTCTTAAATATTGCCAATGAACTGGCCTCAACTACCTTCTGTGGTAGAGAATTCCAGAAATGTTTTTCTCATCTCGGTCCTAAAAGATTTCCCCCTTATCGTTAAACTGTGACCTCTTGTTCTGGACTTCCCAACATCGGGAACAATCTTCCTGCATCTAGCCTGTCCAACCCCTTAAGAATTTTGTAAGTTTCCATAAGATCCCCCCTCAATCTTCTAAATTCAAGCCGAGTCTATCCAGTCTTTCCTCATATGAAAGGCCTGACATCCCAGGAATCAGTCTGGTGAACCTTTTCTGTACTCCCCCTATGGCAAGAATGTCGGATACGCAGAATGCGGTACATCTTCATTGAATTTCATTCGCTTCAGGTAGACAGAGAACCCCACAAACATCCCATGAAATATGACAGGGACTGGGAACTTGGGCTTTGTGTGTACCGAACCGCAGTGATATCAAATGACTTTCATTTATATTAGCTGCATAGTTTATGACAGGGTTCGCCAACATTGTTCTGCATAGGGGCCGGACAGCATGTCTGTGAGCGGATGGCCGGGCCACATCTACCACGTGTACACATGGATCCCGCCCCGGATGGCAGGCATCAAATCACATGTTCACAGAAGGTAGACAAAAATGCTGGAGAAACTCAGCGGGTGAGGCAGCCTCATGTAATCCTTGCATGTCTCACCCACTGAGTTTCTCCAGCATTTTTGTCTACCTTCGATTTTTCCAGCATCTGCAGTTCTTTCTTAAATGTGTTCACAGAAGGTGCGCGGCCGTGCTGGTGGCTTTGTGCAGGATGGGGTACAGACAGAGCTTGAGCACTTGGCGGGCCGAACGATTTCGGGTTACGGGGCCGCATTCAGCCCGGGGGCCGTAGGTTGCCGACCCCTGGTTTATGATGACAAACACAACTACAGGCTAAATAACCCATCTGCTGTGTTCCGATGGCCTACTGCATGATTAATTATAGACAATAGACAATAGGTGCAGGAGTAGGCCATTCGGCCCTTTGAGCCAGCAGCGCCATTCACTGTGATCATGGCTGATCATCCCCAATCAGCACCCCGTTCCTGCCTTCTCTCCATAATCCCTTGACTCCACTATCTTTAAGAGTTCTATCTAACTCATTCTTGAAAGCATCCAGAGGATTGGCCTCCACTGCCTTCCGAGAATTCCACAGACTCACAACTCTCTGTGTGAAAAAGTTTTTCCTCATCTCTGTTCCAAATGGCTTACCCCTTATTCTTGAACTGTGGCACCTGGTTCTGGGCACCCCCAACATCGGGAACATGTTTCCTGCCTCTAGTGCAGGCGCGGAAATCGCTATCAAAACATGGGGGTACACAATTTCTTGGCGGCCGCGCGTGCGTATGCTTACACACACACACGCACGCGCATGCGCACGTACGTGAGGCCAGATGATCACCGGGGTAACATCTGTATGGTTGTGAGTCGTCTCCACAAGTCGCCTAAAGAGTCGTAACGTTTTTCTGGTCGCCACTGGATTTTGAAATGTTCAAAACTTTGCGGCGATTGTGGGTTTCATGTAGCTTGTCGCTTCCTGTTGTAGGCGCTGTCATAGGTTGTCGCCAGGTGATGTTGGTTGTCGCCGACTGCTGACTTTGGTGAATTCCATTGGCGACTACCCACGCCAACCTACATTAACTGGCGACAGGTACCGGCGACTGAAATGTCTTCAATTGTCTTCAGTTGTCGCCGACAGGGTCATTGCTTGATGTAGCTTGTCGCGGGTGGACGTGGGTTGACTTGGGTTGTCGTAGGTTGCCGCCTGTGCGGTTCGTAGGTTGTCGTGGGTGTGGTCATGGGTGGACATCCTAATGGGTCGCCGGTTTTCCGTAGCTTGCCGTAGCTTGACGTCGACTAGATGGTAGGTTATCGCGGGGGGGTGGGGGGTTCCAGTCGGCGCTTTTTCAGCGACCTGCTACGACCGTGACTGTCGCCAGCTGTCGCCGAAATAATCATCTAAGTGGGACAGGCCCTTTATTGTCACGTGTACTGAGGAACGGTGAAAAGCTTTTGCTGAGTGCTTTCCAGTCATCGGACAGACCATACATGATTACAATCGAGCCGTCCAAGCCTGATCAAGGGAATAACGTTCAGTGCAAGATAAAGACCAGTCGAGTCCGACTAAAGATAGTCCGAGGGTCTCCAATGAGGTACATGGGACCTCAGGACTTGTGTAGAAGTCAGATTCTTGCGAAAGGCATAATTTGCCTTCCATGCATTGGTCGACACAAATGATAAAAGGTATAGAAAGTTATAGAAGTGTGAAAATGCACAACTCCAGATTCACGGACTGTTTCTTCCCATCTGTTATCAGGTAACTGATCCAACCTACCCAAAAACTAAAGAGCAGTCCTGAACTACTATCTACCTCATCGGGGACCCTTGGACTATCCTTGATGGGACTATAATGACTTTACCTTGCACTAAACGTTATTCCCTTATCATGTATCTGTACACTGCGAATGGCTCAATTGTAATCACGTATTGTCTCTCAGCTGACTGGTTAGCAGGCAACAAAAACTCGGTTCAATTCAGTTTAGTTTATTGTCACATGTACTGAGGTACAGTGAAAAGCTTTTTAATGCTCCCTATCCAGTCAGCGGAAAGACAATGCCTGATTACAATTGAGCCATTTACAGTGTACGGATACATGAGAGGGATCTACCTCATTCGAGACCCTTGGACTTTCTTTAATTGGGTTTACTGAGTGTGGGAAGAAACCGGAGCACCCAGAGAAAACCCACGCGGTCACAGGAAGAATGTACAAACTCCATACAGACAGCAACCATAGTCAGGATCGAACCTGGATCCCTGGCACTCTAATGCCCCTGTCCCACTTAGGAAACCTGAACGGAAACCTCTGGAGACTTTGCGCCCCACCCAAGGTTTCCGTGCGGTTCCCGGAGGTTTTTGTCAGTCCCCCTACCTGCTTCCACTACCTGCAACCTCCGGCAACCACCCCTGCAACCTCCGCGAACCGCACGGAAACCTTGGGTGGGCGCAAAGTCTCCAGAGGTTTCCGTTCAGGTTTCCTAAGTGGGACAGGGGCATAAGGCAGTAACTCTGCCATTTGTGCCACTGTGCCAGGTGTCTAGTGTAGATGGGGCATCTTAGTCAGCGCGGGCAAATTGGGCCGAAGGGCCTGTTTCCGTGCTGTGTAACTGTGTGACTCTATAACCAAAGCTGGCAACTATGTGGCTGAGATTAGTTGCATGGTCCCTGACTGAGATGATGCCAAGGGGAGATGATGGATTTAACCTTGAACATACGGTGCAGTGGAACTGTGTAAAATGTGTGCAGATGCATGATAAAGGAATAATGTTTAGTTCAAGGTAAAGCCAGCTATTCACTGAACTTCAGTACACGTGACAATAAACTAAACTAAACTAAACTGTACTGGGAACTAATGGGGTGACTGGGATTGTATTCACCGGAATTCAGAAGGATGAGAGGGAATCTTATAGAAACATATATAATTCTTAAGGGATTGGACAGGCTAGATGCAGGAAAAATGGTTCCCATGTTGGCGGTCCAGAACCAGGGGTCACAGGTTTTAGAATAAGGGGTAGGCCTATTAGGACTGAGATGAGGAAAAACGTTTTCACCCAGAGAGTTGTGAATCTGTGGAATTCTCTGCTGCAAGGCAGCAGAGGCCAATTCACTGGATGTCTTCAAGAGAGAGTTAGATTTAGTCCTTCGGGCTAACGGAATCAAGGGATATGGAGAGCAAGCAGGAATGGGGTACTGATTGTGGATGATCAGGCATGATTGTATTGAATGGTGGTGCTGGCTCGAAGGGCTGAATGGCCTATTTTCTGTGTTTCTATGCTAATATGTGCGCCTAAAGCTCTCTGATTTTTGACTTTGTGTCGTATTGTGTTTGTGATCATCAGGTCGTGTACAAAAACAACGACATCCGGCTCGAGCTGTCGCGCCTGGCCAGGATCAAGGATCCCAAAATGAAGATTCACGGCGACGTTGTGTTCAAGTGCGAGAACGTGGCCACGCTAGACCCCATATCGTTCGAGACACCCGAGGCCCACATCAGCCTGCCCAAGTGGAACACCAAGAAGATGGGCTCCATCTCCTTTGACTTCCGCACGTCCGAGCCCAACGGCCTGATCCTCTTCACCCACGGGAAGCCTCAGGACAGGAAAGACGCCAGGAGCCCGAAGAAAACCAAAGTGGACTTCTTCGCGGTGGAGCTCCTGGACGGCAACCTGTTCCTGCTCCTGGACATGGGATCGGGAGCCATCAAGATCAAGTCCACCACCAGGAAGGTGAACGACGGAGAATGGTATCACGTGGACATTCAACGAGACGGCCGATCAGGTGAGGGGGACTTACGAGATGGTGGTGCCATTCCAGGTCGGTGGTTGAAGGTTTGGTAGTGGAGATGATCATAACGGTTAAGAGACATTTGGACAGGTACATGGATAGGATAGGTGTAGAGGGACATGGCTCAAGCACAGGCAGGTGGGAATAGTGTGGATGGGCCGAATGGCCTATTTCCACACCGCATGACTCTATGAATCTTCAATTAGTTTATGTTAGTTTAGTTTAGAGATACAGCGCGGAAACAGGCCCTTCGGCCCACCGAGTCCGCGCCGACCAGCAATCCCCGCGCACTAACACTATCCTACACACACACACACACACCGGGGACAATTTACACCAAGCCAGTTAGCCTACAAACCTACAAAAGTCTTTGGAGTGTGGGAGGAAACCAGAGATCTCGGAGTTAAACCCACGCAGGTCACGGGGAGAACGTGCAAACTCCGTACAGACAAGCACCCGTAGTCAGCATCGTACCCGGGTCTCTGGCGCCGTAAGGCAGCAACTCTACCGCTGCGCCACCGATCAAAATCAGAAAGCAGAAATCAAAATTTCTTCCAAAGAATCAGAAAAAAGCAATTGTGTGAATAGTAAGCTTTGTCAGAGGATTAATAATGAATGTATGCTGGTAAGTACACAGCTTGTTGGCTTAGTGTTGGAATGGGATTTTGGTTCATCCTTGCATTATTGAATGATGTCAAAGTCGATTTTCCTCGTCAGCGCTGAACAGGATCATTTCTGACCTGATCCAGATTTTTGGCAAGATAAATAGGTTTTGATTGATTGAAAGATAAAGGACAGAAAGAGGCCCTTTGGCCCAAAGCGTTCACGCCAACCATCTCACCAGTCGTAGAGACGTAGAGTGATACAGTGTGGAAACAGGCCCTTCGGCCCATCTTGCCCACACCGGCCAAAAATGTCCCAGCTACACTAGTTCCACCTTCCTGCGTTTGGTTCATATCCCTCCAAACCTGTCCTATCCATGTACCTGTCTGACTGTTTTTTAAACGTTAGGATAGTCCCTGCCTCGACTACCTCCTCTGGCAGCTTGTTCCGTGCACGTATTTTCATATCCGTTCCTTACATGCTCGGGGCAATTCACAGAAGCCGATTAACCTACGAACCCGCACGTCTTTGGAACGAAGGGAGAAACCTGAAGCACCTGGAAGAAACCCACATGGTCACGGGGAGAACGTACAAACTCTGTACAGACAGCACCCGAGGTCAGGATTGAACCTGGGTCTCTGGCGCTGTAAGGCAGCAGCTCTACCCGCTGCACCACCGTGTTGCCCTGAAGTTAAAAACAATTAATCTCTCTGTCACGAATAAAATGTGGGCTTCTAATTAAGACATTTCCCTGAAGGCATTGTTATTGGTGAAAGGTCCGCCATTAATCTGGCATTCAAGTCGAGTGTCTTTTGTTCACAGTTTAACCTCGTATGAGTTCTGTCAGCTAGAAATACAAGTGAACACAGGAAAGGAACAGCGCCATGCTTACATTTACTACAGGGTTTCCAACTACACCAACAGTGCTGTCTGAGAACAATAGACAATAGGTGCAGGAGTGGGCCATTTGGCCCTTTGAGCCAGCACTGTGATCATGGCTGATCATCCCCAATCAGTTCCTGCCTTCTCCCCTTATCCCCTGACTCTGCTATTTTTAAGAGCTCTATCTAACTGTCTCTTGAAAGTATCTGGAGAACCGGCCTCCATCGCCCTCTGAGGCAGAGAATTCCACAGACTCACAACTCTCTGGGTGAAAAAGTGTTTCCTCATCTCCATTTTAAATGGCCAACCCCTTATTCTTATAAGAATAAACCTCCTGGATTTAAATCGTATTTTGTTCTTCAATACCATGAAACAGTTTAGATTATAATCTATGAAAAGGTTGCGGATGGAAAAATAATTAATGCATTTTTGATCCAGATGAAGTCTTTGTTGGCTTTCCGATTTGGTGGGCAAGTGTGTCCATTGAGGGTTTGCGTGTTGGCTAGCCAATACACTGGAGGTGTTAGGATGGGACACCTGGGGCAGGACATCATTTGATCTTTCCGCAGTTATGCCCTCAGGATCACGGACAACAGGCTTTCATTTCAGCATGTGTATGAAGGAACTGCAGATACTGGTTTAAACCAAAGATAGACATAAAATGCTTGGAGTAACTCAGCGGGACAGGCAGCATGTCTGGAGAGAAGGAATGGGTGATGTTTCGGGCCGAGACTCTTCGTCACTGACTTCAAGGTGGAGGGAGATGGATAGATAAGGAAGTGTAAGGTGTGAAAACAGGGCAAAGGGAATGGAGATCAAGGAAAATGTAGAATAGATCGTTGTTAGCTGGGAGATGGTGACAACAGAGCAAACAGAAATAAAATGTAGTCGGAGATAGGCGGGCTGGTCGGAGAACTGGGATGGAGAGAGAGGGAAAGCAAAGGTTACAGATGCAGTATAATGTGGATAAATGTGAGGTTATCCATTTTGGTGGCAAAAACGGGAAAGCTGACTATTATCTAAATGGTGGCCGATTGGGAAAGGGGGAGATGCAGCGAGACCTGGGTGTCATGGTACACCAGTCATTGAAGGTAGGCATGCAGGTGCAGCAGGCAGTAAAGAAAGCGGATGGTAAGTTAGCTTTCATTGCAAAAGGATTTGAGTATAGGAGCAGGGAGGTTCTACTGCAGTTGTACAGGGTCTTGGTGAGACCACACCTGGAGTATTGCATACAGTTTTGGTCTCCAAATCTGAGGAAAGACATTATTGCCATAGAGGGAGTGCAGAGACGGTTCACCAGACTGATTCCTGGGATGTCAGGACTGTCTTATGAAGAAAGACTGGATAGACTTGGTTTATACTCTCTAGAATTTAGGAGATTGAGAGGGGATCTTATAGAAACTTACAAAATTCTTAAGGAGTTGGACAGGCTAGATGCAGGAAGATTGTTCCCGATGTTAGGGAAGTCCAGGACAAGGGGTCACAGCTTACGGATAAGGGGGAAATCCTTTAAAACCGAGATGAGAAGAACTTTTTTCACACAGAGAGTGGTGAATCTCTGGAACTCTCTGCCACAGAGGGTAGTTGAGGCCAGTTCATTGGCTATATTTAAGAGGGAGTTAGATGTGGCCCTTGTGGCTAAGGGGATCAGGGGGTATGGAGAGAAGGCAGGTACGGGATACTGAGTTGGATGATCAGCCATGATCATATTGAATGGCGGTGCAGGCTCAAAGAGCCGAATGGCCTACTCCTGCACCTAATTTCTATGTTTCTATGTTTCTATGTTACTTGAAGTTAGAGAAGTTAATGTTCATACTGCTGGGGTTTAAGCTACGCAAGAGAAATATGAGGTTGAGTGAGACTTTGAGCAAGCTAGGACTCTATTCCTTGGAGCGCAGGAGGATGAGGGGAGATCTTATAGAGGTGTACAAAATCATGAGAGGATTACATCAGGTCGATGCCCAGAGTAGGGGAATCGAGAACCAGAGGACAGAGGTTCAAGATGAAGTGGAAAAGATTTAATAGGAGTCTGAAGGGTAACATTTTCACACAAAGGGTGGTGGGTGGCTGGAACAAGCTGCCAGAGGAGGTAGTTGAGGCAGGGACTATCCCAACATTTAGGAAACAGTTAAAGAGGGAACTGCAGATGCTGGAGAATCGAAGGTTACACAGAAAAGCTGGAGAAACTCAGCGGGTGCAGCAGCCTGAAGAAGGGTTTCGGCCCGAAACGTTGCCTATTTCCTTCGCTCCATAGATGCTGCTGCACCCGCTGAGTTTCTCCAGCTTTTCTGTGTAACCTAGGAAACAGTTAGACAGGTACATGGATAGGACGGGTTTGGAGGCATATGGACCAAACGCAGGCAGATGGGACTAGTGTAGCTGGGACATTGTTGGCCAGTGTGGGCAAGTTGGGAGGAAGGGCCTGTTTCCACACTGTATCACTCTGTGACTGTGACTGTGATTCTATGACTATCACTGAGCTTCTGGTTTTCTGGATGCTTTGACCTGAAGTTTGTAGTGCCAACCTAAAACCTTGTCCTCCATTTTGAGCCTTGCCTGGAGGTCCCCAGGAGCAAAGATCCTATAGCGGAGCAAGATAGACCACTCCTGCTAAATGCAATGGGCTGACGTGTAGTACGCAACGGAGCAGAACGTGGGCCTTTTTTTTATCCATTTCAGTAACCCGACCCGACCCGACCCGACTCGTAGTGTAATCAACGTTGCGGGGGAACAGTTTGTGTTAATAAATTATAATTCTGAAAATGAGAAGATTTTTACCAAATAACTTTTATTTTTACGAGGGTGTTTCCGTAACCAGCTTCCGACTCCGCACTAGTATCTATGGGATCTTTGGTGCGGAGACGGAAGCCGGTTACGGAAATGGGGCCGAAAATTACCCATGAATCTGCCCATGACCGTACTACGTCTTTTTCGTCAAGTAGACCATCTTGCTCGCTGTAAGATCTTTGCCCAGGAGTAGGTGGTGATGCTGCAATTTTCACAATGTACAGGCAAAACATTCCTTTTTATACCAATACTATTTTTACCGCCCATGTTCCCATCAGTTCCATCCAGACTCCACCATTCACCTCCTGGCGAAAGCCGTAGGTCATAAGATCATAAGTGATAGGGGTAGAATTAGGCCATTCGGCCCATCAAGTCTACTCTGCCATTCAATCGTGGCTGATCTATCTCTCCCTCCATTCTCCAGCCTACTCCCCATCATCTCCAGATTCCAGGTCACAAACTCCAACCATACGGTAATGGAGGGGCAGGATTAAAACCAGTTCATTGGAGCTGCAGGGCAGCAAGTATCTGTGGGGTGGTGCAGCAGTAGAGTTGCTGCCTTACAGCACCAGAAAACCAGGTTCGATCTTGCCTGTACGGAGTTTGTACCTTCTCCCAGGGACCTGCGAGGGTTTCCTCCGGGCGCTCCGGTTTCCTCCCACACTCCAAAGACGTGCAGGTCTGTTTGCTAATTGGCGTCTGTGAGAACATAAAGGAGACCCACGCGGTCAGAGGGAGAACGTGCAAACTCCACACAGAGAACACCCGTGGTCAGGATCGAACCTGGATCTCTGGCGCTGTGAGGCAGCAGCTCTGCTACCGTGCCACTCATTGTTCTACGGGGGATTGGGTTTCGTGATGTATATCTGCTATTACAACCCCCTCAAACGCAACGGCTCAAATGTACTTCACAGGTCAAGAGTGTTTTATTGTCATGTGTCCCAGACAGAACAATGACATTCTTACTTGCTGCAGCACAACAGAATATGTAAACATAGTACACTGTAAACAATATGATAAATGAGAGAAAAATCAGTCTGTGTATGTATATACATTTACATATATTGATATACATATATAGGTAGACACAAAATGCTGGAGTAACACAGCGGGACGGGCGGCATCTTTGGAGACATTTCGGGTCGAGAACCTTCTTCATAGATATATATGTGTGTGTAAAAATATAATATATATAGATACACACACGCACATACATATACATGAAAAATTGACAAACAATAATAGTGCAAAAGGCCAAAAACGAATGCCCCAAAGTTTAGTTTAGTTTAGTTTTTAGTTTAGAGATACAGCGCGGAAACAGGCCCTTCGGCTCACCAGTTCTGCGCCGACCAGCGATCCCCGCATATTAACACTATCCTACACACACTGGGGACAATTTTGGTGTGTGGGAGGAAACTGGAGATCTCGGAGAAAACCCACGCAGGTCACCGGGAGAACGTACAAACTGCGTACAGACAGCACCCAGAGTCGGGATCGAACCTGGGTCTCCGGCGCTGCATTCGCTGTAAGGCAGCAACTCTACCACTGCGCCACTGTGACCGACCAAGTCTACGAAGTTTATTGGAGGTTGTGGTGTTTAATAGTAAGATTAAACGAGTACTTACCAGTATGAAGTTTGATCTGTATTTTATGAGGAGTTACGGTGAGGTATTACGTGAAGATCCCAGCCCAGTGCGCAGGTGCGGCATACTTCGAAGCAGCGGTGTGAAATCACAGGATAGACACAATATTTGAAGTAAGATAGTAAAGATCATGAGACATCAGTTTATTAGTTTGATCTATATATTGAGGGTGGGAGCGGAGGGCACGTAATACCTCACCGTAACTCCTCATAAAATACAGATCAAACTTCATACTGGTAAGTACTCGTTTAATCTTACTATTTTACTTCGGAGTCACGTGAGTGATTCCGTGAAGACTTCAAAGGTCTGTGATTTCAAACCGTGTAACAGTTTTTATTTCACTCACTGCCGAAGTTTTTGAGGGAGGAAGTGTTATCGTAATCAACCAGTGGATCTGCTTTCACAAGAAACAGAAAGGTATTTGTTAACAATAACAACATTAAGAGCTCCCCTGAGCTTAAATTAATATTGCAGTTTGTAATATTCTTTCTGCAATTAAATCAGGTTTATCAACGGTTTATAATAAAAAATGTTCTGAACGTTGTTCCCTTGACTATTCTGCCGTATTGAGAATGTGGTCAACCGGGATGTCCATTCGTTCAGCCGCTGATATCAATGCTGCCCTAGTGGAATGGGATTAAAATGTATTATTATCTATTCCGGCAGCTTTCAGTACCTGTTTGAGCCACCTTGGAGTGGTTTGGCTCGTACCCCGTCTTGGGGTTTCTGTGGTTGACCCATAGGCTTTCCTCTCCCTCTAAGATTGTGGGTTGTGTCTATATATTGTAGTAGATGGGTCACCACACTCAACCTGGACTCTGGTGGGTAGGCCCGGAATCCCACCAGTGAATTGGGCGTTCCTGGTCCATATAACCATATAACGATTACAGCATGGAAAACACAGGCCATCTCGACCCTACTAGTCCGTGCCAAACTCATAATCTCGCCTAGTCCCATATACCTGCGAGTTAGGTTTTTACCAGACCTAGAATATGAACGTGATGCGTCTGGGGTAATCACCATGTTATCCAGTCTAGTTTTATGGAGTGACTGGACTCTGTGAGCGTATACGAGAGCCATAAGCATGAGCGTTTTTAACATAGATTGAGCAAGCTGAGGGATCTGGCTAGTGCCATTCTCTGAGATATGTCAATATCACACCGATATCCCATACATGGGTATACCTCCATGCTCTGCTGTCCTGCTGTTTTAGATAAGCAGACAAGGTGGTCCATGCTGTATTTACGGCACTGTAACTCACCTTTTAGTCATGGTGTAGATGTTCCAGGAACTCCAATACGTCAGTGGTTGAATAGTTTGGTATGTTGTCCCTGCGTCGTGGCAGTATTTTACCCATGTTAGCTCTTGGTGACTGTTCGCAGGGATGCCGACATGGTGGTAATGGTTCCTTTGGATAATCCCAGTCCCTGGTAAGGTCTATTCAAACCCTGCACCCAGGAGTTTGATGTTTTTCTGGCATGGGTGGCTTATGCCTGATACTGGGTTGAGTCAGCAACCATGGTCCACTAGGGAAATCCATAGGTGACTCGCCCACCATGTCGTGATGAACTGGGAACCCTGGCTGTGTAGGCCGGTCGGGCACGTTCAATATCTCGGAGACAGATTCCATCTGTATTGCGAAGTGCCCGACTGATGAGGCAGAAGGGAGGAAGGCAAAGCAGAAATTCCCCCTTCCAGCGTGTAAGCATCTATCGCTGCTGCCTCTGATCTGGTTCCTAAGTCACATACATAGGTTACTGGTGATTCCGTCTTGTGCAACCAAATTGATATCTGGCTTTCAAACTGCTTAATACCTTTAGCAGATATCTTGGGTTTGACATCTATTCAATGTTATCATAAATTTTTACCCGTGACGTGGTGTCTCCCACTGTGTTCTAGCTTCCTAGGACATAGGCAGGTGATAGTTAAAATGTCTTTTGACACACCATTGCCAGATCTGTTTGACCAATTTGTTGCACAATAATGATTTTTATGCTCCCCATATGGTTGATATAAGCCACCACCATAGTATTATCAATCCGTAACCACATATGTACGTGCTGCATTTGAAATGCATATGCTTTTTAGCCCAATAGGCGATCACCAATCCCAAGTAGTTGATGCCCGGTGTGTGTAGTAACGATGTTTGTGAATTGGTCCATCTGTTACCTATGCTGGATATGGAGTTTAGTTGCTCCCCAGCCTAAAGTACTGGCATCGGTTTTTAATAACCAAGTTGGGATTGGTGATGATAATAGGGCTGAAAACTATGCCAAATATATGTCTGCCCACCACCGTAATTGTGATATAGCTTCAGTGGGTACATTCATGATATGATTATAGTGACCCAAGTACCTTGGCAAAGTAACAGTCATATGGATGGAATTGTTATTGAAGCCCAGATAATCCATGGTAGTTAACGGCTTCAATTCTGGTTTATCTGGGCGTGGGATGAACCTCAGAGCTGTAGGGAGCTGTTTCGTAGCTAGAACTGCTGCCACAGCTAATTCCTTTGTTTCCCCTAATATGAGGATATCATCCAATATATGCCATGATTATGCTTGTTTTCTTAATATTTCCATGGCCATTTTTAATATTTATAATAGTTTAGGGCTGAGGTTAGACCATTGGGAATGCTCTATGCTCCCATAGATGCCCTAACCGGGATATCCATTATCCAGGTAAAATGTTTTAGGTATCTATAATGATCCTAGTGTATGGGTATAAGATAGTTAGCATCTTCCATATCAATGCTCCCCATAGGTATCCTTTGGAGATCAGATGTCTGGCAGTGACAAAAACCCGTCTCCATCTTAAAGTGTATATACTCAACAGATTTATTTAGTGATATTAGATCAATGATGATGCTACATTCACCATCTTTTGTAGTTTTGGTGAATATATTTGATACAAATTCCAATGGTTCATGTTTACTCCCATGATCCGTTTAGTAATGAGCCTTTCTAGTTCAGCTTGACCTTCTCACTTCTCTTTCTTAGAGGGAGAAAATGCCCTTTGGGCGCATTGCTGAACTGGCGGTAATATGCCCAATTTGAATTCGTTTTTATCCACTAATACTGTTGAGTATATTTTAGTTATTTGTGACAGCATCCCATGCTTTATCAACAAGTGTAAATGCCCCCCCCCCCCCCCCCCCGCAGTTAGTAGAACACCCTTATTTAGTGTAAACTGGGAGGAACCAGACTACCTACCTCCATGTTTATTGTTTTTTCATGAAGGCCTAGTTTGCTGGTATGCTGGTGCTGTCGGTGGGGCGGCGCATTTTCCCACGGCTCTGCTCTGGGCCCCTGTCTAAAAAGAACTTTGGGGGTAAAGTGAAGCGGTCGCCAGGCTTTCACCAGTCCTTGTTCGATATTGCTGGTGGATGCCGAGGGGTGCTGCCAGCTGGGTGTTGGATGCGATGTCCTGCTCGTTCCATGGCCTGCCCTCATGAGGCGCACAGGTTTAGCTGCCTCTCTTCCCGCAGCAGCGGTTTGCATAGCCCCGTATATTTGGGGTTGCGGGCAGGTCTTATATGCACAAATGTCAGTCGAGTATCCCAAATTTGGGAACATCTTAGGCGTCAGCACACTCGTAGTGCAACGGGATAGTCTCATCCTGGGAGAACCACCTTGGTGATCATGGCGTCTCGCCTGCCAGGTGAGTATGATCCGTGGAAAACGAGCAAAGGCGGTGACATCTTGGCCCTTCTGTTAGGAGCTTCAGAATTCACTGCTTTTAGCTCTTGTCTGCGAGTCTGCTGACCCAGCTGCCTGCGGATTTGCCTCTAGAAAGGCCTGCTCCTGCAGAGCTTTGTTTGGGAAGATGGTCGCGTGGAGGAGCCATGTAGTGGCCCACGACACCCAGTAGCTCTTCCTGAGCCTGCTCCCCTGGCATACTGCTGTTCTCGTCCGCCTGCCCAGCGTTTAAGCCAGCTCAGCCCTGGCCTCCTTAGCTAGCCTCAAAAGAGGGAGCAAAAGGGTGTGCTATAAATTGGAGGAGGCATAGCTCAAACTCCGCTGTTGCATCAATCCCTCGACAAGGGAGATGGCTAGTGCAATAGCACTGGGGTAGGAGTGTCAGCTCCCTTGGCATTCAGCCAGTGCCCCTTTTTTCCTGGAGGTTTTGAACTCCATGACCTCCTCTGGCTTGGGGAGACAGACATACTTATTTTTGCTGTCTCCACCTGTTCCAGTGTTGGAGGAAGTTGATTCCTGTAGAACCTGTAATTTTGGTAAGATTTTTGTCTTAACTGTATTTAGAGGCTGCCTGCCGTTTTTCAGGCGGCATTGTAGCGGTTCCCGGGCGGCGATTCTCCTTGTCAGGAGTCTGCAGGGCTGCCGGTCGGGTTTTTAAATTTCCCGCCGGTCCGCTGCTGTTAACCAAACAGCTGTTCAGCGGACCGGCATAGCGCAGCTCCCTGTCAGCGGTCCGCAGCGTGTGCGGTCCCGTTTGCGCCTTTCCCCCTCCACTGTCGGCTCCTTCGCTGGAGTCGAACGGGGGCCGCTTCCTCTGCTGCTTTGCTCCCCCTGGAGCAAAAAACCACAAGGCCCGATTAAGGTAAGTACTTACCTCACGTCCTTGGTTGCGGGAGCGCCGACTCCCGCTGGCCGCAGTTTGCACAGCTGTGCGATAATGCCGCACCTGCGCACTGGGCTGGGATCTTCACGGAATCACTCACGTGACTCCGAAGTAAAATAGCCTGATGGCTGTAGGGAAGAAGCTGTTCCTGAACCTGAACCTTGGTTGAGAAATGTCTTAGAAATTGTCACTTTTGCATTTAACCACCGGGAAGGTTTGTTTTGTGTGGCCCAACGCCAAAATCAACAGCGCTCCACGATTGAATAACTGCGTGTGGCAGTCAGACAGAAACACACGTTCACCAATCTGTTCACTGAACCAAGGCTTCATCAGGGGAACAAACAGAAATTCATTTAGCTCGATGCAGCCACCCAGTATATAGTATTTACTCTACTTGAAAAATGGAACAATTCAAGCTGCTTTGCGTGGTCTTATTTCCCGAGGAAGAAGTCTCTTGACCTCTTGACCAGAGTTGGGGCATCGAGCACCAGAGGACATGGTTTATTTAGTTCATATTAGATGTACAGCGCAGAAACAGGCCCTTCGGCCCTTCGGCCCACCGAGTCCGCTCTGACCAGCGATCCCTGCACATTAGCACTATCCTCCTGCACACTAGGGACAATTTACACTTGTACTAAGCCAATTTACCTGCAAACCCCCGCGTCTTTGGAGTGTGGGAGGAAACCGAAGATCTTGGAGAAAACCCACACAGGTCACCGGGAGAAAGTACAAACTCCGTACAGACGGCACCCGTAGTCAGGATCGAACCCAGGTCCCTGCGCTGTAAGGCAGCAACTCTACTGCTGCGCCACCGTGCTGCCCGCTGTTTGGTTTTAATCCTGAAGAAGAGGAATGGATCGGGTAGATGCACAGAGTCTCTTGCCCCGAGTAGGGGAATGGAGGACCAGACGACATAGGTTCAAGGTGAAGGGGAAAAGATTTAATAGGAATCTGAGGAGTAATGTCTGCACCACAAATGGTGGTGGGTGTATGGAAGAAGCTGCCAGAGGGGTTAATTGAGGCTGGGACTATCCCATCGTTTAAGAAACAGCTAGACAGGTACATGGATAGGACAGGTTTGGAGGGATATGGGCCGAACTTAGGAAGGTGGGGCTAGTTTTGCTGGGACATGTTGGCCGGTGTGGGCGAGTTGGGCCGAAGGGCCTATTAGACTTTGGAGATGCAGTGCCCTTCGGCCCACTAAGTGCTCACCCTGTACACTAACACTACCCTACAATTTTACAAAATTACTGACGTATATCGTTGGAGTGTGGGAGGAAAGTGGAGCACATGGAGAAAACCCACGTGGTTCACAGGGAGAACGTACAAACTCCGCGCAGACAGCACCCGATAGTCGGGATCGATAGTCAGGGTCTCTGGTGCTGTAAGGCAGCAACTGTGCCACCGTGCCACCCTCTAAGTGCATGTATTTATCAAGGGCTAGCCTGACGTGAGCTGCCCCCACTCAAACATGTCAAGTCCCGCCAGTCTCACATCACGTATGCAGGCCCTATCGAACGCCACCACGGTGTACGTGACATTTTCCATTTTACACAATAACATTGCATATCCCGATGAACGGGATTGAAATTACTGCTGAGTTAGTGGCAGTGTTGTGCTTTCGGGTCCTTGCTCGCGATCTAATGAGTGGAGGCTGTGCAAACTCATTTCATGCCTTGATGCCTCAGAAGCATTTCATGCCTTGATGCCTACAGCTGCTGCAACGTGCCAGCAATTTGACCTTGAGCATAAAGCCACCATCGCCACATCGGCAACCCATCCATCATCCAAGGGCGGCACGGTTGCACAGCTGTAGAGCTGCTGCCTTACAGCGCCATAGACCCGGGTTCGATCCCGACCACGGGTGCTGACTGTACGGAGTCTGCACGTTCTCCCTGTGACCGCGTGGGTTTTTCCTCCCGAGATTTTCGCTTTCCTCCCACACTCCAAAGACGACCAGGTTCGTAGGTTAATTGGTAAAATTTTGAATTGATAATAATAATAAATTTTATTTATGGGCGCCTTTCAAGAGTCTCAAGGACACCTAATTGTCCCTAGAATGTGTAGGGTAGTTAGTGTGCGGGGATTGCTGGTCGGCGCGGACCCGGTGTGTCGAAGGGTCTGTTTCCGTGCTGTATCTCTAAACTAAACTAAACTAAACCATGACTTCATTGGAAGAAGTCCCACTCTTGTCTGCATGTAACAATAAACTAAACCAAGCCAAACTAATCTAAACAAGTTCCTTCCTGCACATTTCGACGAGACTGAACACAATTAAACTCAACTAAATTAAACTAAACTAAACCAAACTGTCTCGACCTGAAACGTCACCCATTCCTTCTCATCGCATTCCAGAGATGCTGCCTGTCCATCTGAGTTACTCCAGCATTTTGTGTCTGTCTTCGGTTTAAGCCAGCATCTGCAGTTCCTTCCTACACAAACCAAATTAAAAGGCCTGTCCCACTTTCATGACCTAATTCACGACCTCTGCCGAGTTTGCCCTTGACTCGTACTCGCAGCATGGGCGTCACAAGGTCGTAGGAGATCGTAGGTAGGTCGTGGTAGGTCGTGATGCTGGTCGTAGGTACTCGTGGCATCAAGTAGGTCGGGGCGTTTTTCTAGCCTGACGTAAAATGTCCACAAGTAAAAAAGGTCGTGAATTAGGTCGTGAAGGTGGGACAGGCCCTAACATGTGCAAACTAAATCAGCCTGAAGAAGAGTCTCGACCCGAAACGTCACCCATTCCTTCCCTCCAGAGATGCTGTCTGTCCCGCTGAGTTGCTCCAGCATTTTGTGTCCAAGTCCCACTTCAACTGTAGGTAATTTGGACGACCCTGGAAGGAACATGGAAGGTGCTAAATAAAACAGTGGCATGTTTTCAGATTGTCAGTGAGTTAAATCCTGGGCTTGCGGGATAAACATGAAGTAGGAATGGTTTCTGTGTCGGTGGCTGAGTCAGCTATTTAGACCTGGGAACAGATACAGCTATAATCTAGGAGTGAATAATGCACATGCTTTATGGCAGTCTTTTAATAGTACTCATTTAATATTCATAGATATAATGGTTCCTCAAAAATCCATCGACATTACTTGGGTAGTTTCTTCAGCAAACACATCAGAACGTGTATTTCAATTATACATACTTCATTAGCAATGAAGTGGTTTGAAATGTCTAGACTATGTGACCATGTAAATATGTATTCCTTCCTTCTCTTTCTACTGACCCTGGAGTCACAGAGTGATATAGAGTGGAAACAAACAGGCCCTTCGGCCCAACTTGCCCACACCGGCCAACATGTCCCAGCTACACTAGTCCCATCTGCCCACGTTTGGACCATATTCCTCCAAACCTGTCCTATCCATGTACCTGTCTAACTGTTTCTTAAAAGTCGGCATAGTCCCAGCGTCAACTACTTCCTCTGGCAGCTCCATACACCCACCACCCTATGTGTGAAAAAGCTACCCTTCAGATTTCTATTAAATCTTTTCCCCTTCACCTTAAACCTATGTCCTCTGGTCCACATTTCACTTACTCTGGGCAAGAGACTTTGTGCATCTACCTGATCTATTCTTCTCATGATTTACACACACACCAAGCCAATGAACCTAAATAACTTGTACCTCTTTGGAGTGTGGGAGGAAACCGAGGATCTCGGTGGAAACCCACACAGGTCACGGGGAGAACGTGCAAACTCCGTACTGGCAGCACCCGTTGTCGGGATCGAACCGACGCTGCAAGTGCTGTAAGGCAGCAACTATACCGCTGTGCCACCATGCCGCCCCTATTTCCTCCATGACTCTATGAATCTCTGTTAAAGGTTGGGCCAAAGTTTCCAAACAGTGTCACCTTCTCTTGCAGGCACCATATCGGTGAACAGCCGACGGACTCCGTTCACGGCCAGCGGGGACAGTGAGATCCTCGACCTGGAGGGGGACATGTACCTCGGAGGTCTGCCCGACAACAGAATGGGGTCCATCTTGCCCACCGAGCTGTGGACGGCCATGCTGAACTACGGCTACGTGGGCTGCATCCGGGACCTGTTCATCGACGGCAGGAGCAAGGACATCCGGCAGTTGGCCGAGGCTCAGAATGCGGCCGGGGTCAAGCCCTCTTGTCTACGAGTGACCAGTAAACACTGCGACAGCAATCCCTGCAAGAACAATGCCGTGTGCAGAGAAGGTTGGAACAGGTTCATCTGCGACTGCACAGTCATGGGCTTCTGGGGAAGAACGTGCGAACGGGGTAAGTGGAAGAGTTTTCATTTTGTTGGTCGGCTTGCCTCCTGCAGATGTACTTTGATAGGAAATGTCAGCTGATATGTGCTATAAGGACCTGTCCCAGTTACGCTATTTTTTGGGGCGACTACAGGCGACTAGGCTTCGCCACACGGTTGCCAGGGGTGTCGCCTGTATGGCCGTGAGTAGTCTCCTCAGTCGACCAAAGAGTCGTAGTGTCTTTTTGGTCACCGCTGGATTTTCAACGTTGAACAGTTTTGGCACCAATGAGCGTAGCTTGACTTCTCCTGATGTAGGTGGTGTCGCCAGGTTAACGTAGGTGTCACCATGTACAGTAGGTTGTCACTAGGTGACGTAGGTGTCACCAGGTAACGTCGGTTGTTGCCAGGTGACGTAGGTTGTTGCCGGTGCTGACTTCAGTTTGTTTTTGTTGTTAAAGTAATGATTCTATTTCATATTCTATGTTGTAGGTGGGGTCCAGTCACCGGTTTTTCAGCGACCTGCTACGACCATGACAGTCGCCAGCAGTCGCCTAAAAATGGGACAGGCCCTTTAGGGTTTTGAATATCGAAGGGCCATGGAATTGGTGATGGTTGTTTCCATTGAAGATTGGATAAAAGTTTTCGACCTTTGATAGACGAGTTTTGAACCACCTTCCTGTAGTGGGTGAGGGGAATTGTGGTCATTCCCACACTAGTGCATAACATCTGGTTCTGCATTGCCTTGATGGTGAAAATGTAATTCACTTGTCCTTTGCTGGCTTTACCTTGCACTCAATGTTATCTCTTATCATGTATCTATGCGCTGTAAATGTCTCGATTATCCACCGGGTGGCGTCCTTAATGGCCGCCTCACCTGCAGCCCCTCTTGTCCCTTCTCTGTTTTTATTATATTAAGTATGTCTTGAATGTTAGTTTTAAAGTCTCTTAGTATGTCATATGTGAGGGTTGCGGGGGGGTTCAGGGGAAACTTTTTCCAGTCTCTTACCTCGACGGAGTTGCGATTTTTCTCCGTGCCTCATCTCCGCCTTTGCGGCCTACAAAGTGTAGTGGTGCGGCCTTTCCTGGAGATCGGCCCGGAGCTTCAAGTGGCGGGGGGGAATGAAAGCAAGAGGGAAGACAGTGGGCTGTGGGAGAGCTGGGAAGGGGAGGGGAAGGAGGGAGAAAGCAGGGACTACCTGAAATTGGAGAAGTCAATGTTCATACCGCTGGGGTGTAAACTACCCAAGCGAAATATGAGGTGCTGTTCCTCCAATTTGCATTGGGACTCACTCTGGCCATGGAGGAGGCCCAGGAAAGAAAGGTTGGATTCGGAATGGGAGGGGGAGTTGAACTGCTGAGCCACCAGGAGATTGGGTTGGTTAATGCAAACTGAGTGGATGTGTTGGGCAAAGCGATTGCCGAGCCTGCGCTTGGTCTTACCGATGTAGAGAATTTGGGATCTTTCGCCGAGAATCGCCAGTGTTGGAGCTCCGGCTGCGGGGCTTGTGGACTTTAACACTTTGAAGCCCGCGGTCTCCGGTAAGAAGCGGCCGACTCAGGAGCTCCTACACTGGAGTGTTCCGATCCGTCCCGATGCCGGAGTTTCGATCATCCCGACCTGAGGGGTGGAACAGTGGACCATCGGCAGCGGCGACTGCGGAGGGTTCAAGGGCCCCGACCGCGGGTGAACAAAGGAGGAAGGTGACTGAACTTCATTGCCTTCCATCACAGTGAGGAATGTGGATTCCACTGTGGTGGATGTTTATGTGAAATTTTATTTTATGTGGCTGTGTGTCTTGTTGCTTTCTCACTCAGTATGGCTGTATGGTAACTCAAATTTCACTGTACCTTAATTGGTACGCGTGACAATTACATTGAATATTGAATCTTAATCATGTATTGTCTTGCCGCTGACTGGATAGCATGCAGCAAAAGCTTTTCGCTGTACTTCGGTAGACATGGCAATAAACAAAACTGAACTGTGTGTCAACTATTGCAGTGGAGTTTGGAATTGTTATACATAAGATTATCAGTCCACAACCAGTTGCAATGAATTGTTTAATGTGGAGAGTGGAAGCACAGGTTCTTGATTAGTCAAGAGTCAAGAGTGCTTTATTGTCATATGTCCCAGATAGCACAATGAAATTCCTACTTGCTGCAGCACAACAGAATATGGAAACATAATGAATGAATGAATAAGTTTATCGGCCAAGTATTCACATACAAGGAATTTGCCTTGGTGCTCCGCCCATAAGTGACAACATGACATGCAGTGACATTTAGGAATGACACATAAAACATTCCTAACCCACGCAGTCACAGGAAGAAGGTGCAAACTCCCGTGCAGACATTAATAATAAAACATTATTGATTAAACGTGTGAATTAAATAAAATACCAGATCAAAAGGAGGCTACAGAATTTTGGTTATTGAGTAGAGCTACTACTCGTGGAAAAATAAATAATAAATACTATAACAAAAACTCAGAAAACCAAACAATAACAGTGCAATAATAATAAAAATAAAAATAGTTTATTGTAGTTCATAGTTTATGAGGTTGCAGCGTTTAATAGCCTGATGGCTGTGGGGAAGAAGCCGTTCCTGAACCTGGACGTTACAATTCTCCGGCTCCTGTACCTTCTTCCTGATGGCAGTGGTGAAATGAGTGTGTGGCCAGGATGGTGTGTGTCTCTGATGATGTTGGCTGCCCTTTTGAGGCAGCGACTGCGATAGATCCCTTCGATGGTGGGGAAGTCAGAGCCGGTGATGGACTGGGCAGTGGTCACAACCTTTTGTCGTCTTTTCCGCTCCTGGACATTCAAGTTGCCGAACCAGGCGGTGTTAAAAAGGTTACGAGGAGAAGGCAGGAGAATGGGGTTGAGAGGGATATATAGATCTGCCATGATTGAATGGTGGTGTAGACTCGATGGGCCAAATGGCCTAATTCTAGTCCTATGACTTATAAACATGGTTTGTCCAATACAAATTCTGGCCAAAAAAATAACGTGACAATAGCCGATTGAGAATCTTTATGGGTCTGTCCCACTTACGCGACTTTTTCGGCGACTGCCGGCACCCATCATAGGTCGTTGCAGGTCGCCGAAAATTTTCAACATGTTGAAAACTCAGCGGCGACCAGAAAGATGCTACGACTCTTTGGGCGACTGAGGAGACGACTCACGGCCCTACAGGCGACAGCCTGGTGACATGTCGCGGAGTGAAGCCTGTATGGTTGTGAGTAGTCACCCAAAGAGTCGTATCTTGTTCTGGTCGCCGCTGGATTTTCAACATGTTTCGGCGACCTGCAACGACCTATGACGGGTGCCGGCAGTCGGCGAAAAAGTCGCGTAAGCGGGACAGGCCCACTAGTTTACTTCAGTTTAGTTTAGACATACAGCGTGGAAACAGGCCCTTGGGCCCACCGACTCCACGGCGACCAGCGATCCCCGCACACACACTAGGGACAATTTTTACATTTACCAAGCCAATTAACCTACAAACCTGCACGTCTTTGGAGTGTGGGAGGAAACCGAAGATCTCGGTGAAAACCCACGTAGGTCACGGGGAGATCGCACAAACTCCGTGCGGACAGCTCGCGTCGTCGGGATCGAACTCGGGTCTCCGGCGTTGCATGCACTGTAAGGCAGCAACTCTACCGCTGCGCCACCGTGCCGCACGGATGTGTACACCTTCATAACGCTGAAATATATCAGATATTTTTGAGTATGTTTGAGGTGTCAGCGTTCAGGTGTAAATGATGATTTTACTTGGTAAATGTAATCCCTTAAATTAATACTTCCTTCAAAAAATATCTTTCCCTTTACGCCGGCTGCAGCAGATAGCTGAGAATAATTGAGCTTAGCATCTGAGGGAAAAGATATGCATTGCCTTATCAGAAGCTATTCCAGCCCATCCTTCTCTGGCAGACATCACTTCATTGTTAAAGTTCCGTCTGGTTTTACTTTAACTTTTTTTAAAGTGTGAAAGTCTTGAGCACAAAGAAGGTCACAAAAAATGCTGGAGCAACTCAGCAGGGCAGGCAGCATCCCTGGAGAAAAGGAATTAGGTGGCGTTTTGGCACAAGACCATTCTTGACCCGAAATGTCACCCATTCCTTCTCTCCAGAGAAGCTGCCTACCCCACTCCAGCCTTTTGTGTCTGTCTTCGGTTTAAAACAGCATCTGCAGTTCCTTCTTACAAATAGTTGGTATACCTTTTGCTTGAACTAAGGTGGAGGCTTACTCTAAAGCAAGATGAATGATAACCCCGATGAATCTGTGACTTAATCAATCCGTGGCATTGAAACTTGCGCTAAAAAAATAATCAGTCCGAATATTTTGAAATTTCAGGTGACCCAAAGCATGGATGCGGAATTCTCTGCCTCAGAGGGGGGTGGAGGCCGGTTCTCTGGATACTTTCAAGAGAGAGCTAGATAGGGCTCTTAAAGATAGCAGAGTCAGGGGATATGGGGGAGAAGGCAGGAACGGGGTATTGATTGGGGACAATCAACCATGATCACATTGAATGGTGGTGCTGGCTCGAAGGGCCAAAAGTCCTACTCCTGCACCTATTGTCTATCAAACCCTTTTGAAGAGCTTTCCCTTTTTCTTTCTTGCGAAAAAATGTATTCACTGGAATTTGGATGGATGAGTGGTTATATTATAGAAATATATAAAATTCTTAAGGGATAAGATGCATGAAAAATGTTCCCCATGTTGGGGGAGTCCAGTTTAAGAGTAAGGGGTTGGCCATTTAGGACTGAGATGAGGAAAAACTTTTTCACCCAGTAAGTTGTGAATCTGTGGAATTCTCTGCCACAGAAGGCAGTGGAGGTCAATTCACGGGATGTTTTCAAGAGCGAGTTGGATATAGCTCATAGGGCTGAAGGAATATGAAGGCATATGGGGAGAAAGCAGGAATGGGGTACTGATTCTAGATGATGAGCCATGATCATATTGAATGGCGGTGCTGGCTCGAAGGGCCAAATGGCCTACTCCTGCACCTATTTTCTATGTTTCTATGTTATCAGGCAACTGAACCATCCTATCACCAATTAGACAGCAGACCTGACCTCCCATCTACCTCATTGGAGATCTTCGAACTTTCTTTATTCGGACTTGATTCCCTTTATTCTGAATCAGTACAGTCTGGACTGCTCGATTGTAGTAATCATATAGTGTTTTTGCTGGTTGGATTGCGCGTATCAAGAAAGCTCTTCACTGTACCTCGGTACAAGTGACAATAAACTCCAGTATAAGATGTTTTCAGTTCATGACGCGGATAGATCTACATCTCCGAATACAGATTTGAAAAATTCTCTTTTAAGGGGCCTTCTCTTCTATTTCTATTTTCCACTTTCTCTCTTCCTTTTTTATTTTTTATATACACACTTCACGTTTTTCTACTCTCTACCATCTATTTTTCCACTTTTTCCTCTTTCTATTGTTTTCTTTTTCTTGTCCTGCTTACTTCCTTCTCATAACATAAAACTAGAGGTTGTACACAGAATGGATTACGGTATTACATAGTTGGCACCTAAAATTAGGTTCCACTGTACTGTTTTGTACTGTATTAACTTCTAATGAAATAAACAAAAACAAAAAAAATAAGATGTTTTCAGATATTCATGTCCAGTCAAGTCAAGAGTCAAGAGAATATTTTAATGTCTTATGTCCCAGACGGGACAATGGAATTCCTACTTGCTGCAGCACAACAGAATATGTGAATATATAAACATTGTATATAATGGGAAAAATTAAAAAAAGTTCACTAAATAACAAATATAGTGCAAATAACAATATACCTCTGGGCAACATATTACCTCTGGGGAAAAGTTTAAACGTTGATGGATGCAAAGCATCATGTAAGTGCTTTTAGTTTTCTTTAGTTTAGAGATAGTGTGGAAACAGGCCCTTCAGCCCGCTGAGTCTGCACCGACCAGCGATCGCCCGTACACTAGTCCTATCCTACACACTAGGAACAATTTACAGAAGACAATTAACCTCCAAACCTGTACGTCTTTGGAATGTGGGAGATCCCAGAGAAAACCCACGCAGTCACAGGAAGAAGGAACAAACTCCGTACAGACAGCACCCGTAGTCGGGATTGAACCCTGGGTCTTTGGCGCTGTAAGGCACAACTCTACCGCTGCGCCACCGTGCCGCCCTGACAGCGTTGTGAATCAGATTGTGAATTAGTGAATTCTTAGTTCGTTCGATCGTGTGTCAGACGATGTCGCTCGCTGTTGGCTTCTGTCGTCATCCAACATGTTGACAGAATCGTCGCCCGACACGTCACAGAGCGCATCGTGTCGTCGCTTCCAGGGATCGCCACGAGAAAGCTTCTGTCATGATCCCCAGTGAATTCTTAGTGACTTTAAGAATAAAAGGGATGTCAAATAGAGTTTTGCCAACCCAAAAAAAAAAGGCTAAATAACTGAGGAAGATATGAAAGTAAGATATCATTATCTGGAGTATATTGACTAGAAGGTTATTAGAAGCAAATTCAATAGTAATTTTCAAGGATGAAAGAAAAGGGAAAGACATTTGCTGGTAAATGAAACTATTTGATGCCTCTTACAAAAAGCTGACACAGCCTTGGTGGACTAAGTGGCTTCTTGTGTGCTTTACATTCGACAACTAGCTTTAGGAAGAATTGAACTGCATTTAAATCAGTCTAATTGTATTGGCCTTTCAAAGAGCCAATGCTAACACTATTAGCTTGGCAGCCTCCTTTGGTGCTGGATCACTCTATGATTGCAATATCTGAAATGCTATCGCATTGAGCTAAAGCCTTTGGAGGCACAAGCGATTGTAGATAGTGGGATTTAGTGTTTTAGTTTTAGTTTTAGAGATAGAGAGCGGAAACAGGCCCTTCGGCCCACCGAGACCCTGCCGCACGTTGGAGGATCAGACCCAACGGGTCTGCACTTGGTCTAGTTATTATTATTATTATTTTATTCTTGTTTTATTATTCTTATCACGTTATTATTATTATTATTATTATATTATTATTAGTATTATATTAGTATTAATAATATTATTTTATTATTATATTATTATCATTATATTATTATTATTATATTATTATTATTATTAGTAGTAGTAATATTATATTATTATTATTATTATTATAATTATATTATTATTGTTATTATTATATTAGTATTATATTATTATTATTATTATTATTATTATTATTATTATTATTAACCTAATGGGTAACTTTTTAAGACCAATATTACTGATTTGGATGAGGGGATTGAAGGCTTAGTGGCTACATTTGTGGATGATACAAAATTAAATGGGAAGGGCAGGTGGTGTAGAGAAAGCAGGGACTCTGCAGAAGGACTGGACAGGTTGGGAGAGTGGGCAGAGAAGTGGCAGATGGAAAAAAAGTGTGGCAAAGTGTGGAGTCATGCATTTTGCGAGTAGGAATAAAGGCAGAGACTATTTTATAAATGGAGAGAGAATCCAGAAATCGGAGGTGTAAAGGGACTTGGGAGAGCTGTTGCATGATTCCCAAGAAGTTAATCAGCAAGTCGAATCGTGAAGAAGGCAAACGCAATGCTAGCATTTATTTCAAGAGGGCGAGAATACAAAAACCAGGATGCAACGCTGAAGATCTATAAGGCGCTGGTCAGGCCACATTTGGAGTATTGCGAGCAATTTTGGGCACCATATCTGAGGAAGGATGTGCCGGCTCTGGAGAGGGCCCAGAGGAGTTTTGAAGAATGATCCCTGGAATTAGTGGGTTCACAAATGATGAGGGTTGGACAACACTGGAATTTAGATGAATGAGGGGGGACCTCATTGAAATGTACCGAATACGGAAAGGCTTGGATAGAATGGATGTGAAGAGGATGCTTCCACTACTGGAAGCCATGATCACATTGAATGGTGGTGCTGACTCGAAGGGCCGAATGGCCTACTCCTGCACCTATTGTCTATTGTGGCAAAGTCTAGGACCAGAGGTCATAGACTCAGAATTAATGGACGTTCCTTTAGGAAGTAGATGTAGAGGAATATCTTCAGTCAGAAGGTGGTGAATCTGTGGAATTCTTTGCCACAGAGGGCTGTGGAGGCCAAGTCAATGGACAATTTAAGGCAGAGATAGATAGATTCTTGATTATTACAGGTGTCAGGGGTTATGGAGAGCAGGCAGGAGAATGGGGTTAGGAGGGAGAGATAGATCAGCCATGATTGAATGGTGGAACAGTCTTGATGGGCCGAACGGCCTAATTCTGCTCCGAATCACTTATGGCATTATGACCTTCTGAAATGGTGGTCGGTGTTTGGAACAAGCTACCTGACGGAGTAGGTGGTTAAGCCAGCTATTATTGCAACGTTTAAGAAGCAATTGGACAGGAACACGAATAGAACAGGTTTAGAGGGATCTGGGCCAAAGGCAGGCAGGTGGGACTGGTGTAGAAGGGGCATGTTGGGCATGTTGGGCAAGGTGGGCTAAAGAGACTGTTTCCACACTGTATCGCTCTGCGTCTACCTTCCTCACAAGCATAAATTGCCAGATGGACACAGGTTCATTCAGTATTTAAGTAACTTTAAAAAGAAAATGTTCAGATGAATCAATAAGATGGTTAAAAACATTATTCTTTAAAATATTCTTCTTTAACTTTCAGTATCCTCCCAAGAGGAAACCTGGCACTGGCTCAGAACATAATTTTTCATTTCTACCAATGGCAGAGTTCAGTTCAGTTCAGTCTTCCCCTAATGTAAGATGCCCTTGTCCAATCTAAGGTCATAAGGAATAGGAGAAGAATTAGGCCATTCGGCCCATCAAGTCTACTCCGCCATTCAATCAATGGCTGATCTATCTCTCCCTCCTCACCCCATTGTCCTGCCTTCTCCTCGTAACCCCGTGACACCCGCACCCAATGATCTGATGATCGAGATGACTCATGATCAGCAGAGAAACTGGCCCTTCGGCCCAACTCATCCATGCCCAGCTAGGCTAGTCCCATCTGCCAGCGTGTGGCCCATGTCCCGTTGCATTCCAGTGTGGGTGGGACCCATGAGGGGTTCACCTGATCCGGGACTTCTCCGTGTCTCCTTCAACCCACCAGTGGCACCGCATCGAGACAGCGTCCAGTTTGTGGCGTATATTTCGCAAGAGAAGATCAGAGTGCGCAATTTTATATTTAACTTTTGCCTCAGGGTAAAATATTTCAACTCAGTCGGGGTTTTGAGCAACAGAGAGATCAGCAAGGACTGTTTCTATTCTCCATCATTGAAACCTGTATTTCCCGAAACTGATGATAAATCGAGAGGTTCCTAAACTCTCTGCGGGAAAACACTAATGGGCCGGTCCCACTTAGGTGACTTTTCAGGAGACTATGCAGTCGCCACATGTTCGCGGGTGGTTGCCGGGGAGTTGCCTTCAAGGTCGTGAGGAGTTCCCGCATTCTGTGAACTAGCCGCGGCCTCATTATGGTCGCCGTGAATTTTTCAACGTGGAAAAATTAGCGGCGACCAGAATGAAGCCGCCATGGAGAAGCGAGAATTCTCGTGCCGTAGGTGGGTCGCCAGGAGGTCCTAGTGGGTTGACAGGAATGTTCTCGTAGGTTGTAGCTGGTGCTGACCGGTTAATTTCATTGGCTCATTGACGTAAACAGTAGACACTAGACAAGAGAAGCAATATCTAGCTCCCTCTTGAAAGTATCCAGAGAACCTGCCTCCACCACCCTCTGAGGCAGAGAATTCCACGGACTCACCACTCTCTGTGAGAAAAAGTGTTTCCTCATCTCCGTTCTAAAATCAGTAATGTTATTCAGTAATGTTAATGTCCGCCGAGCTTCACAGCTGTGTATCTCTGGCTTCTTAAAAGTTGTCTCCACTCCTTTTCCACCCTATCTTTGAAAGGACTTAAGTGACCCTTCCCGTACACTGTGCTTTCATCGTCTTAATTACCGCGCCAACCTTCCTGGTCATCGCAGTATGTGTCTGTATCACCTTGGCTTTGCACCGTGTGAATTTTACTCAGACCGCGCTCCCCCCACTTGCCCTGTCCCCCGCCTGCATAACGAGCTGGTGAAGGAAGCCGGCAGGCGCCTGAAAAATCGCCTAAGTGGGACAGGCCCATTAAGGTCATAAGTGATAGGCGCAGAATTAGGCCATTCGGCCCATCAAGTCTACTCCGCCATACAATCATGGCTGATCTAACTCTCCCTCCTAATGCCATTCTCCTGCCTTCTCCCCATAACCTCTGAAACCCGTACTAAGCATGCCTCATCCCTGCAGTCCTTATCCCACACCTTTTGACTTTTCATCCTTGGTCTTTGGTCCAGCCAAAACCAACCTCACCTGTATCCATCCATCACCAGCGAGGCTTTGTCCTGCCCCCTCCTCTCTTCCAGCTTCTCCTCCCCCCATCCCACCCCAAATCAGTCTGAGGAAGAGTCCTGACCCAAAACGTCAACTATCAACGTCCTCCAGAGATGCTGCCCGACCCGCTGAATTGATCGAGCACTGTTTTTTTGTAAACCAACATCTGCAGTTCCTTGTTTCTATCAAGTGTTTTACAGGTGCTTTCTCCAATGTTAATGCGTGCTCATAAGGTTATAAGGCCATAGGTGATAGGAGCATAATTAGGCCATTCAGCCCATCAAGTCTATGCCATTCAATCATGGCTGATCTCTCTCTCCCTCCCAACCTCATTTCCCTGCCTTCTCCCCATAACCTCTGACACCCATACTAATCAAGAATCTATCCATCTCTGTCTTAAAAACATCCATCGACCTGGCCTCCACAGCCTTTTGTGGCAAAGAATTCACCACCCTCTGACGAAAGAAATGTCTCCTCATCTTCCTAAAAGAACATCCTTTAATTCTGAGGCTATGACCTCTAGTCATGGACTCTCACAATAGTGGAAACATCCTCTCCACATCCACTCTATCCAAGCCTTTCACTATTTGGCATTTTTCAATGATGTACCCCTCATCCTTCTAAACTCGAGTGAGTGGAGGCCCAGTGCCGTCAAACGCTCATCATATGTTAACCCACTCATTCCTGGGATCATTCTTATTAACCTCCTCTGGATTCCTCGGAATGCCAGCACATCCTTCCTCAGATATGGGGCCCAAGGCATTGTCCTCAGATATGTTCGGCTTTCAGAAGACATTCATGAGTTGGCCACCGAGGGTGAGTCTACGGGCAACACAGATGGGTGAGAATGGCAGATTAGAGTCATAGAATGATACATTGTGGAAACAGGACCTTCGGCCCAACTTGCCCACACTGGTCAACATGGGTCAGCTCCACTAGTCCCACCTGCCTGCGTTTGGTCCATATCCCTCCAAACCTGTCCTGTCCGTGTACCTGTCTAACTGTTTCTTAAACATTGGGATAGTCCCAGCCTCAACTACCTCCTCTGGCAGCTAGTTCCATGCATCTAGTGATACATACACCCATACACCCACTATTAGTGAAATAGTTCATCTGTAGGGCATTGAATGAACCATTGAACTAGCTGGGGAGTACATTAACTCTAGGCCATGTGTTTAACATTAAAAGTGCATCATTAAGATGCAGTGAAAAGCTAAAATTAAAGGTATTGTATCTGAATGCATGAGGCATCGTTAACATGACACAAAACACTAATTGTACCAATAGAGACAAGTGAGTTTGATTTAACAGTTATGTGAAAGGAACATTTGCATAATGACTTTGCCCCTTCGCAATTGGGAATTAAAGATTCCAGGATCTTTAATTTTTTCGAAAGGACAAACAAGCAAGATGAAAAAGAGATGTCAAAAATAGATCAGGAGGTGAAATCGCTGCGACTAAAAAATGGGCAGGGAAGTAGAGATGGGATTGATAAGGTTGAGGATAATGAGGAATAAAAAAAGGTTTATATCCCCCTTAATGATAGCAGTAAAATAGAACTGAAAGTTAATTGAGGTATTAAAAGAAGCATGTGGTAAAAGTAATACATTAATGGAGGACCTTAATCATAGTCATAGAGAGTGGAAACAGGCCCTTCGGCCCAACTTGCCCACATCGGCAAACAATGTCCCAGCTACACTAGTCCCACCTGCCTGCGTTTGGCCTATATCCTCCAAACCTGTCCTGTCTGTTTCTTAAACGTTGGGATAGTCCCGGCCTCAACGACCTCCTCCAGCAGCTCGTTCCGTACACCCACCACCCTTTGTGTGAAAAAGGTTACCCCTCAGATTCCTATTAAATCTATTTCCCCTTCACCTTAAACCAATGCCCTTCACCTTAAGCCTATGTTTAGAGTTTAAACCTACGTTCTCACAGAGAGTTGTGACTCTGTGGAATTCTCTGCCTCAGGAGGCAGTGGAGGCCGATTTTCTGGATGCTTTAAAGAGAGTTAGATAGCGTTGTTAAAGATAGGGATACGGGGAGAAGGCCGGAACGGGGTACCGATTAGGGATGATCATGATCGCAATGGATGGCGGTGCTGGCTCGAAGGGCCGAATGGCCTACTCCTGCACCTGTTGTCTATTTCAGTGGTTCTTAACCTTTTTGGCACCAATACGCACACACATTCGAACAAAATACTGTATGTGGTATGTACCTTTGTTAGGTTTCTAAACAAGAGCTCAACAAATTGATATGTTATTTGTATCCCATTCATGACCCCCGGCAAAGACCCAAATGACCCCCATAGGGGGGTCACGACCCCCAGGTTAAGAACCACTGGTCTATTGTCTATTAAACTTACCATTGGATATCATGGAAGATTTGGCAATCTCTTGCTGGCGACTGTGGATTCAGCGGCTTCAACGGCACTGGTTCATTTCATTACTTTCTTGAGTTAGACTGGGAGGAAACAAACATTGAATTACTCTTGAGATCTCATTGCTCACCTACTGATTAGCCTTCTGCCACCACACATGAGTCTGATCTTAATGCTGGCAGGCAGCTGGTATTATTTGACAAATTAATGGAGTACATATTACCCCTCACCAGGACATGTTTCCTCAAAGGTTGTCATTGAATACTCAAAGATTCAAAGATGTTGAGTAATAGGAATAATGAAACAGGAGTCGGTCATTAATTAAAAGACAATTACACCTCTAGGTGAAAAACACTGAAGCACGCACACTCTGCACCTGTGGTTCTCTCAAGATTAACTCTGAATTGATTAGTTTAGAGATACAGCACGGAAACAACCATTCGGCCCACCGAGTCTGCACATGTAAATTGCTCGTTCTAAGCTTCCCCCCAGTCTAGCTTCAGTCAAAAACAACTGAATCAAGCACTTGATCAACTAAACTTTATTTTAACAAAACACAATTGCAGTTCGCACCACTGTACCTAATCACCGCAGGTTCGATCCTCGTATATGCCTGTACAAGCCCTCTAGGCCTCGCTCCAACAGAGACACTCCAGAAGGTCACACAGTCCCAAGCGATCTCCCAGAAGATCGACGTGGGACCTCGTGGCAGCGGACTTTTATAGGTCCCGGGACCTCGAGAGGCCGAACCACATGGGGGTGGTCTCTTAATAATCCAATTACAGATATTGATTAACCCCATACATGACAGACATTTCCTTAACCCAATAATACAGCAGCAAATACATTGTATCCAAACAGGGCTTCTCACGGAAGCAAACATAGCAACATTTACCCTGATCTGCAAGAAAACGAGACAAGGCTCAATACCTGTGTTCAAGAAGGAACTGCAGATGCTGGAAAATCGAAGGTACACAAAAATGCTGGAGAACTCAGCGGGTGCAGCAGCATCTATGGAGCGAAGGAAATAGGTAACGTTTCGGGCTGAAACCCTTCTTCAGACCAAGGCTCAATACCTTATCCAATCAACACTCGGCAAAGTCATACTCTGCAACAGTTTTTACAATTATTTACAAGGTGTATGTCTGGTTTGCAGTCATCCAATCCATTCCATGCATTTTGCACCTGATTGACAGGGTCTGCAGATGTTCTTATTCTTTTCCTGCAACTTGTATCTAGGCTCTAGACAAACTGGTACCACTCAGCAGCTTGTCCCAGTTCTGCAGAGAGCAATTCCAAATTGACCAAATCTCCCAGCAGCCCTGAAGCTTTTACCCCATTTTAGAGTCGTAGCCTCTCCAATTTGGCCAGGATTAACACGCCGACCAGCGATCCCCGCGCACTAACACTATCCTACGCTCACTAGGGACAAATTACAATTTTACCAAACCAATTAGCCTAATTAGAGTGTGGGAGGAAACTGGAGATCCCGGGGAAAACCCACCCAACATACAAACTCCGTACAGACAACACCTGTAGTCGGTACCTGGCGCTGTAAGGCAGCAATTCTACCGCTGCGCCACAATGGACAATTATTTTCTCTTCTTTGTTAATTATAATTATTCAATTTTTACAGAAATGTTTGTATTTGGTTTGAATGAACCTGACAAGCCAGAAATTAAATTGATGAAGCAAGAAACTGGAGAAAGAGAATATGGAAAAGTGGGAGAGGGTGGAGGGGCGGTGAGGGCAGGGTGGGGAAACAATGAATCTCAAGATGTTTAATGAGAGGTAGACAAAAATGCTGGAGAAACTCAGCGGGTGCGGCAGCATCTATGGAGCGAAGGAAATAGGCAAAACCCTTCTTTAGCCTGATGTGAAGGTGGGGGTATGGGGGGAGAGAAGAAAGGAAGAGGAGGAGCCACAGGGCTGAGGGAGAGTTGGGAAGGGGAGGAGAAAGCAAGGACTACCTGAAATTGGAGAAGTCAATGTTCATACCGCTGGGGTGGAAACTACCCAAGCGAAATATGAGGTGCTGCTCCTCCAATTTACGGTGGTCCTCACTCTGGCCATGGAGGAGGCCCAGGACAGATAGGTCGGATTCGGAATGGGAGGGGGAGTTGAAATGCTGAGCCACCAGGAGATCAGGTTCAGTTAGTGCGAACCGAGCAGAGGTGTTGGGCGAAGCGATCGCCAAGCCTACACTTGGTCTCACCGATCTAGAGCAGCTGGCACTTAGAGCAGCGGATGCAATAGATGAGGTTGGAGGAGGTGCAGGTGAACCTCTGCCGCACCTGGAAAGACTACTTCTGAGTGACTGAATGGAGTCAAGGGGGGGAGGTAAAGAGACAAGTGTAGCATTTCCTGCGGTTGCAAGGGAAAGTTCCAAAGAGGGGGTGGTACGGGTGGGAAGGGACGAATTGACCAGGGAGTTACAGACGTAGCGGTCTCTGCAGAAAGCAGACAGAGGAGGAGATAGGAAGATGTGGCAAGTGGTGGGGTCATGTTGGAGGAGGCGAAAATGACGGAGGATTATTTGTTGTACGTGACAGCTATAGGGTGGAAGGTGAGGACAAGGGGGACTCTGCCCTTGTTATGAGTGGGGGAATCGGGAGTGAGAGCAGAGTCACGTGGTATAGAAGAGAGCCTCATCTATGGTAGAAGACTTTATTTAGTTTTGTTTGGTTCGGAGACACAGCACAGAAACAGGTCCTTCCAAGTCCAAGGACCCCGCACACTAATGCACATTAATATTATCTACACGCATCAGGGATAATTTGCAATTTTACCAAGCCATTTAACCTACAAACCTGTACGTCTTTGGAGTGTGGGAGGAAACCGACGATCCCGGGGAAAACCCACGCAGGACACGGGGAGAACGTACAAACAGCGACCGTAGTCGGGCTTGAACTCGAGTCGCTGGCGCTGTGAGGCAGTATCTCTAGCGCTGCGCCACCATGCCGACCACTCACCTTCCTGATCATTAGACTGCCTATCTCAGCTCCATAATAAATTTTGTAATTAGCTAAAATCAATTCCATCTTTTGAGTATTAATTTGAAGAGATTCTAAGTCCAGTACGAAGAAGATTTATGATGGATGATGACTGATATATTTTACTTGCGTAGAACGGTGCAGCGGCAGTGTTGTTGCCTTACAGCTCCAGAGATCCAGGTTCGATCCTGACCACAGGTGCTGTCTGGACATAGTGCATACGTTCTCCCCGTGAACTGCGTGGGTTTTCTCCAGAAGCTTCGGTTCCCTCCCACGCTCCAAAGTCGTGAAGGTTTGTAGGTTAATTGGCTTAGTAAAATGGTAAGTTGTCCCGAGTGTGTGTAGGATAGTGTTGGTCGGCATGGACTTGGTGAGCCGAAGGTCCTGTTTCGGTGCTGAATCTTTATACTAAACCAAACTAAAAGTATTCTGTAACCAATGGTGTAATAACCTAACTACCTATAAGTGTGGACAAAACATATCCAATCGCATAGAATAGTATAGCTGGGTGGAAGGGATTAAACTCTGAGTGGTCACGGTGGCACAGCGGTAGAGTTGCTGCCTTATAGTGAATGCAGCACCGGAGACCAGGGTTCGATCCCAACTACGGGGGCTGTCTGTACAGAGTTTGTACGTTCTCCCCGTGACCTGCGTGGGTTTTCTCCGAGATCTTTGGTTTCCTCCCACACTCCAAAGACGTACAGGTTTGCAGGTTAATTGGCTTGGTAAATGTAAAAAGAAATTGTCCCTAGTGGGTGTAGGATAGTGTTAGTGTGCGGGGATCCCCGGTCGGCGCAGACCCGATGGGCCGAAGAGCCTGGTTCCACGCTGTATCTCTAAACTAAAAAAAACGAAATGAAGTAAAACTTCAGCAGGCAGCTTAAACGTAGATGGGAGAGAGAATGGCTTGTATATAGCTCGGTATTCTATTGATCCACCCTGCTGTCAGATTGATTATATGCTTGTTATTGGATGTGTCACACTGCTGTACCAAGGTGCAGTTACAGTTGAAACCTTGCAAACATGAGTTAGGCATTCACCTCGAATGTTGCTTATGTAGTCGCTGTCGGGACGCTGACAATAGACAATAGACAATAGGTGCAGGAGTAGGCCATTCGGCCCTTCAAGCCAGCACCACCATTCAATGTGATCATGGCTGATCATCCACAATCAGTACCCCGTTCCTGTCTTCTCCCCATATTCCCTGACTCCGCTGTCTTTAAGAGCCCTATCTAGCTCTCTCTTGAAAGTATCCAGAGAACCGGCCTCCACCGCCCTCTGAAGCAGTGACTGAGAAGGTTGTGAGTTCATCTCCTGTTACAGAGACCTCAATGGATAGATAGATTCTTGATTAGTACGGGTGTCTGACGTTATGAGGAGAAGGCAGGAGAATGGGGTTAGGAGAGAGAGATAGATCACTCATGATTGACTTGGACTAGACTTGATGGGCCTAATGGCCTAATTCTAATCCTATTCCTTATGACCTTAATGACCAACTTTAGGCTGAAACTCTTGTTCTCACACCTTCTCCAGCCAACAACTGTATCTTTCTATGCATCCTTGTTACCTTCCACCAGCTAACAATGATCTGTTCTACATTTTCCTTGCGCTTCGTCCCCTTTGATGTCTCGTTTTCACACCTCATCCTCCCACATCTCTGTATCTCCCTCTGCTCTGATTCTCTGTCTGAAGAAGGGTCTCGACCCGAAACGTCACCCATTCCTTCTGTCCAAAGATGCTGCCTGTGCCGTTGAGTTCCTCCAGCTTTTTGTATCTATCTTCAATGGCTGATTATGGGCCCCACCCTTCCTGATATCACCTGCTCCCGGCCCTGATTTATTCTGGCCTTCTCTTGCTTCCAGTTTAATCCCCCCCTCCCTCCCCCACCACTAATTTTAGTCTGAAGACTAAACGTCTGACCCGAAATGTCACTTTTTCCTCTTTTCCATTGGTGCTGCCTGACCCGCTGAGTTACTCCAGGTTTTTGGTTCTATCTGTGATATAAACCATCGTCTGCCGTTCCTTCCTGCACAGACCTGGAGGCTACTGCATGAACTTTGGGCAATGCTGTTGCTTAAGTGAGGCCCCTTCTACCTTCTCAGGTGACTACCTACTAGGGTGGCCAACTTTCTCACTCCCAAATAAAGGGACAAAAGGTCAACATAAGGGACAAATTCCCCAAGGCAATTCGTTGACCGACTCGGCCGTGGCTGGGTGAATGATGAGTTGGGCCCGGGTGCTGGACTGCACACAAAGCCCAGCCGGCGGGCCAGCTGAGGAGTTTTGGCCCGGGCCGCACGAGGTCGCGGGCAAAGTCCGGCGACCCATCCAACTCATGAACCGATGATCGGCCATGAGAAGGAGGGCGGTGGTGGTGGTGTCGGCGGTAAGCGAAGGTCTGTAGATCGGACAGCTGGCCGGGGTGCCGACCGACGGGGCCACGGGCGAGGCGCTGCTGCTGCTGCACTCCATGGGCTGCACTACGTCGGGACGGGTGAGGCGGGGCCAGACGCGGAGCTCATAAACCCATCTCCTCTGGTCCTCGATTCACCTACTCGGGGCAAGAGGCATTTTTTGCAAGAGATGTCTCTTGAAATAAATGAAATAAATAAACTTACAAAATTCTTAAAGGGTTGGACAGTCTAGATGCAGGAAGATTGTTCCCACAGTTTAAGGATAAGGGGGAAATCTTTTAGGACCGAGATGAGGAAAACATTTTTCACACAGAGAGTGGTGAATCTCTGGAATTCTCTGCCACAGAAGGTGGTTGAGGCCAGTTCATTGGCTATATTTAAGAGGGAGTTAGATGTGGCCCTTGTGGCTAAAGGGATCAGGGGGTATGGCGAGAAGGCAGGTACAGGATACTGAGTTGGATGATCAGCCATGATCATATTGAATGGCGGTGCTGGCTCGAAGGGCCGAATGGCCTACTCCTGCACCGATTTTCTATATTTCTATGTTTCTATGTGATCTGCATAAGACATAGTGGAACAGTGTTCATTGTTCCAGTGTGATGCCGTGTTACCAGTAGATTTAAGTGCTCTATTGGTTTTTGCTCAGCTTGCTGCGCTTACCTGGGTAATGCCTCCATTAATCTTGCAGTGTATTTATACTCTCTGCCTGCAGAATGAATAATAAGCTGTCTGCCATTTCCCAGCTTGCACTGAATGTTTTCAGGGAAGACGACATTGGCAACCTGCAGTTAAACTAATGTTTAACGCCTCGAAATCCTTGATTCATGCGCCACGTCCTTATCCTGAAACCTGTCCTTTACTCTTTATCCATACATTCGCAGAGTCATACAACATGGAAAGAGGCCCTTTAGCCCCACTTGTCCATACATGCCCCATCTACACTAGTCAATAGACAATAGACAATAGGTGCAGGAGTAGGCCATTCGGCCCTTCGAGCCAGAACCGCCATTCAATGTGAACATGGCTGATGATCCACAATCAGAACCCCCTTCCTTCCTTCTCCCCATACCCCCTGATTCCGCTATCTTTAAGAACTCTATCTAACTCTCTCTTGAAAGCATCCAGAGAATTGGCTTCCACTGCCTTCTGAGGCAGAGAATTCCACCAGACTCACAACTCTCTGTGTGAAAAAGTTTTTCCCCATCTCCATTCTAAATGGCTTGCCCTTTATCTTAAACTGTGACCCCTGTTCTGGACTCGCCCAACATCGTGGAATCCAGAACCACCTGCCCGCGTTTCAGTTCAGTCTAGTTTATTGTCACGTGTACCGAGGTACAGTGAAAAGCTTTTGTTGCGTGCTAACCAGTCAGCGGAAAAACAAGACAGCATTACAATCGATCCAGTTAGAGTGTATAGTCACATGATAAGGGAATAACTTTAAGTGGAAGGTACAGCCAGTAAAGTCCGATCAAGGATAGTCCAGGGGTCATCAAAGAGGTAGATAGTAGTTCAGCACAGCTCTCTGGTTGTGGTAGGATGGTTCAGTTGCCTGAAAACAGCTGAGAAGAAACTGTCCTTGAATCTGGAGGTGTGCGTTTTCACATTTCTATACCTTTTGCCTGATGGGAGAGGGGAGAAGAGGGAGTGGCCATGGTGCGACTCATCCTTACTTATGCTGCCGGCCCTGCCGAGGTAGCATGAGGTATAAATGAGGTATAAAATCACCCATTGTGCGAAAAAGTTACCCCCTCAGATTCCTATAAAATCTTTCCTCCCTCGCCTTAATCCTATGCTCTCTTGCCCAGAGTCGGGGAAAGCAAGGTACGGTGAAAATCTTTTCACACGTGCTAACCCATCGAGCCAGTCACAGTGTACAGAGGGAATCACAGTTAAGGGAGAGTTAAGAGTGTGGAGCGATAGTGATATGTGGTTGTAGATCTGCTTCTGTGGCTCGTGCGCGAATGGTCACCTGGGTTGGCCGCCATCTTGGAAGTGAGTCATGGAAACATTTTCCCCCTATTTGGTTTGATCTTCAGCCAGAGGGTGTTGAATTGATTGGCGGAGTCGACTTGATGGGCTGAATGGCCTAATTATGCTCCTATCACATGATCCATACCCCAAATAATTCTGAGCATCTATCTATCTATTCTATCTATATATTATTAAAGCTCTCATCTTGTTTGTGAGTGTGAGTCTGTCTGTGAGTCATGCCCTGATGTCCTGATGCGATCATGGACCTGGGCTCTGGTTTGAGCCGGTGCGGGGTACAGGGGGCTGCTGCTCTGGGCCCGCAGGGAGGCCTCTCCCTCTCCCCCCCCCCCCCCCCCCCCCCGCAGCTGGTTGCGTTGGGGGAGCGGGGTGAGTGGTGGAATATTGCATTGGGGGAACGGGGCCCAAAGGGTTCCACTTGGAGTAGAGTGCGGAGAGGGGTTATGAACAATGTTAACAATGAGAGATTTGTAACACTGTTGTAAGGGAGGGAGGGAGTGGGGGAGGGGACAAGGAGAGGATTGTTGTTTAATGTTATTTAAACAGTTAGAGGGAGAGGAGGGGGATAGGAAGGGGAGAGAGGTTATGGAGGGAGGAAGGGAGTGACTGAGGGTAGGGGATAGGAGATGGAGGAAGTGGGGCAGGGGAGGAGGAGAGGGGAAAGAAAAGGGAGGGTGAAGAGGAGGGGGAGGGAGCGCTGGGGGATGAGTGGAAATGAGCTGCGCCTGCACAGTTCGGTGGAATATTGCGTTGGGGGAAGGGGTGAGTGGTGGAAACGGGTTGCGTTGGGGGGAACAGGTGAGTGGTGGAATATTGCATTGGGAGAACTGGGCCCAACGAGTCTCACTTAGTGGTATTATATTACTAAAACTCCTATCTTATTTGTTTGTGAGTCTGCCTGACTGTCTGTTTGTGATTATTCATGCCCGGAAATACGCCAAAACGGTAAACGATAGCGCTACTCACAATTGTCCTGTGATGTGTTTTTTCTAATCAAGTTTGATGAGATTGATGTTATATTTTACACGCTATTCACATTTTTAACTTTACAAAATCCCACTTTGAGAAAAATCTTTCATCTGCACTGGCAGTTAGCAGCTATGACGTCACAATGGAATCTCATTTGCATAAACTGCCTATCAACAGTGTTCCACCCAGTGCAACTAGAGGTTTGTTACATTGCGTAAGGAGTTGGGGAGGGGTGGAGGAGAAATGTTATTTAAACATTGTGTTTAGTGTGACAGGGACCCAACGGGTCCCACTTGGTCTAGCATCCATTAAATGCCCCCATTCGTTTCTCTGCTGTGAAAACAATTGCATTTTCCCATGATGAAAGTAACCAAAAGAATGATAGTGCTGCTTGATAAAATAGCTTGAGGCACCGCTGTGGAATGTCACTGGTGATAGAATCATATTTTTAAACCAGTTAGAATTATTGCAAATGATCGTCTTGTACTTTATGTGGGCATGTGGAAGCCACATGGCAAATGGAAATGCTTGTGTAAAAACACTTTTATCAAAAGGGGCGGCACGGTGGCGCAGAGGTAGAGTTGTTTCCTTACAATGCCAGAGACCTGGGTCCCATACTGACTGTATGGAATTTGTACATTCTCCCCTTGACCTGCGTGGGTTTTCTCCAGGATCTCCGGTTTCCTCCCACACTCCAAAGACGTACAGGTTTGTAGGTCAATCGACTTTGATAATTATTGCAAACCGCCTCTAGTGTGCAGGATAGTGCTAGTGTGCGGGGGTCGCTTGTCAGCAGATACTCGGTGGGCTGAAGGGGCATGTTTCCACGCTGTATCTCCAAACTAAACTAAACTAAAAAGTTGGAATGATCTTCTTATACTTTGTATGGGGATGTAGTAGCCACTTGGCAATTGGAAACCTTCGTGTAGAAACACTTTGATCAAGAATGGCATCTGTGTGTTCAGTGCTTGGCTCAGTGTTTGGTGCAGGGACTGCACGATTTATATCTGTGCTGTGAGAGAACATGAGTAAATAGTGATGACCCCTGCATCAGAAGAAGATGGCGGGACTGTCATATGAGGAAAGATTGGAAAGACTGGGCTGGAACACAGGTTGGTGGGGACGGCTGCCCTGCCAGCAGCGTGTTCGTTATTTCTACTTTTTTGTTTTTTTAGTGTGTCCAAATGTGTGTTTTAATGTCTCTTGGTGTGTCTTGGTGAGGGTGGGGTAAGGGGGAAACTGCATTCGGTCGCCTCCTCCACAGAGAGGCGACTTTTTCCATGTCGCCTCCCTTGCGGCCTAACAGCATGGATTGGAGCGGCCTTTCCCGGAGTTGGGCCTGGAGTTTCAGCAGCGGGCGCAGCGTGGACTTTTCATCGTGGAGCGGATGAGCCCTAGCCGGGGGTTGCCAGCGAGGAGCGCTCCAATCCCTGGGCCGCGGACAGTCACATCCTGAAGCCGCGGTCTGCGAAGCCTCTAGCTGCGGGCGCGGCGTGGACTTAACATCCGGAGCCTGGGATCCCTCGTAGGGGATCGCCAGAGAAGAGCTCCGATTACCGGCCCGTGGCCTATAATATCCTGAAGCCGCGGTCTGCGGAACTTATAACCGTGGGCGCGGCGTGGACTTACCACCCGGAGTCTGGGATCCCTCGCTGGGGAGAGCCAGAGAAGAGCTCCGACCGGTGGCCTGCGGCCTATAACATCCTGAAGCCGCAGTAACCGGTAGGAAAGCGCTGATTCGGGACCTCCAAGCCGCGGAGTGTGTTCGACTGTCCCGACGATAGGGCCTGTACATCCGGCCGTCCGTAGCAGCGACTGCGGAGGTTTATGGCCCCGACCACGGGTGAACAATGGAGGAGGACTGACTGTACTTTGTGCCTTACACCACAGTGAAGAATGCTGTGGTGGATGTTTGTGTTAAATCTTATTGTGTATTGTGTGTTCTTTTTTGATTGTACCACTGCTGGCAAATTCATTTCACTGCACTTATATGTGCATGTGACGAATAAAACTGATTGATTAATTGATTGTATTCACTGGAGTTTAGAAGGATGAGAGGGAATCTTATAGAAACATATAGAGTTATAAAAGGACTGGTCAAGCTAGATGCAGAAAATATGTTCCCAATGTTGGGAACCAGGGGCCACAGTCTTAGAATAAAGGGGAGACCATTAAAACTGAGATGAGAAAACACTTTTTCGCCCAGAGAGTTGTGAACTTGTGGAATTCTAGTTGCAGCCCCTGTTCCAATACATAAAGGGGCTGCTCCTTGCCTTCTGGCTGCACTTCACACCCACCACCCTCATCTTTGGACACCCTGTGCTTAGGGGAGAGGGTGGGGCTGAAGATGGCCTGGTTGGGTTGCTCCTGGGCCTGGCCAAGCTGGCCATCCGCAAGTCACGGCGCCAGGCGGAAGACGGCTATGCCGGAGCCGGCTGCCTGCTCCTTTATCAGGGTTACGTCCGTGCCCGGGTGGCACTAGGGAGGGACTACGCACTGTCCACGGACGCCCCGTGGCACCGCGTGGGTTGGAATACATCCTCATAGAGGATGATAATATAGTTTTTTAGTTTTATTTAGTTTTAGAGATACAGCGCGGAAACAGGCTCTTCGCCCCACCGAGTCCGCATCGACCAGCGACCCCCACACACAATCCTACACACACCGGGGACAATTTACACTTATAACAAGCCAATTAGCCTACAAACCTATGGGAGAAAACCGAAAGTCTCGGAGAAAACGTACGCAGGTTAGGGGAGAACGTACATACTCCGTACAGACAGCACCCATAGTCAGGATAGAATCCAGTCTCCGCGCTGTATTCGCTGTACGGTAGCGACTCTACCGCTGCGCCACCATGACCGCCCATGTCCATGGTGTTTATTGTGGAGGTGGGTTTTCTTTTGATTTATTTCATACTGTACATATTATAGTAAATAATTGAATAAGTTATTTTTTATTAAAAATAAAAAAAGTATCTCCTCTGCGGCAAGTGATTCTCGGTCCGTGGCGGGCCGATGCCGTTACATAGGCATTGAAGTTTAGTTAATGTTGCAGTTTCGCATGCAGAAGTAGACTGAGTATAACTAGCTCCAAGTAGAAAAAGGTACCCGTTGTCCAGTTTACGGGCGTTGGTTGAAAGATAGAAAATGACCAGGACACCAAATAATGCCAAGAGAATCTTCACATCTATTGGAGAATGTCAACCGAGTTCTAATCTTATGCCTAATCCATGAAGCGAACAGCTCCAACGATATGACCCGACTATCAGTGGCACAATAACACAGTTAATAAAGCTCGCTGGCTCACAGAGCCGGAGAGTCGGGTTCGATTCTAACTCCGATGCTGTCTGTGTGGAGTTTCAACGTTATCCATGTGACCGCGTGGGTTTTCTCCGGGTGCTCCGGTTTCCCCCAACATCCCCAAGAGGTGCAGATCTGTCGGATAATTGGCTCCTGTAAATTAGAAACAGAGAAAATAGGTGTAGCAGTAGGTCATTCGGCCCTCCGAACCAGCACCGCCATTTAATATGATCATGGCTAATCATCCCCAATCAGTATCCCTGTTCCTGCTTTTTCCCCAGCCCTCAGAGCTAAATCTAACTCTCTCTTGAAAACATCTCACATCTTGAAAAAAATCTAACTCTCTCTTGAAAAGATTGCCTGTAATGTTAATGCGTAGAGAGTGGATGAGAATGTAGGATAACGTAGAACTGGTGTGAACGGGTGAAGAATAATCAGAGGATGGACACAAAATGCTGAACTCAGCGGGACAAGCAGCATCTCTGGAGAGATGGAATGGGTGACGTTTCGGATCTTGAAACGTCACTCATTCCTTCTCTCCAGCGATGCTGCCTGTCCCGCTGAGTTACTCCAGCATTCTGTGTATGTCTACGATTTAAACCAGCATCTGCAGTTCCTTCTGTGCAAAGTACTTTTGATACAGAGTCATTATATATCATAAAAGGTACTTTAATCTGTATACATACAGAGACCATCAAGATGAGTACTGTAGTCTCCAAATCGTAAGTTAAAAACTGAAAAACAGCGTGGCTGCCCGCATGTTTATTACAGCAAAAGGGACCCGGGTTCGATCCCGAATACGGTTGCTGTCTGTATGGAGTTTGTACGTTCTCCCCGTGATCTGCGTGGGCTTTCTCCGAGATTTTTGGTTTCCTCCCACGCTCCAAAGACGTGCGGGTTTGTAGGTTAATTGGCTTAATAAAAAAGTACAATTGTCCAAGTTGGCGATATGCAGAGTACTGCCCTGCCGACTACAAAATTCAGAAGGTTCAGAAGGTGGAACGATGGGCCTGTTTCCATGCTGTATCGCTAAGCTGAACTAAAATACCCCACCATAATGTGAGCCTAGATTTTACATTTAATTCTCTCGAGTGCGGCAGCAGCTCTCAATTCAAAGATGACAGTGATATTTTGCGTGGGTGACAGATTGAAGGACATGAAATAAAATAACCATGATTTACTTTGCTGTGTGTGACCTTTGGAAGGAACGGCTGTGTACATTTCTTTTTGCCGAAGGGAACGGAGACTTCTTTGAAGAAGGGAAGAGGGCTGTGCCCAATGAAGAAATGCGAGGAATTGCAAATGCTGGAATCTTGGGCAATAAAACACAAAGTAAAGTCCCCATGTACGAGCTAACTCAAGAGCTCTCCCGAGTTAAAAAAAATATCAAACTCTTGGTAAGCACGTAGAATGTACGTAGCAGGGACGTCGGAGCTCGGGACGTCTCTTAGCGGCTCGTAACGCTAACGGCAGGTACTCGGGAAATGCGGTAAGCTCGTGAAGACTCGTGAAGATTTTTCAACATGTTGAAAAATGTCACAAGAGCCCAGAGTACCTACGAGCGGCCATTACTGTAATTTTCCGAGTTCGAATCAGGGGAAACTCGGGAGAACTCTTGAATTAGCTCGTACAGCCGGACAGGCCCTTAACTCAGCAGGTCAGGCTGTCTGCAGAGGGAACAACGGGCAACGTTCCAGGAGGAAACCCGGAGCACCCGGAGAAAACCCACCGAAAATAAGTATGTGTAGGATATTCTTAAACTGTGACCCCCCTGGTTCTGGACTCCCCCAACATGGAGAATATTTATTCCTGCATCTAGCCTGTCCAATCCATTAAGAATTTTGTCTGCTTCTTTATTCTCTGGAGCGCAGAAGGTTAAGGGGGGACCTGATAGAGGTCTTTAAAATGATGAGAGGGATAGACAGAGTTGATGTGGACAAGCTTTTCCCTTTGAGAATAGGGAAGATTCAAACAAGAGGACATGACTTCAGAATTAAGGGACAGAAGTTTAGGGGTAATATGAGGGGGAACTTCTTTACGCAGAGAGTGGTAGCGGTGTGGAATGAGCTCCCAGTGGAAGTGGTGGAGGCAGGTTCATTGGTATCATTTAAAAATAAATTGGATAGGCATATGGATGAGAAGGGAATGGAGGGTTATGGTATGAGTGCAGGCAGGTGGGACTAAGGGGAAAAAATTTGTTCGGCACGGACTTGTAGGGCCGAGATGGCCTGTTTCCATGCTGTAATTGTTATATGGTTATATGGTTCTATAAGATCTCCTCTCATCCTTCTAAATTCCAGTGAACTGCAGATAACCAGGGAAGATAGACACAAAAAGCCGGAGCAACTCAGCCGGGTCAGGCAGCATCACTGAAGAAAAGGAATAGGTGACGTTTCAGGGAGAGACCCTTCTTCGGACTGCCAGTCCCCTGTGTGAAGATGGGTCTCGACCTGAAACGTCACCTATTCCTTTTCGCCAGAGATGCTGCCTGACCCGCTGAGTTGCTCCGGGTTTTTGTGTCAATACTCCGTAAAGAGGACTTATCGAAATAATTAAGAAATGTGGAGGTCCTATGCTTCTGGAGATGTTTAATCTGACTTGACTCGACAAGGTGGTACATTTAAGCAACCTGTTAATCCTAGAGTTCACGATGAGCTTTGAATTATAGTATGAGGGTGAGGGATAGTGCAATATAATGACAATTACTCCTTGGAGATTTGCTGCTATTTTGAAAATTATCGAAGTCAAGCTCTGTTAATGTGAGTACATGGAGTCCTGCCTTTGTGTTATGATTATAGTTACTGAAAATGATTTGTTTTAGACTTGGTAATTTATATTTACTTCTGAAGTACTGTGCGCACCCATTTCTCGCTTTGCTTAGGTTTAGTTTAGCTGAGAATCTAGTTTAGTTTAGAGATACAGCACGGAAACAGGCCATTCAGCCCACCGAGTCCGCACCGACCAGCGATCCCCGCATCCTACACACACTCGGGACAATTTACATTTATACCAAGCCGATTTAACATGCAAACCTGCGCGTCTTTGTAGTGTGGGAGGAAACCGGAGCACCCGGAGAAAAGCCACGCTGGTCACGGGGAGAACGTAGAAACTCCGTGCAGACAGCACCTGTAGTCGAGATTGAACCCGGGTCTCTGGCTACTCTACCGCTGCACCACCATGCCACCCAATGTAAGGACCCAATAAGCAATTATGAGTGGAAGCCAGGAGCTGGTCGGTACGGTCTCGGTGGGCCGAAGGACCTGTTTCCGCGCTGTATTTCTAAACTAGCCTAAACTAAATGGCGTTGAAAGTCCTGTTTGTCTCTCGTGGTGGGCGGTTCATCAACAACAAATTAACCTGCATTCTCATTATATTGACAATCTGCCAGGTGCGAATGTCTCCTGATTCTCAGATGTCCAAAACAGAACATCAACTAGTTGCCTCAGCATTGCAAAGTGTTTGTAAGAAGGAACTGCAGATGTTGGTGTACATCAAAGATAAACACAAAATGCTGAAGTCACTCAGCGGGACCGGCAGCATCTCTGAAGAGAAGGAATAGGTGATGTTCGGATCAAGACTCAAGAGGGTCTCGACCCGCAACTTCACCTATTCCTTTCCTCCAGAGATCCTGCCTGCCCGTTGAGTGACTCCAGCAGTTTGTGTCTATCTTCATTGCAAATAATTTGTCAGGGTAAAGATATATGACACAAAGCTAGGTGTCAGTGTGAACTGTGAGGAGGATGCTATGGGAATGCAGGGTGACTTGGACAGGTTGGGTGAGTGGGCAGATGCATGGCAGATGCAGTTTAATGTGGATAAATGTGAGGTTATCCACTTTGGTGGCAAAAGCAGGAAGGCAGATTATTATCTAAATGGTGTCAAATTGGGAAAAGGGGAAGTACAACTGGATCTGGTGGTCCTTGTTCATCAGTCAATGAAAGTAAGCATGCAGATACAGCAGGCAGTGAAGAAAGCGAATGGCATGTTGGCCTTCATAACAAGTGGAGTATAGGAGCAAAGATGTCCTTCTGCAGTTGTGCAGGGCCCTAATGAGACCAAACCTGGAGTATTGTGTGCAGTTTGGGTCTCCAAATTTGAGGAAGGACATTCTTGCTATTGAGGGAGTGCAGCGTAGGTTCACAAGGTTAATTCCCGGGATGGCGGGCCTGTCATATGCTGAGAGAATGGAGCGGCTGGATTTGTGTACTCTGGAATTTAGAAGGATGAGAGGGTATCTTATTAAAACATGAAAGATTATTAAGGGTTTGGACATGCTAGAGGCAGGAAACTTGTTCCCGATGTTGGGGGAGTCCAGAACCAGGGGGCCCAGTTTAAGAATAAGGGGTAAGCCATTTAGAACGGAGATGATGAAAAACTTTTTCACACAGAGAGTTGTGAGTCTGTGGAATTCTCTGCCTCAGAGGGCGGTGGAGGCTGGTTCTCTGGATACTTTCAAGAGAGAGCTAGATAGGGCTCTTACGATAGCGGAGTCAGGGGATATGGGGAGAAGGCAGGAACGGGGTACAGATTGTGGATGATAAACCATGACCACATTGAATGGCGGTGCTGGCTCGAAGGGCTGAATGGTCTACTCCTGCACCTATTGTCTATTGTCTATTTGAGAATTGTATTGATTTTTTTTCAAAACAAATTGTTTTTTTCCAAACCAGTTTGTTCCCAGCTGTTATCAGGCAACTGAATCATCCAACCACAACTAGTGAGCAGTCTTGAACTACTATCTGCCTCAATGGTGACCCTCAGACTATTATTGATTGGACTTTATCTTTCAATAAATGCTATTCCCTTCTTGTGTCATATAGTTAAAGAGTGAAATAGCATGAAAATAGGCCCTTTGGCTCAACTTGCCCATGTTGACCAACATGTCCCAGCTATACCTGCCCACATTTGGTCCATATCCCACCAAATATTTCCTCAAAGGATTTTATGGGAATCTGGGTGGATCAAGCTGCCAAAGGAGGTAGTTGATGCAGGGACTAACCCAACATTTAAGAAACAGTTAGACAGGTACGTACAGTTAGACAGGTATGTGGATAGGACAGGGTTTGGAGGGGTATGGACTAAAAGTGGGCAAGTGGGACCAGTGTAGCTTCGACATTTTGGCCTGTGTGGGCAAGTTGGGCTGAAGAGCCTGTTTCCTGTTTCCACCCTGTATCGATCTATGACTCTATGAGAAGATATCTAAGTCATTAAGGTAGCTTACCGGCGTGGGAGATTGCACCCTTCACGTGGTCCACCCTGTTTCGACAAATGCAATCAACCCTGCGTGCACAATCAAATAAGATCAAATAGAACAAGTTGTCCGACAACTTTAGGCTGTGACTAGACAACTAACCATACGCAAGAAGAAGAAGAAGAAGGTAGCCTATCACTACATTACGTTTCTCCCAGTAGGTAACTATGCCCTTGTAAATAATTTTGATTTATTTTTGAGCTGCTAGTTCGGGGCTCATGTTGGAACTTTGAATTTCCACATGAATTTTTACCCTGGCTGACTCTGTTGTAAAAATCCATGGGACAAGACCTTTCAGATCACTCCAAATTGCCACGTAAATTATGAATGTACTGTCTGTATATTTACTTAGTGAGGAGACAGAGGACAGAAGAGACATTTATTTCAAGAGGGCTAGAATACAAAAACAGGGATGTAAAGCTGAGGCTCTATAAGGCATTGGTTAGGCCGCATTTGGAATATTGTGAGCAATTGTGGGCACCATCTCTGAGGAAGGAGGTTTACAAGAACGATCCCAGGAATGAGTAGGTTAACCTATGATGAGCGTTTGACGACACTGGGCCTGTACTCGCTGGAGGTTAGAAGAATGAGGGGAGCGATCTCATTGAAACTTACCGAATCATGAAAGGCCCAGATAGAGTGGATGTGGAGAGGATGTTTCCACTCATGAGAGAGTCTAGGACTAGAGGGCATTGCCTCAGAATTAAATTGACGTTCCTTGAGGAAGAGATGAGGAGGAATTTCTTTAGTCAGAGGGTGGCGAATCTCAGGAATTCTTTGCACAGTAAGTTGTGGAGACCAAGTCAATAGATATTTTTAAGGTGGAGAGAGATCGATTCTTGATTGGTATGGGTGGTGGAGGTTATGAGGAGAAGGCTGGAGAATGGGGTTAGGAGGGAGAGATGGATCAGCAATGACTGAATAGCAGAGTAGATTTGATGGGCCGAATGGCCTAATTCTGCTCCTATAACCTATGACCTTATGACCTTGTCTTAAGTGAGGATGTGTTTTGTTTCATGTCAGTTCTCCCAAGCAGTTGACGATAAAATTGAGATAAGGACGATAAGGTTTGAATTCTTCCGACTTCAGCCAAAGATGTTTGGTCATGGTACAAAACACAGCATGTCTATGGTGATGGAGTAATGACAGGACAATAGAAAAGCTGGCAGTGATTGTAAAACCTTCAGAAAAGTCCAGTCAATGGGAAATGCAGGTAACACGGTAGAATTGAAAAAGAGCGTCACGGTGGCGCAGCGGTAGAGTTGCTGCCTCACAGCGCCGGAGACTCGGGTTCGATCCCGACTACGGGTGCTGTCTGTACGGAGTTTGTACATTCTTTCCCCGTGACCTGCGTGGGTTTTCCCCGAGATCTCCGGTTTCCTCCCACACTCCAAAGACGCGCAGGTTTGTAGGTTAATTGGCTTAGTATAATTGTAAATTGTCCCTAGTGCGTGTAGGATAGTGTTAGCGTGCGGCGATCGCTTGTCGGTACGGACCCGGTGGGCCGAAGGGCCGTTGATCAGCGCAGAATCTCTAAACTAAACTGAACTGAACGCAAGAGGTGCGAAATGATGCCTGAACAGATCTCGGAAAGCTGCTGCATTCGAAGTCAGTCAGTAAGACTCGAGAGACGGGGAAAATTTGCAATCAGGCTGCCGAGAGGCACTCACTGAAGGCAGTGCTGATTAACTGAAGGTTGGTTTCAGAGCAGTGATTTCACATTTTACAATTATTTAAATAAAGAGACCAGGCATGTCATGGGATTTTAAATGAACATCAAAAATGTCTTGCATTCCGTGATAAGCAAAGCAAATGTTGGATGTCAGACTGATTATTCTGTTTTATTAAAAAAAAAATTAATTGAGTGTGGAGTGTAGGAATATGGCAGAGATGGGAATCATGGGGAAGACAGGATGTAGGAGAAGACAGGATCGTCCAGGTTGAATGATCTTGGTTTAGTTCAGCTTAGAGATACAGTGCGGAAACAAACTGCTCTACCCACCGAGTCCACGCCAACCATCAGGCGGTCATGGTGGCGCAGCGGTAGAGTCGCTGCCTCACAGCGCCGGAGACCCGGGTTCGATCCCGGCTATGGGCGCTGTCTGTATTGAGTTTGTACATTCTACCCGTGACCTGCGTGGGTTTTCTCCGCGATCTTCGGTTTCCTCCCACACTCCAAAGGTGTACAGGTTTGTAGGTTAATTGGCGTGGTGCTAAATACATAGGATAGTGTTGATGTGCGGGGATTGCTGGTCGGCGCGGACCCGGTGGGCTGAATGGCCTTTTTCCGCACTGTATCTCTTAGCTAATCTAAACTAAACCAGCGATCTGATCCCGCACACTAACGCTATCTCACACACACACTAGGGACAATTTACAATTTTACCGGTCAATTAACCTATGAGCTAATGTATGACTTTAGAGTGTGGGAGGAAACCGGAGCACCCAGAGAAACCCCACTCAGGTCACAGGGAGAACGTACCAACTCCGTACAGACAGCACCCGTAGTCATGGTCGAACCCGGGTCTCTATCACTGTTAGGCAGTAACTCTACCGCTGCGCCACCATGCCATTTCACCAATCAAGAATCTATCTATCTCTGCCTTCAAAATACCATTGACTTGGCCTCCACAGCCGTCTCTGGCAAATAATTCCACAGATTCACCACCCTCTGACTAAATAAATCCCTTCTCATCTCTTTCCAAAAGGAACTTTCTTCAATTCTGAGGCTGTGCCCTCTAGTCCTAGACTCTCCCTAATGGAAACATCCTCTCCACATCCACTCCATCGAGGCCTTTCACTATTCGTTACGTTTCAATGAGGTTTCCCCTCATGCTGTTTCCTTGATTCCATGCTCGATGACCCCATGGTCCCGAGTTCAAAGAGAAGACGAGACCGCAGTTTAATGACAACCCCCTCCCGCCAAAAGCATGCCATGAAAATACTGGCAGGTTTAACAGAAAATAAAAACCTACAGCAAAGATAGATACAAAAAGCTGGAGAAACTCAGCGGGACAGGCAGCGTCTCTGGAGAGAAGGAATGGGCTGACCTTTCGGGTCGAGACCCTTCTACAGATTGTTACTCCAGATTTTTGTGTCTATCTTCGGTTTAAACCAGCATCTGCACTTCTTTCCTAAGCTTTTCTGGAGAAAATAGTTAGGCAATGTTTTGGATGGGGACCCTGCAAGACTCATGACCCAAAATGTTGCCCGTCCTTGAACTCCAGGGATGCTGCCTGAAGGACCTGTCCCACCTGGGCATCACGCAGGTGGCGGGCGAAGATTTTGTGGATCCCAAAATCCTGGGGCGCCACGCGCGACCGCGCATCACTGCCTATGTCACCACGCACCATGCGCGCGTAATGCACGCCATGCGCGTGTAATGCACGCCTTGCGCGCATCACGTGCACATCACGATGCATGCATCGTGCATCATGACGCGTAAATGATGCACAAATGATGCCCAAGTGGGGCAGCCCCTTTATCTGCTGATTTACTCCATCATTTTACGAGTTACTGCCTCACAAAGAGAAATTTTTAGGAATAGACAATAGACAATAGGTGCAGGAGTAGGCCATTCGGCCCTTCGAGCCAGCACCGCCATTCAATATGATCATGGGTGATCATCCCCAATCAGTACCCCGTTCCTGCCTTCTCCCCATATCCCCTGACTCTGCTATCTTTAAGAGCCCTATCTAGCTCTCTCTTGAAAGCATCCAGAGAACCGGCCTCCACCGCCTGCTGAGGCAGAGAATTCCACAGACTCACAACTCTCTGTGAGAAAAAGTGTTTCCTCATCTCCGTTGGAAACCCATGTCTTGAATGGTCAGTTAGCTGAACGGTTTTCCTTGATGATTACTGATAGACATGAGCTGCAGAATTACTCCAGAACTCCATTCCTTCTCTCCAGAGATGCTGCCTGACCGGCGGAGTTAAGCCCCTGTCTCACTTTCACAACCTAATTGGCGACCTCTGCCGAGTTTGCCCTTGACTCATACTGGCAGCATGGTCGCCACAAGGTCGTAGGAGGTCTTCGTAACTCTTCCTCATGCTCGTGAGTGGTCTCCGCGTACTCGTGGCCTCAAGTAGGTTGCGGCGTTTTTACCAGCCTGATGAAAAATGTCCACGAGTACAAAAAGGTCGGAGAAAATTGATACTTTTTACTCGTAGGTTGGTCATAGCTAGTCGTAGGTCGGTAACTGGGAAAACCGAGAAAAAAAAATGCAAACATGACATTATTTTATCATGTGATCATTTTCCACTCGTAGCTAGTTGTGATTGGTCTTAGGTGTGGAAGACTGAGGTCGAGGGGGGTCGTAGGAGGTCATAGACATAGTCATAGGAGGTCGTAGACATAGTTGTAGAAGGTCGTAGACATAGTCGTAGGAGGTCTTTTACTTTGGCGAGTCAACATGACCTTGACATTTTTTTCAACTCCCCTTGAGTCTTCTAAACTCATGGATTAGATCGTCTAATTGGGACAGGCCCTTTACTCCAGCATTCTGTGTCCATCTTCGATTTGAAACAGCATCTGCACTTCCTTCCTACACGAAAACCTACAGCAGGGTGCAATTCAATGTTAAATGGAAATAATGAGAAATAATAAAAAAAATTTGCCCGCGTCTGATCGACCCGACGCACAGTTGCGGACAGATTAACGAACCTGTTTGCAGTGGCCAACAGCGGGGCCAGGCTGCGGGAAGGAAGCAGTTGGGTTCATCAGTATTCATTTGAGCTGTATCGAGGTCAGTCAACTTGGCCCGAGGCTCCGGCAGAACAGAGATGCTGCCTTGCTCCTGCAAACATTTGTGATCTCATTTCCAAAGCATCGTTACGGCGCAGCGCGAATTAATGTTGTGCATCTCACGGTCCCTGCTGGTTATAAAGGACTCAAATTTCCTTTGAGAATACGTCTGTGGGCTATTTAGAAATGTTGGCAGAGCTGCTAGATTTCCAGTCATGGTTTCTAGGTCAGGATATTTCTCTTGCTGGAAGAGCCAGCGAGGTCATAGACAATAGACAATAAGGTTATTAGTAGGCTGTTCGGCTCCACAAGCCAGCACCGCCATTCAATGTGATCACGGCTGATCATCCACAATCAGTACCCCGTTCTTGCCTTCTCCCCATATCCCCTGACTCCGCTATCTTTAAGAGCCCTATCTAGCTCTCTCTTGAAAGTATCCAGAGAACCGGCCTCCACCGCCGTCTGAGGCAGAGAATTCCACAGACTCTCCCAACTCTCCGTGTGAAAAAGTGTTTCCTCGTCTCCGTTCTAAATGGCTTACCCCTTATTCTTAAACTGTGGCCCCTGGTTCTGGACTCCCCCAACATCGGGAACATGTTTCCTGCCTCTAGCGTGTCCAAACCCTTAATAATCTTATATGTTTCAATAAGATGTTATCTTCCGATTGGACATCTGAGCGGGCAGACAGTGCCCGTTTCTGCAACGAGGAGAAGAGGAGAAGACAACACAAGACAGGAGAAGAGAATAGACTTGTTGAGAATTCCCACATGCCAGGAAATGGAAAGTTTTCATTTTTCAAGAGGTCACAGCCTCAGAATTAATGGTGCTATTTTACAAAGGAGGTGAGGAGGAACTTCTTTAGTCAGAGGGTAGTTAATGTGTGGAACTCATTGCCACAGAGGCCTGTGGAGACCAAGTCAGTGGATATTTTTATGGCAGAGGTAGACAAATTCTTGATTAGAACGGGTGTCAAGGGTTATGGGGAGAAGGCTGGAAAATGGAATTAGTTCAAGTTCAAGTTCAAGTGAGTTTATTGTCATGTGTCCCTGATAGGACAATGAAATTCTTGCTTTGCTTCAGCACACAGAACATAGTAGGCATTTGCTACAAAACAGATCAGTGTGTCCATCTACTATAGTATAAATATATACACACATGAATAAATAAAATGATAAAGTACAAATAACAGATGATTGGTTATTAATAATCAAAGTTTTGTCCGAGCCAGGTTTAGGAGGCAGAGATCAGCCATGATTGAATGGCAGAGTGGACTCGATGAGCGGAATGGCCTAATTCTACTCCTATAACCTGTATGCTTGTGAAATCTATGCCAGATGAAAGTCATGCCTTTGATGTTCATCCCGTTCTTCTGTCCCCTCCCCTCCTGACGTTGGCGCTTATGCCGACTATGCTTGAACGCCTGACTTTGGTCCTCTGCTACATCTCGCATGTAATCATTTCTCATGTGTGGGAAGGAACTGCAGATGCCGGTTTACACCTAGGATAGACACAAAATGCTGGAGTAACTCAGCGGGACCGGCAGCATCTCTGGAGAGAAGGGATGGGTGACGTTTCAGGTCGAGACCCTTCTTCATCAGACTGAGAGTCAGGGGAGAGAGAGAGTCACAGCGATTTAGTTTAGTTTAGAAATACAGCGCGGAAACAGGCCTTCAGCCCACCGAATTCGTGCCGACCAGCGATCCCTGCACACTAACACTATCCTACACAATAGGGACACTTTTTGCATTTATCCCAAGCCAAATAACCTACAAACCTGCACGTCTTTGGTGTGTGGGAGGAAACCGAAGATCTCGGAGAAATCCCACGCAGGTCACGGGGAGAACGTGCAAACTCTGCAGGCAGCACCCGTAGTCGGGATCGAACCGGGTGTCCGGCGCTGCATTCGCTGTAAGGCGGCAACTTTACTTTGCCGCCCGGATAAGGAAGGGTAAGGTGAGAAAACGAGGTTCACGGAAAATGTAGAATAGTTCTTTATTATCTAGGAGAAGTTGACAATGAAGCAAACATAGATAAAACCTAATCAGGGGGACAGTCAGCCTTGCTCGGAGAACTAGGAAGGGGGGAGGGATGTAGAGAGCGAGGGAATGCAAGGGTTCATTGAAGTTAGAGAAACCAATATTCATACCGCTTTTCTCCTCATTTTTCATGGAACAGTACAGCACAAGAACATGCCCTTCAGCCCGCAATGTCTGTCGCCAGGACCATCTCTTATCTGCCCGCACGTACTCCATATCCCTCTCTGCCCTGCATGTTGTGCATTCCTGAACTAGCGTCCACCTCATTGGAGACCCTCGGACTATCTTTGATCGGACTCTACTGGCTTTATCTTGCACTAAACATTATTTGCGTTATTGCCTTTATCATGTGTCTGTACACTGTGGACGGCTCGATTGTAATCATGTGTTGTCTTTCCACTGACTGGATAGTACGCAACAAAAGCTTTTCACTGCACCTCGGTACACGTGACAATAAACAAAAATAATGTCGAAAAGTCCCTTAAATGCTATTATCATATCTATCTCGACCACCACCCCCGGCTGCATGTTCCATGCTCTCACCACCCACTGTGTCAAAAAACCTTCCCCCAAACATCTTTATACATTGCCCCACTTACCTTAAAGTGTAAGAAAAAAAAGCTCCTGAGAAAAAAAGGTTCTGACAGTCTAAGATAGACACAAAATGCTGGAGTAACTCAGCGGGACAGGCAGCATCTCTGCAGAGAAGGAATGGGAGACATTTCTGTTCGAGACCCTTCTTCAGATCAAATCAGATCCGTCTGAAGAAGGGTCTCGACCCGAAACGTCTCCCATTCCTTCTCTCCAGAGATGCTGCCCATACAGCATAAAATTACTCCAGCATTTTGTGTCTACTTTCGATTTAAACCAGCATCTGCTGGTCTTTCCTACATTATACATGATGAACAGTCTCTGCAGTGTGCAGTTCTAAACGCATTGTTTGTCAATTTTCTCGACTTCCATATCAAAGGTCCACAGTTTATATTAAGCCACATTATCAGCATCTGCACAAGCGTAATCAAATTGACATTTGCTTGAAACAAAATGCAAGCTGATGGGAGCAAATATAAATGATTATTATTTGTTTGTAACACACAGTGTTCTTCATCTCTGTATTCCCTTGATGTGCTCCAATTAGATTTTGCCCATTTGTTTCTCATGCAGTTTGCTTTCTTTTGAATTTTTAGTTTAGTTTACTTTAGAGATGCAGCGCGGAAACAGGCCCTTCGGCCCAGCAGTTCCGTGCCGGCCAATGATTCTCGGTCGCCAGCACTGTCCTACACACAAACTGGGGACAATTTGCAATTTTTACCGAAGCCAATTAAGCTACAAACCTGAGCGTCTTTTGAGTACGGGAGATGCCCGGAGCAGCCGGAGAAAACCCACCAAAGTTTAGAGATACAGCGTGGAAATGGGTTCTTCCGCCAACCGAGTCTGGGCCGACCAACTTGCACTGTCCTACACACTACTTGGTCAATGCTGACCATCGATCGCCACGTTCTCATTAGTTACTTCGCTTTCTCACCCATTCCTTACACATTAGGGGCAATTTGCACAGACCGATTAATTTACAATGGGATGTGGGAGAAAACCTGAGCACCCAGAGGAAACCCACACAGTCACGGGGAGAATGTACAAATTCCACACGGCCAGTCCCTGTAGTTAGGATCAAACCCACGTCTCTGGTGCTATAAGGTAGCAACTCTACCGCTGCGCCACTGCGCTGCCCAAATGCCACCATTGTCCTTCTAGAAAAATAAAATCATTTTAAACTTTTACCTCCTACCTTAGAGTCATAGAGTGACACAGCATAGAAACAAGCCCTTCGGCCCAACATGTCCCAGCTACACTAGTCACATGAGCCTGCGTTTGGTCCATATCCCTCCAAACTTGTCCTATCCATGTACCTGTCTTAAGGGCCTGTCCCACGACTGCATGCGGCTGCATGCGGCAAGCGCGGCCAAACCGGAAGCAGGTGCCGCGCAGTGTTCGAGTGATCCCATGCGAGTTGACGTGAAGTTCGAGCGAGGTCCGCTGGAAGTTCGCGCGTTACGTACGGCATCAAGACGCTGTGTACGGCGTCGAAATGCTGCGCACGCCCGTCGAGGCGGTGCGTACGGCCTCAATGCGGCTGCGGGCCGGCTGGCCGTTGCCACGCGGAATTTTTGGACAGTATCAGTTTTTCGGAACCCCGCGCGATGTTGGGACCAGCCCTGCACAACTCCATACGGCTCCACCGATCGAAGTGGGACCGGGCCCCGCGAGGCCGTACGGCTCAAGCGACCATGCTAGGTCGCGCTTGCCGCATGCAGTCGCATGCTCGTGGGACAGGCCCTTAACTGTTTCTTAAATGTTGGGATAGTCCCAGCCTCAACTGGCAGCTCGTTCCATACACCCAGCACCCTTTGTGTGAATACGTTACCCCTCAGATTCCTATTAAATCTTTTCCTCCTTCACCTTAAACCTATGATCTTCTAGCTATTTAATCAAAGGGTGACATTTCTGTGCGAGTGAGTGTGGCGCTGTCCTTTGGGTGAGTTGTTCAACTCAAGCCCGTGCCGCTCCCTCTGAGAGAATATAAAACAACCAACGGGACTTCTTCTCTTCTTGCGAATGAAACATAAACCAAAGGAATAGTTAGATCTCAAGCCGGGTGTTGAGCAGCCAGGTTGTTGTTTCTGCGTCAATGTCTGCCTGGCCTTGAGCTCCATTTTGTGGGTGGTAGAGCGGGCACCCAGAGATGATATGGTTGGCTGTCTGTTGTTCTGGGACTATTTCGGTGGGATTGCTTCAAGGAAGTCATTCCTTCGGGAAACCATGGTCCCACGGAACACCGTGGGGGGGGGGGGAAGAACAATGAACATGGGGAGTGGGGGGGGGGGGGGGGGGGGGGGGGGGAGTGGGGGGGGGGGGGGGGGGGGGGGGGGGGGAGAGAAGGGGAGGGGAGGAACCAGCAAGGGGCAAACGGGGCTCTTTGTCACTTTTGTCCGCGTCCTTTATGTGGCGACTATTTGTATACCTTGATTGTGCAAGCAAAGAATTTCACTGTGACTTGACACATGTGACAATAAGATATTCCATTCCATTGCCAAGTGATCTGGATAATATTTATCTAATTAATAATGTCTGCTTGTTGCTGTCTTTGGAAGCTATCGGTATATAAATTAAAAAATGTCTCCGCGCGGCAACAGAAAAATACATTTCAAAAGCACGCTCGTGGTTTTCAAGAACTTTTAAGCCTTCTGATGTTGTGAAAAGCCCCAGATGAAAGCAAAAAAATATTTCCAGGGATTTGGATAGAGCAGACGCAGAAAATCTCACCAGAAAATGCCTGCGTTTCAACTTGCGAAGGTTGACAGCCAGCATTGAAACAAAGCATAATCGCACTGAAAGACAATCAAAGAATTGCTAATAGTCTCTGCATGTCCCTGTTATGTGTGTTCTAATCTTCTTGCAGTTGCGATGACTGACAGAGTCTGGCTGTTCAGTTAACATGTTACTTCAACAAAGTCGACAAATACAGAACACGTTGTCCCGAGCTTCAGATATGAATCTTGTTATCTTGTTGACCAAAAGAACAGCATGTATATATAACATCAGTAAGGGGCCAAGCTTATCATTTGGAAGTTGTCCTCTTTATCAAACAGGCCATTGAAGGATAGACACAAAAATGCTGGAGTAACTCAGCGGGACAGGCAGCATCTCTGGAGAGAAGGAATGGGCGACGTTTTGGGTCAGACACTTTTTCATGACCTCGGTTCCACCCTGATCTCAGGTGGTGTCTGTGTGGAGTTTGCACGTTCATCCCGTGACTACATGGGTTTCCACCGGATTATCTCCACCGGTTTCCTCCCACATCCTGAAGATGTGCGGTTTTGTAGGCTAATTGGCCTCTGCAAATTTGCCCCTGATGTGAAGGGAGTGGATGAGAAGGTGGGATAACATAGAACTAATCTGAACGAGTGATCGATGGTCAGCATAGATTCAGTGGGCCAAAAGGCCTAATTCCATCTGGTACTGTCCCATGTACGAGAAGTCAGTTCTCTTCACACAGTGGGTAGACCCAAAATCTGCATTGTGATTCAAATATAGCCCAAAAATTAAGTTCCATATTGGACAGAGAGAAAAAATATTAGTACAAAGTTCCTGATCGATACATAATAAGTTTGGTACAAAAAGAATATTTTGGAAATGTTTTAGAAGACTCTGTAGATGATGATAATATTCTCTTCAGAAGACTTCAGCAGAGTTTAGATAACATAGAAGATAGACACAAAATGTTTGAATAACTCAGCGGGGCAGGCAGCATCTGTGTAGAGATGGAATGGGTGACGTTTCGGGTTGAGACCCTTCTTCAGAATCTAGTACAGATGGGTGAGTGGGGGCCCGGAAAACGGAAGTCATTGAAGAGCCGCCTGACAGAATGTGTCTGCCAGCGCCGTTCTTTATATGGATTTTGGGGAGAAGATAAAACCGGGCCGTGCGGGGCTGGGGAACGATAAGGTTAGAGGCTGTGGGCATAGAATTGATTACGGGGGGTGGGGGGTGGGGGGAGGTTGGCGTGAGGATTGAAGAGGTGATGAAAGTTAGTCCACTGGGAAACTGAGCTGAACTTCTAATGAAGATTATCGGAAACAACAGCATAAGGGTACAAAGTGCTGGAGTGACTCAGCGGGTCAGGCAGCATCTGTGGAGAACATGGAAAGGTGACAATTTGATGCTGAGGCTCTATAAGGCGTTGGTCGGGCCATATTTGGAGTACTGTGAGCAAATGTGGGCCCCATATCTGAGGAAGGATGTGCTGGCTCTGGAGAGTGTCCAGAGGAGGTTTACAAGAATGATCCCAGGAGGGACGACAGATGGCACAATGGGCTAAGTGTTCGGCTGATGACCGGAAGGTAGCCAGTTCGAATCCCGCTTGGAGTGCATACTGTCGTTGTGTCCTTGGGGCAAGACACTTCACCCACCTTTGCCTGTGTGTAAATGTAATGTAATTATGGGGTCAATGCAAGTTGACTAAAAATGTGCTATATAAATAAGATTATTATTATTATAAGGAGTGGGTTAGTAGTGGGAAGGAGCGTTTGTCAACACTGGGCCTCTGCTCGCTGGAGTTTAGAAGGTTGAGGGGCGGGGGCTCTCATTGAAACATACAGAATGATGAAAGACATAGATGTGGAAAGGATGTTTCCACTGGTGGGAGAGTCTAGAACCAGAGGTCACAGCCTCAGAATTAAAGGGCGCTCTTTTAGAAAGGAGGTGAGGAGGAACTTCTTTAGTCAGAGGGTAGTTAATCTGTGGAACTCATTGCCACAGAGGGCTGTGGAGCCCAAGTCAGTGGATATTTTTAAGGCAGAGGTATAGAAATTCTTGATAAGAATGGGTGTCAAGGGTTATGGGGAGAAGGCAGGAAAATGGAATTAGGGGGCAGAGATCAGACATGATTGAATGGCGGAGTGGACTCGATGGGCCGAATGGCCTAATTCAACTCCTATAACTTGTGAACGTGAACTTGTAAACTGAACTATACTAATCTAATTAGAAGGATGAGAGGGATTCTCATTGAAACGTATAAGATTGTTAAGGGTTTGGATACGCTAGAGGCAGGAAACATGTTCCCGATGTTGGGGGGAGTCCAGAACCAGGGGCCACAGTTTAAGAATAAGGGGTAAGCCATTTAAAACAGAGACGAGGAAACACTTTTTCTCACAGAGAGTTGTGAGTCTGTGGAATTCTCTGCCTCAAAGGGCGGTGGAGGCCGGTTCTCTGATGCTTTCAAGAGAGATCTAGATAGGGCTCTTGAACAAGGGATATGGGGAGAAGGCAGGAACGGGGTACTGATTGGGGATGATCAGCCATGATCACGTTGAATGGTTGAATGGCCTACTCCTGCACCTGTTGTCTATTGTCTATTGTCTAATCTAATTTAACCAAAACTAATCTAAACTATATTAATCTAAATTAAACTAATCTAAACTAAACTAAAACATAGAATCATAGAAAATAGCTGCAGGAGTAGGCCATTCGCCCCTTTGAGCCAGCACTGCCATTCAATGTGATCATGGCTGATCATCTAAAATCAGCACCCCATTCCCACTTGCTCTCCATATCCCTTGATTTGGTTAGCCCTAAGAGCTATATCGCACTCTCTCTTGAAAACATCCCAGTGGATTGGCTTCCACTGCCTCTGTGGCAGAGAAATCCACAGACTCACAACTCTGGGTGAAATGAAATCTAAACTAAACTAATCTAAACTAAAGGGCCCAATGATGCTCTTCTTTATGACAATAAGTTAAAGCATTAAAATGTGCTGCAGTCTGATCCTCCAATAAGTATATGGAGCATTTTTAGCCCTGACACTTCATGCAGGCCACTGGAACTCAAGAAGCCAGCGACTGAGGCTCAAACCGCTGCTGTTTAATTGACTAATTAACTGCAATGAGCAGCTGGTTGCACTTCAGCGAATGTCTACTTGAATATCCACTTCTGTGATGTTTCATTGAAGTGCTCCACTGAACTGCCTAAATTGCCTTGGCTGGCGTCCCTGAATTAAAAGTGAGGGGGTCAGACACAAAATGCCGGATTCACTCAGCGGGACAGGCAGCGTCTCGAGGGAAGGAATGAGCGACGTTTCTGGTCGAGACCCTTCCTCAGACTGAGGAGTCAGGGGCGAAGGAGACACAAAGATAAGGAATGTGTGAAAACAAGACATCAAAAGAGACAGAAGGCAGACAAAACCAGACTGATTCCGGGGATGTCAGGACTTTCATATGAAGAAAGACTGGATAGACTCGGCTTGTACTCACTAGAATTTAGAAGATTGAGGGGGGATCTTATAGAAACTTACAAAATTCTTAAGGGGTTCAACAGGCTAGATGCAGGAAGATTGTTCCCGATGTTGGGGAAGTCCAGAACAAAGGGTCATAGTTTAAGGATAAGGGGGAAATCTTTTAGGACCGAGATGAGGAAAACTTTTTTCACACAGAGAGTGGTGAATCTCTGGAATTCTCTGCCGCAGAAGGTAGTTGAGGCCACAGTTCATTGGCTATATTTAAGAGGGAGTTAGATGTGGCCCTTGTGGCTAAAGCGATCAGGGGGTATGGAGAGAGGGCAGGTACAGGATACTGAGTTAGATGATCAGCCATGATCATATTGAATGGCGGTGCAGGCTCGAAGGGCTGAATGGCCTACTCCTGCACCTATTTTCTATGTTTTCTATGTTTCTAAAATTGCCGGAGAAACTCAGTGGGTGAGGCAGCATCAATGGAGCGAAGGAATAGGTGACGTTTGGGTCGAGACCCTTCTTGAGTCTGAAGAAGGGTATCGACCCGAAGTGTCACCTATTCCTTCACTCCATAGATGCTGCCTCACCCACTGAGTTTCTCCGGCAATTTTGTCTACCTTGTCTACCTTTTACCTGGCATCTGCAGTTCTTTCATAAACATCAAAAGAGACAACTGTTTAAGAAAGAACTGCAGATGCTGGAAAAATCGAAGGTAGACAAAAATGCTGGAGAAACTCAGTGGGTGAGCCATCTATGGAGCGAAGGCAGAGGCGAGATAAATAGAGATAAAGTTCAAGGATAATGCAGAATAGATCATCGTTAGCTGGGGGAAGGTGACAACGAAGCAAACAGCTTAAGGTTTAGGTGTGGCTGTGTTCAGGTGTAGGTGGTTGTTGTTTGTTTAAGCAAACATATAGTAAATGCAGAGGAGATTTGAATCAATAAAGTAACTTCATTCAGGGACAGTTGAAGGATAAGGCGTGGCTAATTGTACTGCATTTGGAGGAAAATATTCTTGACAGTCATATGCGGAAAAATATGGAAATGCTTAGCTCCGCAAGGCCATGGACTGTGTGTGTGCCTCGTTAGGTATAGGTTTATTATTGTCATGTGTACTGAGGTACAGTGACAAGCTTTGTTTTGCACAGGTGGCACAATGGTCCAGCGGTAGAATTGCTGCCTCACAGCGCCAGAGACCCAGGTTCGATCCTGACCACGAGTGCTGTCTGCGCGGAGTTTGTACGTTCCCCCCCCGTGACCCGTGTGGGTTTTTCTCCGAGATCTTCAGTTTCCTCCCACACTCCGCAGACGTGCGTGTTTGTAGGTTAATTGGCTTGGTGAAATCGTAAATTGTCCCTAGTGTGTGTGTGAAGGATAGTGTGCGGGGATCTCTGGTCGGTGGGCCGAAGGGCCTGTTTCCATGCTGTATCTCTAAACTAAACTGAGCTAAAATGAAAGCATGCCATGCAGTCTAATCAGATGATAACAGACTTCAATGCAATCAATCCAAACTTAAGTGCAAAAGGTAGAGCAAAGGGAAAGATACAGAGTGCAGAATATAGTTATAGAGTCATGCAGCATGAAAAAAGGCCCTTCGGCCCAACTTGTCAATGGACCATCTTGTGTTCAAGATAGCCCACCTGCATTGGTCCCAATGGCTCGCATTTTGGCCCATATCCCTTATCTTAGGCCCCCCTCGGTTATGGCTGACCATGGGTGTCTCCAGGGTTGGAGGATGCCTGTGCGTGACTTTGTTTAACATGGGGAGACTGGTGCACAGACACCCACCTCACGGCCCTTGACAGATCTGGGTCAGGATCCAGTGGCATGGAGTCCAAGACGACCAGGGACCCTTTTCTGCTGCAGCCTTCATCCGCCTTCAGACCGTTGTGACGCTCCACTAAGGTCAGCCATCGTCCTCCGCCTGTTCCACTGTTGAGGTCTTGGTTGGATTGCTCTTTGTCAAGGACCTCCCCCTCGACCTTACCGCCATGTGTGGCCCTACCTTGAACATCGCACCAGGCGGCATCGCTCGCAGGATCTCAGGTCCACACAAGCCTCTCCACCACGACAAGGAGACAATCCACGGACATGTCCTATCCATGTGCCTGTCAAGTGTTTTTTAATACTTCTCAGTAATGTAACGTGTCTGTTTCAAGGACAAAGTCCAAGTCTAAGTGTCAGGGGTTATGTGGAGAAGGCAGGAGAATGGGGTTAGGAGGGAGAGATAGATCAGCCATGATTGAATGGAGGAGTAGACCTGATGGGCTGAATGGCCTAATTCTGCTCCCATCATTTATAACCTGCTAACCAATGTCTGCAATGAGGTAGACAAGAAATGGCTGTGCCCTAGCTGATTGTTTAAGATGGTTTGAGTTAATTTGTCTGTGTCAAAGATTTAAGGGCCTGTCCCACTTGGCGATTTTTTCGGCGACTGCTGCGTCATATCAGTGTCGCCAAAAGATTTTGAACATTTCAAAATCCAGCGGCGACAAAAGAAATGTTGCGACACTTGAAAAAACACCGCGCTAATATGTCATCACGCCGCGTCACGCCGCAATTTTTTGGTGACCTGATACGTCCGTCAATGATGCCGGCAGTCGCCGAAAAAATTGCGAAGTGGGACAGGCCCTTAACCCATTAATGGTTTGAAGCTGAAAGTGCAAAGGAAATAAAGAAACCTGAAAGTAGACAAAAAAGCTGGAGAAACTCAGCGGGTGGGGCAGCATCTATGGAGAGAAGGAATAGGCAACGTTTCGGACTGATGTGAGGGAGGGGAGGCCCGGCGGGAAGAAGAAAGGACGAGGAGGAGCCAGTGGGCTGAGGGAGAGCTGGGAAGGGCAGGAGAAATTAGGGACTACCTGAAATTGGAGAAGTCAATGTTCATACCGCTGGGGTGCAAACTGCCCAAGCAAAATATGAGGTGCTGCTCCTCCAATTTACGGTGGTCCTCACTCTGGCCATGGAGGAGGCCCAGGACAGAAAGGTCCGATTTGGAATGGGAGGGGGAGTTGAAGTTCTGAGCCACCGGGAGATCAGGTTGGTTATTGTGGACCGAGCGGAGGTGTTCGGCGAAACGATCGCCAAGCCTACGCTTGGTGTCACCGATGTAGAGCAGCTGACATCTAGAGCGGCGGATGCAATAGATGAGGTTGGAGGAAGTGCAGGTGCCGAACCACTGCCGCACATGGAAATACTAAACAAATAAAGACTTGGACAAATAAAGAAACCTTTTAGTTCTGTGCATCTTTTGCAACCTTGGGATGTCTTCAAGGCAATTAACTATTTTTGAACTGCAGTCAGGGTGGCTCAGTAGGACGGCACGGTGGCGCAGCGGTAGAGTTGCTGCCTTACAGCGCCAGAGACCCCAGTTCGATCCTGACTGGAGGTGCTGTCTGTTCGGAGTTTGCACGTTCTCCTCGTGACTTGCGTGGGTTTTCTCCGGGTGCTCAGGTTTCCTCCCAAATTCCAAAGATGTACAGGTTTCCTCCCAAATTCCAAAGACGTACAGGTTTGTAGTTTAATTGGCTTTGGTAAATTGTTCCTAGTGTGTGTGGGAGTATGATCAATGTACGGGGCTCTCTGCTCTCTATCTCCAAACTAAAACACTAAAGTAAGTTGCTTTTCGAATATAACGTATGGTCATTAGGATTTCCGTCCTTGGGAACCAGCTCCCAGTGGAGGTAGTTGAGGCTGGGTCTAGCCCAATGTTTAAGAGACAGTTAGGCAGGTACATGGATGGGACAGGCTTGTAGGGATATGGACCAAGCGCAGGCAAGTTGGACTAGTGTAGCTGGGACATGTGGGCAAGTTGGGCCTGTTTCCACACTGTATCCCTCTATGACTCTGATGGCTCCAAGCATAATGGGATCTGGGCATATTTTGCTTCCTCTCTCCGTTTAACTCGATCAAATGGTGCTTTTATTAATTTCCAAACTCCTTATCTTGCGACTGTGAATAATGACCTGAGAATATCCTCCGACCTGACAGACCAAATAGTAGGTGGGTGAAGGATTACATTATCATGAATATGACAGCGATAGATGTATTAAAAGACTGGTGATTAATTTATCTGCTCAAAATATGGATTGAGTGATTCAAAATGTTTAAACCATCCCCGAAGTCAGGGAGATGCAATCTACAGTATATCAGAACAAATGGTCCCTTCTATTCCTATCATCAATTCTAATTTTAGCTTGACTGGAGGAGAGATAAGATTCTGCAGAAGCTCCGTTCCTATTCATTTTCACATACACCACGGCAGGTGGGTAATCAGCTATTAATGGCTTTGCCATAATTGACTTTTTCCATTGCGATGTTTGTTTTTAAAGAATAAGACTGAAGGCAGATGCCAATCTCGTTTTGCACTGGGTCGATCAAAGAGATAGGAAGTCGTAGCTCATAACCATAGTCACAGAGTGATACAGTGTGGAAACGGGCTCAACTTGCCCACACTGTCCCAGCTACACCAGTCCCACCTGCCTGTGCTTGGGCCTTATCCCTCCAAACCAGTCATAGAAACATAGAAACGTAGAAAATAGGTGCAGGAGGGGGCCATTCAGCCATTCCAGCCAGCACCGCCATTCATTGTGATCATTGCTGATCGTCCCCAATCAATAACCCGTGCCTGCCTTCTCCCCATATCCCTTGATTCCACTAGCCCCAGTCCTATCCATGTACCTGTACCTGTCTAACTGTCTCTTAAATGATGGGATAGTCCTAGCCTCAACTACCTCCTCTGGCAGCTTGTTCCATACACCCACCACCCTCTGTGTGAAAATGTCACCCCTCGGATTCCTATTAAATCTTTTCCCCTTCACCTTGAACCTATGTCCTCTGGTCCTCGATTCCCCTACTCTGGGCAAGAGACTCTGTGCATCTACCCGAACTATTCCCAGAGCTAACAAATTTAATATCTAAATACTACCACAGGACACGCTGAAAGAATGTTAGCAGAAAACAAGGTGATATTTAGCTTGGTTGAGGCCGCACCGACCAGCGATCCCCGCACATTAACGCTACCCTACACGCACTAAGGACAATGTACATGTACACCAAGCCAATTAACCAACAAATCTGTACATCTTTGGGGCATGGGAAGAAACCGAAGATCTCAGAGCGTTTGGTGTTACCTTCATTGCGGTGATTGACAGGCGAGAGGATCTCAAGGTTTTTTAAACACTCATAACTTTTTTATTTTGCATCGATGGGCAAAATCCTCTGGGTCTGCTCAGCGGAGAAGGACTGTGAGTAAGATGGCCAAAAATCACAGCAATATATGGTAGTGTTTTTTTCTAAAATCAATATACAGCGCAGACAGGAAGTGGATAAGATGAGACTTTTAATTATATAGATATAGAAATTATTGATGAGAGCGGGTGTCGAGGGTTATGGGGAGAATGGGAATAGGAGGCAGAGATCAGACGGACTGGCTAAAAGCTTTATCTGGCTTTAATGAACTTTATCTTGCACTAAACGTGATAAACATTATTCCATTCATCATGCATCTACACCACGAATGACTTGATTGTAATAATGTAATTTCTTTCCGCTGACTGGTTAGCATACAACAAGACGTTGGTGAGGCCGCCTTTGGATTATTATGTTCAGTTTTGGCCGTCCGGCTATAGGGAGAATGTTTTTAAGCTGGAAAGAGTTCAGTGAAGATTTATGAGGAAGTTGCCAGGACTTGAGGGCCTGAGCTACAGGGAGTGGTTGGGTAGGCTAGGACTTTATTCCTTGGAGCACAGTAAGCTGAGGGGTGATCTTCCAGAGGTGTACAAAATCTTGAGGATAATAGATAGGGTGAATGCATAGAAGGGACACATTGCTGAGAGAGAGACTCGCAACGTCTTGGTACACATGAAAATAAACTAAAATAAACTAACTAAACTAAAGATTCTTCTTGCGTATGGCGTGCACAGCCTAAAGCCCCTGTCCCACAGGCTATTTTTTAGGCGACTACAGACGACTAGGCTGTCACCACATGGTCGCCGGGGTGTCGCCTGTCTGGTCGTGAGAAGTCTCCTCAGTCGCCCAAATAGTCGTAGCCGCTGGATTTTCAACATAGACAATAGACAACAGATGCAGGAGTAGGCCATTCGGCCCTTCGAGCCAGCACCGCCATTCGATGTGATCATGGCTGATCATCCCCAATCAGTACCCCGTCCCTGCCTTCTCCCCATATCCCCTGACTCCACTATCTTTAAGAGCCCTATCTAGCTCTCTCTTGAAAGTATCCAGAGAACCTGCCTCCACCGCCCTCTGAGGCAGATAATTCCACAGACTCGCAACTCTTGGTGAGAAAAAGTGTTTCCTCGTCTCCGTTCTCAATGGCTTACCCCTTATTCTTAAACTGTGGCCCCTGGTTCTGGACTCCCCCAACATCGGGAACATGTTTCCTGCCTCTAGCATGTCCGAAACCTTAATAATCTTATATGTTTCAACAACATGTTGGAAAAAGTTCTGAGACAGTCGGCGACAGTGGGTTTGACGCCAATGAGCGTAGCTTGACTTCCCCTGACGTAGGGTGCTGTCGGAGTTGTCGCCAGGTGATGTAGATTGTCGCCAGGGTGACGTAGGTTGTCGCCGGTGCTGACTTTGTATATTTTTGTTGTTAAGGTAATGATTCTATTTCAAATTTTATATCGTAGGGGGGTCCAGTCGCTGGGTTTTTTCGGTGAGCCGCTACGACGATGACAGTCGCCGGCAGTCGCCTAAAAATAGCCGAAGTGGGACAGGCCCCTAAAGTTGTAGATCAAGGGCGGACGTCCAGGCCAGGACAGTTCAGGCCAGGATCAGTTACTGGGTGGATGCCAATTGATGCCCCCAGGGAAAAGCCTCAGTGGGCTGTCATTCACGATGTGTGTGGGATGTTCTAGTCTGGATGTCCGCAGTCTGTCATCCCCCACTAATGCAGGTGACGGGCTGTTCTTGCATGGAGGGTGTCGATTCTGTTCAGGGTCGGCCATTGCTTGCGATGGAGGGCAAATCCCGGTGGGTTCACTGTGGGGTCTGTGGTGATCTCTCCGTTGTTGGTGTTGGCATCTTTCCGGGCTCTGCGCCACTCAGTCTTGGAGTCAAAGTCTTCCAGGGATTTAACGGGAGACCAGAAGGGTTAGCGGGACTTCAGGCACGTGTTGGGCAGATTGGTCAAGTCAGCATGGGCGGGAGAGTCAGGGTTGGCCTCGATGGGGCACCAATCTTTCAACTTGCAAAGAGTAGGAGTAAACGGGTCCTTTTCACAATGGCAGGCAGTGACTAGTGGGGTACCGCAAGGCTCAGTGCTGGGACCCCAGCTATTTACAATATATATTAATGATCTGGATGAGGGAATTGAAGGCAATATCTCCAAGTTTGCGGATGACACTAAGCTGGGGGGGCAGTGTTAGCTGTGAGGAGGATGCTAGGAGACTGCAAGGTGACTTGGATAGGCTGGGTGAGTGGGCAAATGTTTGGCATGCAGTATAATGTGGATAAATGTGAGGTTATCCATTTTGGTGGCAAAAACAGGAAAGCAGACTATTATCTAAATGGTGGCCGATTGGGAAAGGGGGAGATGCAGCGAGACCTGGGTGTCATGGTACACCAGTCATTGAAGGTAGGCATGCAGGTGCAGCAGGCAGTAAAGAAAGCGAATGGTATGTTAGCTTTCATTGCAAAAGGATTTGAGTATAGGAACAGGGAGGTTCTACTGCAGTTGTACAGGGTCTTGGTGAGACCACACCTGGAGTATTGCGTACAGTTTTGGTCTCCAAATCTGAGGAAGGACATTATTGCCGTAGAGGGAGTGCAGAGACGGTTCACCAGACTGATTCCTGGGATGTCAGGACTGTCTTATGAAGAAAGACTGGATAGACTTGGTTTATACTCTCTAGAATTTAGGAGATTGAGAGGGGATCTTATAGAAACTTACAAAATTCTTCAGGGGTTGGACAGGCTAGATGCAGGAAGATTGTTCCCGATGTTAGGGAAGTCCAGGACAAGGGGTCACAGCTTAAGGATAAGGGGGAAATCCTTTATTAAACCGAGATGAGAAGAACATTTTTCACACAGAGAGTGGTGAATCTCTGGAACTCTCTGCCACAGAAGGTAGTTGAGGCCAGTTCATTGGCTATATTTAAGAGGGAGTTAGATGTGGCCCTTGTGGCTAAGGGGATCAGGGGGTATGGAGAGAAGGCAGGTACGGGATACTGAGTTGGATGATCAGCCATGATCATATTGAATGGCGGTGCAGGCTCGAAGGGCCGAATGGCCTACTCCTGCACCTAATTTCTATGTTTCTATGTTTCTAACATCCTCATCCTTCTGCGTATGCTACGAGGGGAAAGATATACTGGTTTAAGGTTTATTATTGTCAGGAGGCCGTGTGGTGTGGTCCCCGGGACACAATCAGCAGTCGTGGTCGGTTTGGATCTTCAGACCTTCTGACTCACCATCAACAAAACGGCACGGTGGTGCAGCGGTAGAGTTGCTGCCTTGCAGCGCCAGAGACCCGGGTTTGATCCCGACCACGGGTGCTTGTCTCCACGCAGTTTGTAAGTTTTCCCTGTGATCTGCGTGGGTTTTCTCCAGGATCTCCGGTTTCCCCCACACTCCAAAGACGTACAGGTTTGTAGGTCAATTGGCTTGGTGTAATTGTAAATTGACCCTGGTGTGTGTAGGATAGTGTTTGTGTGCGGGGATCGCCGGCCGGTGTGGACTCGATGGGCTGAGGGTTCTGTTTCCGCGCTGTTTCTCTCAACTAAACTAAACTAAATACTGCACACAACAAGCTAATGTTGTTCGAGAAGGGGTATAGAGCCAATGACTCCTCTAAAATGAAGCATCTCGAATGCTTCATATTCTGATGTGCCATTAAAACCCAAAATATGATTGAAAATGCTATCAAAGACCTAAGCAGTTACAAATTAAGCATAAGTGCCTGATCCCAACCTGCAGGTTGCAAGTACAAAAATACAGTTAAACATCTGTTGGAATATAGATTGCTTGCTTGGATTGCAATTATCAAGAAGCAATTCAGACAAATAGAATTCTTATTGCACCTGAGACAAATAAGAATCGCTATGTGCTTATTTTATTAAGAAACAAGGTTTATTTTACAGTGGAAGGTAACATTGGCTGGTACAGTGTGTTTCTCTGAAAAATATTAGAACTAGTTAGCAGTATTCACAAAAAAAACACTTGTTGTCTCCTTTCACCTTCGTGAACAAAGAGTATTGTGTGCAGTTTTGGTTCCCTAATTTGAGGAAGGACATTCTTGCTATTGAGGGAGTGCAGCGTAGGTTCACCAGGTTAATTCCCTGGATGGCGAGACTGTCATATGTTGAGAGAATGGAGCGGCTGGGCTTGTATACTCTGGAATTTGGAAGGATGAGAGGCAAACGTATTGAAAGATAAGATTATTAAGGGTTTGGACACGCTAGAGGCAGGAAACATGTTCCCGATGTTGGGGGAGTCCAGAACCGGGGGCCACAGTTTAAGAATAATGGGTAAGCCATTTAGAATTAGAACGGAGATGGGGAAACACTTTTTCACACAGCGAGTCGTGAGTCTATGGAATTCTCTGCCTCAGAGGGCGGTGGAGGCAGGTTCTCTGGATACTTTTAAGAAAGAGCTTGATAGGGCTCTTAAAATTAGCGGAGTCAGGGGATATGGGGAGAAGGCAGGAACAGGGTACTGATTGGGGATGATCAGCCATGATCACATTGAATGGCGGTGCTGGCTCGAAGGGCCGAATGGCCTACTCCTGCACGTATTGTTTAATTTCTATTGTCTATAAAGAGCATGCGACATGAACATTCATGGTCTTAATTGGTGACACTGAACTGAATGGCTGATCTATCTCTCCCTCCCAACCCCATTCTCCTGCCTTCTCCCCATAACCTCTGACACCCGTACTGATCAAGAATCTATCTATCCCTGCCTTAAATATATCCACTGACTTGGCCTCCACAGCCCTCTGGGGCAAAGAATTCCACAGATTCACCACCCTCTGACTAAAGAAATTTCTCCTCATCTCCTTCCTAAAAGAACGTCCTTTAATTCTAAGGCTATGGCCTCCAGCCCTAGACTCTGCCACTCTGACTCTGAAACATCCTCTCCACATCCACTCTTGCCAAGCCGTTCACTATTCTGTAAGTTTCAATTAGATCACCCCCCTCATTCTTCCAAACTCCAGCGAGTACAGGCCCAGTGCCGACAAACGCTCATCCTATGTTAACCCACTCATTCCTGGGATCATTCTGATAAACCACCTCTGGACCCTCTCCAGAGCCAGCACATCCTTCCTCAGATATGGGGCCCAAAATTGCTCACAATATTCCAAATGTGGCCTTACCAGCGCCTTGTCAAGCTTGCTGTGGGATAATTGGCTTCGGTGTTCCTTACAATGTTATTATTTCATTGAGCATATGGTGGTTTGGGACTTGGCAGGCATCATGTAGTCTTTTCCTCTACTGAATGTTACGGAAATATCAAGCATACATTGTTTAGTTTAGTTTAGGTTTCGAGATACAGCGCGGAAACAGGCTCTTCGGCCCAACGAGTCCGCACCGACCAGCGATCCCCGCACACGAAAACTATCCTACGCACACCAGGGACAATTTACACATACACCAAGCCAATTAACCTACAAACCTGTACGTCTTTGGAGTGTGGGAGGGAAACCGGAAGATCTCGGAGGAAACCCACGCAGGTTACGGGGAGAACGTGCAAACTCCTTACAGACAAGCACCCGTGGTTGGGATCGAACCCGGGTCACCGGCGCTGCATTCACTGTAAGGCAGGAACTCTACCGCTGCGCCACCGTGCTGTCCGTGGTAATTGGAGATGGCTAATTAGGCGATTAAAAATAACCGTTTACAACTAAATAATGGAGTCAGGCAATGAAAATGATTCTGATGGGACCTGATGAGACGTATCAGGTTTACAGATAGATCAAACAACATAGATGTATACAGCACAAGAACAGGCCCTTCATCCCACAATGTTGGTGTCAATATAAATTAATGTCCTCTGCCTGCACATGGTCTATATAAGGTCATGTCATAAGTGATAGGAGCAGAAATTGGCCATTCGGCCCATCTAGTCCACTCAGCCATTCAATCATGGCGGATCTATCTCTCCCTCCTAACCCCATTCTCCTGCCTTCTCCCCATAACCTCTGACACCCGTACAGGTCAAGAATCTATCTATCTCTGCCTTAAAAATATCCGAAGGTAGACAAAAATGCTGGAGAAACTCAGCGGGTGAAGCAGCATCTATGGAGCGAAGGAAATAGCGCAGAAAATATTAATTGACTTGGCTTCCGCAGCAAAAAATTCCACAGATTCACTACCCTCTGACTGAAGAAATTCATCCTCATGTCCTTCTGAAAGGAAAGTTCTTTAATTCTGAAGCTATGACCTCTGGTCCTAGACTCTCCCACTAGTGGAAACATCCTCTCCACATCCACTCTATCCAAACCTGTCACTATACGGTAGCTTTCAATGAGGTCCCCCCTCATTCGTCTAAACTCCAGCGAGTACAGCCCCAATGCCGACAAACGCTCATCATATGTTAACCCACTCATTCCTGGGATCGTTCTTGTAATCCTCTTCTGGACCCTCTCCAGAGCCAGCACATCCTTCCTCAGATATGGTGCCCAAAATTGGTCAGCAGAATGGGGCTGAGTGGGAAAGATAGATCAGCCATGATTGAATGGCGGAGCAGACTTGATGGGCCGAATGGCCTGCTTCTACTCCTATCACCTGCGATCTTATGATCTAAAGAAATTCCACCTCATCTCCTTCCTAAAAGAACATCCTTTAATTCTGACACTATGACCTCTAATCCAAAACTTTCCCACTAGTGTAAACATCCTCTCCACATCCACTCTGTCCAAGCCTTTCACTATTCTGTACGTTTCAATGAGGTCCCCCCCCCCTCATTCTTCTAAATTCCAGCGAATACAGGCCCAGTGCCAACAAATATGTTGAGCAACTCACTCTCTTCGAAGAATACGACCAGTGTTTTCAAAGGGTGAAACCAATTAAGCAAATTTGTTCTCTGATAGATTATGAGGTCTCAGTAATTTATTCATAAAACACAGCTTCAGAAATCAACTCCTAATTGCCAATACAGTTTTGCATACTGATGTTTCTTTATATAGAATGTGTCTTAATTTTGAAATACAGTAATTGCAGGAGTCTCTTTCCATAGAGCTAACTTTGAGCACATGCATGCAGTCCATTGTAGTGAGAACTCTGTTGGAGGGGAAGTACTTTATTTTGATATTATTACTAACACTGCGTCTTATATTTTAAATGTGGAAAGAATATGCTGTAGATATGTATTATTGTATATCGAGGACACCAATATGCCACCACCATTGTACTATGTACAGAGATATGGGCGGCACGGTGGCGCAGCGGTAGAGTTGTTCCCTCACAGCGCCAGAGTTCCAGGTTCGATTCTGACGAAGGGTGCTGTCTGTACGGAGTTTGTACGTTTTTGTTTATTTTTTATTTTTAGAGATACAGCGTAGAGAAAGGCCCTTCGGCCCACCGAGTCGGCACCGACCAGCGATCCCCGCACACTAACGCTATCCGACACACACACTAGGGACAATCGCAATCGTTACCAAAGCCAAACAACCTACAAACCTGCGCGTCTTTGGAGTGTGGGAGGAACCCGAAGACCACGCAGGTCACGGGGAGAATGTACAGACTCCGTGCTGACTGTACCCAGAGGCAGGATCGAACCCGGGCCATGACTCTACCACTGTGCCACCGTGCCGCCCTATTCTCATTCTCCCTGTGATCTCGTGGGTTTTCTCTGGGTGCTCCGGTTTCCTCTCACTCTCCAAAGACGAGTGGGTTTGTAGGTTAATTGGCCGACTGTAAATTGTCCATCGTGTGCAAAGAGTCAGTGGATGCAAAAGTGGGATATTATAAAACTACCGTGTAGTGGTACGGCATGTCCTTGGTGGGCCGAAGGGCCTGTTTCCACGCTGCATCTCTAAACCAAAAACGTAATTATTTTTGTTTGAGGAGCACACTGAACACGTTGTGTGCATTCAGGTTTCCAAGGACCTACATCATTAGCAACAGGCTGAGATTCCAACGTAGATTTTATTTTCTACACTGTTTGAGGTCATTTTCTTGTCATAGAAACAGAGAAACTGTGAGCTAGCACCGCCATTCAATATGATCATGGCTGATCATCCAGAATCAGTACCCCGTTCCTGATTTCTCCCCATATCCCTTGATACCGTTAGCCCTTAGAGCTATATCTAACTCTCTCTTGAATACATGAAGTGAATTGGCCTCCACTGCCTTTTGTGGCAGAGAATTCCACAGATTCACAACTCTCTGGGTGAAAAAGGTTTTTCCTCATCTCAGTCCTAAATGGCCGACCCCTTATTCTTAAACTGTGTGAACCCTGGTTCTGGACTCCCTCAACATGGGGGAACATTTTTCCTGCATCTAGCGTGTCCAATCCCTTACGAATTTTACATGTTTCTATAAGATCCCCTCTCGTCCTTCTAAATTCCAGTGGATAGAAGCCCTGTCGACCCATTCTTTCATCCTCATTGGGATAACATTCATCAATGAAGCACTGACCAGTTTTGCGCATACACATCCCCCAGACCTGAACCAAACACAAATATCTTCCATACTGCGATAATTCAAAACTTGAGATTAAACAGGCCAGAAAACATCACCTATCCATGTTCCCCAGAGATGCTGCCTGACCCGCTGAGTAACTCCAAAACTTTAAGGTAGCCAAAATGCTGGAGAAACTCAACTGGTGAGGCAGCATCTATGGAGCGAAGGCAATAGGCAACATTTCAGGCCGAAACCCTTCTTCAGACTTTGTGTCTTTACTCAATAAAATCTTTGCTCCTTATCAAGGAGTCTTTGATAAACAAACTAGAACCTATTCTGAAGAAGGGTCTCGACCCGAAACGTCACCCATTCCTTCTCTCCAGAGACGCTGCCTGTCCCGCTGAGTTACTCCAGCATTTTGTGTCTATCTTTGGTATAAACTAGCATCTGCAGTTCTTTAGCTCCAAATGCATAGGAAAGTTTAGAGGGATATGGGCCAAACACAAGGGAAATATAACTGTCAGATAAGGCACCTTTGATGGCGTACATGAGTTGGGCCCCTTTCAGTGCTGCATGACGCTAAATAGCAACAATGCGCAAATAACCAATTTAATGACATTGATTGAGAAAGAGACATATTTAAACAACTATTGGAGGAACGAAGTCAAAGTCAAAGACAAGTCAACTTTATTTGTCACACACACATACAAGATGTGCAGTGAAATGAAAGTGGCAATGCCTGCGGGATTGTGCAAAACAACAGAACAACAGAACAGAACCAGTATTTACATTTTAGAAAAATAAAAAGACACAACGCAACAGTAAATTAGTCCCTGGTGTGATCAGAGTTTACAGTCCTGACGGCCTGTGGGAAGAAACTCCGTCTCATCCTCTCTGTTTCCACAGCGTGACAGCGGAGGCGTTTGCCTGACCGTAGCAGCTGGAACAGTCCGTTGCTGGGGTGGTAGGGGTCCTTCATGATCTTGCTGGCTCTGGATCTGCACCTCCTGGTGTACAGGTCCTGCAGGGGGGGGGAGTGTAGTTCCCGTGGTGCGTTCGGCCGAACGCACTACTCTCTGCAGAGCCTTCCTGTTCCTGGGCAGAGCTGTTCCCAAACCAGATCGAGATGTTACCGGACAAGATGCTTTCTACAGCCCCAGAGTAGAAGCACTGAAGGATCCTCAGAGAGACTCTGAATTTCCTCAGCTGCCTGAGGTGGTAAAGGCGCTGCCTTCCCTTTCTCACCAGTGCGGCAGTGTTTGTTGTCCATGTCAGATCCTCTGTGATGTGGACCCCCAGGTATTTAAAGCAGCTCACCCTATCCACAGTAGTCCCATTTATCCCCAGTGGCGTGTACGTCCTCGGTTGTTGTGCCCTTCTAAAGTCCACAATCAGCTCCTTAGTTTTTGTGACATTCAAGAGGAGGCTGTTGTTCTGACACCAGAGTGCCAGGTCAGCCACCTCCTCCAGGTAGGCCTTCTCATCGTTATTGGAGATCAGGCCCACCACCACTGTGTCATCAGCAAACTTGATGATGGAGTTGGAGCTGAACCTGTGTACAGTCATGTGTGTACAGGGAGTACAGTAGGGGGCTGAGGACGCAACCCTGGGGGGGGATCCTGTGTTCAGGGTGAGGGGATTGGAGGTATGTCTCCCCATCTTGACTCCCTGGGGCCTGGTGGTGAGAAAGTCCAGGACCCAGGCACACAGGGGAGTGTTCAGCCCCAGTTCCAGCAGCTTCTCAGCAAGTCTGGTGGGGACAATGATGTTGAACAGCACCTCATATTTAGCTTCGGCAGCTTACAGCCCCGTGGTATTGATTCCTCTAACTTCAGGTAGCCCGGGCATTCCCTCTCTCTCCAGCCCTCCCCCACTCAAGTCACACTAACTTCTCGTTTTCACCCAACAAACAGCTAACAACGGCCTGTTTCCTTTACCATTGTTACTTTTTTGCATATCTTTCATTCATTGTTCTTTATCTCTCCACATCACCGCTTATATCTCTCGTTTCCCTTATACCCTAACCCTCAGTCTGAAGAAGGGTCTCACCCATCGAAACATCGCCCATCCCTTCTCTCCAGAAATGCAGCCCGTCCCGCTGAGTTACTCCAGCTTTTTGTGCCTATCTTTAATTCATTATGAATATTTGTGAAATACCAAGACCCCAACGGTGGAACAGGCGGAGGACGATGGCTGACCTTAGTGGAGCATCACAACGGCTGGGAAGGCGGATGAAGGCTGCAGCAGAAAAGAGTCTCCAGTCGTCTTGGACTCCATGCCACTGGCTCCTGACCCAGATCTGTCAAGGACCGTCAGGTGGCTGTCTGTGCACCAGTCTCCCCACGTTAAACAAAGTCACGCACAGGCGTCCTCCAACCCAGGAGACACCCATGGTTCAGCCATGACCGAAGGGGGCCTATTGTGCCTGTCCTGGTTAGGCAAATTTTTGGGCGACTACAGGCGACTACCGCAAAATTTTGAACATGTTGAAACTTTTTGGGCGACAGTGGCAACAATTTTTGCTGTCGTAGGTTGTCGTAGATGCTGTCGTAGGCTGTCGCCAGGTGTCGTGGGTGAATTCCATTATAACTAGTCCCTGGTAGTCGCCTAAACAGTAGCCTAAGAGGGACAGGCCCATTAAAAATATTTGTTCAGAACAATACATAACTTTACAGAAAAGTCCCAGCTTTGTTTTATTTTTGGAGAGAAGATGAAGTGAAGTTTGTAAGTGAGTGTAGATGGTTGATTATATGTTACGATGCACTACAAGTGGTTCGTGCAATGGCTTGTTTGTTAGTGACATGCACTGACACACATAACCCATATTTATCATCACAAAATAACAATGCATGGATTGTAACTGGACTGTATAATGACACAGACAAGAGGGGAATAAAGCCAATTAGCAGCTATTTTGGTGACAGCAATTGGAAGGGGAAATGATTCAACGTGTCACACATACATCATGTAGGGAGGGGAAGGGAACCAGTTGCTCAAAGGGTGAGAAACATTCTTCACTAACCTCAGAGACCTGGTTGTGAGGCAACCTCTGGGTGATGGGGTGGATGACTTCAGTTCAGTTCATGTCATGAAGAAGGGTCTCAACGCCTATTTCCTTCGCTCCATAGATGCTGCCTCACCCGCTGTATTTCTCCAGCATTTTTGTCTACCTCAGTTCAGTTCATTGTCACGTGTACCGGGTACAGTGAAAAGCTTTTGTTGCATGCTGACCAGTCAGCGGAAAGGCAATGCATGATTACAATCGAGCCGTCCACAGCAAAGATCAGAGATTGGAGAGACAACTCTCTCCACTCCATGGACTTTGATCCACAGTGTACATAACATGATAAGGGGATACCGTTTAAAGTGCCAGATGACATTTTATGGCGGCACGGTGGCGCAGCGGGTAGAGCTGCTGCCTTACAGCGGCAGGGACCCGGGTTCAATCCTGACTGTGGGTGCTGCCTATACGGAGTTTGTACATTCTCCCCATGACCAGCGTGGGTTTTATCCGAGATCTTCGGTTTCCTCCCACACTCCAAAGACGTGCCGGCATGCAGGTTATTTAGCTTGGTATGAATGTAACTTGTCCCTAGTGGGTGTAGGACAGTGTTAAGGGCCTGTCCTACTTTCATGACCTAATTCACGACCTATGCCGAGTTTGCCTTTGACTCGTACTCGCAGCATGGCGTCACAAGGTCGTAGGTTGGTCGTAGGTAGGCCGTGATGCTAGTCGTAGTTACTCATGGCATCAAGTAGGTCGGAGCGTTGTTTCAGCATGATAAAAAATGTCCACGAGTAAAAAAGGTTGTGAATTAGGTCGTGAAAGTGGGACAGGCCCTTTACTGTGTGGGGGAGGATCACTGATCAGCACGGACTGGGTGGGCCGAAGGGCCTGTTTTCAGGCTGTATCTCTAAATAAAATTAAACTAATAACATTTAGTACAAGATGAGGCCAGTAATGTCTGATCAAAGATAGTCCGAGGGTCTCCAATGAGGCAGATAGTAGTTCAGGGCCGCTCTCTGGTTATGGTATGATGATTCAGTTGCCTGATAAAGACGTGGTCTAAGGCAGCTGTGGAACCCGAAAAATAGTGTCATCCTTGGATGCCCTCCAACCTGGTCGCAAAGTATAATTTATTTCCAAGTGCGGCATTGATGATGAACAGACACCAAAGTCACAGGGTCACAGAGTCAAAAATACATTTGAATGGTTGATTTAAAACTAGTTTTGGGAGCTGAGGAAAGAGCTCATGGGGCAAAAGATTTAATAGGAACTTGAGAGGCAACGTTTTCCACCAGAGGGTGGTGGGTATATGGGATGAGCTGCCAGAGGGGGCTAGTTGAGGCAGGTACTATAACAGTATTTAAGAGACATTTGTGCATGTACATGGACAGGAAAGGTTTGGAGAGATGTGGGCCAAATTTAGGGCACCACAGTGGTGCAGCAGTAGGGATACTGCGTTACAGTGCCAGAGACCCTGGTTCGATCCTGACTACGGGTGCTGTCTGTACAGAGTTTGTATGTTTTCTCCGATATATTTGGTTACCTCCCACACCCCAAAGACGCATAGGTTTGTAGATTAATTGGCTTGGTATCAATGTAAATTGTCCCTAGTGTGTGTAAGGTAGTGTTAGTGTACTGGTCGGCACGGACAGTGGGCCGAAGGGCCTGTCTCCGCCCTGTATCTCTAAACTAAACTGAAATTAAATGTGGGCATGTGGGACTAATGTAGATTGGGCATCTTGTTCAGTATGGGCAAGTTGGGCAGAAAGGCCTATTTCCATGCTGTATGACTAATAAATACATGGGCGTTTTAACTGAAATACCTATGGAGATTTTTTTAGATTACCTTAGAGATACAGCGTGGAAACAGGCCCTTCGGCCCATCGAGCTCACCGCACATTAACACTATCCTACACACATTAGGGACAATTTACACATACACCAAGCCAATTAACCAACAAACCTGTATGTCTTCGGAGCGTGGGAGGAAACACAAGCACGTCACGTGGAGAACGTACAAACTCCGTACAGACAGCGCCCATAGTCGGGATCAAACCCGAGTCTCCAGCGCTGCAAGCTCTGTAAGGCAGCAACTCTACCGCTGCGCCACCTTGTGGATGAGTATCAATGAGCACCTGAATCTTCACTCTGAAATTCTGCCCAGGTCAATGAGCGGCCAAGAGAGTGAAGCAAATGATGATCCTGATGAAAAGGTTGAGGGCCTGAAATCTTAACTCATGTTCCAACCTCTCCGTAGCTACGACCTGACCCACTGTAACATTTAACAATCAGTTAGGCAGGTACATGGATAGGACAGGTTTAGAGAGATATGGGCCAAATGCAGGCCAGTGGGACTAGTGTAGATGGGACATGTTGGTTGGTGTGGGCAAGTTGGGCCAAAGTGCCTTTCTCCGCAATCAATTACTCTATGATGTTACTGCCTACTTCCAGTAGCATCATTTTTGAATTTATTTTTAATCCATTTTTGTTTTGTAATTTTCTCTGAGAGAGCAAAATTTGGGAAAGTAATTAGGTGTCTTTTAACTGCTTTCACCTTGCCAGGCACAGCATTTGATTGTAGGTCATATAAAGCCCACCTTTAGTTTAGTTTAGAGATACATCGCGGAAACAGGCCCTTCGACCCACCGAGTCCGCACCGACCAGCGATCCCCGCACACTAACACTGCCCGACACCCACTAGGGACAATTTACATTTATATCAAGCCAGTTAACCTACAAACCAGGACGTCTTTGGAGTGTGGGAGGAAATGGAAGATCTCGAAGAAAACCCACACAGGTCACGGGGGGGAAAGTACAGACGGCACCCGTAGTCAGGATTGAACCCGGGTCTCGGGCGCTGCAAGCAACTCTACCACTGCACCACCGCGCCACCCAACATTATTTGCCTCTTCTGAATAACGGAGGTGTGGGAAGAAGGTTTGCTAAAATATCAGTTCGCCAGTAGCTATTGACGATGTTTTTTTCCCGGTGCTAATGGATTTGTGTCATTGAGTGGAATCTCACTGACAGGTAAAGTACTTAGAGAACAAGAGTGCTTGGAATAAAATTAAGGGAATTTCTGGCTGTTTTTACCCCGAATAGAAAATCTAACTTCTTCTGCTTGCGTTTGAGGCAGCAGAAGTCCGCAGCGGGGTGATGCTATCCGGTTGGACATCCGTAGGAGCCAGCCCTAATAACGGGCGCCTGCTCCGGGATGGCGCCGAGCTGTGGCGCTGCTGCTGTCTCTGATTGTTCTCGTCTGCCTGACTGAGGTCAGCTGACAGGGATCACCACGGGAAGGTCGACATCACGAGCCCCAAAATCCAACTGACACGATGTGGATTAGACATCAGGAGCTATTCAATCTACTCCATAACTTTGCAGCAGGTGAAGTTCATCATCGTTGACTGTTCTTGTTCTAGGAACGGGTTACTCATTTGGGATGATCAGCCAGGATCACATTGATTGACAGTGCTTGGCTCGAAAGGCCGAATGGCCTACTCCTGCACCTATTGTCTATTGTCTATTGCCCCGATGTGTGTGTTTGCACAGAAGGATTAGTTTAGTTTAGTTTAGTTTAGAGATACAGCGCGGAAACAGACCCTTCGGCCCACCGAGACCACGCCGTCCAGCGATCCCCACACACTAACACCACCCTACACACACCAAGAACAATTTAACATTTGTACCAATACAATTAACCTACAAACTTGTATGTCTCTGCTCCGTGTTAAGACGAGTGTCAACTGTACGGCGCTGCCCATTCCTGAATTTGTTGGAATGTATTTGTAGGTCATGGCATCACGATCCCCTGCCAAAATGGAGATGATTATAGACAATAGACAATAGACAACAGGTGCAGGAGTAGGCCATACGGCCCTTCAAGCCAGCACTGCCATTCAATGTGATCATGGCTGATCATCTACAATCAGTATCCCGATCCTGCCTTCTCCCCATATCCCCTGACTCCGCTATCTTCAAGAGCCCTATCTAGCTCTCTCTTGAAAGTATCCAGAGAACCGGCCTCCACTGCCCTCTGAGGCAGAGAATTCCACACTCACAACTCTCTGTGAGAAAAAGTGTTTCCTCATCTCCGTTCTGAATGGCTTACCCCTTATTCTTAAACTATGGCCCCTGGTTCTGGACTCCCCCAACATCGGGAATATGTTTCCTGCCTTCAGCGTATCCAAACCCTTAATAATCTTGTATGTTTCAATAAGATACCCTCTCATCCTTCTAAATTCCAGTGTATACAAGTCCAGTTGCTCCATCCTGGGATTTAACCTCGTCAACCTACGCTGCACTCCCTCAATAGCAAGAATGTCCTTCCTCAAATTTTGAGACCAAAACTGCACACCATACTCCAGGTGTGGTCTCACTAGGGCCCTATACAACTGCAGAAGGACCTCTTTGCTCCTATATTCTTGTTATGAAGGCTAATATGCCATTCGCTTTCTTCACTGCCTACTGTACCTGCATGCTTACTTTCAGTGACTGTTGTACGAGGACCCCCAGATCCCGTTGCACTTCCCCTTTTACCAACTTGACATCCTTCAGATAATAATCTACCTTCCTGCTTTCGCCACCAAAGTGGATAACCTGACATTTATCCACATTAAACTGCATTTGCCATGCATCTGCCCATTCCCCCAACCTGTCCAAGTCACCCTGCATTCTCATAGCATCCTCCTCACAGTTCACACTGACACCCAGCTTTGCATCACCTGTAAATTTGCTAATGTTACTTATTATTCGCCATGTTAAAAATGCAATGATCCTGCTTCTAACGGGTAAAGTCGCTGCAGTTCTGGCAATGCATGCTGTTTGTCGTGGAAACTTTTTAAAAAGTCTGTTATGCCGAATGTTTGTGACAATGCACAATTTACGCATGACTCATTTTGCAGGCAACGCAATTAATGATCTGGAGAGTTTTAGGCTTCAGATTCACCTGCTATTCCCCATTATAAAAGTTAGAAACACTGTCTTCAGCGAGCAAATAGTGTGGGAGGGCAAATTAACCATCAATGTCACGCGAAGGATAATATGCGGTAGAAAAGGTGTTACTCCCTCTTTAAAAGGCAATAAAATGATGTTATTTTTACACTAATGTTGTTTATGAAAGCTGTGTAATGATCAGAATCCTTCTTGGTTTGGTTTCTTGGTCCTCCAAAATATTCCAAATGGAATTTAAACTGGAGGTGGTGAAGGGAGGGCTTAAGCCAGAAAGGGCTATTGGGAAGAAAGAGCTACTTTAAATTTAGTTGCATCTGGCTGAGTAACTATAGTTGGGTGGAGATTATTCCATGCTTCAATTCCAAGCATCATAGAACAGAGTTATGGGAGTGAAAAGAGTGAATGAGAAAGTGGGATAGGATAGTCAGTCGTACGACATGGAAATAGGCCCTTCGGCCCAACTTGCCCACGCCAACCAACCTCCTTCTTCTTGTCGTGTCCATCTTGTTACAAATGTTGGCCTCGCCGTCATCGTCCGTATTGAAAAGGACGCAAGCTTCTGGCGACAATCAGTGGGAAGCCGTCACTTGTGGCGGTAGATGATGGTGGTAGCATGATTAGCTCAGGATACTTCCACTTCCCAGCCCCCGTGACGTGGACACTTCTGCTATGGGGCCACGCCAACCAATATTCCCCCATCCGCGCAAGTCGCACTTGCCTGCGTTTGGCCCATATCCCACTAAATGATTAGATCTCCCGCCTCGCTGGTTATTGACACAGACTGCAACTACCACCTCCCTGTTGCAAGTTATGGCAGCTGCCAGCCATTCACACGAAGTGACAAAAGGCGGCACGGTGGCGCGGTGGGTAGAGCCGCTACCTCACAACGCCAGAGACCCGGGTTCGATCCTGACCTCGGGTGCTGCCTGTGTGTGGAGTTTACACATTCTCTCAAGTCTACTCCGCCATTCAATCGTGGCTGATCTATCTCTCCCTCTCTCACAACCCCATTCTCCTGCCTTCTCCCCGTAACCCACTGGACACCCGCACTAATCAAGAAACCGCCATTATCCACATTTTTTTTTAAAAGCCATCTTTTACTCTCGGTATTACTGGAGGAGTGCTTTTGGTTTTAGCCACAGATGTATGCTCCTTTGGTGCCATCTAGTGGAGCGTAGACAAGTTGCAGGAAGTAAAGAACAGAAGCATATATACCATCCAAAAACCTTATCAGCCTCTGTCAGTTTCTACAAAAATTAGCTTCACCTGCTGTTCTGATTCCTTCACACTGCACTGATCCCCAAATTGATTTTGCTTATGCAAATGCCAGATAAAACAAATTGAAATTGGTTTCCAGTTCTGCCTGCCAAGCACATTGGATTTTCAGCCGTTATTTGTCAATCAGATATCGCGCCAGTTTCAAGGGCCTTGTGATCTCTCGCTGAATTCTCTCTCACAATGTTTTAACCACATCCACAAATAATTTTTCAGATTTGTCCGAGAATGATCCCAGGAATGTTTGGGTTAACATATGATGAGCGTTTGACAGCACTGGGCCTGTACTCGCTGGAGTTGAGAAGGATGAGGGGGAAGAACTTCGTTGAAACGTACCGAATAGTGAAAGGCCCAGATAGAGTGGATGTGGAGAGGATGATTGGGGGTGATCAGCCATGATCACATTGAATGGCGGTGCTGGCTCGAAGGGCCGAATGGCCTACTCGTGCGCCCATTGTCTATTGTCTATTGTTTCCACCAGTTGGAGAGTCTAGGACCAGAGGGCGCAGCCTCAGAATTAATGGACGTTCTTTTAGGAAGGAGATGAGGTGGAATTTCTTTAGTCAGACGGCGGTGAATCTGTGGAATTCTTTTGCCACAGGAGGCTGTGGAGGCCAAGTCAGTGGATATTTTTAAGGCAGAGATAGATAGATTCTTGATTAGTCAGGCGTTATGGGGAAAAGGCAGGAGAATGTGGTTGAGAGGGGGAGATAGATCAGCCATGATTGAATGGCGGAGTAGACTTGATGGGCCGAGTGGCCTAAATCTGCTCCTTTCACTTATGAACATGAAAATATTTTAAGTTTCTTTGCAGTAAATGAAGTCCCAATGTCCAAAGGGATGGATATCTAAGGGTAGAGCAATCTAAAGTTTGGGATTAGTAAGCTTACAGTCATTACATGTAAAATATGTCCAGTGGGTCTCTCAGTGGGTGAGGCAGCATCAATGGAACGAAGGAATAAGAGACGTTTCGGCTCCAGACCCTTCTTCAGTCAGTGGAAAGATTATACATGATTACAATTAAGCCATCCACAAGTGTAATGCTGCAGGATAACGTTTAGTGTAAGGTAAAGTCCAAATAAAGGTAGTTGGCGGGACTCCAGTGAGGTAGATAGTAGTTCAGGCCTGTTTGCTCGTTGTGGAAGGATGATTCAGTTGCCTGATAACAGCTGGGAAGAAACATGTACCTGAATCTGGAGGTGTATGTCTTCTCATTTCTACATCTCTTGCCTGAGAGGGGAGGAGAAGGGGTGGTCGGGGTGCAACTGGTCCTTGATGATGCTGCTGGCCTTGCCGAGGCAGCGTGAGGTGTAGATGGAGTCAACGGAAGGGAGGTTGGTTTGTGTGACGGTCTGGGCTGTGTCCAGAATTCCCTGCAATTTCTTGCGGTTTTGGATGGAGCTGTTCCCAAACCATGCTGTGATGCTTCCCGATAAAATGCTTTCTGTGGCGCATCTCATACCACTAGGGGGCGCCGCATGATGGCAGCCTCTGCCTACAGTCTGTCTGTTTTTTCATCTTTTTTTATTAATTTTTAGTTTGTTTAGTTTGTTTTGGAGGATTCTATGTGGGGGAGGGGGGTACGGTAAGGGGAAAACCGTTTCCCAGTCACTTCCTGGCAAGGATGCGACTGCTCTCCGGGTCACATCCTCGCCCCCCCCCCCCCAGGAGAAACACCGCACGGGCTGAACCCACCCCCCACCATCTGGATTGGCGTTGCCTTTCCTGCCAGAGACCGGCCAGAGCTTCAGCGGCAACACAGCGCTGGATTCACCGCAGAGCGGGTGATGCCTTACCTGGGTTGCCGTTTGAAGCTCCTGAGTGTTGGGCCGCTGCTTCAACATCCCGGAGCTGTGATTTTCGGAGCCACCAACGTGAATCTCCGCCCTGTGGACTTCGGGAGCTGCGGTATCTGGTAGGGAGTGGCCGATTCGGAGATCCAAGCCGCTGAGAATGTTCTCCCATTCCGAGGTCGGAGTCCTATCATCCCGACGAGAGGGCCTGAGCATCGGGCCGCCCGTAGCGGCGACAGCGAGGGGCGCGGGAGGCCCCGACCACGGGTGAACAACAGAGGAGGATGACTAAACTTTGGTGCCTTCCCTCACAGTGGGAAACTTTGACTCCGCTGTGTGGGGATGTTTATGTTAAAGTCTATCGTGCTCTGTGTCCTTTGTTTATTCGTATGGTTGTATGATGACCACACATTTCACTGGACCAATTGGTGCACGTGGCAATAAATGTCTCTTGTCTTGTGTCTCTTGTCTTGGCATCTGTAGAAGTCAGTGAGAGTTATTGAGGGACATGAAATGATCAAGCCCATCACATTGAATGTGTCGTTCTTCCAGAAAGAATAGTGGCATTTAAGTTGGTTTTAGATAGGCACATGTGGGAATCGAGGGAAAAAGATCAGGTGACGACAGAGCAGATTAGTGTAACCTGGTATCATGTGTGGCACGGACATGGTGGGCTGAAGGGTCAGGGTGTCAAGGGTTATTGCTAGAAGGCAGTAGAATGGGACTAGGAGGGAGAGATAGATCAGCTATTATTGAATGGCGGAGTAGACTCGATGGGCCGAATGGCCTAATTTTGCTCCTATCACTAATGACCTTATGACCTTCGTGTGCTGCAGTGTGAAGAAGGCTCCAGACCAATAACGTCACATTTCCACTCCCTCCACAGGTGCTGCCTGACCCGCTGAGTTATTACAGCACTTGGTGTTTGGCTCAAGATCCCAGCGTCTGCAATTCCTCGTGTCTCCTGTACTCTTCTATGCTCCATTCTCTTTCAGGACGTTCTTTTAGGAAGGCGATGAGGAGAAATTGTGAAATAGTGAAAGGTTTGGATAGAGTGAATGTGGAGAGGATGTTTCCACCAGTAGGATAGTCTAGGACTGGAGGTCACAGCCTCAGAATTAAAGGACGTTCTTTTAGGAAGGAGATGAGGAGGAATTTCTTTAGTCAGAGTGTGATGAATTTGTGGAATTCTTTGCCACAGAAGGCTGTGGAGGCCAAGTCAGTGGATATATTTAAGACGGAGATAGATAGATTCTTAGATTAGTATGGGTGTCAGGGGTTATCGGGAGAAGGCAGGAGAATGGGGTTGGGAGGGAGAGATAGATCAGCCATGATTAAATGGCGGAGTAGACTTAATGGGCCAAATGTCCTAACTCTACTCCTATCACTTCTGACCATTCTCCCTTTAATAGCGGCGAGCATAAAACTCCCTCCATTTAAAAAATCAATTTCTCCTCTCAGGCGTCACCAATTCCACAGAACAAATATAATTTCAAGTGACCTCTTTCAATGTTTAGTATTATTGTATTTTGCTGTCAATTTCCCCAGAATGAGGGTGGCACAATCCCTCGCTACAGTCTAAAACAAACATACTTACAGCAAATCCTGTAATCCCCTTCTTTATAGAGTTAAATCACTGAACCAAGTACTGAAATACGTGTGTTGATTAAGGATTTGCAGACTGCATTGTTAGGGACTTTAGAAGTCTAAAAAATCTAGAGCTGAAGGTAGGGTATAGTGTAGCAAATGGACTTCAGAGGGCGGTGGAGGCCGGTTCTCTGGATACTTTCAAGAGCGAGTTAGATAGGGCACTTAAAGATAGCGGAGTCAGGGGATATGGGGAGAAGGCAGGAACGGGGTACTGATTGGGGATGATCAGCCATGATCACATTGAATGGTGGTGCAGGCTCGAAGGGCTGAATGGCCTACTCCTGCACATATTGTCTATTGACCTCTTCTCTTTTGAAACATGAAATATAGCAGAGAATGGAGGATAATGAATATTAGTGTCATTGTTTGTGTTTTCACTGTACGTGGATCCCGTAAGTTGAACAGGAGAAAAGTGGATTGAATGTGGAACATTGCTCTCTATTAGATTTAATACATTTCCAAAAGTTTGGCTTAAAGAAGAAGAAATAAGGAATATATAAAAAAGGAAATTTAAAGAAAACAAGGCAAGATATAAAATGATGTAAAAATTGGAAAGTCCAAAGACGTGCAGATTTGAAGGTTAATTGGCGTCAGTAAGAATTGTAAATTGTCCCTAGTGTGTGGGATAATGTTAGTTGTAGAGCGGTCACTATATTGCTGATGCACTGTGTTGCTGATCCGTGTCGGGCTTTCATAATAACTTCTTATGGAATGTGGCCCAGCTGGCGCATGCATGGTATTCAGGGTGCAGTTCAGCAGATTTGATAATGGATGCAAAATGTAAAGGGCCTGTCCCACATACGGTGTCATTTGCGCGTCACGAAGATGGCGGGCGAAGATTTTGTACATCCCTCGTGGGTGTAGGATAGTGTTAAGGGCCTGTCCCACTTGGCGATTTTTTTCGGCGACTGCTGGCATCATTGACTGATGTATCAGGTCAGCGAAAAATACGTGGAGTGATGCGGCGTGACGCGGCATGATGACGTATGACACGCGGTGTTTTTTCAAGTGTCGAAACATTTTTTTTGTCGCCGCTGGATTTTGAAATGTTCAAAATCTTTTGGCGACACTGATATGACTCCGGCAGTTGCCAAAAAAATCGGCAAGTGTGACAGGCCCTTTAGTGCGTGGGGATCGCTGGTCGGCACGGACTCGGTGGGCCGAAGGGCCTGTTTCCGCGCTGTATTTCCAAACTAAACAGCAGGTGAAGTAAAAGAATGAAATGAGAAAAGGGGAAGGAGAGAATGGAAGAGAAAAGGCAATAAGGTCATGACAAGACTTTTCATACAGTTAGACGTTAAAAATACCCCTTTAAACGATGCAGAAAAAGTCAGTTTAATTCCACTCGTAATATGCGCATGAATTAAATCCACTGACTAATTACAAAATGAAGATGTCCAGCATAGTTTAAAGATGTGAATTAAATGGAACAGCAAGAGACTTTAATCGATAATGAAAATCAGATTTCCATCAATTTGCTTATCTGCTGAAGGACCTTGGGATCTGGGATGAGGAATGTATGGAGAAAGAATAATTCTCCGTTCGGTACAGCGCCAGAGACCCGGGTTCGATCCCGACTACAGGTGCTGTCTGTACGGAGTTTGCACATTCTCCCCGTGACCTGCGTGGGTTTTCTCCGAGATCTTTGGTTTCCTCCCACACTCCAAAGACGTACAGGTTTGTTTAGTTTTTGGTTGGTTTAGAGATATAGTGTGGAAACAGGCCCTTCGGCCCACCGGGTCCATGCTGGCCAGCGATCCCCGCACACAAACACTGTCCTGCACCCACCAGGGACAATTTTTACATTTACCGAGCCAATTAACCGACAAACCTGTACAACTTCGGAATGTGGGAGGAATCCGAAGATCTCGGAGAAAACCCACGCAGGTCACGGGGAGAACGTGCAAACTCCGTACAGACAACACCTGTAATCGGTTTTGGTGGGATAATCAGCTTCCGTAAATCGTCCCTAGTGTGTAGGTTAGAACTAGTATATGGACGATCAATGGTCCTACACACACTGGGGACAATTTACACTTAAAACAAGTATACAAAACCAAGCCAATTAACTTACAAACCTGCACGTCATTGGAGTGTGGGAGGAAACCAAAGATCTTGGAGTCTAGGCCTATAGGTCATAGCCTGAGAATTAAAGGAATTTGTTTAGTCAGAGGGTGGTGAATCTGTGTAATTCTTTGCGCCAGAAAGCTGTAGCCAAACAATGGATATTTTTAAGGCAGAATTAGATAGTTTCTTGGTTAGTAAGGGTGTCAGGGGTTAAATGGGGAAGGCAGAAGAATGGGGTTGAGAGGGAGAGATAGATCAGCCATGATTGAATGGCAGAGTAGATGATGGGCCCAATGGTCTAATTTAGCTCTGAGAACATATGAGTGCCTGTAGGTTGTACACACTGTGGCCTCGGTGTCCGGGAGATGGAGGAAGGCAATGGTTAGAGTCATTAAGTGTTGGATGAACATTAATTAAGGCGGGTAGGTCGTGAAGGATTTCCTCAGCTTACTGAAGAGAGCAAGAGAGGAGGCCTTGATGGAGATCTTTTACTTTAGTTTAGTTTAGATATATGCAGCGCGGAAGCAGGCCCTTCGGCCCACCAAGGCCACCCCAACCAGCGATCCCAGCGCACTTACACCATCCTACACACACTGGGGGCAATTTGCACTTATTCCAAGCCAATTAATCTACAGATCTGTACGTCTTTGTTGCGTGGGAGGAAACTGGAGATCCTGGAGAAAACCCACGCGGTCACCCTTAGGTCACCGTGCCTGCCCACGGTGGTTACCGTGGAGTAAGGTGTTGTCACCAATATATGCCAATTGTGTTCAGTTGATGAGGAAGTGGAAGACCCGGTTGCGATGGGATGTCTCGAGACCCAGTTCCCTGTGCTTGCTAACTATATCCCACAATTTGTTTCTTATCAAGAGAGAGAAAGGGGGAGGTGAGGAGGTGTATGGGGGGGGGGGCTGCTTTGTTCTTAGTTTAGTCTAGTTTTGCAATACAGCACAGAAACAGGCCCTTCTGCCCACCGGGTCCGCGCAGACCAGCAATTCCCCGAACATTAACACCATCCTACACCCACAAGGGACAATTTTTATATTTACCAAGCCAATTAACCTACAAACCCGCACGTCTTTGGAGTGTTGGAGGAAACCGAAGATCTCGGAGAAAACCCAGGCAGGTCACGGGGAGAACGTGCAAACTCCGTACAGACAGACACCCCCAATCGGGATTGAACCCGGGTCTCTGGCGCTGCATTCGCTGTAAGGCGGCAACTGTACCGCTGCGCTACCAAATGAATACTGCCAATGAATAAGAGAAACGGAGGTGAGGTTGTTCTAGGATTAATAAGATTACTAAATCAACTGTTTATAAAAAGGGACAGTCATTGTGAATGAGACGCTGCTTCACAGCACCAGAGACCCAGGTTTGATTCTGACTATGGGTGCGTAGATTGTACTTTTTTTCCGTGACTGCCTGGGTTTTCTCCCGGTGCTCCGGTTACCTCCCACACTCCAAAGACGTCCAGGTTTGTCGGCTGTTTGATTTACGTTAAAAAAGAATTGTAAATTGTCCCTGGCTTAGAGGACAGTGCCTGTGTGTGGGGTTATCACTGGCCAGTGGGCTGAAGGGCCTGTTTCCACGTCGTATCTCTAAAGTCTAACTAAATGAGTGGGAAGAAATTGTACAGACGTTGGCTTTGAAATTAATACAGGATGTTCCTTTTGAAAGATTTATGGTTCCTGTAAAGGCACTTTTCTCAGATTTGATCGAAAGTTTAACAACACTCCATCTCTTCAGTTTCAGTTTTCAGGTTAGTTTACTGTCACGTGTACCGAGGTACAGTGAAAAGCTTTCGTCGCATGCTATCCAGTCAGCAGAAAAACAATACATGATTACAATCGATCTATTTACAGTGTACAGATACATGATAAGACAATAAACAATAGACAATAGACAATAGGTGCAGGAGTAGGCCATTCAGCCCTTCGAGCCATTCAATGTGATCATGGCTGATCATCCCCAATCAGTACCCCATTCCTGCCTTCTCCCCATATCCCCTGACTCCGCTATCTTTAAGAGCCCGATCTAACTCTCTCTTGAAAGTATCCAGCGAACCGGCCTCCACCCCTCTCCACTGCCCTCTGAGGCAGAGAATTCCACTGACTCACAACTCTGTGTGAAGAAGTGTTTCCTCATCTCCGTTCGAAACTGCTTACCCCTTATTGTTAAACTGTGGCCCCTGGTTCTGGACTCCCCCAACATCGGGAACATGTCTCCTGCCTCTAGTGTGTCCAAACCCTTAATAATCTTAGATGTTTCAATAAGATTGCCTCTCATCCTTCTAAACTCCAGAGTGTACAAGCCCAGCCGTTCCATTCTCTCAGCCAATGACAGTCCTGCCATCCCGGGAATTAACCTTGTGAACCTACGCTGCACTCACTAGGTCTCACTAAGGACCTGTACAACTGCTTAAGGAAGTAGGAAACGTTGCTGTAGGAATACAGATTTAAGAGAGTGGAGCGATTGTAATATGTGATTGTACAACTGCTTCTGTGGCCAGTATGCGAATGGTCACCTGGGTTGGGCGCCATCTTGGATGTCCTTCTAGATGTCATTAGATTGCTGTGTAGTTCCCAGAGAGTCTATTTATGCTGGAGTGGCATTTGTTCTTCCTCTGTTTAGTTTAGCTTAGTTTAGAGATACAGCACGGAGACAGGCCCTTCGGCCCACCGGGTCCGTGCTGACCAGCGATCCCCGCACATTAGCACTATCCTACACCCACTTGGGCCATTATTTTTACATTTACCAAGCCATTAACCTACCAGCCTTCACGTCTTTGGAGTGTGGGAGGAAACCGGAGATCTCGGAGAAAACCCCACGCAGGTCACGGGGAGAACGTACAAACTCCGTACAGACAAGCAACCGTAGTCGGGATCGAACCCGGGTCTCCGGCGCTGCATTCGCTGCACGGAAAGGCAGCAACTCTACCGCCGCGCCACCGTAACCGCCCCGTGACTCTATCTGGGCATTCAAATATTTTTTAATATGACAATATTTTAAAATCACTTTATCAAAACCAGACGACAAGAAAGACCAAGATGAATAATGTAGTTCAGAACATCCTGTCACATCTGTCGAAACCACACTGTCACCAAATATTGTACACTCTGTAAATGGCTCATTTAGTTTCATTTAACATTACCTGTCGCGGTGTCTGCTTTTGTGTAAGATGATTAAGTTTAGTTTAGTTTAGAGATTTAGTTTAGAGATTCAGGATGGAAACAGCCTATTTACAATTTATAATTTAACTTAACAGACCCTTCGGCCCACCGAGTCCGTGCCGACCAGCAATCACATTCATAGACTAGCAATGTCCCACACACTTGGGACAATTTACAATTTTACCAAAGCCAATTAACCTACAAACCTGTATGTCATTGGAGTGTGGGATGAAACTGAAGATCTAGGTGAAAACCAATGCTTCACCTGGAGAGAACCCATGGAGACTGGCCTTTCAGCCCACCGAGTCCATGGTTGAACTTCAATCACCCGTTTACACTAGTTGTACGTTATTTCATTTTCACATCCACTCCCTACACCAGGGGTCGGCAACCTACGGACCCCCGGGCCGAATGCGGCCCCGTAACCCCAAATAATCCGGCCCGCAGGCGGATTTTTCCCCCCGTAATCATCTAGCCCGCCGAGCGCGGCCGAGCTCTGACTGTACCGCATCCTGCGTTAAGCCGCCGACACGTCCGCGCACCTTCTGCGAACACGTTTAAGAAAAAACTCCAGATGTTGGAAAAATCGAAGGTAGGCAAAAATGCTGGAGAAACTCAGTGGGTGAGACATGCAAGGATTACATGAGGCTGCCTCACCCGCTGAGTTTCTCCAGCATTTTTGTCTACTTTCTGTGAACACGTGATTTGATGCCTGCCATCCCGGGGCGGGATCCACGAGCACACGTGATAGATGTGGCCCGCCATTCGCTCACAGACAGACATGCGTCCCGGCCCTCATGCAGAACAAGGTTGCCCACCCCTGCCCTACACACTAGGGGCAATTTACAGAGGGCCAATTAATCTACAAACCGGAACGTTTTTCGAATGTGGGAGGGAACCGGAGCACCCGGAGGAAACCCAAGCGGTCGCAGGGAAAACGTGCAAACTCCGCACCGACAGCACCCGTAGTCGGGGTCGAACCCGGGTCTCTGGTGCTGTAAGGCAGCAACTCTACCGCTGCGCCACCGTGCCCTCGTTGACATCAACATTACTGATCCATCTGTTATCCCAGTCCAGGGATGAGGGGCATAGGCCTTCACTGAAACTGCTTCCGATGTATCAGGGTCCTAACTTGTTTAAACCATTCCAGCACCTCACTGTTGCCTCCACATTATTCAAAGAGTTAACATCGATTCATGTCATCCCAGCTGCACCAAATGTGAATGTTGCTAGATATAATTGCTATGTAATAATTGGCATGTAATAAGTAAGATTGATCCACTTAAAAGTCACAACCTGTAGAACTTTGAAAAACCTTTGGTAGACACAAAATGCTGGAGTAACTCAACGGGACAACAGCAGCATCTCTGGAGAGAAGGAATGGGTGATGTTTCGGGTCGAGACCTTTCTTCAGACAGGCCGTTCAGCCCACCAGGTCGGCACCGACCAGTGATCCCTGCACACTTACATTATCCAACACACACAAGGGACAATTTTACATTCAAACCGCGCCAAACAACCAACAAACCCGCACGTCTTTGGAGAGTGGGAGGAAACCGAAGACATCGGAGAAAACCCACGCAGGTCAGGGGGAGGGCGTGCAAACTCCGTACAGACAGCACCCATAGTCAGGATCGAACTGGGGTCTCTGGCGCTGTAAGGCAGCGACTCTACCGCTGCGCCACCATAGCGTAATCTATGTGAAATCTTTCACTATTTCAGCAGTCAAGTCGTGCAACGTTCCAATCGGAATTTAAATTGAGATGTGTTAAGAAAAAAAAAAGAAATCCAACTCTGTCTTCTGTGGAGCGAACATCTTGGTTTAGATCAGGCAGATGCCCGGAGCAAATGCAAATGGAGCAGATACACAAAGATTTTCTATCGCAAATTCCCTCAAGGCACTGCAAGATTCAGCAAATGTTAATCTGTTTGCTTAACTGCAGCGATGACCTTGCAGCTGTTTTTGTGGGAAGAGTTACGCTGTTGTGGAAATGTTAACCTCGTATTTTGACTTGACTGCAAAGTCCGTCTCCTGCAAGTTGGCGAGTGTGTCGTGTTGCATAAAGGTTGCCGGTTCCCCAAGGTGCTTGGCTGCGTTTTGTTTAGTCGGGCACATTTCCATTCACCTGGGGGGGGGGGGGGGGGGGGGGGGGGCGAGAGGCAGCATTTTTAAAATAAAGTGGCCGCAAGTAACTGCCCATTATTGCTACACCACCTCGGCCACACACACATCTCACCCCTGCCATGGACATAAAGGTTTGTGGGTTGGTAGACACAAAATGCTGGAGTAACTCAGCGGGTGAGGCAGCATCTATGGAGAGAAGGAATTGGCGATGCCAATTCCTTCTCTCCATAGATGTTGCCTCACCCGCTGAGTTACTCCAGCATTTTGTGTCTACCTTCGATTTTACCAGCATCTTCAGGTCTTTCTCAAAAATTAATGTGGGCTAATTGGCTTGGTCTAAATGTGCAATTGTCCCCAGTGTGTGCAGGATTAATAGACAATAGACAATAGGTGCAGGAGTAGACCATTCGGCCCTTCGAGCCAGCACCGTGTGGCTGATCATGTGAGTGCGCGGGGATCGCTGGTCGGCGCTGACGCGGTGGGCCGAAGAGCCAGTATCTAAAAAAATCTAAACTAAAATAGCACTAATCACGGCAGCCAGCAGCGCCAGAGACCCACACCACCCTGGCCACGCTCTCATTTCACCCCCTGCCATCAGGAAGAAAGTACAGGAGCCTGAAAACTGTAACGCCCAGGTTCAGGAACAGCTTCTTCCCCACAGCCATCAGGCTATTTAGAAACAGAGAAAATAGGTGCAGGAGTAGGCCATTCGGCCCTTCGAGCCTGCACCGCCATTCAATATGATCATGGCTGATCATCCAACACAGTATCCTGTACCTGCCCTCTCTCCATACCCCCTGATCCCTTTAGCCACAAGGGCCACATCTAACTCCCTCTTAAATATAGCCAATGAACTGGTTTAAACACGACAACCTCCAAATAAGCTCTGAACTACATATACGATTACTGTATGTGTGTATTTTAAGGTTTGAGTCTAGTTTATTGTCACGTGTACCGAGGTACAGTGAAAAGCTTTTGTTGTGTGCTAACCAGTCAGTGGAAAGACAGTACATGATTACAATCGAGCCGTCCACACTGTACAGATACATAATAAGGGGAATAATGTTAATAACCTTTAGTGCAAGATAAAGTCTGATCAAACATATTTCGAGGGATATGTTTAGTTTAGTTTAGATTAGCTTGTTATTGTTATGGGTACCGAGGTACAGTGAAAAGCTTTTTTGCTGCTGAGTGCCATCCAGTCACCGAAAAAGCCAAAACTATAGATGATTATGCATGGTTGCACATGATATGGGCCAAGCATGGGCAAGTTGGACCTGTGCAGATGGGGCATCTTGGTTGGCATGGGCAAGTTGGGCTGAAGGGCCTGTTTCCGTGTTGCAGGAAAAATGTTCTCCATGTTGGCGGAGTCCAGAACCAGGGGTCACAGTTTAAGAATAAGGGGTAGGCCATTTAGAACGGAGATGAGGAAACACTTTTTTACCAGAGAGTTGTGAATCTGTGGAATTCTCTGCCACAGATGGCAGTGGAGGCCGATTCACTGGATGTTTTCAAGAGAGATTTAGTTTTAGCTCTTCGGTCTAATGGAATCAATGGATATGGGGAAAAAGCAGGCACGGGGTACTGATTTTGGATGTTCAGCCACGATCATATTGAATGGCAATAGACAATAGGTGCAGGAATAGGCCATTCAGCCCCTCGAGCTAGCACCGCCATTCAATGTGAGCATGGCTGATCATGCACAATAAGTACCCCGTTCCTGCCTTCTTATCATATCCCTTGATTTCGCTATCTTTAAGAGCTTTCTCTTGAAAGCATCCAGGGAACCAGCCTCCACTGCATCTCTGAGGCGGAGAATTCCACAGACTCGAAGGACCGAATGGCCTATTCCTGCACCTATTTTCTACGTTCCTCTGCTCTTCTGTGCGTGGCTCTATGACTCTGACTCTAGTGCATTGCAAGACCGAGAAACTGAGCTTTGCTTTCTGGAGAGAGATGTTGACCTTTGTGCCTGAGAGACTGAAGCTGAAAACGGGCCATCTTTAAATCTTGGCAGGCAGTAATGATCTCCAGAGTCCTTCGTCGAAGGTTGATGCTTATGAACCTCTTGCGGCACGTGTCCGCGCAGTGGAATGTCACTGGGGTTGAAGCCGTACTGTCCGGCTGCAGCAGCAGAAAATTGCCACTTAACTTTAGTCAGAAGTCGCACTTCGCAAGATCATTATCTCTTGAGATTGAAACGAAGCCAAGTAAGATATTGGATCCGACAATGATGAGCATGGACAAACTAGATTTCATGGATAGCGAGCAAGGGGAAACAAAGAAAGAAAAAGGTTTCAGAGATTATCATTGAGTGGCAGTGGGCACCACAGTTCACAATCCTATATGTTTAAGTAAGAACTGCAGATGCTGGAAGAATCGAAGGTTGACAAAAAGCTGGAGAAACTCAGCGGGTGAGGCAGCATCTATGGAGCGAAAGGATGGGTGACGTTTCCCACGAGTTTCCATGGGTTTCTCCAGTTTTTTGACTATCCTTCATAACCCTATAGATCGGCGACCGTTTCGCTGAACACCTCCGCTCAGTCAGCCTAAACCCACCTGATCCCCCGGTTGCTACACAACATTAACTCCCCCTCCCATTCCCACACTGACCTTTCTGTCCTGGGCTTCCTCCACTGTCAGAGTGAGGCCCAGCACAAATTGGAGGAACAGCACCTCATATTTTGCTTGGGTAGCTTACACCCCAGCGGTATGAACATTGACTTCTCTAACTTCAAGTTGCCCTTGCTTTCCCTCTCTCTCCATCCCCTCCCCCATCCTAGTTCTCTGACTAGTTTTACCATTCCCCTGATTAAATATTACTGATTGTACGCCTCGTTGTCACCTGCCCCGGCTAACAATTTTCCTTGATGGTTGTCCCCCTTTGATGTCTCTTTTTCATACCTTACCCTTCCTTATCTCTAGACTCCCTCTCCCCTGACTCTTAGTCTGTACCATAGAAACATAGAAACATAGAAAATAGGTGCAGGAGGAGGCCATTCCAGCACCGCCATCCATTGCGATCATGGCTGATCATCCCCAATCAATAACCCGTGCCTGCCTTCTCCCCATATCCCTTGATTCCACTAGCCCATAGAGCTCTATCTAACTCTCTCTTAAATCCATCCAGTGATTTGTCCTCCACTGCCCTCTGTGGCAGGGAATTCCACAAATTCTCAACTCTCTGTGTGGAAAAAAAAATGTCACCTCAGTCTTAAATGGCCTCCCCTTTACTCTAAGACTGTGGTCCCTGGTTCTGGACTCGCCCAACATTGGGAACATTTTTCCTGCATCTAGCTTGTCCAGTCCTTTTAAAATTTTATACGTTTTTATAAGATTTCCCCCTCATCCTTCTAAACTCCAGTGAATACAAGCCTAGCCTTTTCAATCTTTCCTCATATGACGGTCCCAGGGATCAATTTCGTGAACCTACGCTGCACTGCCTCAATCACAAGGATGTCCTTCCTCAAATTAGGGTAGGAGGGTCTCGACCTGAAACGTCACCCATTCCTACTCTCCAGAGATGCTGCCCGCCCCATTGAGTTACTCCGGCATTTTGTGTCTACCATTCATAATGCAAAAGACACGAGGTTTGCTGGGATGGAGAATGGGCGATGTGTCGCCGGTTACACAAGGGGAAACTTGGGCACAATAATTCTTTTTTTAAATTTGGAGTCTTCTGGAATGGATTAGAGTTTCAAGATGGGGCTAAACATTTAGTTTAGTTTAGACATACAGCATGGAAACAGGCCCATCGGCCAACCTAGTCCGCGCCGACCAGTGATCCCTGCACACTCATGTATGAAGTACAAATATGTCAAGTTTTCAAGTCAAGTCAAATCAAAGTCAAGTCAACTTCATTTGTCACATACACATACAAGATGTGCAGTGAAATGAAAGTGGCAATGCCTGCGGATTGTGCAAAGGCTACAGAACAGAATAGAACAGAATCAGTGTTTACATGTTAGGAAAAAAAACAGCAATTTAAAAAAGACACAACACAACAGTAATTAGTCCCTGGTGAGATAAGAGTTTCCAGTCCTGACGGCCTGTGAGAAGAAACTCCGTCTCATCCTCTCTGTTTTCACAGCATGACAGCGGAGGCGTTTGCCTGATCATAGCAGCTGGAACAGTCCGTTGCTGGGGTGGTTGGGGTCCCCCATAATGTTGCTGGCTCTGGATCTGCACCTTCTGATGTATAGGTTCTGCAGGGGGGCGAGTGTAGTTCCCATACTGTGTTCGGCCCGAACACACTACTCTCTGCAGAGCCTTCCTGTCCTGGGCAGAGCTGTTCCCAAACCAGATTGTGATGTTGCCAGACAAGATGCTTTCTACGGTCTCCCACAGGGGGCGTGGGTTTGTATCCCACTTCTGACACCATGTATGAAGTACTGATAATGATAAGGTTGTTAAACTTCATATAAAGCTCTTTATTATCCATTGGAGTTAGAGACTAGATGAAAGTCTCCATACATTTTGCATCTGTTATCAAATCTGCTTAACTGCACCCTGAATACTAGGCATGTGCCAACTAGGCCACATTCCATAAGAAGTTATTACGAAAGCCCGACATGGATCAGCAACACAGTGCATCAGCAATATAGTGACTGATCTACAACTAACACTATCCTACACACACTAGGGACAATTTACAATTCTTACTGAGGCCAATGAACCTACAAACCTGCACATCTTTGGAGTGTGGGAAGAAACCTGAGCACCCGGAGAAAACCCACGTGGTCACGGGGAGAACCTACAAACTATGTGCCAACAGCACCCGTAGTAAGGATCCAACCGGGGTCTCTCGCGCTGCAAGGCTGCAACTCTCGCTGCCTTATAGTGCTCGCAGCACCGGAGACCCGGGATCGATCCCGACTACGGCTGCTGTGTGTACAGAGTTTGTACGTTCTCCCCGTGACCTGCGTGAGTTTTCTCCAAGATCTTCGGTTTCCTTCCACATCCCAAAGACGTACAGGTTTGCAGGTTAGTTGGCTTGGTGTATGTTTAAATTGTCCCTAGTTTGTGTAAGACAGTGTTAATATGCATGGATCACTGGTCAGCACAGACTCAATGGGCTGAAGGGCCTGTTCCACGCTGTTTCTCTAAGCTAAATTCAACTAAAATCATCTTTCCCCACTACTTGAGCTCTCACTCCAACCTCCCACCCCGAGTCAATTCTAAGTGTGTTCTTTTAAAACCCTGCTGAAGTGTCCTGAGTCTTGTCAGCACTTTGTGTCCTTTTGAGATGAAAGATAACTTGGCCAACAATCCATTCAAGCTCAGTAAATCGAGACATAGATAATAGACAACAGACAAAAGGTGCAGGAGGAGGCCATTCAACCCTTCGAGCCAGCACCGCCATTCAATGTGATCATGGCTGATCATCCTCAATCAGTACCCCGTTCCTGCATTCTCCCCATATCCCCTGACTCCGCTATCTTTATCAATATCAATATCAGTTTTATTCGTCACTTGCACATAAAGTGCAAGTGAAATGAATTTGGTAGCAGCGGTACAATACACTTTAAGAGCCCTATCTAGCTCTCTCTTGAAAGCATCCAGAGAACCGAATTCCACCGACACAACTCTGTGTGAAGAAGTGTTTCCTCGTCTCCGTTCTAAATGGCTTACCCCTTATTCTTAATCTGTGGCCTCTGGTTCTGGACTCCCCCAACATCGGGAACATGTTTCCTGTGTCTGGTGTGTCCAAACCCATAATAAACTTGTATGTTTCAATAAGAATCCCTCTCATCCTTCTAAACTCTACAGTACACAAGCCCAGCCACTCCATTCTCTCAGCCATCCCTATACAATCTACCACAAACAGGGCACAAACAGATCAAAAGCACAGGAAAGCATCCTGATAAAAGCAATATTAGTTCTCTCGCAAATACCAGTGATTGGAGGGTGGACACGAAGTAGATATTTGGATCCCAAATCCATTCTGCTATATCGCACAGCGCTAGCATCTCCTAGCATGATGGATTGTGGATTATCCAATTATCTCCCTTGAGCCGTTGCCTGTGGAGTTACCAAATGTAGTGAAACGGAAAATTAATTTCCATTGTTCTTTCATGTGTGCGTTGTTGGTTTGGGGAACATTCTGGAACAAGGGCGGAAGGGATCACTAGGAGAAGGCAGAGTGTGCATGCACAGAAGGTTTAGTTTAGTTTAGTTTATTTTAGTTTAGAGATACAGCGCGGAAACAGACCCTTTGGCCCGCCGAGTCCGTACCGACCAGCGACCACCCTGTACACTAACACTATCCCAAACACACCGGGGACAATTTATACCGAGCTAATTAACCAACAAACCTGAGATAGAGTACCACAAAATGCTGGAGTAATCCTGCGGGGACAGACAGCATCTCTGGAGAGAAGGATCTCGCTCCAGAGAGAACCCGGGTCCCCGACGCTGCATTCGCTGTGAGGCAGCAACTCCACCACTGTTCCACCGTGCCTCTCGATTTGGACAGCCCCACTTCCGATGCTTTTCCGTGCCGACTCTTGAAAACCTACGGGGAAAATCTGTAACACGTGCGGCACTGTTTGCTCCTTCTCCTGTCATTATTTTGACCTTGAACAGTAATGACTGGAGATTGTAAGGGAATCTTGCACCATGGAGAGAAGGCCATTCGGCCCTTTGATCGAGTTACCCAGTGCATCCCGCTCAGGTTTCCCATCACATCGTTTCACCACCATCATTGTAATCCTAGACGATTAAATGATTAAGCTAACAGATGAAGAAGGGTCTCGACCCAAAACGTCACCTATTCCTTCGCTCCATGGGCGCTGCCTCACCAGCTGAGTTTCTCCAGCATTTTTGCATCCAGCATCTGCAGTTCCTTCTTAAGCTAACAGATGAGTTTAGTTATTCCACCGTCATCAAATGAGGAAGCCCACAGAAGTTCTCAATAGTGGTCAAATAGTGGTGGTCGTCACGGTAGCGCGGCGGTGGAGCCACTGTCTCACAGCGCCAGAGACACAGGTTCCATCCCGACCTCAGGTGCAGTCTGTGCTGAGTCTGTACTGTACGTTCTCCCTGTGTTAGCGTGGGTTTTCTCTGGGTGCTCCGATTTCCTCCCGCACTCCAAAGCCATACGGGTTTATAGGTAGTGTTTAAGAAGGAACTGCAGATGCTGGAGAATCGAAGGTACACAAAAAGGCTGGAGAAACTCAGCGGGTGCAGCAGGATCTATGGAGCGAAGGTAAATAGGCAACGTTACATCGGCCCGAAGCGTTGCTTTTTTCCTTTTTCGCTCCATAGATAGAACTGCTGCACCCGCTGAGTAAAGAAAGAAAAGAAAGAGAAGAAAAACAAAAAAAAAAAAAAAACAAACAAAAAAAAAATAAAAAAAAAAATTGGCTCCTGTGAATTGAAAAAACTGCGTTTCAGAGTATAGCATTTCGAGCTGGTAGTGGGGAGGGTTTGGGGGCTTTCAGAGTATAGCCATCTTTAGCCCGAGTGCTAGTCAGGTTCCTGTGCTGAACTATTCTAGTAAGTAATCAATAGGGGGGACCGATCGCTGGGAATCTAAGGTACACAAAAAGGCTGGAGAAGGGGGGGTGTGGGGGGGGGGGCAGGGGGGGGGGGGGGGAAACGGGCTTATTTCTTCGCTCCATAGATGCTGCTGCACCCGCTGAGGATCAGCCTTTTTGTGTTCCTTCGGGTTTATAGGTAAATTGGCTCCTGTGAATCAAAGCGTCTCTAGTGGTAAACAAATCGCTGGTCGGCGCAGGGGGGGGGGGGGGGGGGGGGGGGGGGGGGGGGGGGGGGTCTTATTGTTATGAAGGATCTGTTTCCGTGCTGTATCTCTCATCTAATGTTTTCTGAGTCATTCGTAACTGTCACTGTATGTCATGCTGTTACTTGTGGGCGGAGCACCAAGGCAAATTCCTTGTATGTGAATAATTGGTCAATAAACTTACTTACTTGCTGGAGTTTCTCCAGCATTTTTGTGTACCTTCGATTTTCCGGCATCTGCAGTTCCTTCTTAAACAAACTTACTTACTTACTTACTTAAACTCTTACCTTCCACATTGTCGTCGGGGAGAACGTCGAGTTACTGTCGTACAAGGCGCAAGGTACAAAGTAAATTTCTCAGGTTATAAGTACAGTACAGTTGGAGCGAGAACAGATGTAGCAGATCTAATAGCCTCAATTACAATGAGCATATGCGGTTCTGTAAAAAATAATTGGTGACTTTTACCTCTGGGGCAATGGCAACGGCAACAAAACATACCCGGCATCAGACGAGAGAACAAAACTTGTACCATTGTGCGGCAGGCAATTAAATCCCACAGCAACTAAACACTTAAGTAACTAATGGCACTGATTTTCAGATGCTGTATCCCTGAAGAAACCATTCAGAAAAACTGCTATAAGATTAGTTTCTCTAGTGCCTGGGTTTGCATATTTTTATCAGACAACTGAGCCACCGTACCACAACCAGAGAACAGTGCTGAACAAAGATCCTATAGCGGAGCAAGATAGGCCACTCCTGCTAAATACAATGGGCTGACGTGTAGTACGCAACGGAGCGGAACGTGGGCCTTTTTTTCATCCATTTCAGTAACCCGACCCGACCCGACTCGCAGTGTAATCAGCGTTGCGGGCGAATAGTTAATGTGTTAATAAATTAAAATTCTGAAAATGAGGAGAAGATTTTTACCAAATAACTTTTATTTTTACGAGGATGTTTCCGTAACCGGCTTCCGTCTCCGCACAGTTGACGTGGGTTGACGTAGGTAGTCGCCAATGGACAGCCAACGTCACTTGGCGACAACCTGCGTCACCCTGGCGACGACCTACGACAGGAGAAGACAAGCTACGTCAAGCCCACAGTCGCTGAAAAGTTTTGAACATTTCAAAATCCAGCAGCGATCAGAAAAACGTTACGACTCTTTAGGCGACTTGAGGAGACTGCTCACATCCATACAGGCGACACCCCAGCGACCATGTGGCGATAGCCTAATCGCCTGTAGTCGCCAAAAAAATTGCCTAAGTGGGACAGGGCCTTCAGGCATTCTGGCACCATGGAAGAAGGCCATTCGGCCCGTCCTGCCATTTGATGAAGTTACCCAGTGCAGCCCACTCTGATTGCTCGTCCAATCATTTAACCTCAATTATAATATTCCTGGACAATTCTTGATTAAGCTACTAGATGAGTTTTGTTATTCCACTCTCATTGAGTGAGAGAGCCCACAAAGGTTCCTAATAATGGCCAAATAGTGATGGTCGTCACGGTGGCGCAGCGGTAGAGTTGCTGCCTCACAGCGCCGGAGACCCAGGTTCGATCCTGACCATGGGTGCTGCCTGTACGGAGTTTGTACGTTCTCCCTGTGACCTGCGTGGGATTTCTCCGGGTGCTCCGGTTTCCTCCCACCCTCCAAAGACGTGCAGCTTTGTAGGTTAATTGGCTTCAGTAAAGATCGTGTAGGATAGTGCTGCTGTGTGGGAATGGCTGGTCGGCGCGGACTCGGTGGGCCGATGGGTCTGTTTCCTCAAAAAACTAAACTGAAAATATGAATAATATTGACACCATTAGTCTGATCAGTCTGAAGAAGGGTCTCGACCTGAAGCGTCACCCATTCCTTTCCTCCAGAGATACTGCCTGTATCGCTGAGTTACTCCAGCACTTTGTGTCTTCTTTTGTGAACCAGCATCTGCGGTTCGGTGTGTCTCCCCCTATCAAGTTCAGGAATAGCTACTTCCCCACAGCCATCAGACTATTAAACTCAACTCAAACAAAATCTGAACTTTAAATAGCCTACTGCACTTTATATGCTTATTTATGTGTGTGTATATATATATATTCAATGGTATATGGACACACTGATCTGTTCTGTATTATTTATGCCAACAACATTCTGTTGTGCTGAAGCAAAACAAGAATTTCATTGTCCTATCTGGGACACATGACAATAAACTCTCTTGAATCTTGAATCTTGAATCTCTTCGTACTGTCTCTTCGTACTATCTGATGTCTGAAGAAGGGTCTCGACCCGAAACGTCACCTATTCCTTGGCTCCATGGATGCTGCCTCACCCGTTGAGTTTCTCCAGCATTTTTGTCTACCTTCAATTTTTCCAGCATCTGCAGTTCTTTCTTAAACGTTGATACTATCCATAATGACCCCCCATTTCCTGCAAAGAAATTGGTGAAGTAGAAGGGAGAAGTTTAGAGGGATATGGGCTAAACACGGGCAAGTGGGACAGGTATAGACAGGAAACCTGGTGGACGTGGGCAAGTTGGGTCCAAGAGCTTGTTTCCGTGCTGTATGGCTCCATGACTCTTTGGTCCAGGGGTGAAACGGCACACTGCTTTTGCCCTCACCCTGAACACCGGCGTTCCACAGGGCTGTGTGTTGAGCCCCCTCGTCTACTCCCTCTTCACCTACGACTGCACACCTGTACATGGTACTAACACCATCATCAAGTATGCAGATGATACAACGGTGATTGGCCTCATCAGCAACAACGATGATTCAGCCTATAGGGAGGAAGTCCAGCTCCTAGCAGCATGGTGCGCTGACAACAAACTGGCCCTTAACTCCAAGAAGACCAAGGAGCTTGTTGTAGACTTCAGGAAGTCTAGCGGCGGCACGCACACCTCCATGCACATCAACGGGATGGAGGTGGAGCGTGTTTCCAGCTTCAGGTTTCTGGGGTTCAACATCTCAGATGACCTCTCTTGGACCCACAATACCTCAACTCTGGTCAAGAAGGCTCACCAGCATCTCTTCTTCCTGATGAGACTGAAGAAGGTCCATCTGTCTCCTCAGATCCTGGTGAACTTCTACCGCTGCACCATCGAGAGCATCCTTACCAACTGTATCACAGTATGGTATGGCAACTGCTCTGTCTCCGACCGGAAAGCACTGCAGAGGGTGGTGAAAATTGCCCAACGCATCACCGGTTCCTCACTCCCCTCCATTGAGTCTGTCCAAAGCAAGCGTTGTCTGCGGAGGGCGCTCAGCATCGCTAAGGACTGCTCTCACCCCAACCATGGACTGTTTACCCTCCTACCATCCGGGAGGCGCTACAGGTCTCTCCGTTGCCGGACCAGCAGGTCCAGGAACAGATTCTTCCCTGCGGCTGTCACACTACTCAACAATGTACCTCGGTGACTGCCAATCACCTCCCCCCCCTGGACACTCCTCCCACAGGAAAAACACTATGTCTGTATACATGTAAATAGATTTATTTGTTGAAATCATATTCTATGTCGCTCTTCCAGGGAGATGCTAACTGCATTTCGTTGTCTCTGTACTGTACACTGCCAATGACAATTAAAGTTGAATCTGGATCTGAATCTGAATCTGAATCTGCTTCTCCTGCCTTTAATGTGCACTTGAACAGCAATGACTTGAGATTGTATGGTCCATTCGGCCCATCTTGCTCTTTGATGGCATTACCTCATGACGCCCACTCTGGTTGCTCTCCTCGTACCTCACTCTCCTCCTCTTTCCCAAGAGCTGAGCACATATATTTTCTTCAAGAACTTGTATGATTCCCTTTTGGAAGTTACCGGTGAATCTGTTTTAACAACAGATATTTTGCTGCTAGACGAAATGCAAAGTATGCAAGAACTTGCTGGGGAGGCACGGTGGCGCAGCAGTAGAGTTCCTGCCTGTATTTTTGGGTCGCATCTCTGGCTGCTCTGCGGCCTACCATCGATGGAGCTGGAGGCCTCCTCGGACTGTTGTGAGCCCCACCGCAGGGCGAAGACTTAACATCGGAGCCAATCCCTTGCCTGGGGACTAACCATCAAGAGCTCGCAATCTCGGGAGAGGCTGACCAACCCCCACCCCCCTTCCCCGATGCACAAGCTGATCGCCCCGATGCGGAGGGCCCAAACGCTGTATCTCCGAACTAAACTGAACTGAAAAGCTATGAATAAGGGCTAAACCATTTAGAATGGAGATGGGGAAAAACTTTTGTGAATCTGTGGAATTCTCTGCCTCAGAAGGCAGTGGAGGCCAATTCTCTGGATGCTTTCAAGAGAGAGTTAGATAGAATCAGAATCACACTTTATTCGCCAAGTATGTTTTGCAACATACGAGGAATTTCATTGGCCAGGCCATTCATACAATTAAAAGTAACAGATCACCCCAAAACACATTTTAACATGAACATCCACCACAGTGACTCCTACACATTCCTCACTGTGATGGAAGGCGAAATAAAGTTCAAGTTCTTCCTCGGTCGGGGGCCTCGAGACCTCCGTAGACGGGATGATCTTGACTCCCGTAGCTGGCGGCGTTCGAGCACTCCGCGTCGAGGCAATCTGCTCTTAAAGATAGCGAAGTCAGGGGATATGAGGAGAAGGCAGGAACGGGGTACTGATTGTGGATGATCAGCCATGATCACATTGAATGGCGGTGCTGGCTCGAAGGGCCGAATTGGCCTAGTCCTGCACCTATTGTCCATTGTCTATTGTGTGCCCCGCTGAGTTTCTCCAGCGTTTTGAGTCAAGGGAATGGATGCTTGCTTTGTTGACTCTGCCTATCTGCCAAGGTTGCTCATTCAAGCAAGATTAACATTGTACACACCTTACTCATACTTATGCGTACGACAATAACATCAATGATCTGACCTGAATATTCACTTCTAATTGTATTATCGTCTACATTTAGGACTGAATGGGAAATTAAGAAGAGAACAAATCACAGCCAGTAATCTTGTGTGATTCTGCAGTCAGTTCCCAAGGATAAAATTAACACCATTCATCTCTCTCCTTTCTCTTTTTATTGCCTCGACTTGCGATTTAAACTGGAGAGAATGCAGTGAAGATTTACGAGGAAGTTGCCAGGATTCGAGGGCCAACTCTTAACCAACTCTAAGTCAATACAGGGAGAGGTTGAGCAGGCCAGGACTTTATTCCTTGGAGCGAAGGAAGCTGAGGGTTCATCTTATCGAGGTGCATATAATCTCGAGGGGAAAAGCTGGAGTAAATGCACAGAATCTTTTACTCGGGGTAGGGGAACCAAGAACCAGTGGACAAAGGTTTAAGGTGAGAGGGGAAAGATTTGATAGGGACAACATTTTCACACTGAGGGTGGTGGGTATATGGAATGAGCTTCCAAAGGAGGTAGTTGAGGCAGATACTATAACAACATTTAAAAGACATTTGGACAGGTACATGGATAGGAAAGGTTTAGCGAGCTATGGGCCAAACGTAGGCAGGTGGGACTACTGTAGATGTGGCATCTTGATTGATATGGACATGCTAGGCAGAAGGGACGGTTTTCCGTGCCGTGCCAAGACTATATTTTATTTCATAGATGATAGGAGCAGAATTAGGCCATTTGGCCCATTAAGTCTACTCCGCCATTCAATCCTGGCTGATCTATCTTTCCCATTCAACCCCATTCCCAGGATGGCGGGACTGTCATATGCTGAGAGAATGGAGCGGCTGAGCATGTATACTCTGGAATTTAGAAGGATGAGAGGAGATATTATTGAAACAGATAAGGTTATTAAAGGTTTGGACACGCTAGAGGCAGGAAACACATTCCTGATGTTGGGGGAGTCCAGAACCAGGGGCCACAGTTTAAGAATAAGGGGTAGGCGACTGAGAACGGAGATGAGGAAACACTTTTTCACACAGAGGGTTGTGAATCTGTGGAATTCTCTGCCTCAAGTTCTCTGGATACTTTCAAGAGAGAGCTAGATAGGGATCTTAAAGATAGCAGAGTCAGGGGATATGGAGAGAAGGCAGGAATCGGGTACTGATTGTGGATGATCACCCATGATCACATTGAATGGCGGCGCTGGCTCATCTGTCTGACCTATGAAATTCCTCCTCATCTCCTTCCTAAAGGAAGGTCCTTTAATTCTGCAGCTACGACCTTTGGTCCTAGACTCTCCCACTAGTGGAAGCATCCTCTCCTCATCCACTCGATCCAGGCCTTTCACTATTGTTAACATAATGTTGACATTATAGAGTATTATTGCTCGCCCTTAGAATTGCAAATAGGGAGAGATTATATATTTTTTCAGGATCGAGTTACACAGTCTGCCTGCTGTCTTTGATATGTTAATAGCACAAAATATATCTTCCAAATGAAAGAATAAGGGAAGTTGTCTTGACGACTTTGGGCAGAAGTAATAATGTCTCTTTTCAAAGCATCAAAATGGTTTGTTGATCTTGTTTAAAAGCCTTAAGCTTTTATTCCATCAATCACCATATATATTTAGTACTTTTATTTAAATGATTTATCGTTCCAATGGCTGCGGTAAATACAAAGAAGGGGAAGCATAACTGTCACATCTTTTCTAATGCAAATCAACGGCTTAAAGTAGTCTCACCTCGCAGCTGACAGAGGGAATGTAGGGAAGGATTGGATCTGTTTAAGAAGGAACTGCAGATGCTGGAAAATCGAAAAATGCTGGAGAAACGCAGTGGGTGAGGCAGCATCGATGGAGCGAAGGAATAGGCGACGATTCGGGTCGAGACCCTTCTTCAGACTGATGTGGGGGTGGGTGGGGACGGGAAGGAGAAAGGAAGAGGTGGAGACAGTGGGCTGTGGGAGAGCTGGGAAGGGGAGAAAAAAGAAGGAGAAAGCAAGGACTACCTGAACTTGGAGAGGTCAATGTTCATACCACTGGGGTGTAAACTACCCAAGCAAAACATGAGGTGCTGCTCCTCCAATTTACGGTGGGACTCACTCTGGCCATGGAGGAGGCCCAGGACAGAAAGGTTGGATTCGGAATGGGAGTGGGAGTTGAAGTGCTGAGCCACCGGGAGATCAGGCTGGTTACATGTTTTATGCAGGGGTAATGTGTGTACAAAAGCTTAAATAGAGATGTAATGCTGAGGCTCTATAAGGCGCTGTTCAGGCCGCATTTGGAGAACTGTGAGCAAATCTGGGCCCCATATCTGTGGAGGTGCTGGCTCTGGAGAGGCTCCAGAGGAGGTTTACAACAATGATTCCAGGAATGCGTGGGTTAGCGTTCTGATGAGCATTTGACGGCACTGGGCCCGTATGCGCTGGAGTTTAGAAGAATGAGGGGGGACCTCATTGAAATTTACAGAATAGTGAAAGGCATAGATACAGTAGAGTGGATGTGGAAAGGATGTTTCCACTGGTGTCAGAGCCTAGCACTAGAGGCCATAGCCTCAGTTTAAAGGACACTCTTTTAAAAAGGATGTGAGGAGGAACTTCTTTAGTCAGATGGTAGTTAATCTGTGGAATTTATTGCCACAGAGGGCTGCGGGGGCCAGGTCAGTGGGTATTTTTAAGGCAGAGATAGACGTTTTCTTAATTAGAACAGGTGTCAAGGGTTATGGGGCGAAGGCAGGAAAATGGGTTAGGGGGCAGGGATCAGCCATGATTGAATGGCGGAATAGACCCAATGGGCCGAATGGCTTAATTCTACTCCTATAAAGTGAACTTGTGAAAACATCCGCTTGACTACAATGCCAGATGCGAATCTGGATGCATTATTCCCCAAGTACAAGTGTTTCTATATCCAGCTTTGGTATTAAAGGAACAAGTGTGTTCTTTCAAAAGTGCGTAAATCAAACTATCAATAAAACGGAAGAGCAAAAGAGCACAGAGTGTAGAATATAGTTCTCAACATAGTAGCACAGCAGTTAGTCATAGAGTCATAGACAGAGTCATAGAGTGATATAGTGTGGAAACAGGCCCTTCAGCCCAACTTGTCCACACCGGCCAACATGTCCCAGCTACACTAGTCCCACCTGCCCATGTGTGGCCCATTTGCCTCTAAACCTGTCCTATCCATGCACCTGTCGAACTATTTCTTAAATGTTGGAATAATCACAGCCTCAAAAAGCTACTGTAATGAGTCGACTCGAACACACATCAAGATACAACACATGTTTATTAAGTCTACATACAGCATCACATCTCCGAGCTGCTATTCCTTCTAACCAGCGTAAGCAGGTTCGTGATAATATGACGTACATAGTAGGCTGAGTCGCTACTTCAGTAACGACAGCAATAACACCCATGGAGACCATGCGCTTGAGTTCAGTGTGTATTTGGTCCCACATGGCATCCGGAACATGATGTGGCGCTCTGTCCACAGGAGTAACTTTGGGATCAACGGCAATGTGGCATTTGATAGGCAACTTGCCAAGCTCGTCATTAAACAGTTCTTTATATTGAGAGAGTAGCTGTTGTATAGGCCCATCAGTGAGACAGAGTTTATGGACCAAGCGGCCAAAGTAAACCAGGCCTAGATCGTGGCATGCATTGATATCGAGCAAAGTCTCTGAATGCCCCTTAACAATATAAAATGGTAAGTTATGGGTCTGTCTGTCGATGGTACATTTTAAATCAGTTTGTCCAAGTGGGTGTAGTACTTCTCCCACATAAGCCCAAAGCGTTGCAGAGGCCTTATCAATATGTTCAGCATTACGGATTTTTTTAACCTCTCTTAATGAGATGACGTTGCATTTGGCGCCAGTATCTATCTTTGCGATCAAAGGCTTGTTATTCACAAACATGGTTACCTCAGGGTCAAGTTGCTTGTTAGATGAAGGGAGGAGAGAGTGGATGGCAGAACTGGTATCTGTACTCTCTGTAAGATTAACACTATGCTGCAAACGTTGACTGAAGGGCACACAGTCAGTATGGGGAGACGTTATCTCAGAAATACGACAGGCATGCTCTGCTTGTTCTAGGGTTAAATCAGTGTTGCGATGGAGCTCACCTCATAGCTTGCTGTCAAGCATACCTCCCACAAGCTTATCCCAGGTGAGTTCATCCCGTAAATCACAAAAGCGACAGCGTGCAGCCAAGTGCTTCAACCTGCAGATAAATTGTTCAATTGGTTCGTCAACCTGCTGTAAATGAGAATAGAACTTGGTCCTTTCAAGAATGTAGTTAGAGGGCAGGTCACACAACTCTCTGAACTTTCTGATCAAAACATCAGGGTCGTGGATTGTTTCAGCAGGCACTCTGACCTGACCGTCATCTTCCAAAACAGCAGGAGCAAAAGTGAAGTTGTCGGCACAATTCAATGCTTCAGGTCTCGCCAAATTAAGCAGTACGGAGGCACACACCTCGGGGGGGGGGGGGTCATTGCGATGAACAATGTGAGCATAATGAGTGTAGTCACGCTAGAAAAGATGCTAGCTTTCAGCAATGTCAGAATCAAAGAGTAGAGGACTTGGACGATTGAGATAAAAACACACAAAATAATCAGAAGAAAATAAAACCCGATAAGCATGAGTGGAGTGGGCAAGATTCACTCTCTGACACCATGTAATGAGTCGACTCGAACACACATCAAGATACAACACATATTTATTAAATCGACATACAGCAAGGATCTGCAGTCATCACATCTCCGAGCTAACTAGCGTAAGCAGGCTGTTAATAATATGAATAGAATATAGAATAGAATAGAATAGAATAGTTTCTTTATTGTCATTGTAACATGAACCATGTACAACGAAATTTAAAAATGTCAGCCAGTCAGTGCACCATTCAAACATTTCTAAAAGCTAACGATACATACAAGATAAAATATTAAAAGATAAACAACTAAAATAAATATCACGAAAATAGCACGCATAAACACCCAACCCTCCATCCTTCTGTCGATTTCACAGTGTACCACATTCCCTTAGTATGTCTGGCCCCTCTTTTACTTGGCGGCTACATTTAGTGCTTTTATAGCAGTGGGGTAAAAACTGTTTTTTAGTCTGTTCGTCCTTGTCCTTGTAGATCTGTACCGTCTGCCTGACGGCAACAGTTCAAACAGGGAGTGTCCGGGGTGGGAAATGTCCTTTATGATACTCTGGGATTTTTTGGTGCAGCGGGAACTGTGTAAGTCCTCCAAGGTAAGGAGAGGGCAGCCGACAATCCTCTGGGCGTTGTCAATGGCCCTCTGGAGCTAAGTACATAGTAGGTGGAGTCACTACTAACAACACTATAATTGGCTAGTATGAAATAGCTAATCTAAAATAGTTACCCCTCAGATTCCTATTAAATCTTTTCCCCTTCACCTTGAACCTATGTCCCCTGGTCCTCGATTCCCCCACTCTGGGCAAGAGACTGTGCATCTACCCGATCTATTCCTCTCATGATCTTGTACACCTCAATAAGATCACCCCTCATCCTCCTGTGCTCCATGGAATAGAATCACAGTCTACTCTGTAGATCAAACAGTATTGCTGATTTGATCCGTGTTTGGTTTTGCTGCTGATGACCTGATCCATAATCCATGTCACCTTTCCCACACCACCACCACCTCATGCAGGCGGGCAGCCATGTTGTGTTTTAGTTTTCTTACGATTCGGAGCCTACAGTACTCATCGCGATGGTCTCCGTTTGTATACAGATTAAAGTACTTGTTATGATATACAATGACTCTGTACCATAAGTGCTTTGCACTAACTCAACCTTCACAAATTCACAAGTTATAGGAGTAGAATTAGGTAATTCGGCCCATCCGGTCTACCCTACCATTCAATCGCGGCTGAGGTCTTCCTCCTAATCCCATTTTCCTGCTTTCTCCCCATAACCCTTGACACCCGTTCTAATCAAGAACCCAAACTCTCCCTCTAGCTCAGACCCTCTAGTCCTGGCAATCATGTTATGTGATTCCCTCCACTTACAGAGGCACCGATACTGGACAAATTGATTCACTGATGTTTGATGTTGTTTAAGGAATGGGTCGACTGGGCTTGTATTCACTGGAATTTAGAAGGATGAGAGGGGATCTGATAGAAACATACATTTCTTAAGGGATTTGATAGGCTAGATGCAGGTAAAATGTTCCCCGATGTTGGAGGAGTCCAGAACCAGGGGTCACACCATTTAAGAATAAGGGGGGTAGGCCATTTAGGACTGAGATGAGGAAAGTATTTTTCAGCCAGAGAGTTGTGAATCTGTGGAATTCTCTGCCAAGGGAGGCAGTGGAGGGCAATTCACTGGATGTCTTCAAGAGAGAGTAATGGGCTTGTCCCACTTACGTGACTTTTTTCGGTGACTGCCGGCACCCGTTACAGGTCGTCGAAAATGTTAAAGTCAAGTCAAGTCAGTTTTATTTCTATAGCACATTTAAAAAACAACTCTCGTTGGCCAAAGTGCTTTACATTGGTGGAGGTACTAACGTTATACAACAGTGGTTCATAGATTAAGTACGTACATAAATACACACATATAGCCTTCCCTCAGAGGACGTCAAGAAAGGCTTGAGTGTAAAGATGAGTTTTAAGTCTCGACTTAAAGGAGTCGATGGAGGGGGCAGTTCTGATGGGAAGTGGGATGCTGTTCCACAGTCTAGGAGCTGCAACCGCAAAGGCGCGGTCGCCCCTGAGCTTATGCCTAGACCGCGGGATGTTCAGTAACCCCAAGTCGGCCGATCTGAGGGACCTGGAGGTGGTGTGGTGGGTAAGCAGACTATTGATGTAGGTGGGGGCAAGCCCGTTAAGGGCTTTGTAGACATAAAGGAGGATCTTGAAATTTATTCGGAACCGCACAGGGAGCCAGTGGAGAGAGGCCAGGATCGGGGTGATGTGGTCCCTTTTTCGGGTGCCCGTCAGGAGTCTCGCTGCGGCGTTTTGGACCAGTTGCAGGCGGGACAGGGAAGATTGGCTGATGCCAGTGTAAAGGGAGTTGCAGTAATCTAGGCGGGAGGAGATAAATGTGTGGATGATCTTTTCGAGGTCATCAAACTGGAGGAATTGTTTTATTTTAGCTATCGTCCGAAGCTGGAAGAAGCTAGCTTTTACCACGGCATTGACTTGTTTGTCAAATTTCAATGCTGAGTCAAATATCACGCCAAGGTTTTTGACGTGAGGTTTGAGTAATGGGGTAAGGCTTCCAAGGCTGCCTGCTATCGTTTTGATTGAGCCCGACCCGAGAAGGGTGACCTCAGACTTACTCTCATTTAGTTGGAGGAAGTTCTGGGCCATCCAACACTTTATATCCTCGAGGCAGTGGATAAGGTTAAGTAGATTTGATCGTTTTTTGGGCTTCAGGGGGAGTTGTGTATTGTCTGCATAGCAATGGAAGGAAATGCTGTGCCTTTGAATGACTTGGCCTAAGGGGAGCATATACAGGGAGAAGAGAATGGGGCCAAGGATGGAACCTTGTGGAACCCCACAGCAGAGGCTAGCTGGGGAGGAGAAAGAGTTGCCTATGTTAGTAGAGAAACTTCTACCTTTGAGGTAGGAGATGAACCAGCTCAGGGCAGTGCCATCAATACCAACCCTGTACCGGAGACGGTCAATTAGGATGGTATGGTCGACAGTATCAAATGCTGCGCTGAGGTTGAGAAGGGGCAGGGTTGCACAGTCGCCGGAGGGAGGGGAAGGAGGGAGAAAGCAAGGACTACCTGAAATTGGAGGTCAATGTTCATACTGCTGGGGTTGTATTATTTATATTAAATTTATATTTCTCCCTCCTTCCCCTCCCCTTCCCAGCTCTCCCACAGCCTACAGTCTCCGCCTCTTCCTTACTTCTTCCTGCACCCCCCCCCCTACCTCCAGTGCGGAAACAGGCCCTTCGTCCCACC